>NC_064888.1:18562738-19183372 GCF_929443795.1 Astur gentilis
TCTTGATAAAGATATGACAAAAAAGTGATCTTGCTGCTTAACACAACAGTAAAATATCTGCCCAATCCTACCATACTATAAAACAATAAAAAGAGGGAGTTAATTGCAGCAGCGATTAGACAGATTCCATGCAAAACAGAGACAGCAGAGATGTGAGCAGATGTACAGAGAAGAGGTTTCACAGGGTTACCATCCCAATAGGGGAGAGGACTCTTGCTTCTTGGTATGCTTACCACCTAGAAACACCAAAAACTACTGAGCCAAAGATATTCAGTTTGGGCCTTAAATTATAAAATTTTTTACATCTTCCTGCTAGGAAGATCTCCTGTCTTACATATAATTTAAGCAAGCTGACTGGATAACCCCACCAGTGATAACCTTTTTAAAAGTTACTAAATTAATCAGCCATATCATTTCAAAACAGGAGCTGCATTTAAAACCACTGGGACACTGAAGTTATTAAAAGTGGGTTTTATTTACAGAACCATTCTTAACAGCATATTTATTTAATAAAATGTATGTAAATTGCATGTGCTATTAATAAGCTCACTAGAACAGTTAGCCCAAGCAGATTTCTAACTCAATACATAATCCATAGCCTTTTCAGAGAATGCCTCTCCTTCCACATTCATGGGAATTCACAGGGACCAGCCTCCTATTCTTAAAGTCAGGCTGTAAGAGGGATGTTCAAAAGGTTAAGAGATGACCAACGTTTTAAACCTGATCTAACCAGAATAATGAGAATTTTAACAACATGTTCCACATATTCACAATGTATTCACAACTCCCTTAAAAAAAAATTAAATTAAGAAGTTTAAAAAATAAAAAAAAAAATGAAATTAAAAGCCAACCACACCACAAAAAAACCAAGGCCAAGTTCTTCTGTTATCCTGGTACAATCCAGTTGACCCACACTGAATGGTACTGGCAGAGAATGGCAGAATTTCACCATAGCAAGGTTGCAATACAGTAATAAAGATCAGATGGGAACATCTATATACACAGAACACACTTCCATCCACAAAAACACCGCCAACACCTCTAGGCTGGAAGTGCCAGGAGGCACTAGGAACCAGTTGTCTCAATGAAGAACTAGGTTTCTCAATGACTATATTGTTAATGTGTTTACTCATTTACTTTCATATAAATATCTATGAGACGTTGCAAGCATTCCTGAACTGAATTAACAATAGTCTTACTATATTCCATTTCCCTCCTAGGGAAGATGCAAGGTGATAATATGTCATAGTTACACACACACATGCACAGCAAGCAAGAGCTAAAAGATGAGGTTTTACACTGATTGCAGAGAAAGGCATGTCTTTCCCCCATAACAGCTGAAGATTCATATCCTTCCATCTCTTCCGCCAGTAGTTCCTCTACCTGGACAACTCAAAAAACATCCCAATTCCTGAGACTCAGTCTCTTACAATGATACTTCAGTAACTAATGCCTATCCTTTTCCCAGCCTTCCAAGATCCACAAATGCTCCAGTCGTTCACTCCATGCAATATGAGACACTTAACCCTGACACCTACATCTGACCTAGTAATGCTGAGTCAGAGAGAAACAAGCATTTACAGAACACAATTCACTCATCTTTGGAGACTTTTGGACATCTATTTTGATATTTGAGCATGGTGAATATTGGGGTCTGCAAGTTTATTTCAGCACCAGAAGACATGCTATCACTTCTAAGGATGTGCCAATACAGAAACCCATGGAAAAGGTACAGAATTGGGAAGGAGCAGTCAGCCTCATACTTCCTAGGATTTTTATGGAACACACGACTCTCAGTCCATTATGCCACTTGCCCTTTTTAAGTCCAAGCTGATTGCACAATAAACACCAAGTCCACATTTCATGCCTTATTTTAGTTATACAACTCTGTGGGTGCATAAGCATCAAGAAGCTAAACAGTCCATTAAAGACACTGCAGCTAGGCTGGAAGAGTTACTAAACCCCATTTGGTGAGAGAAACTATCTCTGCCTCGGAATCAGACAAACAGCTTTGATTTTCCAAAAGGCATTTCATCAGGAAGGTGTATGGCACACAGTAATTACCTATACTCTCAAAAGCAGCGAGACAGATGACCAGCTGCATACCTATCCTCCTCCTGGCCTAGCTCCCAAGCATTCTGGCATTTTCCACTGTTGCCTACATGAATTAGAGAGAAGACAAAGGCAAACTACATTAAGGTTTCTGCCAGTTGGGTAGTGCTTCAGGTTTTAAGGACCACAGCCTAGGATTCAGTTAAAACAGTTACTGTTTACAACATGCTACAAATACCCTGTTAGGAAACATAACAGCTCTCTAACTGCAGAGCTGCTTGGTACTGTGAAATATGTCAGCAGGGCTTTGCCAGGGTACAGCAATGTTAAGTGTTCCACATGTCCTTGAAATCAAAATGTTCGTGCTACCAAGTCTGACTAGCCTCTCACATACACTCCCTGGATGGGAAATTGAAGGTGACTAGGTAAATTTCTAACTTTCTGTATTTATTTTTTTAAAATTTCAAATCAAAATTGTACATTCACTGTCCTGCATCTTTACCTTCTGTCCAATAACACAGGACATGTGAAAATCCAGAGGCAAATAAGGGCAGCTTCTCTTCAGTGACATGATGGGACCAAAACTTCAATTTACCTTCTCCAAGTTACCCGTTTCCTCTGAAATTTCATTCAGAAAAAACACTTGCCTCTTTTTGAAGGAAGAGCACTTACAATAACAAGCAGCTGATGACTCAATTGCCCCATTACAGCTGCTCCCATTTTTGCAAGAGACTATACTATTTCAAGTATTCCATTGTCTAGCAGAGTCTTTACTGACATCACACAGGTACAGCGTAATTTATTTCAGATAAAGGAGATCAAGAGAGAACAAAAGTAAAGCTTGCAGGAAAGAGCACAGCATGACTGTGTTTCCCCTCTGTGGTAAAATGCAGCAACTTCAAGAACAAAATGGCAGAAACCATCTTTAAAAACACAAAGGGGGGGGGGCACGGATAGACTAAAAGACTAGCACTTTTAGCACCTGTACTTGTTAGCCAAACAGATACAAAGAATAGGGGACTACCTGCAAGAGAAGTGCAACAGGGAATGTAAGGTGCAAAGGACTACAGGGAACGCGATGTGCAAAGGAAAGATTGCAAAGTAAATTTCTCGCAGACATTTCTTCAAAGAGCATGGCAAATTCAGGAACAGATTCCACAGCAATTGTGCAATGTAACCCGAAAGAGCCTACTGTTGTCCAGGGATATTTATGATGCTTTATACAGGGAGGCTATTATCCCTTGGAATAGGCTACAGAAGAATCATTTTACTACTTCACAGGTTCAAGGCTCTAAAAATCTGTGTTACACTTAGGAGAGTAAAAGTGAAGTATGCAGAAGTGATCAAAGGAGAACAGGCTGGTTTTATAGCCTGCAGGGGAAACAACTGATCATATATTCTTCCTATGACAAACAACTGAGAAAGTAATTGAGAGCCTAGCAGAAACCAATGTTGTTACCTCAGCATTATTGATTTTAGGCAGACATCTTAATCTAACACATGACAAAACTTTGGTCATTGCAGTAAGATATAGCTTTCAAGGAAAAATGATATTTATAAAGGTAGTTTATGGTTCAGTTAGAGATTCTTATGAAGTCAAACCCAGACTATAAAGGAATGGAAAGAAAGAGACTTCTTAAAAACAAAATGGATAGAAAGTTCGATTAAAAAGTGAAAATATGATTCAAGTATACTAAAGCAGAAGGATCTTCTGATCTTCAAAACACTAAAAGGAAGCAGTAAAAACATAACTTTAAAATACTATACTATGAAAGCCTTATTCTTATCAATGGGATGACTGGCACAAAAAAATTCACAGTTCACCTGTTCAGGGTTCTTTAAAAAATTCATACTAAATTTAACAGAACTGTTCCAATTGTTTATATTAAAAGGACCTAAGGTTATTTACAGTGTGTGTATATATATATCAAAATGAAGCCAGAGCACAATAAGAAGATAAAACTCTATATAGCCCTTTGTTAAAATTCAAACTCAAAGAAATACAACAGTAAAGAAATAAAAATTATTAATACTAAAGAACAAAATTATATGAAATTGTAACAATCATCTTAAGAATATATGTAGAGAGAGAAAAGTGAGTTGAGTTCAGTTCAGTTCATGGCAATTACTGAGAGTACATCTTCAATTTAAAAAAAAAATTAAAAATGGGGAAACAGAAAGAACATTGCACACAATTAAAAATTTTTTTCCTACCTTCCCTTTGCATCCTCTTACTAGCAATCTGCCCTTTGCAATGTCAGACACTGCTCTCTGCACCTCTTACTACCCCCTGCTCCCTGATGATATCTGAGCTATCTCCACCCTGCACCTTTTCAGCCTGAAGGGCGTAATGCACCATATATGGATTCTCAGGTGATGACACTAATTGGGCTTTCTCTCCAGCAGATGTATTTTACCTGCTAAATCCAGTACGGCCTTCTTCACGTCTGCATCATATTAGCAAACCACAGTTGACTAATATAGATAGTCCCTTCTCTATTCTTCCTAACTGACGAACAGTCTACTAGGAATTCTTGATTTTAAGTTCCAAAGTGAATAGCCTGGCATTGTTTCCACATGCTTGTGACAAATTCTTACTCGTGAAATTACAATCTGACCTAGAGCTCTCTAGGAACCAGATTTAGTGAGATTCATCGTTCTTTAATATGCTTGGGGCAGGCTATCTAATAACACCCCAGTCCCGCACCTCTCCTGCTGTCATGCTGCTGCTGTTGCTTTTGTGCACTGGAAACTCTAGGAAAAATGTCCTTAAGGGAAGGGAAAAACCACCGGGCTTCCAAAACCAACCTTCATTTTTGGCATCTTTTCACACAGCTGGTATGAAACAAATCCAGTCTGCTGGCCTTTGACACAGATTTCTTCAGATGTCAAAAAGAGGCAAAAGACAATAGCATGGGAGACCCTGGTTAATGAGGTGTCACAGCTATGGTTGATTTGGTCATTGCTTCTTTCATTTTATTACCTGTATCAGAGTGATAAGAAGCAAAATTTCTCACATTTTGTTTATGCACTATACAGCTTAAGGCTTAAGTGGAGCAGCATCTTGAGACTTACAGTAGGTTTTGTAAGTAAAGCAGAATGCTCCACTCAAGTTGTGCCTATTTCCATCACGTGGGGACCATTTGCAGGAGCAAATTAATACCAAGCATTATTCCTCAGTAGCAAGCACCCGTCACACCACTGTCCATGCAGTTGTTCCAAGTGTGAGGCTTGGCCATGACCTGGAAGAAGTTCATTCAGAACAGACTCTTACCTGTTTTGAGAAATTCAACATGCCACCAAATCACATCCTTCAATGACAAACTGTCTTTGTCAGGAGCACTGCTTCTATCATTGGATCTGTCAAGCTGAGCCACTGAACAAGGTATTTCACTGGGTCTCCCCCAGTCAAGCTCAATTTGAGTTTTACCGTCCTTGATACTTGTGGGATATTTTCATAGAAGCCATTATCTTACTTTGCACGGGGAATTATGCTGCTTGGCAGGGGCTATCTCTCCTCACGATACCTGCATGTCCAAAGTTGAACCTAGTCGTGTAATGAGATGGCAAAAAGTAGTCATATATATTCAAAATGTTGGCCTGTAAGCCAGTAAGGCCTGAAAATATTTACCAATATGTCAAAATGCTTCTAGCTGAAAACCGTTTCTAAACCATTCGCTGTTTGCAAGTTTAATGGCTTAAGGCTTATGGGCTCATGAATCACCAGCTTTCTTAGCAGCAGCATTTGAAATGTTCATACCTTAGCCTTGAAATAGATGTGAAGGTACCACAGCCTTTACAAGCTGTTATCGAAAGACATACTTTAAAAGCTCCCACAGAGGACTGAATGCAATAGAAGTAGCTGAACAGGATGAAAGTAACCGAACCAACTTAAAGTCATTGTTCATGTCTGCGTTCCATTTTAGTGATTACCCTCCAGTTGGACAATGAATCATATTAAAGGAAGCTTTGATACTTACAGTTTGCTTGAAAAAAAAATCCAGATTACTTTAGAAGCAATGATGAGTATTTGGGAAACTATTAGTCTTATTTCAAATTACTGAATTCAACTATCAGAAGAAAATTTTGGAGAGCAATTCCATTTATCACAGACCAAAAAAAAAAGATTGTACCATTCTTACAATCCCAAGATTTTCAGTTGAGATGTATGAACATTCATGGCAAAAAAATTGCTACAACTGATACATGTGGAATGAGTATCTCTAAGGTCAAGGAGGTTATGCCAGTAAATGGCAAACACTGCATTAAAGAAATGTAAAAGGAAATGTTAAGTGTACACTATACTAGAGAGATAACAGGGATGGATCAGACAAATACAACAGCAAAAGCAACAGGAAGAAAAAAGAAATCTCAATTGTAAATAAAAAAATAATAATTCCATATACAGTCCCCTAAAATGTGCCACCATCAATTGATCTATCTAGGTGTTACAAGGGGTTATACGCTGTGGAGTGTAAAATTATGAAATATATGTATGTTTTGTCTACAACACCTAAGATAGACCAATGAACACATAAATATGCTAAATAAGTTCTGTTTCAATTTTAACTAAAGAGATTATGAAAACCCATTAAAATAAAATAAAAGAATAAATACAATAGAATGCTTATAGGTTGGTTTGTCTGTAAATAGCTTAAAAGGTGTGGGAATGCACAGCTTCCTGGGTTTTTTCTGAGTAACTGGCCCCATCTATACACACATTCATCCACCATGTCAATGTGGACAACTTGCAGATCTGCCTCTTCATTCCTATCTCCTTGCAGCCAGATTAAAATCCCAATCTGTTTCAAACACCTCTCCGAGGATGACTAAAATCAGGTCCTCCTCAGCTCTCCAACATTTCTCCTCCACCCATATGACCATTTTGCCTATGACTCAACTCATAAGTCTTCATTTTCAATGCTAATTTCTCTCCAGGCCCTCACATTCAACTATACAAAAACAATCAGAAAGATTTTGACATATTTCCAAGATTAATTCTCTACGTTCATCTTCACAACTAGAAACTTTTGTCCAAGCTCTCATCACCTTGATTACTGCCGCTTCTTTCCCCACCTCTAATCTCATTCAAGTCCCATTCACCCAGAATGCCATCTCAATCAGCATTTTCAGCAATTAGTCTGACTATGAGAATGCATGAATGCATTCTTCTTTGTTTCCTCCTTGTATTAGGGATTTTACTCATTCTGCACTCCTATTTGAGGTAAACTGCTTGTAAACAGCTCCAAGCCTCACTTTCTTTCCTCCTGAATTCTCCTTAAAACTTATCTGCTCCAATTTCTTCCGAGAAACTTGACAATTAGGCTACTGCCAAGCACACCAATCAATACAATCCAACTCCTTCTTACACTTCCTGACCATGACCTTTTTTTTTTTACATTCATATTGTAAGCTTTTGGGGGCAAAGACCACTGTCTCTTCTTTCAGCTGTACATAAGCTCCAACCACATTTCTACTTTACTCACTGAATAAACACCTGTAGTATTTACACTTGCTTCTCAACATTTTGTGCAAATGCTGCCATGTTTTAGAGAACTGTGTGGCTGCTATCCTTATCATAAACAGAGGAGAACAATGTGTAGGTAACCAAGATTTGAAGTAAGCATCATTTAAATTATGCTTGAAGCCACACCAGCAACATTGCGGCCTGAATGAAGCAGACACAACATGCAATTCCACTGAATTCTTTCCAATGTCACAGGCCAATACAGCTTCAACAAATGTATAGGGGTTATTTCCAGTGAGTTGTGCTGTTCAAACATGCCTATACACAGTTCCTTCAGGGTGTCTGTGGTATACAATGATTTCCCACCACATAGGGAATATGATTTTCAAAAGAGTCATCTATACCCACCGTGGTTTAGTAAAACCATTCTAGCTGCCACTAGGGTTTAGTACACCTGTTGCCAATAGGTCCAGTAAAACCACATCAGCAGCAACCACGGTTTAGTGGATATGTTGCAGGTTGGCTTTCAGTCACAGTGTGGACAAGCCCTGCCTGTCCATACTGGACAGTGGCTGAGCCACCTACAGATTTTACTTTTTTTACAGTGTAGCAGTAAGACAATGAAGGTGGTTATATTTTGCTCTTTACTACTGCCTTGGAGCAGAACACAGAACACCATCAACATTCTGGAAGGCACAGCCTGGCAGAACTCATGGCTGAGCTCAGGTAGCGGACACCTGGAAGAGTGAAGAGGGGAAGAACAAAAACAAAAACAACAAAGAAAAAAATTAAATTATGAGGATAGTGGAAGGGAACAGCTTATTAAACTCATGGCAACTCAGTTAGCATTTTACACTGGTGTCTCAGTTACTAGGCACTAGTGGTCTATCTAAAAATAGCTGCAAATGAAAGGTGGAAAGCCAGAAGCGAGATGACAGCCTTATCAGTAGGCTAATGCTTTGCCAGTCCCATTTCTACAAGAAGTCTACACAGCTAGATGACACCAAGGTGGAAGGTGTGCAATATTCCCACATACAAAAACACTCCTGGAAGGAAGGTTTCAGTAGAAGAACAAACTATTACAGATCAGATATCAATTAACCAGTGACTGTGAAACTGTGGATAGATTATCAATATGAATAAAGTGAGGATTCGCACACCCTGAGTCCAACCACTGACTAGCCAATGAATCCTGTCTGTCCTACTTCTTATGTTTCACAAAAGTGACCATGTTCTGGCTCCAGTTCGAAGACAATGCCAAAACCCTCCTACACCTTCAGGAATGCTGTTCCAGGGACAAGGCATTTTCAAGCACAGCAAATATGCCTACTGACTACAACACTAGGAACAATCCTGATCTGTGAAATCTGTGTAACTGGATTGACCTTACACATATAGGGAGCAGCAGGGTTTGTATCCAAGCCCACTTCATACAGTTTTTCTCTCTAGGTAGCCTTTACCTTATTCAGCACTAGTAGGCAGAAATCTACCAAAATATTTAAATGCTAAAGTAGCCACAGCACACTGTAAGCATGTATCTAATTAATCTTATTAATCAAAGTTTCCTGTTCAGTCATATATCACAGACCTATGTAAAATGAAAATCGCAATGGCTCAAAGAAAAGCAACTGGCTCCTTCCTATTTAGTTGGAAGACTTTAACTATTTTGCCACTCTAAGAAAGTGTTTTATCTTGACTTAGATATCTGTAAATCAGCTTCCTTATCTAAAGGAAACAATACATTGTCCAATACACCAACATAGCAAAACACCTGACACTGCCACCACAGGTAAGCTATTACTGCATAAGAATTTGGGGGGGGGGGGGGGGGGGTTCAGACACATGTTTAAGTATGTTAGCAACTCTGTTCACCAATTTTCTTGGACATTTCAGAAACCTGAAGTTTCCAGAGAGCTTCAAGTGAGGCAGCTAGTCTAGTTGAGAGTCGAGAGGCCAACACAACATTGGAAGCTTGCAAATTTAGAGTGTTTCATGAAAAAGCGTATCCCACAGTTAGTCTCCCTCCTACTGCAGTTGTAGAGAATAATCACTAGATGGAGCTGCACAGTCACAAATCTGATTTATGGCCATTACAAGAGCTTGTGGTCTCCTACAGTTCTGTTTGGCCTAAAACTGACACATTCCAGCGCTTCTGAAAGATGGGATTAAATGCTTTCATTTACAAAAAGCAAAATGTACACAGAGAAAGTAATGAGATACTGAACGGGGCGGGGGGGGGGGGGGGGGGGGAGGGCAAGAAACCAACATTCATAGCTTTCAAAATCAAGTAAATTTTAAAAGTGAACTGAAAGATATTTTATCGGCTAAGACAGATCAGATGTCTTGCTTTGTTCTGCAAGTCAGAAAGCACAGCAGACTCCTTAGTGCTTGACATGATTAGCTGCTGCAAAAGAAATAGAAGAGCTCTGAGCTCAAGTCTTTGTAAATAAGGTCTAGCACATGCTGAAAATGCAGTGATAGGCAAACCCGTTTCCCGTAAATGTCCTGGTGATATACTTAATCCCACACTTAAAATGTAGTTACAAAAGAATCTTTTTTCTGCTAATTGCATTGACCCTAGACAGTTTTGCTAGCATAGGAACATAGTTGAAAAGTTATCATCCTAACCTACTGGCACACAATTCATCTGGCTTTCTAGAGATTAACTATGTGCCAAAAGTGAAGTTTTACCTGCTTTCATCCTACATCTGTTGAGGCCGAGCCACAACCCATGCCTGCGTATTCCTGGTCTGTGTGCAACGTTGCTAATTTCATCTCCTGTAGAGCAACAAAATGATAGATCTTCACATCTTGCTTGGGTTTTGCAAAATAAAAACCAAATCCCTAGCCCATCTCACTACAGGGTCCTTTCAGCACATATCTATGTAATGAAACAAAAGCACAGGAAAGATTTTTTTAGCCTGATTTCTAAGACAAGAAGATGGCACAGTCACTGTTGGTTTATCTATCAATTCCCTCAGCAAAAGATCAGGCCAGGAAGGAGATCCCCAAACAACCAGCCTGTCAAACAGTGACAAAGGCACTGCTTCACCCGGAAGGTGCTGCAAAAGGAGGCTGAAACAGCAGCAGAGGAAACCAGGTCCCATTCCCCCTCTCGTGGAAGATCTTCCTTGACCCCTTTCACCTGGAAACTCACAGTTCTTTTGGTCACAGGACTTAAGTCCCACAATCTTACGTGCTTTTTGATAAGGAATCTGCTCACACCTCAGCTGCAAAAAAACACCTGTTCTAAGGGAAGGAGGGAGAGCATTTCCAGGGCTAACTGGGGGCCCAAGTCTCTCATGAGGACATTTCTCTTAAGAGCTCCACCATCGGAGCTCGTTATCAAGTCCACACAACACCTGGGTGTGTTTTAAAAGGAAGACTACAGCGAAGGCATACCAGAACCGGCCTCTGAGGAGGTGGCAGCACAAACCCCAGGTGCTGCTTTTGTCACTTTACACGCCGCTACAGAGTATGTCGCTCGAGAGGAAGGCGCGCGTCTCCCGCGGGGTGCCCAGCCCCGGGCACCTCGGGGCGCGGGTGGTGTGAGTAAAAGCCACCAAAATCAACCAGAGAGCCGGCCCCCAGAGGACGCGGCGGGCCGCCCGCCACGGTCACCGGCGCCCCGCCCCGCCGGGAGGAGGAGGCGGCCCAGGGCCGCCCCGAGGCACGCCACGCCGCGCTGCGCCGCGCCGCCACGTGCCGCCCGGCCCCGCCCCGCGCCCGCGTGTGACCGGCCCGGGCCGCGCCGCGCCGCTTTCACCCGCCGCGCCGCTCCCGGCCCCGAAATGCCCCTTTTCAGCGTGCCCAAAGAAGTGGCCGTCGGGACGGCGATGCTGGGGGTCGCCTTTGCCACCGGGATGCTCGCAGGTAAACGGCGCCCGCCCCAAAACGCACACGCGGGGGTGAGGGCTGCGCCCTCCCCTTGCCCCCCACCGGGGCCGGGACGGGGACCGCGGCTACCCGGGCAGGCTCCCCGTCCTCCCGGTTGTGGGCGGTCGTCGGGGGAGCATCCCCCCGGCGCTCCCCTGAGCGGGGCTGGGCCGGGCCGGGATTTTGCTGAGCGGCGGCGATAAATACAGTGATGCTATTAGAGGCCGAGCCGCTCCCTGTAATCCAGCTACTGCAGCGTGGGGTCGGGGAGCCGGCGGGGTCGGCGCCAAGGTCCCAGCAAAGGCGAGGGCACTCTCCCAGCCCGGGCCCTGCCTGCGTGCGCTTGGCCAGCCAGAAAACGCCGTGGTGGCGTCCTGGTCACGGCTTTCTCTTCTGTTAGCGGTTTCGTTTCCATTCCCCGGGGTCAGAGGACGTGCGAGCCCGCGATCAGGCTGGGGAAGGAGGCTGGCGTCGGGCGTGTAACGCAGCCCCTTGCTTACTTACTCTTTGACGTCAGGCAAGGTGTTCAAACAATCTGCGCCTCGGTGTGATCGTCTGTAAAATAGAGCCGTTAACAGATAATAAAACAAAAACCTCGAAATAAGTGTTCTTTAATAGCAAACAACTATCAGGAGACGGGGAACTGAATTTTTTGTTGTTAGTTATTTAAACACTGTTTGCCTTGTTTGGTAAAAGAAGTATTGGGCATCAAAGCTGAGAGCAGTTCTGTATTTAAGTAGACAAGCAATAGTCTTTAAGCTTTCAGCAGCTACTTTGTTCACACACTGGTTTTGTGCTAAACAAGTCATTGAGCAGCGCCATATTTCCCCTGGCTAGAAGGCAGGATGCTGTCATGTGGAGAACACAGGGCTTGAGAAGATGCATCAGCTGATGGTCCTAAAGACCAGCAGCCTCTATCCATCTGCAAAACAAGGTCCCCAGACTAAGAAAATACCGTGCCTCATTCACGCTTCTGTCCTTACACTTGCCCTTTGAGTTTTGATGTGGCTACTGACAGCTTGTAACTGTCACCATGGTCACTGAAAAACACAGTACCCAAGCCTTTCCCTTTCAGCCTTCGCAGACTTGGGCTGGACATCTTAGAGGTTAAAAAGGAGGAGGAAGAAAAGTTATAGCCCACTGAGCTGTCCAGCTACATTGCATTTTCCTTTTTCACTAGATTTTTCAGAGCAAAGAACTCTTTAATCTTTAGTAATACTTAAGTGCTTGCTTTATTTAAGCAGACCATAACTGAAAAAGATAAAAGTTCTTTTTTTTTTTTTTTTTTTTTTTTTTTTCAGGTAAAAGATACCCTTCTTTAGTTTTTGGGACACCAAAATCATCCAAGAGTATTATTGGGAAAAGTGGTCCCCTCTGGCAATACATATTGGATCACTCTTTGCGGGAACATCCAACTCTAAAGAAGCTGCGACTGGTCAGTATTTTATACCCCAACACAGGTTTTCTGTTCGCTGCTGTTACTGTTCTACGAGGACCTTTTGGTATTGTCCACACCTCATCCTGAACTGCTTGACTCTTTGTGATATTCCTTCATCCATCTTATTTGCATACACATTAAAATTTGTTTTGAACTGGTAATACCCAGACTTTTTCATATTCAGGGCTACCTAAATGAGTATTTAATAGTATCAACATACTTTTTATCCATGGGTCCTAAGTCAATGTGTTTGGGCTGTGCTTGATTTTGACTTGAACAGATTACTTCTGTTCATTTTAGTTGGCATATAAGGAAACTCAGAGTTCAGAGAGGTGATGTCCTTCTGCGCTGTGTAGCCAGAACCACGTGGTCTGACCTTTGGCAAGAGACTTTAACCTAGCAGTTCATAAAGCCATCCTACATGTCTTAGAGGAATAAGGGCATGAGTACAAAGGTTATAATTAAAAAAAAAAAAAGTGCATCTGTATGTAAATTCACAGAAATAAAAGGCTTCCACAGTCAAGGTTCCTCTGTGGTTCTTCATCAGTTACAGCTGTTGCCAAGGTTGCCACAGCCATGGTAACTTTGGGGCATATTACCGCTTTGAATGATTAGCCACTGCTTATGACATACACCCTGCCCTCCTTAGTTACTGTTAAATTCAAACTGATTTCTGGCTCACAGATGAAGCATGAAGCCATCTAAACTGAGAAAGGTAGGAGCATCTGTTTTTCCTAGAGTTTCTTTGAGTTTTTGCCTTAGGATATTGTTTTGGAAGCTTTGGGTTTTGTTTGCTGTGATGTGTTATTTTTTTCCCCTTTCTAGCTCACCGCTGATCATCCCTGGAGTAAAATGATGGTGTCCTGTGACCAGGCTCAGCTTATGGCAAATTTGGTCAAACTAATTAAAGCCAAGAAAGTTCTTGAAATAGGTAAGAGTGTTACTTTGTCCTCTCTGGAGTAGAATGAAGCTCCTGGTTGTGCTTCTCCAAATACAGCCATGTTTACATAAGATATCTGAACATAGTACAGCACTACATACCTGTCTTGGCAAACAGGTGGCCAAACTACAGTGTGAAAAGTAGTGTCTAATTTACACTTGCTTGCAACTTTGTCTATCTGTCCATTCAGTAATTCTGGCATCAGCATGGATGTCTCATAGACTCTGAGGCAACCTGAAAAAATAAGATCAACAGATCACTTGAGTCTCCAGTGGTTGCAGAACAAGGTGTATTCTTTCCTTCCTGTATCAGTTTCTTGCCAGAAAGAAATGTCTTGCTGCACAGGCCCTGCATCCAATCCACTTTCCTTGATGCACCTACATTAGCAGGATGGCCCAAAGCTAGACTGATGCTGAACATTCAGGTGTGGGTTCCCACCATCTTCATTCTGGCCTGGCTGTTATGATGCCCTGGTATTTTGCTGCTGGTCCAGTCCCTTTGGCTCCAGATTTAGCTCCACTTTTAAACCAGGGTGTTCCTCAGAGGTGCAGGACCAGACGCTGCCCTATGTGTCCAGGAGACTTGTGGGAAAAACCAACGTTAAGCTTTGCTAAAAGACTGATTTTTTAAAAAAAAAAAAAAAAAAAGTAAAAATTCCTCCCAAACCACCATTATGTTAAAATGGTAGAATGGAGGGGAAAACCTTTTGTGTCCATTAACAAATTGCCATCCTTGACTCCTTTGGGGTTTTTATTCCTGAAGGAAGCCCTGTAGTTCACTATTTATCTTTTTTCTTTTCCTCGCAATATTGTAAGTGTTGATGACTCTTATGATTTTCCTAGGTGTTTTCACAGGTTATAATACCTTGAATATGGCACTTGTCCTACCAGATAATGGCAGAGTTATTGCTTGTGATATAAATGAGGACTATGTCAAAATTGGAAAGCCGCTGTGGAAAGAGGTAAGCAGCATCTCTTCTGTTACATGTTTGGGACAGCTGCATTTGCATGTCAGGGGATTTTGGTATCTTAGACTTACTTGCATATTCACACAGAAGCATTCCTGTCATTAAAGAAGGCTGAGATGGTTTGATTTGGAAAGACAAATAAGTGCTGTCTGGAACATAGAAATAATAGGGAAAAATATCTGAACTGCCTGAGTGCAAGCTACTAACATGTTATTTCTTGACCACTTTGATCAACTCTTTGTTCTTTTCATTCTAGGCAGGAGTAGAGCATAAAATTGACCTGCGGATTAAGCCAGCAATTCAAACACTTGGTAAGTAACCCAAAATACTTTTTTTTTTTTTTTTTAAACCCTCCCCTAGAAAGAGGAGATGGATATAATACTGATGAAATCTAAGGCCAAACATGCTTGTGGATGTGATCCCTTTGCTAACAGTGGGACAGCTTCTCTTATATTTTAAAAAAAAAAAAGAGAAAACTTGGCAACTTCAGAAGCTCTGTTTTCCTACATGCTAGCAGAGAGGAAGAAAACACTTGTCCCCTGTAGTGGGCTGTACTGGTCACTCACCTGTCCTGTCCATTGCCTTGTTTAATCTAGGAAATACTATTGTCAGCTGCTTCTGGGAAAGCTGATTAAAAGAGATTAATTGGACAAAGCCCAATTTCTCTATCCATTGTCCATTCTAAGCAAGTATTTCTTTGTTATAGACAGGAAGAGTTTTCTGAAAGGGCAGAGGTGCAGAAAAAATACAGAAGCCAATATAAAACTTAGGGTATAACAGTTTTATTGTGTCCAGAGGAGTTCAAATTTAGGATGTGCCAAAAGCATGCAAGGCTATTAGAAAGGCAAGGACTTTTCTCATTCAAGAAAAGAGAAGATGTGGGGCAGAGTGAATATTAATAAATATTGTGAAAATGCAAGAACTTTGGTAGGAATTGAGAAGGTGGAAAAAGGTTTCCAGCAAAGGTGTTTGATGGATCCACAGATCCATCCATAACCTTGTATTACTTCCAAATTCATCCATCCTTTCTAAAGAGGCAAATGCTAGCAGCCTGCTAGGAGGCACTGTACTTGAATTCTAACGGACAGATTTGTCTAGGCAGTGCTTCAGACAAAAAGATCCTCTGTTGGCAGAGGATAAGGGCGGGTGAGAACCATGGCCAAGAACCTTAGGAAGGCAGCAGTCAGCCCTGCCGCAACTGGTGGTTTGGAGTTCTTGGTCGAGAAGTCCATTTAGGAGAACTTAAAACTGAATTCCACTTGCCTTGGCCCAGAGAGGGACTACTTACAGCAATCCTTTGCTGTGATAAAGATCTCTGAGAGGGTTTGTTCCTGACTTGTATCATGGTACTTGATCATCAACAAGAAATTAGCATTTAAGACTTGTTCATAAATGTGAGGAAAATCCTAATCTACTTAAGAAAACAGTTCTCAGCAAAAAAAACCAGCTGAAGGTGTAGAGTGTGTCCAGTTTCAAACTGCTTGACTTGTTTTTACTGCACCTTTCAGCAGTCTCAGCTCTATCCTGCAGGTTTAGAACTACTCCATGAACTTTGAAGTAGGCAGAACTCAGTAACTGAGTGGTTTATGGTATACATCATATCTAGATTGGCTTCTGTGGGGTAAGCTTTTCTAGTAATTAGCTCTAGAGGAGTAGGCTGCCTGGTCAAGGCACCAGAAACATTATTTAATGAGAACTTTGACACAAATGGATGACTTCCTCCTACACAGTACTAACTGAGGTATAACAACTCACTTTGTTGCTCATCTAGATGAACTGTTGGCCAGTGGAGAAGCAGAAACCTTTGACTTTGCTTTCATTGATGCGGATAAAGAAAGCTGCAATGAGTACTATGAAAAATGTTTGCGTCTCATAAAGAAAGGGGGAATAATAGCTATTGATAATGTAAGTACTGCAGTTGTGGTGGTAGTAGCACAGGGAGTTACTGCTTTTGCCTCTGGAAAAGGACAAAAAAAGTCACAGTGAGATTCTAGTAATGCGATTTCTGACCAGCAACTCAGTTGCCAATTGCAACATGTTTGTTCCATGTTATACAAAGGAGGCTTTTAAAATTCAATGTAAATTCCCAAAGTAAGCTATATGGAACACTAATATAAGCAAGGAATAAAACCCTATAGAAGTAAGTAATGTGTTAAATTTATGTTAGTACATAAACAGCCTGTGATAACCGAAACTTATCAAATTTTTTGTAATTCATTACAGAGAACGCTCTGTATCATACGGATTTGTCTTGTAGTGCGTTTTCTACTATGTACAGTACTTACACAAGATCAAAGGTAGCACTTGTAATCAGTAACTACTACTAAGTTATCAATTAATAAATTACTAGAAACAAAGAGTGATGTTAAACTTCAGGTACCTTCAGGGTCATGGTTGCAGCTAAATAGGGGCTTTTAAAAATACCTATGTTTAACCACATCTCTTTGGCTTCCGATTTGCAGTAGAGGTACAATTAGCCAGTTCTGTGGACTCCCAATCCCACTTGCTTATGAGAGGTCCATGTCAGAGACCACTACAAATCTGAAATACAATAAATAATATCAATTTCTAGAAAATATGCAGGACCTTTTCCAAAGCTTCCTTTGTGGTCCAAGGAACATATTGGAACAAATGAGGTGCATGACATTTCTTTTTTCAATAGGTCCTTTGGAGTGGAAGGGTGCTAAAACCAAGAAAGGATGACTTGGCAACACAGAGCATCCACCACCTCAATGAGAAGCTTCTCAGAGATGCACGAGTAAATATCAGCATGCTCCCAATGGGGGATGGAGTCACATTAGCGTTCAAGTTGTAACTGGAGGAAGCCCAGCAGAAAGGAAACAACAAGCAGCATCAAATCATCAGGAAAAATCCAGGTGGAACAGTATCAAAAATGGTTATTTAACCTATATCTCCACTGGGTAGCATAGCCTGGGAAAGTAGACTTCAGGAGCAGCAGGATCCTAAGGGCAGCTAAGTTGGGAAGAGAGACTTATTTTGAGATCTACTGTGATTTCTTATTTTAATTATAATAAAGCAAGTAAACTTACCTGAAATAGTCCTTGTAAGACAGTGGTTGGAAAAAGATCTCCCTCTGTAGAACAACTGAGTTCCAAGTGAGTCAATACAACAAAGTCATTTTCTGTCCTAAAAGAGGCTTCTGAGTAGCAGAATAATCAGTCCTACCATCAAAAGGAAAAGAAGTAGACTTTACAAATGTTAAAAGCCATAATAGAAAAATGGGGTTTTAATGAAATGTACATGACATCAAGGAGATTGCTAGCCTTCTCAAACTAATGATATTGAAATTGGCTGGTAATCCTTGCCTCAATATACACCATCTGGAGAAAGAAAAAAAAAAAAATAAGAGTTGTCTTTAAAAGCATGTCAAAACAGGATTTCCAATAAAGAGCACTACCTAAAACCTTTGTGTGCGAGGACTGGGTTTCTTTAACCTAGGTAACAGTGCAAGTTCTGACTTCTTTGAAGTCAGAATGAGGAAGGGCAAATGGGCAAGAAGAAAACCAAAACAATTCTTTCTCCTTCCTCTCTCCCTCCCGTCTGCCCACAAAGCAACTTGTTAGGTGCTTGTTTCTTAGAAAGCTGCAAGCACAGAGCATTGGTGGCAAGTCTACAGAAGGAAAATTATGATTGAGGATGCGGTACAGCTGTTAACTGGCTATTCAGATAGTTACTGCAAGCAGAAAATCCCTTCCCTAGGTAGCATGTAACAAAATGATGCTTTTTCCACACCCTAGTGATGTATTTTTCCTACCGTATTTGTAACTCCTAGTTAAGTTCATTTGCTGTTATCATCCATTAGTCTTGTTTCATCCTGATGCATTCTGTAAAATTTTTGATCAAGAAACAGTATTTGAAAAAGCTCACCTTACCTGGGACCTATGAAAGGGACTTACGGGAGCAGGAGGCACATTCTGTTCGAGCTAGAGAATAAGAATCCAACTAATGACTTCTTTCCACAGTGAATTACAAATAGCAATAACTAATCTTTAGGGCTTCTTATTTCAGCCTGAAATTCTTATTACAGAGAAAACCTTACTAACCAAGAAACAGAAACTAGCATTTTACAGACAAAAGCTCCACTGGCTACTGTTTTGGGGGACTGATGCACTGGAAGGGTATCATATGTATATTGAGGACAAAGGTCACTTTAGATTTGTTGGGTTCCTGTAGGGATGCTGTATTACAGCTAAGAGAATCCTTCTTCCATTTGCTTAAATAATGCACTTGAATGACTCAAGCCACTGGGGGACAAAGATTTCAAGTCTCAAAATTGTTAGAACTGGCTACTTGGCTCATGTTTTTGAAATTTCAGCTGGGTGGCTTGGGTTCTGATAAGGTGCAGATGTTCAGGGCACAGGTCTTACCTGTCTCAGACACTTGTGGTAGTATACTGCAGTGGGAGAGTAATGAAGAAAGGAAGTGTTGCCCGATGGTTTCAGAGTATGACTGAGATCTCAATTCTACTTCTGTCACTTCCACTTAAAACCCTGATTCAGCAGAGCATGTCAGGATGTACTTAAGTACTTTGCTGATTTGAGAACTGGCTGCTGTAAAGTAAAATCCGTGCCTGGGAGAAGGCCAGGACAAGGTGTATATGGCCCTTAAATGAGATTTTAAATAGGACATAAAGCTTGCCCGATTTCTTTTTTGGGTACAGTTTTACCCTCAGAGCTTCAAACCTCTGTGTACCTCAATTTTCTTATCTGCGTAAAAGAAATAACACCTTACCAAAGTCTTAATGACTATAATAGCTTTCAGATGGAGTAGCTAAAGAAATATACAAGATCATTATACATTTCCATGCAAAGCTTCTGGCTGTGTTCTACATTACAATTTTACTTTTTAAGTAGATAAAAAATTGTAAGGGTTACAAACACAAAATGGGTCACTTCAACAGCTGGGGCATCCTCTCAAATATTCCTGCTTTCAGAGGCTGTAGGCTGATAATCATGAGCAAGCTACAAGCTGTTAAGAATACATACCCTGGCCTAAAAGTTACCATGGTGGCCTTTCCCAAACACACAAAAGTCACTGGAATATTGATCACAGACTTGGTAATTATTTTGCTACTAATTTCTGAGTTGCAAGAATCCTCTCAGTAAAGGCAAACCAAAAATGTGCGAGCACCATGAGTATTTTTGCAAGAAAGTGCCAAGTAAGTTTAGCAACATTCAAAACCAGATAAAAACAGTCATAGTTCATGAATTCAAAAACTCCTGTTCCTTGAATGGTGAGAACTGGCAAAGTCCCCGTCACCTATGCTAGAGGAAGGCCTATGAAGTGCCTGAGGCTGAAGCTGTGTGCAGCAGGCAAGCACTTTGCCTCTGCTTTGGACTCTGCTCCATTTTAAATATGCAGAGCATAGTGTGAGCATTTAATCAAACCTGTCTCCATCCTGATCACGTAATTACTATTAGAAAGAATAGCAATGTGTCCCTAAACTATAGATTGATGAGCCATCTGTAGGCTGAAACAAAGAGCAGAAGGAAGCCTAATTGAATCAAATATTTAGAATACATTACACTCTATCTTGTAGTTACTCAGAAACTGGCCTTCCTTCAGACTTCTGTCCTGCGCATCTGGAATTCATCACTGCTAACTGCATTTAATCCTTCAACCTTACTATAAAGTGACTGCTGATAATATATAATTATGGTTTAATTCAAGTGGTGAATCAGCGTTGGGGAATTCGTGGGGACAATGGGAATTTAAGCTTTCATTAGGTGGTGAGAGTGGACCACACAACAATGCAGCACAAGTCTTTGTCTCTCTCTGATGGTGAGATCATGTATGGAAGCTTATGGGTCTGCTCACCCCTCCCAGGTAACACCACACCTACCTGAGCTACTGCTCACACAGTAGAGGATCAGGATTTTCCACCCCTAAAGAGGAGCTGACCTGGGGGCACAGCTGTTGCCCAAACCCCACCACCCAGCTGTTCATGCACCCTAGAGAGGCCAACAATGTGACAAATGTACAGTTGGGACTTGCTTGGAAGCAAATGGGGCTAAAGGATAGTGCATTTAAAAAAAAAAAAAATTCCCTCTAGTGCAGTAACTCCCAGAAACCACCATGGGAATGAAAGCTGCTGGTCAGGTATCTCAGTCCCTGCTCCAAAGATGCCACATTTGAAACAGTGTGGTGAGGTATTTGGATGGGTGACAGGGAAAGGAACAGAAGGCAGTTTCAGAGCAGACTTTGCATCTCTACTGGCTAATTAAATGAGCAGACAACACTCTCTCAGCAGTGCTGCCACACTCCCCCTTTGTGCTGGCCCTCCGATATACCCACAGGAAAGACAGCAAGAGCCTCAAGTTACCTACAGTGTGGAAAATACTCAGGACTCAGAAATCTAGAGAGGGCTGCCTCCCAAAAGAAACAACTCCCTGTCCAAGGGTAAACATGGGGGTTCCTGAATGCTCAAGGGGGTTCCTGAATGCTCAAGGTTCACTCCACATTTTCAATGCTGTAGCTTTTGATCCTGCTGGGACATGGCAGGGATGAAGCAGGGAGCATCATCAGTCTCACATTGCTGCAGGCCTAAAGGAAAACGGGGCTGCTGGGTATAACGTAACTTAAAGGCATTTGTTTGAACCTCTGACGCTGTCATCCCTCCTTTTAACAAACTCATTAAGTGTTTTTCATCTGTTTGAATTTAGCCATGTTACACACAGACAGTGCTTTGCTGCTGATGGAAGACAATTAGCAAGCTTTTTGTGATAAAGCCCTTAGGATGCAGGGAAAGGAACATGAATATAAACCTCATCCAAATCCCCTCCTTTGAAGCATGAGCAGCTCCCCACATCCCCCAGAAACCTTGCAGCTCAGACCCAAGGCACACGCCATGTCTCACACACTGCAATGTTGATGATATTTGGGTGGCAACAGCAGCAAGTGCTGTAACTTGCAGCTGGCTCCTTTTTGATGACGTAGTAGCACAGTTAGTTGCATCCCTGCTTGTGTTCTCTATCACTTGAAGAAATCTATCCTAAATGGCCACAACAGGAGTAAATAAGCTAAGAGGTCAGTGCTGTTTTAAAAGACTGTTCTCCCTACTAGTTGAGATGAATACAGTTTGTTTTTTTCTAACCCATTCTACTGAAACTGCACAGGCCTCCTCCATCCCTGACACCACCCTTGCACTACCACAGAGAACATGAGCATGCTGAACAGCTCCCTCCATTCTTCCAAACAACAGGTATGCCAACACATTCGGATAACCTACAAGAGATCCAGACACACCTCTGGGGGGTTTGCAGCACATTTGATTTTATTGCTCATTTCATTTTCCCAGGAGTGGCAGCACTGTCACATCCTTCCCAGAATGAAAATGTGGAAAGCCGTAAATAAAACGAGAAGGGTCTTCTGGGGAGGAATTTCTGATGAGATCCCAAACAAGAAGTCCTGAGCAGGGAACCACAAAGCCAATTCTTCCCTCTTTGCACACCTAAGAGCTGCAAATGAGCATTTCCTGCCACAGAGAGCACTGAAGTTTCTTCAGAGAAACTTAATAAGGTGGGGGGTTTTGTTTCCTCACCCATCAGTTGCTCTGCTCTCTGGTCTGCCAAGCCCTGTGTCCCAGGCTTGGGGCTGGGCTCTGGTGCTGCTGCATGTTGCGCCCGGTGATTTGCACTGGGATGAAAGGCTCTGCACGAGTATAAAGCATTACCTCTGCATAATTCTAATCACACACAAATTGATCTCATGCATTTGCAGCTACTCGTGGTTTCTAAGACACCTGTTTTATAATAATAATTTTAAAAGCAATGTTTTGAGAAAGGAAATGAACAAACATAAAACCTGTAAAAGAGGGAAATTGATGTGGGATTTCAGACAAGTTATTTATCTTTCTTTTTGGCTCACTGCAATACTGTAGGGATAAGCCCATAACTAGCTGCTTTAATATTTACTCCTATTATAGGAAAAGTAAACATTGCTGATAAGTCACTGCTTTCCAGGATTAGATTTCATATTTTAGAGACTGCTTTAATGCAGAAGCAAACATTATCTTTTCTTCTTATTCATATATTTCCCTAATGAGTTCCAAGCAAATTGTGCCTACTTATATTTTATGATTTTAAATAATTAAAACATTTTATAGAGGCAACTAAAATTCTCCCTAGAGTTAGCAGAAAGATTATTGATTGAACAGATCTTAAGCTATAAGGAAAAAATTATTATTTAGTTTAAAGGCTCATAATTTTATTCCTGTTCACCTACTGAAAAACCAAGAGACTCTGTACATTTTTACAGCAACCTTTTGAATTATGCCAGGGTAGGGACTTGGGTTATGCTGGTGAGCTGAAAGTAGTAACTTTCTGACATCGTGAAATTAGATTTGCAGAAGATAGTTAATGAGAGAGTGTTATTGCTGCTGTCACAAGTAAATGTAATGCATAACTACTACATACACACTAGACAACATGGTGTTCATTACTCAGGATAAAGCCTGGCTGTACATTCACAACACCAAGAATTTGCATCAAATCCACAAATGCAAAACATCAATGGAAAAAGTCCACTCTCAGGGGAGGACTGGTTCGCAGGACACCCAGGGTCTACATGTCATGTCACATGGCATAGCCACAGGAGTCCACAGGGTGAAGGCCCAGATATTACTGGCCTGTAGCACAACCCCCAGCAACAGCAAGGGGGTTTCTACCAGCATGAGAAGAAAAACAAACATATAAACCAAACCACAACAACAAAAAACAACAACAAAAAAAAGACACAAATGCATTTTAGAACAGGTGCAGAGTAACTTGTAGAAGGGAAATGGATGCTTGCAAATCTAAATGGAAATAAACATCAGTAACAGCTGGAGATAAATTTTAGGCTTATTTGTAAGGGACCTCAAGCTCGTCCATGATGTCACTTGTCTCTTTTAACGTGGGTTTTTTAGAAAGCAAACATTAGCAGTTTACATTTAAAGGTAAGAAAAACATGCAGCTCCTTGGACTAGCTAAAAAAAAAAATCCAAAGGAAAAAAAGGAGAAATTACAAAATGGGAATATATATATATATATATAAGATCCAAAATGCTGACTTCTAAGCATTATTGCTTACCCTGCAGGTCCTACCCTTTTCTCTATAACAGCTAAACTCACACAGGCTGTGGCTCATGACACTCAATGCTTACTTCATTTCTTTATAAGGTACATATATTTGCATTTGCCTACTACAAGTCAACATTGATGATGTCTGCTACAGGTCAAAACCTGGAAAGCAGGAGGAGCTGTAAGAGCTCCAGCCAGCAGAAGTGGAAAGTTTCATCGGATGGTGATGGACACCTCTGAATCCAGGTAGAGCTGCGAGGGCTACACAGGGACAGGGAGGGAGCAGTGAGATCTCCATGCTGCTCTGTGTAGAGGGACCCATGTCTGCCTCCACCTCTGGCAAGGTCCAGCTGCACAGACAGAGGTGAGAAAGGGTCCCTCGCATGCCTTCACCCACAGCTTCCATCTAGCTACCAACGTCTCCCCAGACTCCCAGGCACGTCAGCAAGGTATTGGTGTGCCATTTCCAGTGTCACCTTCAACGTCCTCTAGCCATCTAAATGTCATCTGCTATAAAATGCTCTCCCAAGACACTTAATTCATCTTTTCAATGTAGAGTTATTAGTGGGGTCGCTCCAAAGCAGAAAGCCACAGTTAATTGTGCAACTACTGTGCCGTCATGTATTATATCAAAGATATTAATACAACCTGAAAGAAATTGCAGGGCCCTCCTTGGTTTCCTTTGAACAGCAGAGCTAGATTATATTCCAGTGAGCCTCAAAGTCATCCCTAGTGCAGAGGAGCATTAATTCACTATCAGAGTGCAATTACAGAACAATACTCACTATGTCAAACTCCTAACAAAACAGTTCCTGTATAAAAAGCTGCAGTTTCTCCACAGATGTGTAAAGCCAGCTTCTACATCACCTCCAGGTCTTCCCGCGGCTGTTGTGGATTTTAGGCACAGTCATTTCATGGGAACTATTCCCACCAACAGGCAGCAGTCCCTCTCATCATGTTGGGAGGACCATCAAGATGGAGCCAGTAAGGTGTCCTGCTGAGGGCCTAGACCATAGTACCACAGCTGAGCTCCCCTGGCACCCATCAAGGACTGCTGCATGGGCTCAGATCTATCCTCACAATCCAAGACTGATCCAAGGTATAACGGAAGACTAACTTGAAAGAGGCAAAGGCACAGACACATTTAATCAACACCAGAGATCTGGGGCCCCAAAACTCCTTCTGGTGTTACAGAAAGGGTGCCAGGTACTACCAAGCCCATCATGCTCCCCTTTTTTACACAGCTTTGGTTACTTTGATGGGTGCTACCAAGTTTTCCTTTCTTGATTTTCAACACAGCCACTCACATACCAGATATTGGGTGATGCCCTTTAGCTCAAGCTTAACTTCAAGTGCATATTTAAACTTCCAGACATGGACTATGGTAAACCCTTAATGAAAACTTCAGACTTGCAGCTAGGGTCTCTGCCTGTTGACCCTAGGAACCATTTGTGGTCTCCTCCACAAACTGCATTAAAGGCACATCATTAAGGCGGCAAAGCTAAGCACTCAGAAGGTTACTAAAGACTAATTAAATTTGCACAAGCAATTTTAATTTTGATGATCCCTATTACATATAGGCACTATAACATAGATTTTAATTTTATGATCAAGCATTTCTGCATTCTATCCCTTATGTAATCCTTCCTGACCTTATTAGGTCTCATTTTACTTCTTTTGCCTTCAGGCTAATACACTGAGAACCTGTAAACAGAAAAATAGCTGGCTTTAGGCAGCCTGTGCCAGTACAGGATTCCTAGGCCTCAGAAGGGCCAAGCAGCCTTGTGCCATGGTCACGTTTCTCCAGCAGAATAGGTGGAGGAAATTAGGGAATTGCCAGAAGTTATAACTGCCTTTTCTGTATATAATTATCTTTTCTTTCTGTTTTGTGTTTATCTTACTTCATCTTGTGGTGGTACACTGCCCTCCCCCCACACCCAGCAGGAAACAAAACTTCTCCAGGCAGGCAGAAGAGGAAAAAAACCCCCAAAACCCTAGATGCCACAGGTTGAAATTTGAACAGACCAATCGAGATGTACCAGGTACACAGAAGTGACCTTCTTGGTCAATAGGGATTAAATGACCACAGATCAGATTCGGCAGGGGTATAGACTTGGTCCCACCGGAGGACATGCTGGAATCAGTCCTCCTTGGAGCAGCGGGTCTGCAGTCAGGGACCCCCCCTTGGGTTGGGGCACTGCCCAAGGTAACTCCTCGAGGGAGAGAGTAATCTTTTAGGTGAGTGATATGTGCATTTTGAGTCATCGCTTTTAAATCTTAAGGATTCTTAAGTCGGTTATGTAGTACTAATTCCCCTTACATCATTGATCCTGTAGTTCACTAGTGTTATCGGAGTTCTAACTAACTTTTTACTGAAGAATAAATCTGACTTTTAACATCTGTTGGATTTGATTGTGTGTGCCTCCATAACACATCTCCATAAAAGAAAATTGGACTGTAACAGCTACAGCAACACCAAATCCCTGTACTTTTACTCCAAGGGATCAAAGGCTGTCAAGTAGAAGGCAAGAAAAACAGAGGAGAGTTAAGAATGGGTTTTCCTCTGAAACAGGAAGGTTATCCTGTGAAGGAAAGTATTAAAATTAAAGCCTTTCTTTCCCTGGAAAGTTTACATTTTGAATGCTTCTCCACTTCTCTTTCCTTCTCTCCCTTGCTGCTAACCAGGCTGAGGCCATTGTGCCTGAAATCCTGCCTCTCAGGTACCCATTTGCTGCTGTGCAGGCAGCTCAGCTCATGCAGCCAAGGCAGGCACATATCCACCTGCAAGGAATGCCAACACAGCTACTCTCTAGAGTGCAGCCAGAGCGCAGGTGCCAGGTGTGCCCCAGTCCCACCAAACCAAGCACATCTCTTACAGTGACACACCACATTTTTAATTCAAGAAATCCCAGACAGAAATATGAGATCAATCTCATTTCAGGAAGAAGAAACTGGATTAGCCTAACACAAAAGCCTTGCAATGCAGTGGACTCATACTTCCTGCAGAGCACCACTCTGCTCGGTAGTGAGTGATGCCTTGCCAAACACAGCAGGGAACGAAAAGCAACCACCTAACTCCCTGGCATTCCTCTCCAGATGGGGATGTGCTCTGGTTTAGGAGGAGCTGTGCCTCTGGGAGAGGCTGCTATGAATGACTGTGGTGGGACTGTGTGGTATGCCTCTCTGCTACAGCTTCCCACAAAAGAAAAGGAAATGGTAGGAAATGGGACTTTAAGCTAGACTGTTTAGACAGCCCATGAGAGGGAGAAATCTTGAAGCAGCAGGTGAGTTAGCTGGATTGTGCTGGCTTGGCAGGGAGACCTATGAAGACTCCAACATTTATGCACACCTATGAACTCGCCTTATGATAGGTATGATAAAGTTAATCCAGGTAAGCTTCAGGCGATATGAGTAGACTTGTAAACAATTTCAAAAGCATGCTGATGTACCAGAGGACCTTTGCTACAAAGCATTAGGTCTCACCTGAAAGCCTACCAGTCTTGCACCAGGACTGAACACTGTACCAGATTTCCCAAGGAAAGTCGAAAGAAGTAAAACAAAAATATTTCCTCAAACATGGTAGGAGGAGATCAGCTTTCTGTTACAGAGGCTGCAATGCAAGCCTATATCCAAACTAAATTACAGTACTCTGAGAAGTATTTGTGAATTGCAGTTTACTTAAAAACATTTCATAAAACTTTGATTCCTGAAACACCAGTGACACACATTCACACTCACCTGGTGGCATCTCTGCCAGCCAAGACTCTGCAGCTGGCAGCATGGAGGACCATCACATCCGCCTGCCACATCCATGGCAATGTCCGTCAGAGCTGGTCCCATTCAGACCAACCGATGAACCTCCCACGTACAACAGCAAACAGCCTGCATCCAAACACTACATTCTCCTCCGCTACAGGCAGACTTTTTTCCAGGCTAAAGGACACACATTGAGCACCACTACCACCACCAAGGAAAAGCAGAAACACTCCCTACTGTGCTCCCCAAAGCACATGCTGCCAGTTAGAGAAATGAAAACGATGCTAGGTGACTCCCATAATCAATTGTAACCCATCCAATCCACTCAACAAGGTAGCAAGGAAAAAATTCACTGTAACTGTAAATTTGGCCTGGGCCCAGGCCCAGCCCCCTGCACCAGGGCAGCTGGCAGTGCACCCACTCCTCCCATCCTCCAGCAACTGAGGGGCTCAACACGCCTGGCAAAGAGGTGTTTGCATGCTCTGCTTGGGCAAGGAATCGAGGCCCCAAAGACCAATGAGGTCACCAAAGAGGGGAGCAGGACAAGGTGAGGCATCCTCCAGGAGAAGGCAGTGGGGAGCCCAGGGCAGCAGTCCCAGTTGCACAGTTCACTGTCCGGCACCATGGACGCACTAGTCTTCTGGGTTTTTTCCAGGAAAGATGAATGTTATACATTCAGGAACAAAACAGCCCCCACAAAAGTTGTCTCCACTCCCCACTCTCAACTGAAATATCCTGCACAACAGCTTTTTAACAGCCTCTCCGTGTGAAGGGGGTGGTGGTACAGTTGCTCCTCACAGCAGTGCTGACCAACCTGCAACTGCTTCTAGTGGGAGGCTGCTGCACCACAGTACGGGCGGCTCAAGCAAGCAAAAAGGTACACGTGCTTCAGCACAGCGTCCCCGTGGGACAGGCCCTGACCAGACCTGCTAGGCTCTCTTCCCTGTCCCCATGCTCCAATTGCTTGATTGGGACCTAAATTAATTGCAAAGACAAGGCAAGAGTTTGTGAGCTACCTATGTTGCAGCAGTGCAAGGTCCCTGGGCTGCGGCCATACGCCCATACTACTGGCATGCCACATGGCCACCAGAGGGTCAGTCCAGCCCCACCACAGTGCCCGGTGCCACCAGACATGGGAAGATCATGAATCAGACAACACTTTGAAACCTTTCCCTTTGCCTTCTGGTTTTTGGCAGTGGGTGTGCCCTGTCCTCTTGTCAGCAAGTGCTTCTTAAAGCCAAGGGTGGCCAGAATGTCTCTTTGGAAATCAATGGATCTCAAGCCATTTGGAGGTTTCTAGAAAAGTATTGTCAAGTCAGAAGCAGAGAAGCAGGCAGGAAGATAACCTTTGTTAATTAATTTTGTTTAGATAGGAGAGGGGATGCACCCAGGAACCAGCTGCTGGCAGTCCAGCGTAGAGAACAGGACCAACTGCTCCTTCAGAAGTCAACATGCAAGGCCTGGGTGCCTCAGACACAGGGCTGGAGGAAATCCGAGTGGCAGCGTGTGCAGGGGTTTTCCTCCTCTAATTCTATTTCTTTAGCTCAGGATCAGGCTTAGGCTTACTGCAATTTTTGTTTTCCCGCTGATTTCTCTCAGCCGGTGAGCTAAGGAAAGGTGTACCCGAGGGGTGCCCGAGGAAGCAGTTCTTCCAGGGGACCCCACAGGGGTGAGGGCACACAGCGGCCGCAAGATGGCGCCGTTGGCCCGCGGCGGCCGGGCGGGAGGCGCGGGGCGGCCGGCGGGAGCGGGCGCAGCCCCCGGTCCGGCCTGCCTGCGGGCACGATCCCACCCCTTCTCGCGGCTACCGCCGGACTGGGTCACTAGAAATCGTAATTTACAATGACGCGCTTTCGGCAGCTGCAGGGGAAAACATCTCGGTCACACCTACACACAAAAAAAACCAGCCCTCCCCACACTTAGGGCAGCCAAGCCCTAAACACAGCATAGCAAAACTTAGGATTTCTTAAATGAAGAGGTTACCCGTGCCTCAAAGACTCAGTTAAGGTGTGTTTTTAATAATGCCACCATGGATCAATAAAACACCCAAGGACAAAGCTCACCACTTCCTTGTGAGGAACCTCCTCAGCTCTCCCCGCCTGCGCTAGGCCCAGCGCTCATAACTCCGACTCACCCTAGCACACCCAAACCTCCTCCATGAAGCACACCAAGTAAGATTAGGGAGATTTTGTAATAGCCATTTAGTATTTTAATGCTCATGGAGCACAGGCAACATAAAAAAGAAGGTACCGAGTTGCTGACAATGCAAAACCATGCAACAGAGTAATTACTTCAGCATAAGGATCTGCCCCCACAGATCCCGGACAAAGAACATCCCATGAAAACACCCACAAACCCTTGAAAGACTTCTGATGTGCGCACTACTGTTCACCAGCGGTAACTGTACTGCAAATATTGCCATAGTGTTGGTTTCAGCAGAAAATTCTCATTTAAAAACATGTGCTGTAGTCAAAGGTCAAACAAAGCAGAAACAAAGTCTGCTTGCCATCTTTAAAGGTCTGTCAGTGCTTTTCCCAACACCAGTAGATAAGTATCAGTGTAGATAGGAACTAAATCTTACAGCATGTAACACCCCACATTTTGTCTAATAGCATTTTTGTTTTAATTGCATATTATTCTTCAGAAATTGCCATGCAAAGAAAAGTTTGCCTCTTCACATGAGCATCAGTATCAAATTTACAGCTAAAGTAGAAGATGCTGTATGTTAGGCTCACAAAAATTCAGTTGTTTATTGCTTTCCATTTGACCCAGCAGCACATGGAAAGATGGACACAATGGGCAACCAAAAGGCAGTCCCAGGACCAATCGTGAGAAGGGAGACATCACTAAAACACAATGAATGCACACTACAATAATTGATAGTCTGGTTTTATTCCTATCCCAGATCAGGAACAGAAATACTCCACTGCAGAGGGAGGCTGACAAACACAAAAAACCACATGCAACAAACGTAGCCCTTTCATGCCACATAACACACCCAGCTTTTTCTTTGGGTTTTCCTTTCTGTCAGTTCACAGGAACCATTTGTACCTGCCATGAAGACACTGCTGCCACAGGTGTGACCCACTATTTGTCATCATTAGTAGCTTACCTTCATAGAATTGCTTCTGTGCTGACTGGTATGATACGGAAACAAGGACCTTTGACATAAGCAGGGCTGAATCATCCCTGCGTGGGCTGTCTTCTGTTTGCTCGGTTCTACTTCCTGCATAGAAGTGCAGTCACTGTAGATTTAAATGCATCTTTGTGCCTGGTAGACAGACTATTGCAATAAGCCAAAGACCAGAACAGGACATTAGAGGGCAGTAAGCACGTTCTATTACTTCCTGGCTTTATCCCATCAATAGCCAAGGGAAAGGTAAAAGCATGCGCCCCAATGCTTGAGGGTGAAAGGTTTCCATGCCCAATCTAAAATAGATCCAAACAAATCTCCTGGGTTTGAATGACTGCAGTGTGCAAGAGGCAGATTTAAGAATGTACCACACCAAGCTGAACCACGTGAAGAATGCAAGGTTAATTGAAACAACCTGGAGAATTTCTACAGCACAGCAAGGACAAACATTGGAGTCAGTAACTTGCAAAATCCAGGGCATCATAATCTCATGTGAAAGGATTTTTATTTATGAAAGTGTGATTAAGTCTCCTTGCAATATGCACACAGACAACCCCTACTCCAGCTGTACCAGGCAGGAATGCAATGCTACAGGTCACACAAACAGGATGCACAGCAATGCTCAGGTCATTGGTTATCTCAAGTGTTTTTATTTTATTCAGAAAGAAACCTGAGGAAAGGCTGGCTAGTACTTAAAGTTATCATTAAGGCTTCTTACATGTTCTAACAAAATGGAGCTATTTGAACTACCAACATTCCTTACCACAAAGCTCCAATTACACCATCAGCTTCTGTAACGCACTTGAAAAGAAAGTTTCAAAGCCATTTTTATTAAGCATCATTTGAGAGATGTCAAGAGATAGACACTGAACTTCCTTATCATGCTCAAAGTAGTGATTTATGACAATATTTTAGGGAAACTCACATTTTCACAGTTGTCTTAACTACTGCAGAGCCCTTTAATTTAGTTGTCTATCAACATTATAACAAATCAAACTACTTAAGGTTTAAAGGCTGAGGACTAGTAAAGCGATGCACATGAAAAGAGTAAAATTAAGAGATTCAAGCTTTCCATTATTTTGTACAAAGAGTTGAAGAGAAACTGCAATATCTGCTTTTAATTTTACTTGCCCATTTTGTGACCTCAGGAAAAACAGCTAGAGTTGAGCAGGTAGTGAAGAAAAAGGTTAGAGTAGCTATTTCTAAAAAAAAAAAAAAAAAAAAAAAAAAAAAAAAAAAACACAAAAAAACCCAAACAAACAAAAAAACCCAAAACCACCACACAACACAAACCAAACGCCCCCAAACACCACACAAACCAAACACACAAAACATCACCACCAAAAAAAAAAAGTGTCAGACAATGACAGCCCTATCAAAAGCTTCCAAAAACTGAGAAACATCAATGTTGCAGCCATAGTGGTTTAAGGATGCAAACAAAGCGTCATCCATAAGTCTCCTTTATTTGCCCAGGTGCTACAGCTGGACAATGGATACAGGCACACAGAAATTTATTTTTTTTTTCTTCCCAGAAGCAGCAGCCTGGACACACTCTGTGAGGCACCAAAGACAGTTATACTAAAAAGAACCCATACTAAAATTCAAAAGCCTGACCACACAGTCTCTAGTTTTAAGTGGTCTGGCACATAAAAACAAAAAAATTAAAAATAGTTTACAAATGTTAACATGCAAAAAGAGAGCAACAAATTGCACCTTACATGCTTCTTCCATCACTAAGTGGTGGAAGTGCTCCTCAGAAAAGGGCATTTAGTGACAGCAGCAGTAAAGGTACTCCAAAGCACAACTGCTGCCAAACCTTCTCTGTCATGTAACAAAACTAGTCAAATACACTGGCAAGACTGCACAAAAGCCTAAGCTGGAAGCTTAAGCCCTGCTCCATCTTCTGCAAAGAAGGTGGCTCAGCTACTCCACAGCTAAAACGTAAACAGAGGCAGTTTACAACAGAGTACTTAACTCAAGAATTTGAGTATGAGGGCAACAATACAGGATGGAACAAGACCTCTAGCAAATCACTAGGACATTTATGGGGGTTAACTCTAATCCAGCACAAACTGGACACAGCTTGCAAACCAGAGATAAAGATTCCTGATCATAAGCTCACCACCTGCCCTATAAAGGGAGCTGCTGTGAACTACAGACTGCAAGACTAAGTATCAAGATACCCTTCTCAGCTATGAGAGACTGTAAGAAGTAGGCTCGAGACACTCCTCTGAACTCAGTAAATCCCTATTCTTAAACGCAAGCACTGTAACTACATGTATTTAATATATTCCACATTAAAAGCATTCACAGCTAGTTATGTTTGACTTTAAGGGACATTATGTTCACAGACCAAACATCACTCATACTTCTATTCTCTCAATCCTATCCTGGAAAAACACACACCAAGTTTTTCCATTACTCTGCATGTTTCTGGACTTAAAATGGATACCTGCCAAGATTTATTAGTCAAAGGCAAAGCAAAATCGGATGCATTTTCCTTCATCTCCATTTAAAATTAAGCCTTTATTTCAGTCATTTTAAGCAGAAACCTCTCAACAACAGATGGGATAAGCAGGCTGTTACACCATTACACTGTTACATTCAGTTGCAGAGATACATCTCACTTCATACAAGTATAAGCAAAAGGTGTGTTTGTGGTTAGGTGTTTCACCCCTTGGGCAAAAGCATCAAGGATCAGTTCTTAAACGTCTCAGGGTGCCAAGTACATAATTCTGCACTCTTTGCATCAAGAGACCACTAGTAACGCATTAAATCTTGCCTGTGGAACACAGGGGGAATTAAACCATTGTGTCATGACATATCTTACCTGACAGAAAAGCACATTCAACTTGCTTGAGGAATTCAACTGTTCAATGAAAACCATCTATATTCAGTGTTGTCGTGGCTGAGGGTCCTTAATTGCACAAAGGCAGAGAGCACTACTTCTTGGATTAAGTTAAAAATTAAAACTTAACTGAGCACTACCCTCGTATCTTAACTCTTAAAATATCTGAGGCACAAGTATGCGTGTGTACTTGTTTTATTCATAATTTGTCTTGGGATACCAAATATATTTCTACTTCAGGTGATTCAACAAAATTGTTGACTTCATTTCAAAACATCCACTGATCCATTTTTCATTCAATGGCAACATCGAATGTTAAAAGGAACATAAAAACAAACATGCACACAATTGTACAGTTTTCATAAATGTCTATTTCATTATTTGTGGGTAGCGCATTAAACAGTTAAATACATTTAAATAATGTTTAAGTGACTGCACTAATGCAGAATTTTAACTAGATGGGTAACCAATTTAACTAGAAACCAGCTAACAAGTAACTGTCTAAATACTTCAAATACAGCTCTTGTTCTAGGTCATCCTTCTTGGAAAAAAAAGCGTGCTGGTCACATTGGAAATACATTTTAAGGCCAAATTCTTCTGATATCCCTTCTCTGCAACAGTTTCTTCGCCTTTTTAAGCCTCCAATTCCAGGCCAAGACCAAGTTTATGGCCACCAGCATTGATGCTCTTTCCATCTATCAGGGCAGACAGTGTAAGCTTCACACCTGTAAGATTTTTAAACAGCATGTTTACAACATACAGAGTAGCTTTCATGCAACTCAACCTCTGTCATTACAAGTCCCATTTGCAGCTCTTTTTCTATTTCATTACTTTCCTCTAAAGATTTCTACAGAAAAAATCTATTTACCCATGAAATCTATTGAAAGGTAGTCATATGAATCAAGCTAGATGCTTTTTGTAAATACCATGTTATACAGTAGATACACAAAGTCTCTAATTGGTAAGTACACAAGAGCTCTCCTTTTCTACATTAAGGTGTGCAAAGAAGGAGGAAAGTTACACATAGAAAGACAGACACTTGTACCAAGGAAGGGATGGAATGAAACTATGATTTTTATTTGTTTTCAAAGAAGGAACTAAGCAATGATAATATAGCATTAACAGGTATTTTCGTATTTAAGCAGAACAAGATAAATTCTAGAGGTTTTTTTACCAAATATGAAGAGCAGAAGTGCATACTTTTGATGATTAATCATTATTTCAAGACCTGCTATCATTCAGGTCAGATATGACTCAAGAAAGCAATGCTAAAAAAAAGACTGCTTTGCACAGCCTAAAGCTAAGCTATCAAACACAATGCAGTCCAATCCTACACAAATCAATGAGGAATATGATGCAGTATTAGATACAGTGGAATTTGTCTTGTTTAGATAAAGGTTTGATGTTCAACATAAGCTACTGTAAAACACCTACTTTGGCTTCTGTTTAGATAAAGGTTTGATGTTCAATGTAAGCTACTGTAAAACACCTACTTTGGCTTCAAGACAAAATTATTCTGAAGGGAAATAGCTCTATATATGGATATAAATGCATAGATGTCAAACATTTTCTTTCTGATGCATAGAAGATATGCATGTGACAAAATTCATGTGATAACCCTTACCTGTCCTCAGGGTCTGGGTGTAACCCACTCCAACTAGACTAGAATTGTTCACTTTTGCCTGAAAAAAGAACCAAGACAAAAGCAATTGAAATGTTGTAACTGATTAGTTCTTTGTCACCATTCAGAAACTAGAGTAACTGTGGCAACTCTGCCATTATCAACATAACTAAATTTTACTTGTTCCTTCAATAACTCTGTGCTTACTGGATTCTCTCTTCCCAGCTATGGTTTAGCCCCCCCAACTTACAGGTGAAGTAGTAACATATTTAAAAGCAGACAGAATGTAAGGGTAGGAAGAACTATTACTGGAATGTAGTTTGGCAGGTGAACTTCCCCACTGCTCCCTCTTCAGAAGGCCATAGCGATTTACCACCACAGTCTCCCAAAACAAGCCACTTCAGAAGAATCCTCCATGTTCATATTATTAAAAAAGAATTAGTATCTTGCAGGTCCAGTCAGTCAAGCAGCAAACATTTCACAGTATCATCATAAACAATACGTGCAAAATTCTTTATCTCCCTTTGCATCACTTCCTCTATAGGACGATTCCAACAATCCAGGTTCAATTCTAACTTTATAACATACAGAAAACTTTTCTGCATACTGCCAGAGTTCTTACTATAAGAACATGAGAGACTTCCCCAAAAATTGGTTTAAAAAAAAATTTTTTGTAAACTTATGGAACTAGACATGAAGGGTTTTATTCAATTTTTTTCTCCTTTTTTTTTTTTTTAAGTCAATACATTAAGTCCTCTAGAGTAGCACAACATCTGACAGTCAGATTCTAAAATGGACTGTATGCAGTTGCTGTATGCAACATTACAGAATTTAAATGCTGGTTTAATTTTAACTGCCTGGATTGTAACAGTAATTCCTACAAGACTTCCTGACTTATTACCTTCTTTTGTACTAATAACACACAGATTCGCAGAAACTGAAAATACACTGTGCTTAGCATCACCCTTTTGGTTAGAGCCATACTTACAGAGATAGAAGCAGTGGAATCCAACTTGTATTTAGCCGCAATGCCAAAGCGAGTGCTGTTGCTACCTGCTGTCCAAGCCAGGTTTACAGCAGTTTCAAGATTGTCACTCACTTTCTGGTAAATTGACCCACCAAATTCTGAACCATCATTGCTAAACAAATTAAGAAAAAAGTTAGTTTCCTACATTTACCTAATTACAACTTTTTCTTTTTTTTTTTTTTTTTTAACTACTTCAAATTTTTATAGAAATGGGAATTCCAGAGGAATTTGAGTTGTTTCACATTTTTTGACAGGAGAAGGGAGAAGAACAAAGGCTTCAGGGCAAAATTAAACTGCAATAATTCATGGGGAGAAAAAAAAAAGGCACTTCAGCATGCTACAGGTAATTCTCACACTGATGTTGAACTAAGTACTTGAATGTAATCCTAGATCACATCCTTACAAAACTAACAGATAAACATTAATAGTTAGGAAACAGGCACTCTGAATTCGAGGATTATTGAATACATATGATATTCCTAAAGAATTAGATGACCTTTTTAAAAATCTGTCACATTGTTTGACATTAGTAAACTGAAACACAACTCTTACAGCCCAGACCATAGTGTTTTGTAGCTTCCTCACATACACCTCAACTTCCACAAACCCAGACACAATCACCACCCTCCCCTTCCAAAAAAAACAAACTTCCACCTCAAAAATCAAATAAGTAATTTCCTAACTAAACGCATTAGAACAATGCCAATTTTTATTAACTTGGATTGAAAACACTATGTTCTTCAGTAGCTTTTGATCAGCTTGCTCTGAAGAACACTTAAGATCTGAAGGCAGCAAGTGTTAAGAAAATACATAAACAAGATGTCTTACATTTGTTCAGTTACACCCTAAGTGTTTCATGCGCTCTTCATCCCAGAGAGGCAAGAAGATGAACCTACTCAAAAAGTCCAAAAGCAAAGCTCTAGTCTTGCTCCAGAAACTACTACTGGCCTACTTAAACAGTGCAACGCTAATTACTACCTCTAACAATCTACCGCCCTTAAATTATAGTCAGATACAATTCAGTGTAATGGGAAAGCTGGAAAAAGCATTATGATCAGTTCTGCATAACTGAACTATTGCACTTCCAATTTGCATGTACCTCAGTATTTAATAAGCTGTAGCATATATTATGCTGTAAGTGCTAACAAGCCACCAGTATTTACTGTTTTGAAAAAGAGATACGAAGTAACATTTATCATTTATTTCGAGTTTCCTATTGAAAAATGCACTTCACTTCATGGCCTTGCAACCACCTCTTGTTATTTCAAGCATTTGTATTCTGACTAGAAGGAAAGGTAGAGAAAGCCTGCTTCTGTAAATCTGGACACAACTTTCAGTACTTACACATTAGTGTGCAGTTGGAAGTCTCCAGTCTTGTAACCCACAGAGAAGTTATTTCTTGTCAATTTGGATTTGGCACTATCAAAAGTCATCTGATAACCAGCAAGCCAGCCTTCATAACCAAAGACAGCTGAACCATGGATTGCAGGCCCAGCAAAATCAAAGTCAACATCACAACCTAGGTTTAGGCATTCACGTTTATAAGCTGACTTAATTTTACCACTTTTCTTTCTGAAACAGAGAAACAGTTATCTTAAGACAAGGCTTGATCTTCCTCAATGAACTGCCAAATTCGAGCCATATGATTCTACATAATGTATCTAAATGCCACCTACATGCATCCTCTAGACTGGGCCAAAGCAGAGCCAGCCCATTACAAGAGCACAGGGCTACTGCAAACAGGCATTTCCATGCCTCCCGCATTCTTCTAAGTATTTCTACCCCAGAAAACAAGCAAAGTGGGCCGTTGTGAAATGCCCAGTACTAATCCCGTAGAATAAGATATGATGCTAAAGAGCAGAAGCCTTTAGCATTGGGATTTGCTAATTTGGATCAATAGCAAACCATACAAACATCTCTGTCAATACAACAGACCACAAAAACATTTCCTGACCACGGGTGTTGTCACTGCCCTAAACAAGGTAAAAAGGTTAACAATTCTTACCCTGTATTTGGTGAGAAAGTTGTATCAAATGTCAACTTCAAGCCTTTGGCAATCTAATTGAAGGGGAAGAAGATAAGATAAACCTATAAATTCAGTCCTGCTACTTAAATAAAACAAATAAATACTCTCCCAATCTATTACCTGATCTTCAATTGCAATTTCTGTTCCCAGAGTGTTATCTGTGTTCCATTTTTCTGTGAAAGTCAGCCCATACTCAGCCCACTTGTATTTGGTCTCCAAGCTCCCATTCACTTTTCCAGTGTCTGTGTTCGACGAACCAGATGTTGTGAATTCCTAAAAAGGACAGTGTCCACATTATACAGAAGATACATATGATCCTGAAAGCATTACACAGTTCCAAAAGAGAAAATACTTTTATTCAGCAAACACCATGATCTTGTTATTCTATGCAACTAGTTCAACAACATTAGACAGCTTGTGGGAGAAGGGGACATGACATGGACAAGAACTAGATGATCTATGCCCACTCCCCATCTCAACTGCAATGTTTCTGCCACTATTACAAAACGTAAAGGTTTGCATCATAACTCAGAAGCAAGACAGTAGTTACCATAAGTATTCTCCTTAAAAGCAGAAACATGTTCTTGAAATATAAGATTGAGTCTGATACTCCTAATGTGCAAATTAAAAATCAAACCAAGACCCAAGCACACTATAAGGTACATATCACAATTCCAGTAAAATTCTTGAAGGATCACATGGATTTTCATCATTCCAGTCAACCATCTCCAAAGATAAATTATGTACAACTGTAAAATGTCATAGAATGCCATCATTTTTCAAACTGGGGGTAGGTGACAGTTCAGTTTTTTGTTTGGTTTGGGGGGTTTTGTTGCTTTTTAAGAGAGTTCTCAATCTAATGAATGCACCAGCCTTTCACACAAGCCATAGGCACCTGTGTTTTTACTGACATATATGAAATTCCCCTGACACTTTGGTTTAATGACACACAGGAAGAACATTCATGTTGGAATTGTGAGCTAAGGTGACAGTCTGATTTTATGCTTCTGGTAGAGTCTCACTTGGAATTCTTGAAAGTATTTAAAAGTTGCAATATCACTCACACCTCCTTATTAAACTAAGTAGTCCATGTCTCTCACTATTTGGATTCTCACAAAGAACAGAATTAATTTCTGTGTACCACTATTCAGAAATTAAAGGCAATACCTAGTAGAAGTGGAAGTCTTGTTTGCAAATATATGTTAAGGAGCTCTTTTCACTGAAATTTTATTGCCCTTATGATTTAAAAGTTTGTTATTTCAACTCTTAAAAACATATAAATCAGAATTTTGATCTCTGACTTCCTCCAGTATTATTTTCAAATCAACTCCTCACACTCACCTCCCCCAGAAGGAAACACTGATTTGAAATCACAAGTCCTTAAGCACTCATATTCTCACAGCCCAAGACCTACTGCACATTGCAAGGGCACGAGACTGTTCTTTAATGGTGGCTGATCAAATCTAACCATGACCAAGACATTTACTTGTATTATGTTAGTGAACCACTATATCATCCACACAGTTGCGTAATTCTAGTAAGGTCTATTTCTTGGCAAGTGACAGGGACTATGCAACTTGAAGTCCAAAAACCTTCAGCTTTAACTTCTTGCTTTGTGATGGCAACCATTGTAGTAATAGCTTCAGGAACAGCAAATTATTACATTATCTCTGCTTTAAAACATCTACATTACATATATGCCAGCACTTTTTCCTCCTGGAAAGGATGGCTTATAACTGATAGAGGATTCACATGAGAGCTTGGATTTTTCAGAGTTTTACCAGTATTACTGGTAGTCCTCAAAAGAAACAAGCTACAATAAGAACCACTACATCTACAATAGGGCTCTTGCAAACTACGCTTCAGTTGGGATACAGACTTCTAGAAAAAACACAGCATATAACCCAGGCATCTTATTTTTAACAGCCAGTTACACTGTAAAAGCTTCCAGTTATAGGAAAAAAACCAAACACCCAAACTACCTTTATATCTTGCAAGGTTTACTCTAGAAATAGATAGAAGTTACCGGAGGCACTGCTTGCATGACCAAGATATCTTGCATAGAACGTTACTGCAACACTTTAATACCTTTAAAAAGGAGCCAAAGATTCAATGTGCTAATCCAATGTCAACTGCTTCAAACAAGCATCAAGATGTCAGAAATTTCCACCAAATACAAATAGTATCTGTGTCCTATGATTGATATATTAAAATACTTCAAAAATGTGTCAGCTGTTCGTTCACCTTCAGACATAACATGAGGGACAACTAATAAACCTTTTTATTTTATGAAGATTACTAAGCAGTGCAATACCCCTGTTACATTCAGAATAAAGTCAGATCTTTAGGGGCTTCTGAAATTATTTTACACCAAAAGTTTATCTTCATATAACCTATAAACTACTTAAGAGCATCTGGAAGGTGTCCTTTTTAATTAAATATCAGAACATGCCCAGAAAAAAGATATAATGAATAAAAGGTATTTAAACTCACCACTCCGCTTGCAGATTTTGTTTTCACATCCAGTTTCACCAACCCAAAACCTTAACAAACAGAAGTCAAAGTTACACCAGTAGGCTTGAACTAAGACCATGCACATTTTCCAAGAAGCTGGTTTTCTAAGCAGTCTCAGCAGCATGCCACGTATATACATATAGAAAAACAACCATAGGCTGACTTCAGTAACACTCAAATTTTAGATGTTACAGTGGGTAGAGGAGGCCACTTCAGAATAAGCCAGGAGTTCTGCTCTATCATCACCACACAGAAGGTGGGGAGTAGCCTCTCAATTGTACAGTGTACATTTAACTACCAAATGATGACTTCAAGAATAAATTTAGTGACAGAAAAAAATGCATTCTTTTCTGTTCCCAAAAGGGCATCAGCTTTGTAGTCAATGCCACTCAAAGAGCTATCCCAATGCATAATATTTGTGTCTCAGCACCAAGAAGAAATATCTCAAAGTAAAAAACTGTAAAAGTGAAGTCACTAGGAAATACACAGCCATTGGAAGTGTAATCTAAGTAGGTTTTATGGGAGTGTCAATTCACATTGCTATCCTTAGAGCTGAGTGACAGTCTTGGTAAAAAAGCCCCCACATGCATTCCCAAAAAAACAGAAAGAAACAGGACTGTAATAAAGCAGAATTTAACTATGCAACTGCTTGGTATTAAAGCATTTTTAAATGTTGAAGGATTCTTCATCCCAACAGCTATTCCTCTTTCTAATCCAAAAAAGGTTAATGTTGCAGTGGTATATATCCCCCTTCTACATCAACAAATGTTGTGGCACAGATTGGTGAACAAGATGTACTCCCAAATTAAATTACACTTGATGCTTGCATTCTTGCATACTTGTACACCTCTGACATTTATCCGGCTAAAGCAGTAGTATTTAACAGACTTCACATCAAAACAGCTCAAATAAGCCTCCAATGATCTGTTAGTTGACAGTAATGATATAAAAACACCACACCTTCCCCCTCCCCCAAAACACAGGCATTTGAGCACTCAATTTTACATGCAGGCTTAAAAAGGCAATTCATTGCTGCACCACAAACACCATGTTTTATAAAAGGTACTATTCTTACCATATCCTTTATTGAAGATATCTCTGGCAGATTTGCCAAGGTCTACATATGATGGAGGAATCGCCATTGGAACTGAAAGGTAACAGGCTAATTAATAGTGAACATTTTACCACTGCGCACACACACAAAAATGCTACAAAGATACTCTTTAAGGTAGATTCATATATGAAGGCAGTTAATAGACAACTTGGCTCAAACAATTACAGTATTCTGTGAAACACCTACAGATTTTCAGTGATGGTCACTGTGAACACTGAATGTTTTCTCAGGTTAGGTAATCTGCTTGTAGAGAAGAATTACAAGACCACCCAGTTCCCAATTTTTTCAAGTAATTTCTCCATAAATATTTAATTACCAGAAATCAAGTAATAGCGAGTTGGCAGTTACCACCAAAAACCAGGAAACTGGAAATTTGACAAACTATAATGCAAAGAGTTATTTCCTGAAGTTCCACAGCCAAATTTGACAGATGCTTATGAAAATTACACGAAAGGACCTACAAGGTTTTATTTTCAAAAGTAATAGAGTGCATATCTGTTCTGCAACACCATTTACCCCATATTTTAAATGGTGGACATACAATTTTAAAAGGAATGTCTAAGCCATTAACTAACAAGCCATCTGATTAAGTCCCCCCCCAATGTACAAGAGTTTAAGTTTGGCGGTTGTCTTGCCAGTTTAAAACAAACAAGTAGTAGGAGTGCTGGGTCAGTGAGAAAAGCTCTCTTTATAGACGGGGAGCCTCTGGCAATCTCACTGTCATTCAAGACTAGCTATGACCCAGCCTCCCCAGCCCGATGGATAGATATCAGCCTAAGGTCTCATATGGGCCTGTATGTTTTTCCTCTGTGTGAAGATACTCTGTCTGGACCTTCCTTCAGTGTCTGTTTTCCCATGATTTCAACAGCAAAAGGCCACTATTGCAGAGGCACTGTATTTTAAAAGCACAGTATATTTCAAAGAGTTAATGACTCCCCCCATGCTGTGAGAGGGGGTTGGGGAACAACAATGAAACTAACTAGATAAGCACCACAAAAAGGTTAACAAAAGCAAACAAAAATCTTCTCTTATCTTTTCAAACTGATTGGTCACATTTGTTCTGCAGAGAAAGTCAGATTAACATAATCGACTCTTGCGTGGGTGCTTTTTTGGATGGGTTTTTTTGTTTAAGTAAATGGAAAAATATCTTCAGGACCTCAAAACCAACAAGGGCAGTACTCTCACATGTTAACTTTCAACTGAAAGGAGAAAAGATTACTTTCATTTTTATATAGTACTTTTAACCAATATATAAATTTTCAACACCTGGCTACAGAATTGCTTATCTTCTGCAGATCTCCACAAGATCCTAAGTGTATTCAGTAACAGAGGATCAAGGCAAGCTTCCTCCCCTCCCCCTCAAAAAAGTTTATTTCCATCTTTTCATGGCCTTATCTACATAAAGGGAAAACTTTCCTAGAACACCCAATTCAAAAAAATTTCCTTTAGGGCACCATTTCACTAAACAGACTGTTGTTTCAGAATAGCATCCACATAAAAAAAAAAACCACCTACTCTAATTACACCTGCCATATACAGCCTAACTGTATGAACTGCAACTGTTAAAAAAACCCCAAACTATTTTAGCAAGCAATGGCAAGGCACAAGACTGTTTCTTATCCTTCTACAATTTCTAATGCAGTTTTCCAGAGTGCCTTACTCCACCCTCCCTAAACTACAAGAGGATAACTTCAACCTCCTCTGAGCAAAAACGTTTACATTCATAGTTCAACTAAAAAAAAAATACAAAAAAACCTTCTTTAGTAAGTAGTTCTAAACTCTAGAACCAGGTCACTAGAGCAAGACAGCCATCAATTGCTCAAGAACATAAAGTCTGTTTTTCCATAAAGTAATCTGTCCCTTAAAAAACAACAACAACAAAAAAAAAACAAAAAAACAAACAAAAACCAAACAACAAACCACCCTGAACATTACTTAGTGCACTTGAAGCTTAAAAAGGCTTAGCCCAAGTCAAGTCCATAATAAATAAGTCTTGAGGAAAAAAACAAATATATAGCAGAACAGATACTAATCCTGGTGACAAGACATTAAATGATTCCTATTATTTATTAAATAAAAAGCAGCAGGTGGTAGGTAGACCAAGTTACAAGAAAGTGTGGGAAACTGCTTTCCCCTCTAAATGTCTGCTGTACAGCAACTGTACAATTCATTAGCAGTTTGAAATAATTTAGAGATTTAGCTATATATTTTTCGTTTAATGAATAAGTCTCACTAACTAGCATCTCCAGAATAACTATTTCTAGTTTTAAAGTTGTATACTAGTCTTTAGCACAGACATGCTTTTACAGTATAAATAAATGAGCTTTTTACTTTTGTTTTCAATGTTTCCAATCTGACTAGACAACCAACACAGACAACAGATTTATGCTAAGCAGTAATGTCCTGAGAAGTTAACAAACTGGTATCTGTGTCTAAATTCAAAGGACTACTACAGTAAAAAGGATGTTGCCATTTTATCTGGCCTAACTAAGCATCCTTCCCACTGCAAGGAAACCAATGAGTATTTGCCAGACATTCCAGCCTACAGATGCAAGTTTTGTGATAAAAAGTTAAAACAGTGTACAACTGTCACACTGCTGTTCTAATCCTATACTAACAGGGATAGATGAGAACAAAAGGGGAAAGCAAGAGTTAATTTGGGGTATACTAAATACCCGATAAGCCAGTGCCACCATCAGAATGCTCATTAAATGAAAATAGGGCCGCCCCCCCCCCCCCCAAAAAAAATAATCACTGCTGTGTCCTCCAATATTGGCAAGTTACCTAAATTTGCAAATTCTTATAATCAGAAGTAATTTTCTTCAACCTTATTTTGAAGTATCTTTCACCTAATAATTAGAAGTGACTAAAATATAGGTACCATTTAACGACAAGAGGTTTGTTGTGAAAGCAACTATCAGATAATATTATTCCTCATTTCAAAAAACACAGAATCTACTTGAATCAAGTGGGAGCTCCACCCTGATTTTTGTTTCATGCCACCCTAAAAACAGAAGTTTAATTAATCTGTTACTCAAGAGCCACAAGCATGCTTTCTTCTGTAAAAGAAAAAAAACACCCTCATCCTAAGAACAGAAAATGTATTAATGTTATCAGAATTATTACATCAGTTTTCCTTTGAGGTGATATTTCAAACTCTCTCACACCCTGCAATTAAAGGAATGCCAATGAGTTCTATAGAGATTTCTAACAACTTTTAAGATCTCAGAATAGAGGCTAGATGAGGCTATAATAAAAAAAACCCTAAGTACTAATGTAATTTAAAAAAATGGCAGTAACTACACTGAAATTGTGTTCCAGTAGTGTAAATAGCCACAAAGAAATTGGTATTATTCAAAAAAATATTTGGTTAATATATATTGGACATGCCACTGACCTTTAGACTTACACAGCTACTAAAGCTTAAGAAAAAAAAAAAACCCACACCAAACCACCTCACCACCCTTGCTTCAACTCTCTCCCTACTTGCATGGAGATGGGCACACTAGTCTAGTAGCCATAGCTAGACCAACTTAGAGACTCTACGGAGAAGGGAAAGAAAATTACACATCCGAAAGCGAACTTGGTGTTCAGAAACCGAAAGCAGGGGTAAAGCAGAGCCTGCCAGAAGAGAAGGGAACCGAAAGGGAAAACGGGGATGCGAAAAGCCAGGCCGAGACGCGTGGAGAGGCGGCACACCCTTCCAGGGAAGGGCCCGGGCGGCGGCGCCCCGCGCCAGCTCCTTCCCCCGCTCCCAGGCCCGCCGCCGCCGCCAGGCCCGCCGCCAGGGCGAGCGGCGCCCGCTGCCGCTGCAAGGTGAACTCCTCCACGCGGCCATCTTGGGCATCCCGGCCTGACCCCCTCCCTCGCCGCCGCGCCCTCCCCGCCGCCCTTTATGTAACCGCGGCCCGGCCCGGCCCGGGCCCGCACGCCGAGGAGGCGCGGCAGCGGCCACGGCGGCGGAAGGAGGCAACGCGTGCCGAAGACCCCCCCGCCCGCCCCGCCGTTAGCCGGGGCGCGGGGGAAGGCGCCCCCGCCGCTGCCGCCCCCGCGCGGCCCCCAGCCCCGCGTGGCTCCCCTCCGCCCGCTCGCGCACGGGTGAGCCCCGCCCGCTTCCCCTGCCCCCGCGGGGCCGGTGACGGCCCGAGCCGGCACCTGGCTAGCGCGGGAGGGCGGCGGGGCCGGGCGGAGCGGGGCCGGGGGCGCGGGCGGGTCTCGCCGTGAGGAGGCCGCGCTGCTGCAGCCGCTGGCACTGGAGGGCGAAGTGAAGGAGACACCGATCCGCCCGCCCGCCGCCGCCGCGCAGGACCCCAAGGAGCCGGGGCTGCCCCGCCCGCCGCCTACCCCGCCCGCCGCACCGTGCCGCCGGCCGGCCGGAGGCGCCGCCGCCCGCGGCCCAGAGTCGGGGCGGGGGGAGCGGCGGGAGACACCGCGTCCCCCGGCGAGGAGCCGGGCGGGAGCAGGGCGGTCCGGCAGGCGCTCGGAGGGGCAGCCCCGGAGGCGGAGAGGGGTCCTGCTGGAGGGCGGGGCCGCCCCGCGGGGGAGGGTGGTAAACGGCCGCGGCTCGCGCCCGTGGGGTGGGAGTTCTTGAGGCGTGGTGGAGGGGGCCGCCGCCGCCTTCGGGTGCCCCTCTTCAGGGGGAGCGGAGCTGGGGAGGGACAGAGAGGGCCAGGGGAGCCCAGCGCCGCCCGGGGCGGGGGGCGCAGAGGGCTCCTCGGGTGCCGGCTCCTCGGGTGCCGGCTCCTCGGTGGGCTTGTGGCGGCCGCACCCAAGGAGCATTCCTCCTTCGGAGAGCTTAAATAGACGTTCCCCTCCCCATAGGGACGGGAGGCTGAAGTGCGGCGCCCGGCAGTACTTAGAGGAGGGCCCGTGCCCGGGGCCACTGCCCTTCCCGAGAAGCTGCGAGTCTTCCTGTCGGAGCCCACCTGCCTCCAGTCGGGGCACAGCGACCGGTGAAGCCCTTCACCTAGGAACAGCCACGGGGACCCGTTCCACAGCCGGCCAAGGTGGCACCGCTGCCGTTTTTGTTGGAGGCAGCCCTTGCTCCTCAGCCCACAGGACCCCTTCCCCACAATGGCAAGCCCTTGCGGAGGGAGCAGGGATGCTGGCCTTTGCTCTCCCGCTTCCCACAACTGTTTGAACACGTTGCGCCTAACGTGCTCTGCTGTTGCTGTGCCAAAACCCATGGACACACGGCAACATCCAGCAGCACAGCTGTCCCATAGCTGATCTGACAGCTTGCACTCCCTCTACCAAGGTTTGCTACCTCTTTGAGACAAGTGCCACCATCTCTCCAGTTGCCTAAGCTTCATTTTTACCTTCCAGCCACCTCCCACCAGAAGACTCACACCACCCCCACCCTTCCCAACAGAAGACAGCATATCTTGGGTCAAGACAAGCAATAACCCTCAAAAAGCTTTCTTAGATAGTGCTGTCCTGATCATAAGTATGACCTCTTGGAGAAAACCATCAAACAACTGTTCTGCAGCAGTCACTGCACAACTCTGCAGCAAGAATCACTGAGTCACCAATGCAGACCATTGCTAGCCCAAGGAACTGCAGGACAGGCATTTTTGAAATTCCTAGTTCTCTCCTACTTACTTGGATTATGACATGATAAAATGCCTCAAGAAAGTAAAAGTTACTTACAAATTACATCTGCATAGTATGAAAAATACATATTATTATCCAATGCTACCAATTATCCAGAACACATGGTACAACAGTAATTTACCAGGTTATTAGAAAAGAAAGATTAGCAGCAAGGCCCAGTGTAATGCCAGTCAGCACCTGCTCCTTATATCAAAAGATAAGCAACTGTTTGGGGTTTTTTGGTGGTGTAAGTCTAATACTTTCACATCAGAAGACCCAACAGGTTAGTACATTTCATTTTGATGTTTTTAAGTAAGGCAGCTTGGCATTCCACAGAAGAATATGTATTGATGAATCAAGAAGGAAAACCACATGCTGAGAGAATAAATAGCCGTAGGAAAAGAAAACTGGTGTATCTTATTGTGCATGGGAACATAGATTAGGAATAAATAGAGATCTGATACAGTAAAAATAGGTTGTGGCGCAAGTTGTTAATTATTTAAAGACATGAATTTATTATTCATACCCATAGCATAAGTCCATTCTGAATAAAAGTTCAGTTACTTACATAATTGCCTTTTTTTTTCCCAAGATTAATACTTTAATCATGGTTCAACTTTATTTTTAGCAATCCAGGAAAGTAATTACTGCCCCACCCTGAACAAAAAAGGCAATTAATCACTTCCTTTGTGAGACAAAGCAGAGACATAATCTGAGATGGACAACAGCACACAAACTCCTCTGCATTAACATTCCAGGCTTCTGAAATGACAGCCTCTGCCTGCCAGTGTTTTTCATTTGCACTCTCCCATTCCTCACTCATACAACCATGCCTATTTCTCACAGCCTATCTGCTAAAGCTTAGAGCGCCAAGAAAGGCATGCCTTCAGGCCTGCAACAGCAAGCCATCTAAATTATTCTGGACATTTCTTCTTAGTGTTCTCCTCATACCATTCAGTGCACACACCTCCTGTGCAGGTGTGCTCATTCTAAATGGGCTCTTTTTCCATTGAAACTAAGCAGCTCTCAGTTTTTCTGTCACTTGCAGTTTAACTGTTATCGGTTCATATGAATACAGTCATGCATATGCATAGCTGACATCACAGAGTCATATGTTTTACTGGTGCCACTTGGAAAAAAAACCCCCACATCTGGAAAGCCCTAAGGTGGCAACCAGAAGAGGCCCATACTGCCAGGATCCTTTAGACTGACAGACTTAATGCCTTTTAATTTTTTTTCCCCAGTTTTAAGCATTTTTAAGTAGCCTTTTTTCAGTTTAGCTTAAACAATTAGGAGGAAGTTTAACTTAAACCAGATTATAAGATACGCTTAAAACAACAGGTCCACATGGAAGCCAACACATTTAAATCATCTGATACAGATACATATGCAGATAATCCCTTAGCTCAGAGGAACACCAATGAGTATTAGCCTGCAATTTTAGAGCTGAGAAGGCAAACAGAAAGCAAATTTGAGAAAGCCAACAAGGAAACCAATTTGTTTGCAGGCCCTACTAAGGCCAAGGGAGACACAGAGCACCTTACAGCTACATAGCTAACAAAAGCTGATTGCCCATTGCTTTACAGCCAAAGCACACTAAAAATCCAGTCCTTCTTGTTATGACCTGTGGAAATGCTGCGCACTCTTCTAGTACATGTTCAATGCTAAAGCACCCTATTCCCAAATAGACAGTAAGATGGATGTGGAAAAGGTTCTGTTAAAAAGCAAGGAGAAACTGAAATGAACGCCAACCCACACAGATGAGCCTGTACTTATTCCTTTTCTGGATTTATCTTTGGTTGTTCATAAATTCTTTTCCTTCATTTTTCTTTCTGTTGCAGTTTCCATTGCCTCAGGATTATAATATTTTTTTTATCCTCAGTGGCTCAAGGAATAAGCAATTTGTTAACAAAGCTAACTACTACCTGATAGATCTACAAACCATCAGGTGTCCTAACACCCTGAAATAAATAAATTAATTGGCTTCATTCCTTAGAGGAGATACCTCCTGGGGCAATCGAGTCATCAGATGCTGATTTGTAAGCAAAACACAACCATTCATGCAAAACTCACTGAGAAACTCAGAGGAGATATGCCTAGTGTTCCTAAATTACTTACATGGAGCAATAGGTTTGAGTGATTGGTACAATAATTCTCACCTGAAGTAAATATGAGAATGACTACTCATTTCTACTGTATTGTTGACATTTCTGCTCATGTGCAGACTGTAGTGACGTGCGGAAAACAGACTCCACAATCAGTGAGATTGTAAAGTAGGTATGTTCATTCAGCGCTGGGCAGCACGGAGGGTAGTCCCACCAAAGTCGTGCACGCCTGATTTGGGAGTTCACTTTAAATTTATACCGTCAAGTGTTACATATACATAGAGTTTCGCAATACGCCTATACATAGGCATTACCTATCCCCGCTTCATATTAAAATTAGCTCTAGGAAGTCATTTACATAGCCTTCTCTCAACTGCGCTTGCGCAGTGCCTCCATATGGTGGTCGTCTGGTGGTCGTGAAGATGAAGGCTGTATGTCTTCTTCACGGTGAACTCTTAACCTTCTGTCCCTGCGCAGACTCAGTTGTCCCTTGGCATTTGTCCAAATCACAAGGTCGGTCTTAGCTGGTTCTTGGAGCCACTGCTGCTTCTTATCAGGGACTATCTCCTGTCCCAGCCAGCCTCAACAATGCAAGCGTTAAACATCACTTCTCATCCCTTTGGGCCATGTCTACCTCTTATTGAAACTTCTTTAACTTCATTATAAGCTAGATAATTATTAAACAATTCCTATCTACATTTATATATCTACTATATCTACTAAGGTTTCTTTGGTTTCCTGTCTCAGTAGCAGTTACTGTGTCAGATGGATGCAGGGCACTTTTAGTTTTAGAGGTTACAAATTTTTCAATTATCTCAGGTTTTTCATAAGAAGTTGAATGAGGATTACATGCCTCAGAAAACTCAGTGCATTTTACACCAAAGAAATTACATCGCAGAGCAGCAGGCCTCCAAGACTTTACTTGCCTAGCTGAAAACAATTTAGTTGCCTCCATGAAACTGATTGCTTCTCTCATTGTAAAGCTTGACCTGATGAGGGACACAGGTGCACAAGATGCTGAACAATGTTTTTATGGTCTTGACTCTCACTGAAGCCACTCCATAGTTAAGCCTAAATTCTGTAAATAATATCGGGTGGTGGGACAAAGCAAAGCTGAGCCATGGAGGAGGAACAACACCCAGAGGGCTGTGCCCAAGCTGTTGCAAGTTATGTACTGTGTTCAGAAGTGCTAACAGGGGGCTGGGGGAGGGGGAATGGACAATGGTTTGCCCCCAGGCAAATCCTTCCCTGAGAAAAAAATGTGCTTCCCTGGCTTTGCAAACTTTTACATTATTTATAGGGCACCCTTACTATTCTCAGACTATTCTGATGATGGTCTTTACTGTAAGCTGCTCTGGATGGGCAGCTCCAAACCTGAAAGCACCTCTACAGTAACCACACTCATTGTTGGCCATTTGATTTTTGATGGACTAAGTTTTCTTCTTCAGCAAATAAACAATGTAAAAATCTTAATAATATTTGCTGTCATTCCAACCTGCACTTCAATCAATTTATCCCTGAAGGTAAGTCTTTCTTAAGGTCACCTCTCTTTCTAGGGTGCAGGCTTTACAAACACAGCAAGCAATGGGAAGCCATTCGCAATAGTCAAGCTGCAGGTGTTTCAGGCTGCTGTAACCGGAGCTCCTGCCCGATGGCCTCGGACTTCAAGGAAGCTGCAGCGGAGGACAGGCTGGCTGAGGTCAGACACGGGTGCGTGCCTTAGCTCCCCAGAGGCTGTCCCCTCTGGGTAGCTAAGGCAGGTTGACCTGGGGTACGGCCACATGGTGGGACATGGGTCTTTAAACAAGCAGAAAACAGAAGATTTCTGGAAGAAGACTTGTTAGGGGTAGGTCAGTGGTGGTGAGCAACAAGATGAGGCTGAGCTGGTCAGCAGGGCCCTGCACCATGCTGCGGCAGTTGCTTTTTGGTTCTGGATGCCCCGTTCAGCTGCAGTGGGGGGATGTGATGCTAGTGACCCCTGAGCGAGCTTGGGACCAGCCATCACCCACCCTTAAAGAGTGTGGGGTGGCCTCAATTTTATCCATAGGCACATAGGAATAAAGTACCTGCTGTAGCCCCAGCAGCCAAGACACTTTGCTGAACGATTAATTCCCTGGCTGCTGCCTTTCAGGAGCACAGGCAGTGGAGGGCAGGCTTTCCCGGCTGGCTGAGCACAGCCACCTCAGGTTGTAGGAGGGAAACTAAACTACAGATGCTGAGATAGAGCCCAGACTTTAAAAAAGGAGAGAGGGAAAGAGGGGGGATTTGGGTTTCTTTCCACCACCTTTGTAAAAGCAAAATGACATCCCGTATTACACTGAGCACTCATCATTAGCTCCCGCGCCACTCAGCAGCACATCCCATGGGGAAACAGACAACATAGATGGAGTTGACCTAAACCCAAAGCTGATCTGTGATCAGCTAGAATTTCACAGGAGCAACCTGACACATCTGGTTATCTGGGAGAAGAAGATTATCTTGATAATACAAACCTGTTACAAAACTTACAAGAAGTGATTTATCTACAGATCTATTTTGACAGCTCTCATGCTAACAAATACAGAAGTAGTGAATGAGTTACCTTTTCCACCTTCGTGATTTCCTTGGAAAACTGTGTAGTCCACAACCTCATGTGGCATGGGCATGTGCGAAGTGAGCAGGCTTTGCCAATATATGTAAATTCTCTGGTCCTTCAAGGGTTTGCATTTTCATCTGAATATAAGATACCAGGACACACACAAAAAAGACCTGTGGGGTAAACTACTCTCTCTCTATGGCAGATTTTTCCTTTTTCACAGAAATTTGACTATGTGTATGTACAATCATGTTCTAGCTAAGTGGTCAGTGCAGGTCTTGGGGCAGCAGAGCTGATGATAGTGATTCTTATAATTAGGTCTGGTTCACAACCCCCAGGAAAATGTCATATTTTAGTAATACACTATTTCATTGAGTCCTTTTTATCTACTCAGAGTGGAGGTTCTAGTCCAGAAATTTGTTTCAGCCTGAATGTTTTTTCAAAAGTTTTGATTAAAATGGTCTGTGCTTTAAAAGGGGAAAATGCTGTTTACCCAGTTGAAATAGTTCTTATAATGGTTTAATTGAAAAGACTGTGCTTTTCATCTTGAAACAGGTATTTCGGACATCACATGGAAAGACCGCCCTTTTGCTGTCTAGTAAAACTCACCTCATTCAATCTATAAACTTCTGAAGGATCTCCCATGGTACAATCTAGTAATTGATTTCTCCAAAGGGTGTATCGATGGAGCATGCTTAATCTCTCACTTAATGTAATCAGTCTAAGCCATCTCCCAGGAGCAACTGTGCATACTTCATCCCACAGCTGAAGAATTGGGATGAGATTTCTTATATGATTTTAACTCTGTATTGTAAACCTGACTGTGATTCGGAGCACAATGGAAAATCCGTACAGGTAACCATTCAGGAGCATAAGAATCTCAAATGCTTCCTATGTTGAGGAGCAAAGAATAGGAAAGGGTATAGAAACAAAAGGCAAGACAGATGGAAGCATGAGTAAGTACTAACAAAAGGGGATAATGAACTGTGACAGGAGCAAGGGTAAAGGTGTCTGTTGACAAGAATGAAGAAATAGGGGCTTTACTGCACATTACCTGCAGCAATTAATTTCACTTCTCTTTAAGACTCTTTGCCCTTCTGCAAAAAGGGAATAATGATATTGACCTCTGTTGTAGAGCCCAGCACAAACTGAATGTTGAAAAAAAAATTGTTCTGCTTTCCAACTGTTACATAACTACAACTTTTTTTTTCAACGTCATATTGAAAAACTTGCACACCCAGGTATGTAATAGAAAGACCGATAAGATATTGCTTAAAAATCTACAGAGACAAAAATCCTCTACATTCAAAGGTGACAAGATAGGTACAATAAATGTGGCCTATCACATTCTAAAGAGGCAATATTATTTGTATACAACCAAACCACCAGGAGAAATCATGCACCATTCTAAATAAAACTAAACAACTTCTTAGTTGTCCCCTTTAATTTCTGTTTGGAAGGAAGATGTGTCTAAGCATACCTATTTCATACCCTGAGAACACATTTACCACATTCTTAGAATTCAGGCATTTAAAAAATTTCTCCTACACTATGATTTGGAGAGATGTTTGACACTGCTGCATATTTGTTTTAAAATGTATTCCCAGTGTTTGTAACACAAATGCTGAGCAATTTCTAGAATAATGAAGTGAAGATAAATTTTAGATCAATCAAGAGTTCAAGCATAGCAGAGGATGGACATACAGACATGCTGCTTTATTAGAGCCACAAAGAGCTCCGTCTCTCTGAGCTGGGAGTAGAGAGAAACCCTGGTATTCCTGCGGTGGTAAGCTAACATGGTGTGGGATAATTAGAAAAATAGACACATAGCGAACAAGAGACACAATGGGGCTGTTCGACCTGTGAGCCAGAGGCCTCTGCAAGCAGCAGGCCTCAAGGATGCAGCAAAGGCTAACTGTTGCTACAAAGTTTGATGAAATAAGCACAAGAAGCTGAACAAGTTGGGCCTACGTGACGGAAAGCGGGACACCAGGCCGACACAGACAGGAGGAATCATTCGCGTGATCAGAAGACCTTATCCAATCGAACTATTGCTTTAGGTGTGTGAACAGCACACGTTAACCAATCAGTAGATGGCTTGCGCATGGCTGTGGTATATAACCAAGTGTTACACAGCAATTAAACGGAGAAATCGCTTGATCCACAGTACCTGTGTTGGTCCGTTTCTCCCCAGGGCGAGTCCCTGGCAATGCGTCGTTTCTCCTAGATTGTCGTGACGGGAAAGCGCGACAAGTGGTGACCCCCGACGTGATCGCAGGTGCTGAGTGCGCATGGTGCACGGAGTGTGCATGGTGTTTTGCCTGGCCAGGCAGATAGAAGATTGCCCGCGGGGCGACCCTGCCGGTGACAATGGCATCCATCGGAACAATTATTCAGGTATTAAAGGTAGGCAGGGAGGTGGACTGTGGAGTGCATAGGGCTCCAGTCACCAACCTCATCCAATGGATGATGCAATGGGGCTTCATAGTAAATCCGGGAGAGTTATTTGATGCGTCGCGGCTGCAGGCTGCGCGCGAGGAGTTAATGGAAGAGTGTCTCAGTGGGGAAAAAAGGAGCTGCAGATAAGCTCGCGGCTCTGGGTTCAGTGTTAACAGTGTTGAGGGAAGGAAGGGAGGCGAAGGCGGTTTGGATGGCGGCTACAGCGGCGTTAGGAGCGGAAGAGGTCAATTCGGTAGATTTACAAGCTGATAAGGAAAATGAAAGTGAACAGGAGGTGTCGGGGGAGGTGTCGAAGGAGCAGGGGGAGAGGCTGGGAAAGGCAGAGGATATTTCGGATGCCTTGGCGTTTCCAATTTCTCGCGGGCAAGCGGGGGATCTTCCTTTTATATATCCACCCCTTCCCCCGCCAGGGTTGTTTTCCTATGAGGCGGAGGACCCGCCTGATCATGTGCCGCCGCCGGCGGCGGCGGCGGCCCCCCCGCCAGCGCGTGGTACAGTCACGGGTCCTAGTGCACCACCGTTGTCTTTGACGGAGGTAGATCCGAATGGAAAGGAAAGTCGCCTTAGAGGGAAGTTACAAGCGGACGCAGTTCCATTGCCAGACTCGGACGAGGAGGTCGTGTCGAAACCGGGACAGAATCAGGTCACAGAGGTGGCGGAGGTTTTGGCGAAATTTAGAAATTTAGCAGCAAATATTGAACAGACAGTGCAGCATGCTCATGCTCAAGGTGTTGTAGATCGTGCAACACAGCCTCCAGTGTTTACGGATTGGAAATTAATAGCAAAGAATTGTATCTTAGAGGGTGTTGATTTCAACCTTCAGATGAAGGGGGAGCGTTAGTGTGTCCGTTGTTAATTACTCCTGATGGACCGAGATGGCAACCATTAGACTATAAGTTGGTGAAAGAATGGCAGATAAGTTGCAGAGATGATGGATTGAATGGCCCAAGAACGCGAGCTCTGCTAGATGTAATTTATGCTCAGCCGTTGTTACCATTTGACTCGAGACAGTTGGCGCATGCAGCACTCACGGCACCTTTGATGTGCCTTTGGGAGCAGGCATTTAAAGAGGAGGCAGAAGCAGTTGTGTTAGATGCTCTCACTCCAGGACACAATTTGGCAGGAGTTACTATGGAGCAGTTAGTAGGGACCGGACAGCATGCGGCCCCTCAGACTCAGGCTGGATTGCGAGGTCAGGTGATAGTGGCTTCTTCAACTTGTGCCAGGAATGCGTTTGCAAAGGTCGGGAAGTTTGAAAAGAAAAGAGTGCTATATACAAAGGTTATTCAGAGAGTTAATGAACCATATCAGGATTTTTTAGAACGTTTGCAAAAGGCAGTTGAGGTAGCAGATATACTGGACAAGGTTAAGCCGGCTGTTGCAAAAGAGCTAGCTTGCACTCAAGCAAATGACCAAACAAAGCAAATTTTAATGCAGTTGCCAGCAAAAGCCTCAGTAGCAGATATGATTAAACGAGTATTAGAAACAGAGGCTCAAACTGCAGTGACACCCGTGGCTGCATCAGTTGCAGCTGTACTGCGCAGTCGAACAAATAACAGCCGGTGTGGGTGGATAAGTGGCCCCTTCCTCAAGAGAAATTGTTTCAGCTACGGCTATTAGTACAGCACGAAGTAGAAAAAGGACATTTAGTCCCGACCACCAGTCCATGGAATTGTCCTGGTTTTGTCATCCAAAAGAAGTGAGGTGCCTGGCGTCTTTTGCATGACCTTAGGGCAGTCAATGCTGTTCTTGAGGACATGGGACCTTTACAACCAGGCCTGCCTTGGCCGTCCATGTTACCCCAAGACTGGCCAGTCACGGTAATTGACACAAAAGACTGTTTCTTTTCTATTCCACTCCATCCGGATGATCAACCCAGATTCGTGATGACGATCCTGACGATCAACAATCAAGAACCAGTACAACGCTATCATTGGACAGTGTTACCACAGGGGATGAAGAATTCCCCAACTCTGTGTCAGTGGTTTGTTTCTCGCACGTTGCGTCAGTTTCGAGCTACAGATCAGAATTGGGTCCTGTACCATTATATGGATAATATTTTGTTATGTGGGGAGGGAAACATTAACACAACCTTAGAACACCTGATTCAAGTTCTTAAAGAACACGGTCTAGAAATAGCACCTGAAAAGGTACAGAAAACTGCTCCAGTGAAATATTTGGGTACGCTCATTCAGAGGCGGGTGGTCCAGCCACAAAAACTGCAAATTGAACACCAGGTATCAACCCTACACAACCTACAAGTGCTGGTTGGTAATCTGCAATGGTTAAGACAGTTTATTCCTATTACACACACGGAATTACAACCCTTGTTAGCAGATTTAGCAGGAACCCCAGATGTCACAGCTCCTCAAGCATTGACAAGTACACAAAAGGCTATATTACAGCAAATAGCTACTAAATTAGCTCACAGGAGTCTCAACCGTTATACCCCAGAAGTCCCACTAGAATTACATATAACCATGCAACGAGAAGGAGCAAACGGACTCATATATCAATTTATTGGTTCACAGGTATGCCCTCTGTTGTGGCTATATACCAGTTATCCAAAACAGGCCACACCACAATTTTTAGTGGCATTAGCAGATGTGATCTCTCGAGGACGATGGCGAACACAGCAGTTGTCTGGGAGAGATCCTAAATTTATTTCAACATCCGTCAGTCCCCATAATTTTGAACAATTAATAATGTTTGATATGTATTTGCAAGCAGCCTTAGCAGATTTTATGGGACAAATTATCCCAGCTAGGGGTGACCCTCTCATTAAAAGCCTTTTATCATCAACCTTTAAACCACAAACACCCATTTCAGAAAAACCCCTCCAAGGCCTTACAGTATTCACTGATGCCTCTGGAGTGTCCCAACAGGCAGCTATGGCCTGGTTTTCTGACAACCGATGGCATACCAGAATTTGGAAAAGTCAAGGATCGGTTCAAATTTTAAAACTACATGCAGTATTAACCACTCTAACTACCTGGCCTACCACCCCTTTAAACATTGTCACAGACAGCGAATATGTATATAGATTAACACAACGATGTAAACAAAGTTTGCCAGGAGGGACTGGGCCTGCTCAGGAACTCTTGTCAAGACAAAGCCTTGTATTTTTTTGCACACATTAATAGTCACACACAGATACCGGGTACCTTAACAGAGGGAAATGCTCATGCAGACAAAGCAGCAGGAAGCCTCATTCAATCAGTAGGTATTCCCATTTTACAACAAGCCAAACTTTCTCATGAATTTTTTCATCAAGGAGCAAGGGCACTTACAAAACAATTTCGGCTACCCTTGTCTGATGCTCGAGCAGTGGTTGCTTCCTGTCCACACTGTTGTCAAACTAACTCCTGGACATGGGGAATTAACCCCCGAGGTCTACAACCAAATCAAATTTGGCAACAAGACATTACTATCTATGAACCTTTTAAACCCTGGAAGTATTCACATGTCACTGTAGATACCTGTAATGGTTATATCTGTCCCACTGCCGAAACTAAGAATAATGTGATGGCCACCATACGACATATTTGTCAAGCAATCAGTCTTAGCCCATCAAACCCTGAAGATGCAGTTAGGGAGGGGGAGAAGGTGCCTGTAAGCTACCAAAATGAACTGTTAGCCAAGGCCTGCGTGGTACTAAATCATATGCCACCGGGTAATTCAGACCCATCTCAGCATCACACTGCGGCACAATGACATTTTTCTGCTACGTCGTTGTCTGACCGCGCGCTAGGAGCGCCAGTTTGGTACCGAGATCCAGTCACAATGGAGTGGCAAGGACCAGTACCCATTTTACAGTGGGGGTGAGGATACGCCTGTGTCCAGAAAGACAGTGGACCCTGATGGGTACCAGCCAAATGGATCCAACCGGATGTACAAGGAAAGTGATACCCTCAGGACTGCGAGGAGGACTATGCTCCATAGGACGACTGAAAGCCTGGGCACCCTCGGAAAAGGACTTGGTCAACATGACACATCGAGAGAGAAGTGTACAGATGGCGAAGTTGGATGGTTCCTGTAATCCCACAGTTCGTCTACCCACCGATTTTCTATATTTGACGATTTCATCACTTACTCCAGTAGGACCTTGGGTAAACAGAATGAACATACAAGTTTTAGCCTGCCTGATTTTAAAACAAGGAAATGCCACTGCTCGAGCCATCGATGAATTAGCAAATTTTCAAGAAACAACTCTGAATCAATTACAGGTATTAATTCCACCCATAGTTTTCTTATTGGCCCAATTTGATGTAGGGTGTAAGCAGAACAACACTGTTTTTCCAGAATTTTGTTGTTTAGACTTTAAAAACAACACCGACATGCTGAGAACCATCAGACAACAAGCCGAGATCATTTGACAACTCCAAGATGCCGTAAAGGTAGTAGGTCTTCCAGATGTTCCTGGGATTGGTTTGGCTGGTTGAAAAAATGGGGTCTTTCCATAGTTGGGGACCTGTGTGTTTTGGCTGTTATCTGCATGATCATTCCCTGTGCTCTAGTGCTTTTGAAAAAATATGCTAGATAGAATAGTTAAGCAAACTACGCAAGCCTACATATTGTATTCACCTGTTGTAGATGAAGTCCAACTCAATTGTGCTTAGGGAGGGGGAATTGTGGGATAATTAGAAAAATAGACACATAGCGAACAAGAGACACAATGGGGCTGTTCAATCTGAGCCAGAAGCACCTGCAAGCAGCAGGCCTCAAGGATGCAGCAAAGGCTAACTGTTGCTACAAAGTTTGATGAAATAAGCACAAGAAGCTGAACAAGTTGGGCCTACGTGACGGAAAGCGGGACACCAGGCCGACACAGACAGGAGGAATCATTCGCGTGATCAGAAGACCTTATCCAATCGAACTATTGCTTTAGGTGTGTGAACAGCACACGTTAACCAATCAGTAGATGGCTTGCGCATGGTTGTGGTATATAACCAAGTGTTACACAGCAATTAAATGGAGAAATCGCTTGATCCACAGTACCTGTGTTGGTCCGTTTCTCCCCAGGGCGAGTCCCTGGCGATGCGTTGTTTCTCCTAGATTGTCGCGACGGGAAAACGCGACAACATGGATAATCTGGACATTCATCAGCACACACCACATGAAGCCTGATCCTTGGATCCAGTCACTGTTTCTCCTCATTTTCACTGCAGATTCCATTATAGTAAAACAATAAATAAACCAAGAGTAACATCTTAAAGTTTTTTACCAAAATAGAGGACCCCATCTTTTCTACCTGGTGTTTTGGTGTAAATATGCACATGACTTCTTTGGGTTAAATATTCACAAGCCTAAAGTGAAAATTGAAATTTACTCAGCCTATACTTCACATAGGCTTTGCCCAAGCACCCAGAAAAAAGCAATTTTATTGTATAAGTGGCTATGACTAAAGACCATAAAGCTTAGTACATTTAAAGATTTAAAAAGGAAAAACTTTGCAAATTTGTATTTTGATGGAGAAACAGGAAAAAATACTTTTTATATGGGTACCTGTATATAAATGTATTTTCAAAACTAGCCTGGACAGTATGCATGGCCCTAGGAAAAAAATATCAAGAACTATTCTAATGGCCACAATGTTACTGTCTATGTGGCCTGGAAGGCAAATGAGCATTAACTTTGTTTCAAAAAGTTATCTTGCATTAGCCAGATACATCAAACGTGACATAAAACTAAGTAGGAGAAGTTATTGCTAAATATTGCAGATACAGTATGATGCAGAGACTTGAAAAGTCTGTGTTGGGGGAAATGGGTTTGCAGGTGGGCTCACAAGTGCAAGTTGTGGAAAAATTCAATGTCACTCACTTCATCGGTGTCAGTTACAACCAGACCCAAAGATAGATCTTTAGAACAAAGACCTGCAAGTAATGACCCACAAAATATATATTTCTTAAAAAGAATGATGTCACTGAGGACTGGCAACTAAACAGACTTCTGTCACTTGATGGGTATTCACGGCAGGACACAGGCCAAACAGTTCAATGAACCCAGCAACAGGTTAAGGAAGTCATAAACATTAAGAGTCTAGCTAGGACATATGTAGAGAAATAGCACATGGTTCATTGATCATAAGGAGTGATCACAAGGAAGTAGTCCTTTCAGAGAGAGAAGTGAGCCTTCGCTCCATTTTTGTCATGTAGAGATAAGTTTTCTAGAAGGATCTTTTCAGACCCAGGAGGAAAGTTTCCAGGCTTCGACATAACTCACGTGATTCAAGCAGAAAATATAACCCTAAGAAATAGAATATAACAATGAACTACAATTCAATTAAGTATGTTTTTATTCACATTTAAACTCCATGTTTCCAACTGCATTTTGGCTAAAACTTGGGTACACACTACGTATTTTAAGTTTATGCATGTAGTAAAAAAAAGGTGTCTAGAAACAAGTGGAATATTTTTACTGAAATAACTTCCCACATTTCAGAAAATTATTGGAACATATTATAAACCATACTGTTTTATACTAGTTGTCTACAAATATATTATCAAGGTAAATGTCAACAGCTCAGTAATGCTTCCTAAGTGACACTGATGTTGGAGTATCACAGTCCTCCACTACGTCCAGGGTTCTCCTTGTGCGAATCCACACACACTTTTGCCTGACAGGACCCATGAAATTGAGAAGTAGAAATGGTTTTGGTGTTTCAGTTACTAGATATCTAACATGAAGTTTACAAAACCAGAAGCTTTCCTCTCTGTTGTGTATTTGTACTAAATCTGGCTTCTTATTTGTCTAGTTTTTAGTCCCATATGTGAAAATGCTTTAAGTTATACCACCCCAGGTATCCCTGTGGAAAGGATTAAAAAAAATTCTCTTATTTTACTTCAGCACTTCCATCCTTCTTACAGACAGGCTTGGAGATTCAACCAAGTGACAATAATCATAGTTCTGAGTCAGGCTTGAACTGTTGTACTTTATCAGTGCAGTCCTTCTGTATTTCCCCTGGTAAGAGGGACAAAATTTAAAGCTTTTTATGAATGAAATAGAAAGCTACTAATTAGAATAACCTAGATAAATTAATTCCTTCAGAAACAAAAAAAAAGAAAAATAGAAATTATGCTGTACCAAGGTTGCAAATAACAGCAGGAATAGAGATTTAACTATGCAGTAAGTCTCATGGTTGGTGTTGGCAATCCTGCATTTCCAGTATTATTAAATCAGTAGGTACCCAAAAGTCATCCTTCAATATGCTAGATTCATCCAGCAAGATTAGATATTCATAGGAGAAAGCTGTAATGAGATCAGAAGGTAATCACGTAAGATTTATTATACAGTACACTAAAACAGAAGTTACAGAATGACAAAGATAAAACTTGGAAGATGCTTATACATGAAGATCTCTGTTCTGTTTGACCACTGGAAAGAGCTCCATCAAGCAGCTGCCTAACAAGCCTCAGCTTGAGAATGTCATCATCCAGGGTTACGCCATCACTGAAAAGTCATCCAGCAGGAGTAAATGGCAACATCTACACTTTGGAAATGTGAACTCCATCAGACAGGAAGTTCACATTTTTTTCAAACTCTTTTAAGCCAAGAAGGGCAGAATAATCTACCCTTTGAAAGTCACACCCTGTGAAATCCAAGGTTTTTTGACAGCATCTCAGGTTGGGAAAAAGCAGTAACAAAAAACCAAAACAAAAATCCTAAGATAATGACCTTTGCATTAATGGACTGCAGTTTCAGGCAGTATATCCAGCAATACAGTCCAGGACAATTGATTCAGTGATACAATGGCCTTCTAAATTTTGTGCCATTATATGGCTGTTAACATTTGTTCAGTACTACAGCATAAGATGAACCGCAGTAAGTGATAAATACAGCATGGGTCATATTGTGTACAACTTGTCTACAACTCTGTTCTGGGGGGGGGGGGGGGGGGGTCTCAGCTGAGCTGTGATCGTTCCTGTGAGGGATACATTCTGTCTCAAGGCTTTCATGCTTCCAGCATCATTTTCAACATACCCGACAGCTTTCTTCTGCCACGGGCTGCAGTTAGTGTGAAGTGCTGCTGTGGATGCTTTCTGATGCATCTGCCTCCCTGCCTTTTCTCTGCAGTATACAACATACCAATCAATAGACAGCCTTGCCTCCTCCATGCTTCTAGGACTGGCACTGCCAGCAGCTCTTAAGGTTTTTGTGAACTGGCTTATGTAGACTGCTAGATGCATGGGCACAAGACCAATTGTGTACATGTTGGTTTTCTTTCTTTTTTTTTTTTTTTTTTGTTTTTTTGGTTGTTTGGGTTTTTTTTGTAGTTTTACTCAGCTGTTCATTGCAGCCATAAACAGGCAGTTTTACTAGCAGTGTGTTTATTCTCTTTGACTGCAGTCCTGATTTGTTACTGCTCAGGGAATTTATATATAGGTGACTATGATTTGAAAATACTCTCTCTGTTTTAAATAAGCTATCTGAGAAGCCAGATGCAGTATAATAGGTTTGTCTAATTAAGCCCATTGCAATCTTTGGCATGCCTGGGACTACTTCTGCACTTTCATTTTCCAGGAGAACGAAGTTCAAATGTGTTTTGAAATCCTCAGAGCAAGATACAGATGTTCAAGTGACAAAAGCCAGTGCTCAGTATTCTTAATGCCCAAGCATACTTCTTTTGGCAGGATCCTGGAACTCCAGCTGTTATTCTGATCTGCTGGCTGGCTGCTTTCCATTAATCACTTTTGGCAGAAAAAAAGGCTGTCCAAAGATCTTTCACCTTTGGCCTATACTCAAGCAGCAAACAGGATGTTGCAGCATCTAAGGCTTGTAACAGAAGGGATCTTCAGCCTAACAGAAAGCATCATTCTGAGTTTTTTGACATGAGATTCCGCACAGGTCCATCCTGGAAGACTCAACAATCTTGTCAGCCACACTTCATCTTAGGTTTCTGTATCTAGGTAGGATGTTAGTCCTCAGTTACCCTGTGTTCGTAGGTACCTGACAAGTTAGTTCATGCCTAGCAGAGATCTGGCAAGACAGTATCACAGGGATGATGACTAGAAGGTGGATGGATAATGCCACACAAGCTTTTTAAGACTTTGGTGGTTGAGGAGGAAAAAAGGAGGAAAGTGAATCAAGAAAATATGGATGCAAATCAAAGTCAAATTCAGCCCTTTCTTTCCTGCATTTGGGAACATTAATGTACAGAAATCCTTAGACAAAGCTAAATGCCCCTTAGTGACCTAAAAAGGAGAAAACTTTCCAAGAACACTACATTTCACTCAACATTAAGATTAAATGTTTAAGAAAGTCAGAACACTTGAACTAGCTTTATTCTGCTTCTGATAAATGCCCTCAGAAACACTGATGAGTTTATTTGTCTGTCAGTTCACTCTCATTAAGCTCCCTCATTTCTTACCAAGGGAGGTAAGAAAGCCTCCTTCCTAAGCCAGCACCTTTCTTACCTGTCTGAGTGTCATGGTTTAACCGCAGCCAGCAACTAAGCACCACACAGCCGCTCACTCACTCCCCCCCATCCAGTGGGATAGGGGAGAAAATCAGGAAAAAGAAGTAAACCTCCTGGGTTGAGATAAGAACAGTTTAATAGAACAGAAAAGAAGAAACTAATAATGATAACACTAATAAAATGACAACAGTAGTAATAAAAGGATTGGAATGTACAAATGATGCGCAGGGCAATTGCTCAGCACTGACCGACACCCAGCCAGTCCCCGAATGGTGACTCCCTCCCCCACTTCCCAGTTCCTAAACTAGATGTGACGTCCCATGGTATGGAATACACCGTTGGCCAGTTTGGGTCAGGTGCCCCGGCTGTGTCCTGTGCCAACTTCTTGTGCCCCTCCAGCTTTCTCGCTGACTGGACATGAGAAGCTGAAAAATCCTTGACTATAGTCTAAACGCTACTGAGCAACAACTGAAAACATCAGTGTTATCAACATTCTTCGCGTACTGAACTCAAAACATAGCACTGTACCAGCTACTAGGAAGACAGCTAACTCTATCCCAGCTGAAACCAGGACACTGAGAATGAATTCTCACAGTTCTTCAGCTGTTAGATGGGAGTTTGAGATAGCAGGGTTCTGCATCCCAACCACCTACTGCCCCAGGATCCAACTGGGTTTAAATTCCCACATCTTACACAGCTGGGGACCAGTGCCTCCTCTTAAAAGCTGAAACAGAGAATTATATTGAAAACCATATACGCATTTAGTCTTAAGTGGGGGATTTCTTAAGATCAAGTCAAAGAGCTGAGCCAGTTTCCTTAGGGTTCCTTAATCTTTGTGCAACTCTAGGTGTAAACTCTTCCTGCATCTGATGTGGTAGCATTTATTAGTATTGGATTAGTTGGCATTGGACTTTGAACACCTAGACAGGATGTGAATACATACACCAGGTAGCCAAATGTAAGCTCAGGCTACTGTCTTCTCATGGATAATGTGCTCACCACAGCACACGCTGGCAGGGAAGATCCTGTGACTTCCTTTTGTGTTGCAGTGATCTGGGCTACTCTGTCATTCCTTGCCAGTTCCCCCATGCTGCAGGAAAAGCAAAGGAGGGATTTGTGCATATAAATAGTATGTGGAAAACCAAGGGCAAATCAATAGCCATCAGGTAATATAGTCAACATCCCCACTGAAAAGCCAATGTGAAAACAACACAAGTTGTGAACCATCCATCAACCACACCAGCTAGCGCAGGTTTGAATTTAATTCAGATGCATTGGGATGTGGTGGATAAAATGCCCAAGTAGGAGCCTGTCCACGGATTTAGCTACTGGTGTAACTCTTTCTTGTCTCGTAGGCAACTATTCCTGGAATAAAATAAGTTAATTCTGGCGTATAAACCCCAGTCCATTCCCGGTCAGCATGCACACCACGTTAGAGCAGCAGTGCTGCCCTAACTCGGTCATGCCATTACACCAGCCCGTCCCTGCTTCGGCAATCCCAGTCTGAAGCATCGAGGCAGCATTTCTGCAGTGCTAGGACAGAGATGGCAACCAAGCGGTCTTTCATGTTGCCAGCTGGCCAGAAGCAGACACCAACCTCGTTAAAGCTCTGGTTTTCAATTACTGCAAACCACAGCTTGGAGAAACAGCCTGATAAGAGAAAACCAGAACAACCCAACAGAAGACAACCTTTGTGAAAGACCACCTTTGTGAAGGAGTCATATCAGGAAGGGCCAGAGGCCTTCAGCGAGGCCTATGTTCAGCAGAGCCCATTGCAAACCACTCTCCCTCTTCCTCTGCTGTCTCCTCTTGCTTATTTAATGCAGCCTGCAGGAGAGCAAACACTTTTGTAGGTATTTCCAGTCTCATGATTGACAGCTAGTGATTGTCACATGAGGGGCTGTTACATCCCTTGGCACTAGCCAGGGTGGCTATTTTTAGTAGGCAGGGCAGAAACGGCAGAAATCTGCCACTGATTGAGTACACCACAACCCTCTGTTAACCCACAGATTGAGCCACTTTTTAGCACCCTCAGTAAAGCACTTGGCTAGCAAACTGTTTACTTCATCTTCAGGAACACTGGTATCAGCAGGCAGCTCCCCCTGTAATACACTGAAATATTGCTTTATCCTGGGGTGGGGAGCAGGAGAGCGCACCTTGCAGAGTCCTTCATCAGGGCACTGTTAAAGGTGACATCCCCCGAGAGAAGGCAGTTTGCTGAGATGTACTGAAACCTGAGAAGCAAAATAAGGGCTGCAAGAATCTAGGCCTAATTTGGGCATCGACTACAACTTAGTTTGGCTGGAGCTTGATTTGGTGCAAAATAACATTTGCAGTTTTACAGAAGCTGGAGCTAGTGCTTTGTTTTTATTGCCTTCTCTCACCACAACTTTGGCTCGTTTCTAGGTCAAACTGTCACTTCATGCAAACAATTCAAGTGTGCCTCCGAAGACCTCTTGCAGCACAGCACCGCCGTAACCCTGCTCCTCAGGCAGGACCCACTCTCCTTTGCTTTCTGCCGTAACATGAAGCACAGTTTGTGCCTACCTTGGAGCACAGGAGGATGGGGAGAACATCACTCATCTCATTTGTGGCAGAAGCACGCACAAAATAGTTTTTGCGATGTGTAACAGTTTTTATGCATGTGTAAACAATAGCAGTATCGGGTTACTGTTCTGTACATATTCAGTATCACAAGCCTCCCCCCCCAGTATTAAAAAATTAAACAACAACAAAAAAAAAAACCCACCACAGAGGAATCTTTCAAAAAGTGCCATTAGGATACAGGAGTCTTGACTTCTTAGCTTTGCCAAAAAAAACCCCACAAAATCCTAACATCATGAAATAATTTGAATCCAAAAACTTAAGCTCTGGAGAGGGCCTTTGTGATGAGACTTGTAATGAATTTACGAAAGCCAGCAAAATTGCGGGTTACAGTTTTATCACCCCCTTTCAGTGCTTCCATTCGTACACCAGAGAGATTAATTAGTGGACACAGTCATCTCTTGAATATTTTTTTTTGTAATCCCCCCCGAACTTCATTCTCCACTCACCTTCACAGTATTTGTGAAATGAATTGCTCTCTCTACGTTTACTAAACACCCTTCTTCAGTGCTACAGTAAGAATAGCAACCTTGTTGCCTGCTGCTGTCTCCTCTTCCTCTCTGGCCCTTCTTTTTTAGGGCTACTGCCTCCAATTATAGTATTTGAGAATCTTACCAGTGGTCAAGAGACATAGGTTCAGTTTTGAGGACTTCATCTAGCAGTGATGGGGAAAAAAAGTTAATTGCTTTTTAATTTAAATTGAATGCTTCTTTGAAAATAAGCTTCCCCTATCTCCTTTCAAATTCATCTTGCTTGCTGTAGTATGCCAGAGATTAGAGCTTGGAAAGAGCCTTTTGAGAAACTAATGACACCGCTAGAAAAAAACCTGTTACCAAATTGGCTGTCAATATTTTGCACAAGTCATGACTACTATGAACAGTCCAGTGAGTACCTATCCTAGTATCAAACTTCAGTACAGTTTTAACAGGAATTATTTTAGTATTTGGCAGCTGTTTAGCAATCCAGAGAGAACTAGCGATTTCACCAGAATTTGTCATAGATCAGTGCCAAGTAAAAAGCAAACCAGTCATAGGTAGCTGCAGACTTAAGACCGTAGCTTGAACCTTTAATTACTATGCCACCTATAACAGTTATTTCTCCAGAAACAGTTTGAAGTATATGCACATACTTGTAACAGATTAACGTGGTATGTGCCAACTATATTTTGTCAGCATTACTATTTCCATACTAGAGGAAGAGCTTTTAACACCATCACACCTATGCTTTAAAAAAATCAATTTCAGTTAGTCCAAAGTTAGTTGTGAAAATATGCTCAGTCTTTGTGAACTACTTTGACAGCTCTATGAAAGGCCAAGATTAACAATTCAATATACATTTTGAATTATGAACAGTAAATGAGACTGATACCTGCATATTTAATACATAAGAATAAATTACTTCCTTGGAGAAGTTCACTGAAGAAAGAGATAGGATGCAATGATATAAACGAACAGTTTGCAGATCCTAAGGTATTTTAATGTAATTAATTTCATTAATCAGGAGAGTAGTTTCTGTTCTGTACCAAATTTCCTTATGAGAGTTTTGAAAATAAATCTGAACAAAGTGGTCCGAGAAGGACAATCTGAAGTTGATTATCCCCAGGTTCTATCAAATAACTGTAGGCTAGTGAGATGCTTTTCACTTGCATTTTAACATCAAACTTAAGCCCATCTGCATAGATTCCATTTTATTTCTTCATTACAGATAACAGCAACTATTTATCCTTCTAGCTCTGGTTGTAGTAGAAACCCTGAGAAGTGCAAGTTATTGTGGAGGGGAAAGATTTTTTTATTCAAAGTTCACATCTCTAAGCAGTATTGCAACATATTCTGGGAAGCAGGCAGCTATTTTCCCTGGAAGTTTTCCCAATCTGTTTTACAATGCACAAAGCACATACTTGCTCAGCTCAAAGTTGCCTAGAACACAATTTACTGCTTCCCAGAATATTAGACCAAAGACCACAGTAAGGACTCTGCAACTGGTACACTGAACCTTATTGCTTTTGCTTCCCCTTCTTCCTTGCAAATTTTTTTTTGAGAAAGATGTATTGCCACACCCATTTTCCTTTCTGAATCCAGTCTTTAACAACTGATTAAAAAAAAATTCAAAAAATCACAATGAGGAAGGGCTTCACATTCAGGATTCTTTCTCTAAATTATCAGATTGATCAAGATTTTGTAATTCAGAGGGAGGTAAATGAAAAACTTTCTAACAGTTCAGTACATTAAATTTAACTGGCTCACACTAATCGGAGAATGTTTTAGCTGGATTAAGGTCACAAAATGTATTTCAAAATTGTCATTTACAAATATGAACATACAACTCCAGAGAACACAGCATACGTGTTATACTGTTTAAGTTTCTCCATAGGAATTAATGTACATCCTTTCACATACCAGATGACCTAAATATGTGACTGAAAATAACAACAAGCCTAACATACCAACCATTAAGTGTATTTAAGTTTTCAGAAGTTAACTTTACTCTTTCACAGCCTTCCCAACAGTTTCTATAGACTGTTGATTTACTGTAACACTATTCACCACCAATACCTATAGGCATTAAAGTTACTTCAGCTGAAGACTCTTTGAAAGCCCTTGTCATACTTAACTGAGATCTTACAAGATGGAATACATTATCTAAGTTTTTAATAACAAAAATATTTAAGTGACTTGCCAAAACAATTTATGACTGGCAAAAACATCAGGCACACTGATATATGCATTATGCAGCACGCATTTTCACAACAGTAAAACAGAGCTTCAGGGAAAAACAACTCTAAAACGTAGATTACTCCTGGTATACTTTTACGGTTACAATGCTAACAGAGATAATGAGCCATCATTTTACATATAAAATAAATAAAACATTTGTCATCTTTCAAATATTTTATTTTAGTATTTTTAAATATGTTTTAATACAACAAAGATATAAAACAATATATTAATTCAATCTAAGTTTAGAATCAAAACAATATTTACTTATTTACAGTACTCACTTCAAACTTCACTGGCATACCTTCTAGTCATTAGGTAATAATATTTTCTCTGTCAGAACCAAACTGAAGTAATGTCCAGTGTGAAAAGCCATGTTCCTACATTCCTGTTAAGTACCATGCACAATGCAGTTTGTGGTTTCTCACATTTGACAAATTTCTCATATTTGACAAAACTGAATTGAAAGAGCAAAACTAAGTTAAAGTCTTTCTAACTACACAGTCACTGGGCTAACAGGTCAGGTTATTGTGCTCCACATTCATCATCTTGAGTTCTTACACACCTACTACAAATTGGCTTTAAAAATGTGCATGTCACAATAATGTACATAATACTCACTGCAAATGTCTTAAATACAAATCGTAAGTATGCAGGACACTGCTATACAGAAACTTCAGTGTTCATAATATTATGGTGTTTCAGGTGTTGTGAAGGGGTTTTTTTCCCACGTTTTTCTTCATATAATGAAGAAGACATCAGTAGGTTCACTCCAAAGGACTGCCCCCCTCCCCAATATACTATTTCAATTAGAATTGTGACAATGTCAAAGATACATCAGAAATAGTAATCTATATGAACCATCAGTGGTCTACCAATTAACCCTTGATCGATAAATTCTACAAGCACAAAACAATTCAGAGGGTAAGCTGGCTCACTGCTAGGACTTCTGCCAAATACACTTCCATCTTGACAAGACTATGATGGTTTTTGTAGTTACAGGTCAATTTTCTATAACAGTATCCTAGATTATTAAAAAAAAATAAATCAGTATTGTATGTAGATTACTGCAAATTCCCCCCCACTCTTCAGTAGAAACTACCTGGACAGGATGAAAACTATCATAGTTGTTACAGGTTTCTGTTGTTCTACTCCAGGTTCACAAGCCTACTTTTTTTTCTCCTAAGACATCTGCTATTTCTTCAAATGCATATTTAATGATTAAGACTCAGCTCCACAGTAGTTTTGGTGCTTGAAAACCTAGTGGACTTTCATACATCAAAAAACTAGCTAAATAGTAATGAACAAGTGTAGCACTACGTATGCAAGCACTGCTTAAAAAACCCAAGAAGATATTAACTGTTGGTCTGAGTTCAACCCTTCCCTCTTTCCCTTCAATAATCTTTTTGGCACTACATGACACACAGCCGTACAGAAAAGAAGATTATAGGAACCTGTGCTTTTATCCTCATTGAAGGGTTTCAATACTTCTAAATAACCTTAACATGATTGACATCAAAAAATAATTATTGTTTTTCTCCAAATCATTTAACTGACTCTTGCTTCTTAAAGCAGATAGGTATTAAGGTTTTATTTCAATGCATTTTTTGTACTGATTTTTTCTCTCAGAAACCAGTTAAGTAGTAATTTCTTTAAAATTCTACTGGAATGTTTCCTTCTATGGGGGGGGGGGGGGCAGATATCAGGGAAAAACAAAAACAAAGTGACATTACGTGTTCTCATTACTGTATCAGTACACCACGCACAGCATGCACTTGGCCTTATCCCAGAAAACACTTAAAGTAAAATGGTAACCCCTCACTGAAGTGAAGAGGTTTTAGTGATTTGCTTAAAAGTTAAGCATATCTTTTGCTTCATCACAATTAGTATACTTGCAGGATCCATTTCTTGCTATTCTCGGACATTTAAATACTTCAGGCTTATCTACATTTCTGTACCAACACTTTGTATAAGTGTTATCTTGTTTGCCAGAGCACATGAAGATAATTTGCATATATGGAAGCTTTCTCTATCATTATTCAAGAACAGCTGGAGGAACCTTGCTTAAGGATCCTTCCCTAAGTTTTTGTCAGTGTAATCAGAAGTTGCTAAAAAAACCCCACATCTATGAAAGTTTGATTTCCGTATGCAGGTGTAATGTCATAAACCCACTAGTTTAAGGGATCTTCCAGAAAGGAAAAACTAAAGGCAAAAAAGTTTAGGAAAGCTATTATAAGAAGCTATGTCATAAGGTACAACAAAAACAAAAAAAACCCACACCAAAAAAAAAAAAAAAAAGGAAAAAAAAGAGGAGGTGAATGCCTATGTGTCTATCATGTATGCCTATGCGCATACATATCCCCAAACTGATAATAGTAAGGAAGAGCCCAAGACCACTGTCAAGTCTCAAACGCTACTGGAATTGCTAAGCTACCAAAAAAAGGTGACCTTCCTTCCCCTTCTTTTGTATATCCAGAGTTATTCAGTTAAGACTTTCCTACTTTATTAGTTTGTGCACTTTGTAGTAGTAGACTAGTATTGTTAGACACTTGTACTTGCTGACATAACACAGTCATTCATTCATTACTCTGAATTCAGATTACGTGTGCATTCCCATGGACCACAGAAGATGACTTGGCACAAAATAAGTGCAGCAAGTTAAAGGACAGTAAAAAGACTGGTGCATGAACATAAGAGAGAAGGACAACCCTAAACAGACTTAACATTAAATCCAAGGCCCGATGCTCTGCTGCCTTTAAAGAGCTTGTCAACAGCAGAGAAGCACCAAATGCTTTTAAAACACTGACTCTTTAAAAAGGAGTTACAGAATTTTAAGCCTGTCACTTACTCGCAACTTGTTTCCACCTAATTAAGAATAAAGTTACATTACCAACTTTACAGATTGACCTGTGCTTTTTTTCCTGTGACATCAATTTTTCTATCTTCTATCATTTTCAAGCCTTCCTCCTGCATGTTTATAGACAGACATAATGAACTTCCAAAATAGAGGACAACAATTATCCTGACAATGTTTTAACCCACTTCAATGCTCACAAACCCAACCTCTGTATATTACTTATATTGGACTCAGTTATTTAGCATCAAGGGAAACAGCACAAAAGAACTTTTCCTTTAAAAAACACTGATAAGCAATGCTGATTTAAACCATAGATCTACTTAACAGAATTTGAAAAATTAAATTAGAACAAAGAGAGAAGCCTTATGTTTCAAAGTATATGAACTTCATTTGTTAAAAAATAGTATTGAAATGATTGCTTTACTTATGTAAACATTGTTACACTAGGCTGTACTTGAAAATTCTCCTGCTGGTCTAAGTTGCAAAATAATTTTTCAGTTTAGACACAGCTATGACAGTTAGTAGTGACATGGCTCTTTTCAGAATCAACAGCTTTGCAAGTTTAATTGCATACCTCTCCACATTATAACTCAGAATACAATCCTGCACATCCTGAGAAGAGATGTTTAGTTCTAGAGTTTAAAAGAATAGCATTCATAACTGTGTGTGCATTGCAAAGGCAAATATAAATTAACGACTAGAGCTCTTTGATTATAAAGTCTCAAGAAGGAATGTTCAAATTGCCTTTCTGAAATCCGAAAGGTACGAACAGCAAATGAAAAGTCTTTAGTCTTTCAGAATATTTTTCCCTTTTTCTTAAGTGTAAGCATACTCCCCAATTTGGATGGCAAGAACCATCAGGCTATGGCAGATTGAACAATATAGTATTAAACCTGCAATTTTGCTAAAAAATTGGAATGTTATAAATATAAAAGTCTGCAGAATCGTACAATATGTGTGTGCTCAATACAGTTAGCAGAAATACTCTAAGATGCACAATTCCTCCGTGGAATAGGAGCTAAATGAAGTTACAAAAGTAATATACTACAAAAGGTGAAGAGATAGTCAAGTTAGTTCAATCCAGGTTTATAAAAAGAATACAATACAGTGAGGAGCAGCCCACAGTAGGTTACAAGCCTCCCAATACAAAACTGTCTTGCAAAATTCCAAAGGGATTCTTTTCCATACAAACCTAAGTACATTGTGACCATTAAGTCAGCTTGTACCAAGCTGGAAATGCTTCGTGTTAACTTTCCAAGGCTGACTTATGCTAGTTTTTGCACATACCACCCGTTCTGAAATTGCATTAACCAAATTAAAAGGTCTATACCATTTTTATGATTTGCACCTTTTACCTATCAGTTTTCATTTAGCATAAATCTAATGTCAAGTCTCTACGGCCAACATTACTATTGTCCCCTTACAAACCACTGCGTAAGAGATCACCAACTGTGTGACCCTTGCTTATGCATTATGGACTCAAAAGTGTTGGTTTGGGGTTTTGGGGGGTGTTTTGTTGCATGTTGGTTTTTGTTTTTTTCTTTTAAACAACCAGAACTCAACTGCTTATGGTACTTTTATCTTTCAGTACAGTAAACGAGCAACTTAATTTAAGAACTAGTCTCTTTTCAAACTTGTTAGAAAAACATATACTGTGTGTGTTTATATATATATATATATATATAAACAAATATACTGTGTATATATATCCAGAGATACTCACCATATTGTTGACACCAGAGTGCTAAAACATACATCAATATGAGCACTATTTCCAATACTCACTATTATTACTTTTCCTGAAAGAGTTACTACATGCATTTTCCCCATCCATTTATGGGACAGTAAGATTATATGAAGATAACTGTTCTGTCTTTCCAATGTTAAAGAGCTGCTCCTAAAAAACATGCACAGGTTTGGGTATAAAGCAATTAAAACCACACAAAAGTTATTTTGTGGCTTTAAACTCACTAAAGCTAAATTAACTTTACTTTCAGTGGGTGTAGCATTCACTTTAACTCATTTATTTAAACACAAAAGGGAAAACTTCCAAGTGCTAGAACAACCATATAGACAGCTGATAGACTAGACTAAATAAGCTCTCATTAAAAAAAAACATCACCGCATAGCCACAAGGCAGACTTTCATTTTTGGCAACCTGTGTGCAGACCATTCACACTGTCAATTATATTTTAAGACTTGATATTTAACAGTTAAGAGACCCTTTTAGCAAGGAACTATACTGCTTTCTTCAGTATGACACAGTACTTCTCAATCTTTAAGTATACACAGAATTTGTTCTGAAAATTACATTTATGACTGTTGTAAAAGAAAGTCTTCATAAAGTTCTAATTTTTTAGTCAGTATATGTAAAGGTTGGCATGTCAGGTAACAGATTATTTGGAGCTGTAAATTGTATATTATATTCAGTACAAGCATGTATTTGAGGTTAAAGTTACATAAACATTCACATAGAACTTTACTAAGGGTAACATTATTCTGGTTTATATTCATGGTTCACTGATAGCCTTTACCGGTCCCTGCACTGTTTTCTATTTTAGCAACAAGAAAACAAAACACATCCCCGTGAAGTATGGGAACCCCATTTTATGGCTAAGAATCTAAGAAACAAGACAAGGAGGAGATGATCATGGAGTGAAAAGTGTTACTTTACATCCCCCCTTCAGCTAGCCTTGTAGAATCTTAGTCATAACGATTCATAAAAATCTGAACTGACCCACGCTCTTCAGCCAATCAATCTTTTCAGTATAGTAGGTTTTGAAAAGGGCCAGCAATACTCATTGGGAACAGTACCATTAACATTGCATTCAAAAAAAGAGAACATTGGAAACCAGATCCTTGCTCTCCTACTCTGCTGATATGCTCTAGTATTAGCCAACGTATGGTAATACAAAAAGAGTCTTGTAGTGATGTAAAAGGCAATGAAGACATCTATAGAATAATGTTCATGTGCAGCCAAAATGAAGAAGATTCCAAAGAGATTCAGCACCCACGACAAGGTGTGCAAGAAGTTCCAGCTCCTTGGCGTATCTAGGAGAAAACGGAAAGCAACTGAACTTGAATGTCTCAAAAATCTGGGTCATTACAAAATCCAGGTCTAGACATTGCAGGTTTTTACACAGATTTTTCATCCAAAAATGTGATGAAGTTATTGTCTTCATCTGGAAATACTGTTTACATCTACAGGTCCAATAAATCCAATGAAAACAACCACACAAGTTATAAATGTCTACAACTTCATGACTTCATTTACAAATACAACTATTATGCATTTTTGGATTAACAGAGCATCCTAAAATGGTTTAGAACCATGCAAAGCAGAATTCTTTGTTCAACCAACTTCTTTTAATGAAAATCATGCCTTTTCCATGTAATAAGAGGGAAAATGTCATAAAGCATATGTTACTCTGTTATTGCAGTCAATAACAGAGAGGTGAACTCAAAACTAATTATCTTAGCTTGCTATATACTGTATCAAATCACACTTTGTATTTCTAGAAGAGCACTGTTGTTTCATATATTCTCACTCATTATGAGGTTTGGTGTTTTGGCTTTATGGATTATATTAAACATACAGCCACCTGGCCAGGTATTTTGCCTGACAGGGGTCAGCGGCAGTGTGCTGGTTTTGGCATACCTAGGGAAGTATATAGGAACAGACGATCGCAAGTATTTTCCCTGTTATTCTCCCTGTAGCAAGTTACAAAGCCTTTCTAATTTTCTTGGCTCATGTGTTCTTTCAGGTGTGCCCTATGCATCCTTCCACTAATCTAGGTGGTGCTGCTCCTTTCCTGTCTGCAGGTGAACTGTCACAAACCTGAGAAAGAGCACAGCAATCTGCATTTATGTTTGCTTAAATGTTACACACTGAACTTTCTGAGGAGGTCAAGCAGCAGATACTCTTAATACCTGAGAACATTTAAGCATTTACACTCTCACAGCCTTGGTTGACAGTACATACTCTTAACACTTAAAAGACATTTAAGTACTGGCACTCTGTACTTACATTCTGTGACAAAGAAGTTGAGCATGGTCAGGACGACAGTGTGGCCACTGAACATATAATCTCCACACGTATGTACTCCAGTCAGAGTCATTCCAAAGCCACTCCATATTGCAAAGGCCCGCTGTAGTTTTGCCCAAACATTGCCATACAACTAGAAGACAGTAACGTTAGCCTTTAGTAAGTTCCAACCCCACTGCCTGAACAGTATGTCCTTAAAGTTAGCTGTATAGCACTAGGTATGTTTAATACCATTTATCGCGTTGGGTCTTTTATTAAAATGCAGGTTAGCACATCTTTGGATTTTATTGTGGCAGTGAGTCACCTTAGTAACTAGAAACTGTATTCATCATACCTCTGATGAATACTGGAATTTAGAGCAAGTATTTTGTTGCAAGAGATTTACATACAGAGTCTGCCACCTTTTTTTGAATATATTCAACCTCCCAGCATGTCACTGTCAAGCTTCCAATATGTTCAGCTCAAACTTCTAACTAGAAGTTAGGATAAAACCATAAAATCCCATGTTCTATGGAATACCACCTATTAGAAGAGGTGAAATAATAATAGTTGGGCTTTTTTTCAAACCCACACATCCAACAAGACAAAGAAGCGATTACTCCACTTCCAGCCTTTCTTCATTAAGACAGTATCTCAAGTGCACACTTCTCTGATGTATTCTTTCTGGCTTACATTGTGAACTACTATTCTGCACACCATTCCCCAACTAACTATCTCCTCTCCAAAGTGGCAAGTGCTTCTAAGACCCCTAAGGGTGCTTGCCTGCATAATGGCAACTAATGAAGGGTCGTGGAGGGGAATAGGAGAGAAATAACACTGCTCTTGCAAACACACATTTATCATTATGGTCACAACAACCTTAATCATATCTTAAATTAAATTTAAAAAAAGGAAACAAGAAAAAGCATTTAAAGCATTTTAAGTTTTTACCTTTCCAGTACACTGCAAGTGCTGGCCTGGCACAGAGAGTGAGGTAACAAACATTGTAACGCAACGTAATAAGAATACTGTCCCCATGAGACTGCACAGCCTTCGCAGAAGTATAGATCTGGGAAAAGTACATAGGAACTGATTGCAAGAATCCTAATATAATGTATTTTTAAATCAGGAAAGTTATGATAAAAACATTTCCCCACACTCCAACTTAATCCCATGAAGTCCCTTCATCATCGCTGCAAGTTTCACAGTAAAATAATTATTTATTTATTTTAAAGTAGTACTGTAAAAGTATGGTTCCCCATGACAGAGTGAGACACTGTAGCAAGCTTACTGTCACCAAAAGGTACAGCTCCACTCCTCTGCAGCTACATTGGTACTAGCTTTGGCGCTCACACCTTCTGTTGGCAAACTGATAAAAAAATCAACAAACTGGTAAAAATGTAACTTAAAATACACAGGCATGCAAATGGGTTCTCTACTCTTCAGTGACAGCAAGCTGCTAGGCCGGCTTAGTCATCCTGTGGAATTTCATTCTCATAGGATTTTCTTATATACAAAATTGTTATATGAGAGATATATTGACATCTCTCCGAAATACCTATGTTCTGAAGGAAATAACATATCAATCTGGCAGAAAAGTATATTCAGATTACTCCTTTGTAAGATTCACAAGTCACCATTCTTGATTAAATCCTCCCTAATCCATTTTAACAGGGGCATATTAGAAGCTTACAAGATTCTTATTGACTGGGAAGTCTTAAACAATCATCACAAAGTCTTGTTACAGTCCTTTCTCTCAATCAAAGTACCAATTAATTTCAATTTTATATACCATACCTGTGTTTGTGAAGCAGAAGAACCAACAGCCAAATGTAGCAAAGAATTACACCACATACTTCAGTCATAGCAAAAGCCCATGGTATCCTAGGGACGCTATAAAAAATGATGAAGAAAGAAAGTTAACCTACAATACAAAGGCTGAATTTTTCTTTCTAGTCTCAGTATTGAGAATAAAGGCATATGAAGTTCTAACTACAAAAGTAACTCTGACAATAGTTTAAACTAAAGCCAAAAATTATTTTGTTAGACTGAATTAAATAGAATTTTAATTAATTTTTAATTACATTATCTCCTTTCTAATAAAGTATTTTCAGCAGACATTTACACAGAATTCACTAAGTCAAAGAAAATCCCTAGCATGCTCTCTTAATTTAAGTGTGATTTACTAACAGGATGCATTCCTCTACCATTGTTTCCCAACAACCTTTTTCATTCCAACACAAACTTGCATTACGTCAATTATGCTGCTTATGCTTATAAGAATGCCATGTCAACACAATTAATGAAATGCTACAAAGCCTAAAATCCTAAATATTTGTAATGAAGCAGAACTGCACAGAAAAGAGTTAGGGAAAGTAAAAAATGTTTTCAAAGTTAGATTTCAGTGATAATCACTATATGCAAACCTTTTAGCCTTGCTTTGCAAAAGATTTAAGACTTTCCTGCACACATATGGCACCAGTAACAATTTCCACTCTGCAATTTCACCAAAATACAGATTGACAGATTTCAAGAGAGGCTGCTCCTCATAGTTTTGTATTCCCCCCCAAACAAAGTTGTAGCAAAGCGCTGCTCAAATGCTAGCATTGTAGTAATCCCCTTGCATTGTTTTGTGAGCTGCTGCTTTCTGACCTCCCCCATCCTCTTGCCCACTAAATATCGTGGTAAGACCCTGGGAACAAAATCCAGTAATGCCATAGCTCCCGTTCTCTCGCCCTTCTTCCACTCTACTCAACATGGTCCATCATTGCTGAGTTATATCTAAACTTATGGGGGAGTCTGCACAGTTACTCAAAAGAGTAGACTACTACTGACTTCACAAAAACAGAAATTACTGGCAGGAATAAGGAGATCACAAAGACTGAACTCTTTCTTAAACAGTTTATCTTGTCTTTTAAAACTCTCTAGGCAGTAAGTTCTCCAAAAGGGAGCATTTATTCTCTATTAAATCTGTAGTCAATAACCAGAATTTCACCTTTGCTATTGTGCCTCTTTTCTGCCTGAAGTGGAATATTTTCTACAAAAAATGAGCAGGTATTGCGTAAGTCACAACAGTGTTTTGGTACGTAGATACTCTACGATTAAAAAAGATGTTGGTCTATTCAGTCTACTTCAGAGTTTCCCTAAAGCATCTTCAACAAGTTGACAGTGGAGAGATAGCAAAAACGCAGTATCAATGCTACTCCCTCTCAATTTCCTTGCTCACTGGCAGACCAAAATATTCCTTCATCAAAAGGTTTTTTCTATATCAAGACACATTAAGCTTCACAGCAGCATCTAGATTTCAGAAAATGCATATGGCTGCTTACCTATGCCAGCTGACCATCACCCTTTTTAGTAGAATGAGAGGATGGATGAATTAATTTCTGTGTTGTGATTAGCTAAAGATGTAGAATGAGGTGTAAATGGGGTAGAACAGCAGCTCATTTATTTTCCTGAGAAGACTAAATCTCTGCATCTAACTGATGTACATTTCAATCTTAGCAGAAGGGTTTACTACATTCTAATTACTATTTTGCAGAGGCATCTTCAAGAGCTTAAGAAATTTTGAGAATGAAGAAAAGACAGCCCATACTTTAACCATCAAGTTACTATTTTGTCGTAAAAGAAAATTTCTTACCTATCTAGAAATATGTCTGGTAGAGGTGGATATGTTTGCATGTCAGGTACTCGCTCATGTACAATAACCATAACGAACGATGTAAAGCCAAACACTATGAAGACATACACACAACTTAAAACCGTCTTCCAATACTCTGGGTCCAGTCTTCGAGTAGAGTGTTTGTTTTTTCCATTTGCATATTGGTACTGATCACCATTCAGGTCAGTAATTGGTCCATCATAGTCCCGAGGTACTTCACCGTTACAAAACCAATCTGTACCCTGTAGTGAACCAACACTTGGGCATGCTGTGCCAACATGACTATCACTGTTGTAACCCAGCTCTTCTAGGACATCAATATGTTGCTTCTGTAGTTTGCGTATGGACAACATTAGCCTTTTGATATCCCCCAGGACTTTGATTTCCAAAGGAGGGGATCGTAAATCATACTCAGTAAGTGTCAGCAGCGTAATTCCATCTAGCCTGTGTCTATTGCACAAAACATCCACATATTCACAGAAGCCTTCTTCCTTCAGCCACTTGGCCACGTTCTTGGTAGTCCAACGTCGAATGCAAAGCTGGTTATTGCCTGCCATCATCCTTCTCTATCCACCAATAAAATTGACCTGTTACATATTGGAGAAAGAGACAAGACCTGAATGTTTAACGACTATTACTGAAATGCCAGTGTATTTTGTGCTATTTTAGATGCTTAATTAGCCAAAGGCTTTTCATATAATAGCCAGCTAAAAACAAGACATATAATTTATTAGGTAAGTAATATAAAAATACTTTAAAAGAATTTTTTATTCAAGCAAACTAAATTAAGATTATCTCATTTGTTTCCAAATAGAAATTTAAAGCTACCAAGAAGCAGAATTATTTCCTAGATGTACCCAGTCTACTTTTATTCTTTTGTTAAATAAATAAATCCCAGTTTGTTAATTACACTAAGCAATGAAAAACAAAGATTACTGTTTAAATACCAGTTTAATCATTAGCCTTTTCCACTCCTTGCATTTCACAAACTAAGCAAGAAAGCATAGCCAGCAGCCACGTAAAACTGAATTAAAGCTAAAATAATACATTACAGATCCAATACATTCCACTGTTTTAAAATATATACTGAAGCTTGGCATGACATTCCCCCCCCTCCCCCAAGTAAACCTAAGACTAGGTATTTACAATAATATTGACCTGAGGCATCTTAGTTGTATGTTGATGGTGCAGCCATCATATTTCTATCTTTGTTTGATCTCAGTAATTAAGATAGATGCTTATTATATTGCAAATCCTTCAAAATATTCAGCTTTCAAAATAACATTACCAGAAATTAAGCATTAGCTTTAATTCCAAAGCATCTTCAAAATTGATGTGGTAATAAACAGCATAACAACGCACCAAAACCAGAAAATATGTATTCTCTTAACACAGATTTCTCAATAGTTTTCTTGATTCTAGAATATTGTTTGAAGGAAGGCCAGACGTCTCAGCCACATTTTAGTCACATGGAGATGACAAGTCACCAGAACAACTTACAACAACCACCAGAAAAAAATTAACCACAGAATGTTATGTGGAATACAGGAAAATACTTTGAAAGCCTACCACTCATGTAAAAGTAATAAAAAGCTTATACAATATTTAAGACAGAATGGATTTGTCCATAATTTATATTTGGTGGCTTATGTAGAGCTACCATCTAAGAAACAGCTACAATTTCACAGCTCCTCTGTACTTGAAAAAAAAGAATCTAACTAGAATGCTTCTATCATGCCAACCAAATCTCAGAAAATACACGATAGTACAATACACTAGTGCCACATACATCATTCAAGGTTTTCAGAATGAAAGCAAGGGAACAGTCTACTTAATCTATTATTTAGCTTCTGTATACAGTGAACAGGTACTCAAACCCATCATGAATATCCAGCACAGTTCTACATCTTTTTCAGGGGCACAGCTCTTCCAAAAACAGAAGCTCTTCCCTTCTCACTTCTTTTGAAGAGGTACAGTACCTATTGTTATAAGTAGCTCTTATCGTAATTATTGGATGCAACTTTTTCTTCCAGCATACATCTAACAGGATCACACGCTGTTTTATTGTATATCAGAGGAGATTCAATTTGTCCAACGAGATTTCCCAGCAGTGCAAAAGAAATAGTTTAGAAGAAAAATGAGCACACATATTAAAGTTGCCCTTCTAAAAGAACTAAGTGAGTGGTACTTCTGAACATATTCTCTCTGGAGTTGATTGTATATTAACAACATGTAATTAGCGCAAAGTTTTAATTTCTCAAAAGTCCATTTAATTTGTAATTCATGATCTGATAATTGACCTTTTTTGTACTATTTATTTTTATCTTACTCCAGTAGAACAAACAAACTTGAGTTGCTTATCTGGACTTCCAGCTTTCCTTACTCAAAACCACAGATGAAATACTGAAAAAAATCGGTAATCACTGTTTTTAAAACACTGTAATCATCACAAGTTTTCTAAAAGCAGTGAATTTAGACTCGCCAAAAATACACTCAGCTTACTGATTTGTCTTCTAACCAAAGCAACTTCTGAGGGCAAAAGCATGAAACTCTCCCTAAGCTACAAGAATTCTACTCATTTGTCACAAGTCAAGTAGGCTAACACCAGCCTAGTGTTTCTTCATCTGGCATTGCTGGAATAAAAATCAACCCTTACCAAAGGTACAATAAAGGTAACCTTACAACACTGACTAAGCATACCCATCCAGGGTCACTACTGAATGGGCTGGACCTGGGAGAAAGTCTACATTAACCTTAAGATGCACCTGATAGGACCTGCTCCCCTTTTTAAATGCTGTCAAAGACAAGACATTTAACCAACTCAAAAGGACAAAGAAATCAACAAAAGAAACAAACACTTAAACAAAACAAATTTAACCATTCCACACAGCTGGTAGCTGATTTCATCTCAACAGCAACAGTTAAGTTCAGTTTTGATGACAAGGCAATTTCTTTAAACTCAGAAACTGCCTTCTCCTTCAGACTATTCATTTAGTGCCACTTTTGTAGTTTAAAGGGTAAAAACCACTTACCCTAATAATCTTAGCACCTGGAATACAATGCAGATCTCTGTGCCCAACTGCTCCTGTTCATTTTTTGAAGCTTAAGAATGCTACATAACATTTCTAACATTACCAGTCTGCAACACAAGACTAACATAGCGGAAAGAGACCAAGTCACCTAGATAACTGTATTGCTCTTCTGAAAGAAAACAGCACTGGTAACTACTTTGCCTTCTACATTACTGGTTTTATCGCTAAAACCAAATAATGGATAACATTATTTAATGATGAATAACAAGCATGAGTAAACAGACTTAAGCGTCAGAGGGCAAAATATACTTTTTGCCTGACATCAGCAATGTCTGTAGCTAGCTAGTTGATTACTTTCCTGCTACTGTGACTCTATACTTAGTCAGCTCATCAGCTCTAAGTATCTCTAAGTATCATGTGTCCCGTTTCCCGTTTTCCTTCCCCAGCCTTTCAATTAACAGCATGAACACAACTGAATATGAACTTCATGCACATGTGTATAAGTATTAATTTTTTTAAAAAGAAAAAAGTTATGAGCCATGAACATTTCTACAATTTGGTTAGGGCATTTTAAGAAATGAGGTGCCTCTGGGAGGCTAAGTATACCCTATCTGTTAGCACAATGTTTTTCCTAGATGTGTATTTAAATATGGAAAGTTAATCTCTCTCAAAATGATTATCCACAATTCTATCATGTTTTCCTCTACTGAATTACTGCCAGTCAACCAAGTCCCTAGCTTTCCTAGCATACTGACTTCGAGTCAGTACATTTAGATAAAAATGTGGAAAGTTGAATATGATAATCATGACTCTAGCCAAGGAAAAGTAGCATTAATATCACACTAACTTTAGGCTGCAGTCTTGTTACAGAAACAAAACTTGATTACACCAGAATCATAGCTGAAGGGTTAAACAAGATCCTAGTTACATCTGCTGCAGTTAGCAGAATGCTGACTGGATTTGTTTATTCCAGACATGCATGCAAAACTCTGCCAGCACCATTACTGCTTCACCATCTGCCCTCTCATGTGCCTGCTGACACTCCTCTTGATTATTTTTTTTTTCCCCCCAGTTAAGTCCAATTCTCACCATTCTTGAGAGGAATTTTAGGAAGGACACCAAAGAACTATTGGATCTCAAGTGATTTAACCTACATTTCTTTGTGGAAGGTTTCAAGCTGAAGTTCAAATATAGGCAATTTTAACTCAGCCCCTCCTTCGCTGTGTCCGCTGGCCTAGAAGCATGACATCTCACACCATGGAGGAAAAGGCCGCTGGTTCAGACAAGAGGTTTGAGGCCTTGGCTCCCCAGCACAAAAAAAAGGAATACACAAAAACGTGCACTGAGCCAGCCTGCAATAATAAGGCTACTGTCACATACCAACTTAGTAATGTTGTGCTGGAAAAAGAACATACAGCATTGCCTTGTTATGCATCAAGTGTCTCAGATACTCTGCTGACTTGCATCAGAAGCTTGTCACTTGCTTTTCCTGAAAACTCTAAATTCTTCAGTGGTTATTTAAAGCAAATAGCACCAAAGGTTTCATTGCCATATAATATACAGTGACTTAATCCTTGCCTTCTAAATGCCACCATATATAGTACAATATCTTGCGAACAAAAAGAGAAAAAGAACACTTCCAAAAACAATACATGGTTTTTCAAGGGTTTTTTAATACAATAGCTACCATGCTATATATAAAACTGATCAAACATAGCAAAACGCCCACTGTGAGACCGGAAAATTGGATAAGTATTTTCCTGAAGCAAGCATACAATAACTTCAAATGCAAAGTATTCCTGTAAAACTTGCATTCAGTTTGACTTAGTGAATTTGCTATCAGAGTTTTTTCAAAAACATTTCTAGGATGGGAGATTATCAGCAGTATTTTAACTGTACTCAAAGGTCTTAGTGCTATTTATGAAGGTAAGGTAAGGTAAGAAATCTCATTAAGTAACACTTGCTTAGTTTATTGTACGTCTTAGGTTTTAAACCATCAAGGAAGACGTGCCTTTCAAGAATTATTCATTGCAGTGCTGCATTGTAGAAAATACAGAACTGATACTGTAAAATCAAAAATTGGCTCCATATGTTTAGAAGAGTCTTTCTGTTGGAATGCCTCCATGCAAAACTGTCAACAGCTACTACAGAAAGTCCTGAAAGCTCAACATATTTGCCTTAAGAACCACTAAGTGCAGTTACATGTTGCAGCAAACTGAATAGAATACATACTGCTCCCTGACTTTTACACCTCATTAAACCAAATGGGTTGTACTATACTCAAGCGAACACTAAGAGCAGCTCAAATCCTAATGTACTAACCAGCTAAAGAAACATTTTTTATCCTACCACCGTTATTCAAGGCACACACAAGTGATTTTTAAACAACTGATCAAGTACGCCACCACTTATCTTAGGATGTAATCCACAGTATTTCATTAATATTTGTACAAGTTCTCAAACATTTCACGTGTTAAATATAGTGTGTCAAGTATTTTTTCCTCCAAGAACTAGTATATCCATCTCATAACAGAATGTTTGCTGCTCTTTATCCTTATACAACTTAGCAGTAAAACAATTTAGGTTTGCTTCTCCCTTTTTCTTTCTTTTCTTCCCAAACTTCCCATCTTAGGATGGAAATAAGGGAAGACATGAACAAACTTCCCACCCAAATTAATACTAGAACAATATCTGAAGCGACACTGTGTTTGCTCTTACTCTCCACAATCATTTACAACCTGATCTTTCTGGTCTAGTGAAAATCTAGGAGCCTTCCTCATTTTAGATGCATTAACATAAATAAGAAATAAAAAAAACTTTTAAAAAAGTTATGTGATTATCAAATAAACATTTATAATGTAATACGGCTTATGGACCTCAACCAGCCCAGCAGGCTGCAAAACTGAGCTCTGTACAAGGAAAAGTGCTAGTACAGAGCCTGAGAGATTGCAACTCCTAGGCCAAGCTGTGTTTTTAATTGTGCAGTACCCCAAAAAAACGCCAAACAACCAGCCAGCAAAAAGAAGATCACGCAGAGTAGCAAAGAAGACAATTTAAAATTCTTGCTCTTTACAAATCTACAGAATGTTTCCTTCACATCTAAGTAGCATTTCTGCAATAAAAACTTAATGAAACTTCCCAAAGAGTTTCCCTCCACTGGGTATAAAAATCACTTTGCCCCAATTCTGTGAGTTAATTCCACCTTTTTTCTGTATCACAGAAAGCAAAAGGAAGAACAAGACCACAGGAATTTCCTTACCTCTGATACCTCGCAAGAGGCACTCCCTACCAAACATGAGGGGCATTTAAATGCCAGGAAATGTCTTGCCGAGTTCTTGCCACTCCAGAGCGCAGCATGATCAGCTGCTCTGTGGAGGTAGCACAGACACCGTGTACAGCTACACGAGGGAGCTCTGTGGAGATGAAGCATACTCTGGGCAAGTGGAATCTTCCATCAGGTCACCTTACAACCCAGAACGCGTGTTGGGTTTTTGCAAGATGAATTTTGCGAACTGAAGCATCAAATACAAAACCATGAGAGCACTTCAACTCCAGTTACAATCCAATAAATATATGAACATTAGAACCGCCTCTCATTTGCCTCTTCTTCCATTAACTTCCAGAGCTGAAAAAACCTACCCTTTTGAAGTATTATTTTTAAAAAATAGCAATCAGCAATCATTAAGTGAATAGTCCGAGAGGCCACCTAATGCATTAACAACGTAGATTTGACAGACAAAGTGGATAACAATTCCTGCAGAGTTTCAACTTCCTCAACATGCTCAGGCCTTAAACTCACACAGAATCTGTCCCACACGGGCAGACTCCTCCATTTAATCCTGAAACACGAACAGCACGTGTGCAAACCAGTAACAGCACTCTTCCATGCTGGCTTGTTAATTACCAAATCCTACACGCTCAAAAACTTCTTTTACTCAAAACTAAACACTTTGCCCACCAATTTTACACCATCGACAGAGAAAACAGCAAGATAGCTAAATACCCGCTTTGACCTGGTACGGCTGTTTTGTTACCTAACCGCAGGGCTGACACAAAGCATCGTTCCCAGAAACGACTTGCTTCCCGCGCAGGCTGACGCAGGAATGAGAAACCAAACGATCTCCCTCTCCTCCCAGACCCGCTACAACAAAAAAGCACGCTCCCAGCACGCCCCCGACCCCCCTGCTGTTGGAACCGTTCTCGCTGAGCGCACCGCGGGCCCCGCCGCCTCCCCGACAAACCCTCCCGTTCACACCCCGGCTCCTAACGAGGCTTTTTTTTCCCCTCGGCGATCGCTGCCGAAGCGGCAAACTTACAAAGTTCAGAACGAAACCGGCGGGACCAGGCGGGAAGACTAAACCACGTCGTCCTCTCCACGGCAGATGAACGAACTCGGGCGAGAAACAGGCGTGATTTTTCGTTTCCTGGCAGACCGGTTTCCTCAAAAGCCGGCACCCGCAGCCCGCGGGTACGCCGCCGACAGCCTGCCAACACGGGGTGGCGGTCGGACCTCGGGACAGACGTCTCCGCGAGAGACACGCGGGTTATTACGGCGGAGCGGATCTTCGTGCAAACAGACGACACCAGAGGCTTCCCACCCGCTGCGGCAGATGAAGCCGCCCTCCCCCGACGCGGCCGCCGGAGGGAAGCGGCCCCTTCCCTCCCGTCCCCCGCGGAGCCCGCCCGCAGCCCGCGCCGCGCTGCGCACACGCCGGCCAGCCGGGCGCAGCGCCCGGGGACCCGGTTCCTCGGCCGCGGCGAGGTCCCAACGCCGGGGCGGCTCTCCCCCGCGTCCCGGGGCGGCCCCGGGCACCGCGCTCCGCTGCGGGACGACGCGCGACCCCCGCGGGGAGGACGGGACCGGGACCGGGACCTGCCCCCGCACCCCGCCCCGCCTCACCTCACCTGCCGCCGCGGCAGCAGCGCTAAGTGGCGGTGCCGCAGCGCCCAGCCCCGGGGGGGGGGCGGCGGCGGCGGCGGCTCCCGCGCGCCCTCCTTCTCTCCGGCGGCGGCGGCCACCGCCACAACCCCATCACCCGGCCGGAAGTGGCGGCCGCCAGCCCCTGGCTGACGGCGGAAGGGGCGGGGACGGCGCGGGGGCAGCTTCCGGGAGAGGCCGCCGCCGCCGCGGCCGGGCCCCGGCCTGCCGCTGCCCGCCCGTCTTCGCCGCCCTCTGGCCGGCCGCACTGCAGGCCGTGGGCGGCAGGCGCCTGCCGGCTTGTTACCGCGAGCCTCGCCGACGGGGGCTGGGAGCGCTTGAGAGGTTGCTGCCCACTGGCGCTTCGCCGGTGGGCTTCGGCTTCCGGGGCCTGCGGGCACGCTTACACCCGGGTGTCCCTTCGTTAACCTCCCCCCGACCCCCCGGGTGCAGGCCGTACGACACGCGAATGGCTCCTTGGCCTGCCTCGGCCCGGGACCGATGGAAAGGAAGGTCTGAAATGAGCGCACGTGTAGTCGGGACTCATCCGAGCTGTGTCAGAAACTCACGTAGATGGTTGGCAGCATATTTCTTAGAAGGCGTAAGAAAAATCATCCATAATCCCCACAGAGATCAGCTGAAGGGAGAAGCAGGGGTATCTTGCTTTTCTAACTGAAGAACAGAACATGCTTAAACCATGCTAAGGGCATAAAACTGCACTCCTCGAAGATAAAATAGTATGCTCTTTTCCAGTATGATCTTGTGGTCCATCGTTGGAAAGTACCTTAGTACAGCCTGTATGTGAGAGGTGGAGGTTTCTAACCACACTAAAGAGGATTTTTCATTGATTTTTTTTTTTTTTGAGACAGAATAAACACATAGAGTGATCTGACATAATTTTAAAACCCGCTAGTGTAGTAATGAAAATAACCCCATCTGTCATTGAAAGGCATATGTCAGGACAAAAATATAGAAAACTTACAGGACCCTCATCCTGTCAATTTTCATACCAAGAAGTCATTACAAAACATTCCTCTTCAGATGCACCATATTTTGCACTGTTATTCTTTCCTAATGTCTGTTGGAAACATAAATCAAAAACTGGCAGCTATCCAAGGTGATCCAAAACACAGCTGTGAACAGCACATATGACTTATGAAAGCTTCAACAAGGCACCATAACTTCAGGAGCTCCATAACCTATAAATAATCCACATGGAAGGGACAGGAGGATACAGAGGAGTTAGAAACAAATGGCTCCAGAAATTTATTCTGTATATCAACTGTGGTAGCAGCCAGCCCTTTGCAGCAGCATAATGCAGTCTGAAGAACATACAGAATTTGCTTTTTTGATGATGTAGTTACTATGAGGTCCAAGACAAGTCTAAGTTGTGGCTTCAGTTGAAGTAAAAAGCAGGTGCCAATGTAGCTGCATTAAGTTAATGACACTAGCCTTTTCAAAGAATTTGGCCTTGTAGTCTTTCTTCAGAGAGAAGAAAAAGGATCTTTCGCAATGCTTACATGCAGCCACAGTGAAACAAGGAAATTTTGCATTTCAAAATGTTTCAAAGCTACAACAAGTTGTCAAGTCATATAGCAATCTAATGCAAATGTCCACAGTTGTACAATCTCGATTGTAATGGGCTGTGTGCACTTTAAACAGATCAAATACTGGATATTCAGAACAGAAACAAGCTGTAGCAACTTATGCTCATTGCCATACGCCCTGATACTGGTTCAGAGATGCTTATCTCTAAGCAATTTGTTCCATCCTGCTTTTATTTTTTACATCAAATGATGTGTAGTTTCCCAAATGAGTTGAAGTTGGAGGGAATGTTCCACTTCCTTTGCCAGTTTAGCAGCCTCTGCAAACAATGTAGGAATTAAGTGCAATTTCAATCCTCAGCAGTGTTTCCCTTCTTTCCCTTTACATGCGCTAGATGAAAAACTGACAAGACGGAATTCATTAGTGACAAACCATATAACACAAATGTATGGATCTGAAAAAAAAGAAACAAGAAAAAAATAATCAAAGGACCTTGTCTTCCTGTTACTAATGGACCTGTTAATAAAGCTGGTTGAAAGTTGAGGTAATTTTGCTTACACCAGGTCCACATATTCATAATCCAAATAACTAGCAATTATCTCACAAGGAAAACAAAACTATAGGAGAGCAAGGCAATTTAGTTAAACAAGAGTTTGTGCTTCTCTACTGCATGCATTCTTTGCCTTTTCTGCTGTGAATTTTTCTTCACCAACTGCCAGTCAATCACAACTTTTTGCACACTTCCAGGTGCAGAGTTGGTACAATTTACAATACACTGCTGCATTTCCTTGTATCTGAAAAACTGGTTTAAGCTAAAAGTGTAAAAATAAGTAAAAACTGAAATTAAAAATTGCTGCAAAAATAACTGTAGCAGGCTAAACAGCTGTTTCATCACAGAATAGGTCACCGTGTCAGTGTCTTAAGCAGAGTCCTGGAGCTAATTTACCTTTCAGAATCTCATTCTTAGCCTTTTCATGGGAGGTGCCAGGGAAGTGCTGCTTTGTTCAGAGTGCTATAGCTTTGTTGTGTGTGGGTTTTTTTAACATAAACATGCTGTAGAGTCCACCAGCTCACCAGATTGCAGGAAGGAGGCAAAAATGAAAGCAGAAGTTTCCTTATCCTGTTTCCCTACACTGTTTATAGCAAGACCAGCAATCCACCTACAAACGACTTCCCAAATTCTGTCTCCAGCCTTTAGAAGTACAGGTTGGAAAATGAGTCAATTATATATAAACGTGAATCCACAACCATCCACAAGTTTACAGGCCCTAAGGTATGTTTTTTCAGCAATAGATTTCCATGCAGTGAATCTTTGGCCAAGAATCACATCCGCTGTAAAAGTAGAGAAGACAGACATACACAGCCTGGCCATGCATCACTGGAGAGAGCCCTGTGCCTTGCTATGGAGGCTGCTGGGCTGGTTTGCAGCAGAGATTTGGCAACCTCAACACTGGAAAAAGTCTTGACTGCTCGGTTTCCATCTGAAGTTATCACTGCTAATGGCATTCTTCTGTTCCGTCTAGTTTCATCACCTGACAACATATTTTGAAAATGATCAAATTAGCTTGCACAGAAAAGTGATGAAGAGCACAATTTAAAACTTACAACTCTTAAATGAAAGGAGACATGTAATAGCTGCCACTGCACTTCAAAGCTGAAGACTACTTTGCCTTACTAATGTTTGGTGTTCTTTAAAAGGGTGAATTATTTAAATAGTTTGTACTTTATTTAACAGAAATTTCCAATAAACCTCATTCTGTCACTTTGAGTTATGTCACTTCATGCTATATGACATGAATGCATTGATGCAAGTTTCACAGGCAGTGGCAATGCTGACATGTCAGTCTAAGTTATGACAAACGATATATTACAAATATTTTCAAAACTACTGCAGATTGCCAAGAAAAAAAAAGTCTTTAAAATGTGTTATTACACTGGGTGCATCTTCAGTCTGAAAACAATTTATTCAATTCACATAGTTATATTGATTCAATGTTCAGGCTGACAATAAAAAAGAAAGGAAATTTATATTGAAATTTCCCAACTAGCTCTAGTTACAATATATTATATAGCAAAGGAAAATTAGATGTGTTAATGTAATGGTGTGGGGGTTTTTTAAACACTGTCATTAAGTAATACTGTTAGCATTTAATAATTTGAGATAATCTACATCAAATAAATCTCAAGACTGTATGCAGGACAGAAAGGCCCTAGCTGAACAGAGAATGAATTGCTTATGAAAATTCTCTTTCAGCAAAGAACACAACATGACAAGGGGGGATCTTTCACTAAAAGTACTAATTGATCTAAATCATGCTTTTTTCTCTTTCTGGGTTTTGGGGTGGGGTTTTTTGGTAATCTCATTTTTGTGTGGATCAGGTCCTGCCTTATAATTTCTTTGTAATCTCTGTACTTCAGCAGAAGCATACTTAGATCAGTCATGTGAACTTTGAAGCATCTGTTTTATCTTCAAATTTCTTACTCCTGTAGTGGAAGAAAAAGAGACTGAATGCCTAAGAACTAATCAAATTAGTGAAACAATTATTTTTTCAAGGCAGAAAATGAGCTTATTAGAGGGGAAAAAAATAAAGAAAAAAGAGTAAACTCCACATGCCAGTCAGACAAAATTGTTCCATGCGTTGAAAATACATTAAAGTTGTAGAACACCAGAAAACTCTTACTTAGTGTTGACCTAAATGTACCAGAGTTCAATTAGTTCAGTTGTTCTTCAACAGCTAACCATCCCAGAAATCAAATCCCAAAAACAGGCTGATGAGTGAAATGAGTAGGTCTTTTGCAGTCGGGGATGACTGTATATTCTATGACTATAGAATCATAGCTAGCTGAACTTCCATGCTGTAATGTTTTCACTGTAAAAACTTTCTTCTTTCAGGATAGGTGAAAGGAGTTTGATTTTGGCCCAGTTTTCACTAGAGAGATGGAAGTGTATCACAGACACAGAATCTGTTAGTACTGATAGCAGTATTTTCATTAGAAGAGCTTCCATGAATGTCCTGGGTTTGACCGCTGCACATTTTCCTGGTAATGCCATGTTGCATGCTACTAGAGCACTCCATGACAGTTTACACTGTTGCCACCTAATATGTTATTAGCCAGGGAATGTTTGATTTATCTTATTGCATCAAGTACTACCTACAAAGTAATCACAAAGGCATAGTCCACTGATTAAAAGGATGCCTTCTGTTGGGTGTTCTGAAATTAATCATGTATTAGTTTCAGCTGAAACAGCAGCTATTTGTTTGGCTTAGAGCTGCCCAGCAACCCAACAGTCAGGAGAATGTCCAAATTCTTGAAGTCTCAAAAAGTCCCTACTGCACAGAAAGCTGATTTTGCCTCTATTCAGTGTGACCATATACGTTTGTTGCTTTTTACATCCATCCTTAGTAGCTTTAAAAGGGCCAGGAAAGAAGCAAAGCTGTGGAGAGCCAAACCCATCTGCACAAAAGATTACACCTGGAAGGAATCTCCTGCCAAATTTGAGGACAAAGCTAAGTTCATATAGTTTTTTAGCATTTGCATTCACACTACTTGTATACACACTGAAATACAACAACTCTTCACAAAGTCAGAATTGTGGCCTTTCCCTGAATGTTAACACAAGGACAAAATAAGGCACTGCAGGAGCAAGGAGATGATGGAACAAAGCCATCAGCTTCACTTAGGGGAGTTAGCACCTCTCCTGAGAAGGATCTTCAGCTTCCTGGGAGTTTCACATCAAGGTACATCTCAGTAGAGGAGAGCCTGACTGTCCCTGGATTGACCCACAGAGCTGATGGCTAAATCCTGTGTAAACACATGGAAGGAGAGGTATATTCCAAGACATCTGAGCCCAGTGCCATGGCCAGAGTGGCAGGCAAGGGAGAACTCAGAGAGGAAAGAGATGATCTTGTTTTCTATAGTGAGATTACATCCTGTGGGTTAATGCATAACGGATCTGATCTGAAAGTCAGATTTCTGCCTCCTGTCTACTTCAAAGAGAGCTCCTGGCAAAAAAAGTCAGTAACACAGCTTTACCAAAGTCGTATTTACAGACTATTAAATGTTTAGAAGATGCTAGGTTTGGAAGGCTGGAGTTTTGGAGCAAATGGACATATGCCATATAAATGTTGGAGGCACATGGGGCCTGGAGATCATTCTTCTGGAGTTCAAGTTTTTCTGCTCAAAAGCTTTCATTCAGCAGATGAACTCTGAATTCCTAGTGCATTTGAGATAAAGGCCAATAAAAGTCTACAGCTGAAAAGGGCCAGAGGTAAACATGAGTGTCACATTTCTGACAGAACTTGATCGGCAACAAAAAGGCTGGGCTTACATTTAAAATAATGCTAGTAAAGCCTTAGCTTGAGCCTCCACCCAGAAACCTGGGAAGAGTAAACTAAACAACTTCACCTGCTCAGTCAGTTAGTTTTCCTCATTCATGAGCACAAATCAACCAGCTTAAAAAGCACTAGTTTACCAAAGGAAAAAGGAAGAACAGAACAACAAGGTAACATATTAAGGACATATACATAGCACTTGAACTGTAACTTCAATCATTTTTGCAGTTCTCTGCTGGATCTGGCCAGCTGGTTGCCTCACAGCAGCACCTGGCTCCATGTCCCACTGCCCCCTCTAGATAAGCACTGCAGCACTGTTGCTTGCAGTTTCTCTTATTTCACCTTTTAGGCCAGAACATACATGGCAATGGGAACTAACAGTCTCTGTATACAGGAGGCTCTTCAACAGGTTCTTTAAATTCATAGAATTTTAACAATTTCTGCTTCATGAAAGACTCTAAAAAAAGTCACTTTTTTTTCCACTTGTGTATAACTTTTGCCCTCTAATGCTGGAAGCTATTACCTTGTATTAGGGTGATCTCTTACCCTGAGTACTCCTAAGCATAGTTAATTAGTCCAGATTTCAATACCTGGTTTCAGGTGGCTCTCCATGATATATCTCTTGATAAAATAAAATAAAGCAAACCCTCTCTCCACTATAGTAAATCAATGCCCACGGAATAAAGGTGGTGTAGACCTTACCAAGGGTTCTTTCCATTCATCATCCCCCTTTTTCTTTAGGGGATAATATCAGCAGCAAGCTCCTCTTGGGTCACCTGCTCTTCTGGACTGCTTTGGTAGAGGAACCATCACTCTGCATGTCAGCTGCTAGGCTGACAAAGGAAGAGTGTCAGCATTTCATGTGTTTTGCCCTGTAGCTCTATCACTGACAGCTTTGCAGCCCCCTGCCAGGAGTCACACATCCTGCAGACCAGAAGCACAGGCACTGCTGTACTTGAAAAGGCCCACTAATGCTATGATTTTATATGATGGGTCTCCAACCTGTGGCTCATCAGACCTTCCTATATAAACTCAGTGGCTTACAAGTTTCACCTGACAACCATTATACTCAACTTCTTTGTTCTCTTTTCAACAGAGGGAGGTATACAATATGTGGCAGGTGTATTGTATTAACACAGTGATGAAAGTAGTGACTGCAATAGAAAAGATTAAACATATAACATACAGTTAGGCTCAGATAATTTTACTTGGTGAAAAAACATTAGCTTCAAGAAATACATTTCTCTAGATTATTGGTGATAGGCAAGACATCATCATCCACTTGGTGTTTAACCTTCTGGTAACCATGTTGGTAGGACCTGCTGGTGCACTTACCCTTTCACGGATATTTTTTTAAGCATCTCAAAATAAATGGGAGACAGTTGTTACTGGGAGAGAGTTGCCACTCTTCTTGCACTGGACACATTTCTATTTTTCCTTTATCAGGCCTTTAATTGCTTGTGATGAACAGCTAAACCTTGCTGACTGCCCCACCCAGTGGGACGGAGGAGAGAATTGGGGGAAAAAAAAGTAAAACTCGTGGGTTGAGATAAAAGCAGTTTAATAGAATAGAAAGGAAGAAACTAATAATGGTGATAATAATAATAATAATAAAATGACAATACTAATAAAAGGGTTGGAATATACAAAACAAGTGATGCACAATGCAGTTGCTCACCACTCGCTGACTGATGCCCCGTTAGTTCCCGAGCAGTGATCCCCTCAATGGCCAGCTCCCCCCAGTTTATATACTGGGCATGACATCATGTGGTATGGAATACCCCTTTGGCCAGTTTGGGTCAGCTGTCCTGGCTGTGTCCCCTCCCAACTTTTTGTGCCCCTCCAGCCTTCTTGCTGGCTGGGCATGAGAAGCTGAAAAATCCTCGACTTAGTATAAAACACTACTGAGCAACAACTGAAAACATCAGTGTGTTATCAACATTCTTCTCATACTAAATCCAAAACATAACACTATACCAGCTACTAGAAAGACAATTAACTCCATCCCAGCTTAAACCAGGACACTGCCACTGCTCTGTCGAGGACACCGCTGAGGACAGTCACGGCCGTGTCTTGGTGGGCGTCCTGCGGGCAGGGGGCTGCTGCCACATGCGGCTGACGCCTCCAGCACCGAGGCTGCTGTGCAGCAGGCAGAGCAGTGTGGCTCTGGGGATGAGCCCTGGGGAGCGGACCGGAACCAGTAAGGACCCAGTAACGCCTGGTTTGGTACATGCATCTGCTTCAACTGGCTGTGCCTGTCAGGGCAACACACGGGCAAGTGGCCAGCCCTGGGGAGGGGGCTCAAGGGATGCCGCAGCACAGGGGCGGTGTGGCTCGGTGGCAGGAGCTGCTGCCCAGCACCTGCCCCAGCCCATCTCCCGGCCTCCCCCGTGACCGCCCAGGGGCTGGCAGCACCCCAGCACCCAGCGCCGTGCCTCCGGCCAGTGGGAGCAGGGTCTCTCCCTGGCTCTGGGCATGTCTGGGGCGGAGGCACTGGGCCCCCAGGGACCCGACGGCACTGGGGCATGCATGGGGGATGTCCCCTCCCTTAAAGAAATTGAGCAGCTCCTGAACACCGGGCGACCCTCTTGCAACCATGTTGATGAAGTATGGCCTAATCTCTTCTTAGGAGACCTGTAAGTACAGCTTTACAGACACACCTCTGCCATATGTTCCGTCTGTTAGTATGCCTCATAGATGCGGCTTTAGACAGCTCATAGTTTTGCTAATTGCTGCCATTTACGCTGCAGACAGCACGGTTTCCAAGATAAATTTATGACGCAGATGATACTTGCTTCTCGGTTAGCCCTTAGAAGCAATGCATGGGTTGATGCTCCAGCAAATGGCTTGGGAGAGGCAATCGCAGTGTTTCTCCTGCTCTATGAATCTCTCTGCACCCATCTTAATTTGTTTGTCTTTGTTTTTTCCTTAGAGTGACAGCTCATAACAGATTTGTTTTGTGGAAGATGGGCGTGACCCATGTTTTAAATGCTGCCCACGGCACAGCGTACAGCCACGGAGGCCAGGACTTCTACGGAGCAACCATTGATTATTATGGTGTACCAGCCCATGACCTCCCAAGCTTTGACATAAGCCAGTTCTTTTTCTCTGCGGCACAATTTATCCACAACGCCTTGAACACACCAGGAGGTACAAAATTATCATTGGTCGCATTTTTATGTGAGTTGGCAGCCTCTCGTAACAGGTCAGCTCTGTGAGGTCAGTGGTGGACGAGTCACTACATGGTCTCCTGCCAGCTGCTGGTCACCTGCACGGTGGGTGGCAGGAGGAGAGAGTGCTGGGTACATGGATGTAGCTCTAACTAGGTCCCAAAAAGTTGACATGAGAAAAGGGATGAACAGTGCAGGAGAGAGACCGGGGCAGAGAGAAGAGGAGGCAGATTAGAGAGAAAAACATCTGGAAGGAAAGGGTGGTTCAAAAAGGGAGAAGCAAAAACATGCATTTAAAATGGACACCCTCTTTTGAGACCCTCTTATGGCAACTGTATTTGTAAGAACAAATGAATAAAGAGACAAGTGTCCTGATTTCTACAGCCACCAACCGCATGAAGAGGCTAATATATTGCAATGAGCTTCCTGTGTGAACAGGGCCTGCAGAGCTGTGCCCCTGAGGAGAAGATTTACCTTTACCAAAGGAGATTTATAGCATGTTGCATAAGAGACTGAGCTTCTTGGCACTGGTGCAATAGAATATTAATTAACCTGTATTACGTAAAAGACCATTTCTTAGCATGAGTAAACTGGCATTAATGGAGCTGTGTCAATCTGTATCACAAGATCTGCCTTCAAAAGACAATTACAGTTGCAGCAAATTGCCTTATTATGCAATGGTACCAGGCCAGCCATTTTTCTTGTTGGCAAATGTGTTAGTGCCATCCTTTCAGGCCAGATTTTAGCTTTCTTCTTCACCTGAGTAAGCCCCTCTGAAATCAGTGGGTCTGATTTTCCTCTTGCTCACAACAGTGCAACTTCATTGCTTCAACAGCGTTTTCTTTCATTTACTGATATTTATGAGATCAGATTGGGATCTCATGGCACTTCTCATGCAAGTGAGTGTAACAATTGCAAATTAGACTTAAATTGTTAGTAATTTATGTGATCTATCAGAAAGGTAAGAAATACATCTTGTTTGCTCTGACCAAGCTGGAGAAGGCAGAAGGGGTTTGCCTTCCCTTTAAATTAAACTTCATCTGCTGTACTGCTTCTCTTCTATTATTATAATCTTTTTCTTTTTTTTTTTTTAACCAGCTAAAATTTTGGTACATTGTGCAGTTGGAGTAAGCAGGTCAGCTTCTCTAGTGCTAGCATACCTTATGATAAATCACCACCTCCCATTGGTTGAAGCCATCAAAACAGTGAAGGAACATCGATGGATTTCACCCAATCGTGGCTTTCTGAAACACCTGCGAAATTTGGATGTTCAGCTACGGCAAAAGGACTGCTGAAAGGGCAGACCCATTTGCAATCACTTTTCTGAGTTTCAGCCTTCATAGCCATTGCGCATACACAGCTTCCTATGATCAATGCATGTTGAAAAAATGAAGAAAATTATGCATCAAAGAAAAAAGTCAACAGAACTGTAAGTGGATTAATTCTGATAGCTCAGTTCCTCCAAGACCAGCACAGCCAACATCAGCACCGTAATCACTGTGTGCTGCACAGCTGCTGCGCCTAGTGTGGTGCTACCGGATCACTCCACTTGAGTGGTTAAGATGGACTGTTGGAGCGGCGGAGGAATGCACATAAGTCGACCCAATATGAGTGATAGAAGTGATTCAACTTTATTTGCACGGATAGCTCATATTTATACAGTTTGCGATAATTATGCCTACTAGTCCTAATATGATTGGTACATTGCTAATGTTTATTCATTACTAAAACACACCCACTTGTGGTTGGCAGCTACGCGTGTTCAGTAACTTTCTCATGAGAACTTCTTCAAAAGTTACTTGTGAAGTTATGCCAAGGTCACACCGTTCCTGTCTTTCTCCTGATAACAGCGAGACCAGCTGTTGTTTTTCTCCCAATATCAGTAAAGCCAGCTATTTTCAGCCAAGGCCCAGTCTTGTTGCTCAAACTGACATTCTTTCACACAGAACTCTGCTCGCACAACTTTTCCACAGGCCCATGTCCTTTTTCAGCAAGCCACTTCCCAACAATTCCCCCTTTTTCTTTTTGTGCGAGTAGAGCTTGGTGTGTCAGCTTTGAGACTCCTTTCATCATGTACCCATACGCAATTCTAACTATTACACAGATTAATATCAATATACCCAGCCATCGTAAGGCTTCCTTAATCAATGACATTAGCCGTGGTGTTATCCCGCCGAATATTGACTGTAACACCCCATCAAACCAACTAGTTTCTTGCTGGATCTTTGTGTATGTTTCTCCAGCCAATCTATTTGTTTGTGTATAGATTGAGGTAAAATTTTAACACCTGCTGTATTGCCCTTTGCAAAGATCTGTGAACACAATTAATTAAGCACAGTAAAACCAACATTATACCTAATAAAATACATAAGCACACAAAAAGAGGTTTGATTAATAGCTTTAGCTAGTGACACCCAAACATTCTTACTGTCCCATGGCGTTAACCGATGTGGATCAATCACCGGTGTCACTGTCATGCTGCTTACTACAGTCAGTGTGTTCCATATCAATCTCAGCATAAGGTTTCAAATTTATGGGTAAATCAGGAACGTATCTGCCAGACATGGATGATGTGATTTTTTTGTCCAATTGCTGTCAAGGCTTGCCGTCCCGGTGCACTTAGTTGTCTTGTAGAAGTTAAGCTATCGCTGCCCCTCAATAAATCCAGCAGCGGCTGTAAGTCTGTATTTGTAATACCACAACAAGGTCGAATCCACTGTAGGTCTCCGTTTAAATCTTTCTCCCTCTTTTTGTTTTTGAGCAATCCAGGCTTGCTTAATCCAATGTCTTTGCCTTTCTTCTGCAGCAGCTATTACAAGCGACTCCGCATCTATCATGGGTGCGGTTAGTTTCCCCGTCTCTTTTCCGCATTTCCTTTAACAATTCTAACATTGTCTCTTTTTGTTCTATTATTAGAGTAGCCAAGTCCTTGTTTGCATTATTCGAATCAGGGTATATGCTAGGTATAATTTGTTCATGTTGAACGGTGGTATCTGAGGGCTGGTTTTTCGTAGGCAGATTTTTACTCACTCCCTGATTCTGTAGGGTTTCCTTTAATCGTACGGTTAGGGAGGCTTAGGAACTGTCAGATGTCTGATTAATATCGGCAGTCCCAGGGAGTGGAGCAGAAGTCAAGGGCACAAGAGTAGGCGAACAAGCTCCAAAAAGTCTCTCTCGCTGCATTATGTTTTTCTCCCCGCTTTTCCCTTTCGCTTGCGGTTGGAGAGAGAGAGCAGCAAAAGCAGACACAGACGCTTTACGATCTGCTTTCATTTTTTGCAGAGTTGTCTTAATCAATTTCCATAAAGTTGCAAGATCTTTAACTTCTTTAGACCCGTCACTGATTTCATCCCATAGGGAGGTTCCGATAGCATTCCAGGTACTAAGCTCAAAAGGTGTACCCACACTAATTGAAAGGTTTCTGTCCTTGCTTCATTAGTTTTTTAGCTGATTTATCATCGTCAGTTACCATATCCCATAATACGTCTCCTAATCTACGCCATTCACTCTCCTCAAATAATAAATCCGGATTCTTAAAGCATCCCTTAACACGACCTAAAGCAACTAATCCCAAAACTTGCTTAACGCAATTTACCCCCCGCTTTTCTAAAAAGCACTGTAATAATTTTAGGGCTACCTCTTGATCCATTGCCGGCCGGCTTCTTGATACTCCTGGGTGCTACCTTGATTAAGGCACCTCGGTTAAAAAGTCTTTGCAGCCTTTTTCCAGTAGCCCTCACTGACGGCGAACCCCTTTTGGACGGTCCAGGCACGAGAGTTAACACACCAACCAAGACGATCAGCGTTCGGTTAATCTTTTGCCCCCCGGTCGCTGCTACCGGTGCTTCTCAGTGTCCGTCGCTCCAATTCCCCTTTCTTTGGTCCCCGTTCGGGCGCCATTTGTTGGAGCGGCGGAGGAATGCACATAAGTCAACCCAATATGAGTGATAGAAGTGATTCAACTTTATTTGCACGGATAGCTCATATTTATACAGTTTGCGATAATTATGCCTACTAGTCCTAATATGATTGGTACATTGCTAATGTTTATTCATTACTAAAACACACCCACTTGTGGTTGGCAGCTACGCGTGTTCAGTAACTTTCTCATGAGAACTTCTTCAAAAGTTACTTGTGAAGTTATGCCAAGGTCACACCGTTCCTGTCTTTCTCCTGATAACAGCGAGACCAGCTGTTGTTTTTCTCCCAATATCAGTAAAGCCAGCTATTTTCAGCCAAGGCCCAGTCTTGTTGCTCAAACTGACATTCTTTCACACAGAACTCTGCTCGCACAACTTTTCCACAGGCCCATGTCCTTTTTCAGCAAGCCACTTCCCAACAATGGACCTAGTTTGTTCCTGGTTTGCGCTAATGCCAGAGGCAAGTTCAATAATTGCATCTAGCTGTACAGTATGTTTGAGTCCCCTTTACTTGGGAGTGTAACATAACTAGCTTCTTTGGTTTGGTTGCAGTTCTCATGGGCATGTTCTCATAAGAAAAGCTTTTTGTGTTCCAGGCCTGGTGATGTGGCGAGGGCACTTTCTTAAGAGCCCAGGCACTGCTACAGAAACATTCCTCTTTCACTGGTCTGCTAAATATTGCAGTGCTACAGAAAGCTGTGACAGCCTGAAGACTCACACCAGCAGAATAAACTTCTGTGCAGCTCTCAGTGCAGTCTCTGGGTCAGCAAACCCACAAAACTTTTCTTGTGTAAATATGTTTTCAACAAGGTAATGTATATTATGTAGTATATTGAGGACATTAAAAAAATATTTCTGATCTTCAAAGCATTTTATAAGCTTGAATTCATCAGTTCACTCTCCCTCCAAATTATCCCAAATCAGTTCTGTGTAAGTGGCTTTGAATCATCCCTGGTTTAACATCGGGTAGGAACTTAGCTTACATCTATGGCTAGGCTTAATTGATACAAATTAGTTTTAAGCTGTTTTGAGGATGTCACTTTTCCTATGAGCAGATAATCAGTACTTAAACTAATGTGATTTTTAATACAGCAACAGCGTTTGAAATTAATGTTACCACTCTGCCTGAAAATTAGCTTGTTACCTTGTGGTGAACCATGAAGTGATAATCAAATCTATTTTTGCCCTTTGCTACTGGTTTAATTTATTGATTAGCTGACCTTCTAAAACTTCCCTGCCAGATTAAGTGAATACATTTCTGCTTGCTTGTTTGCATTTGAAGCATCAGTTCTGATAATCTTCCTCTCTGCTGGAAGAGACTTGCAAGTTTATTAGGAGACTTAAATAGTAGTGACTTGTGAGTTGAACCTCTTCCTTCCCAGACCTCCTATACTCCTTAATTCTTGGAGAGGTTATGGCATGAATGCTGATTCTGCCTTGCACTTCTGGGAATGTAGAAATCCCTCCCTATTTCAGTGTAACAAATGCTTTGCAAAATAAGCATCTTTAAAATCCTTTCAGAGGTCTATTTGACTGTCTGTTTGGATTTTCCTAAATCTTGCCAAAGAGCTCCACTGATGAAAGAGAAGACATTGTAGTGTAAAAAGATCCAATAGAAAATCACATATAAAACCCAATAGTGCTAGGTCAATCTTTATAGCTCACAAAGCAGCAGAGTAGTGGAGGAGGAGCTGGGTTTGCTTTGAAGTTCTCCATTAGAGTTAATAGGGATTTATATGAGTTAATATTTCATTATAATTTATATTTCATTCACATTACAGTAGATTTTAGTCTAGAAACCTTTTGAAGACATGGCATTGAAAAATCTGAAATTCATGTGAGTGAAATAATGCATCTTAATGGCTTTAGGCTGGGCAAAATTAGACACATGTGAGGAAGATTAATGGAGCCTCCCATCAGGGTAATGCTTTGCTTGTCCCTGAACATCTGTCCCACAAAGCCACAGCTGTGAAAGCTTCTCCTGTTGTAAATTAGTACCTGCTCTCAGAGATACTGCTAGTCCTGGGAGAGTATTGTTTCACCAGGGGTAGAGAAGAGAAGAGTACAGAGAGAAGCTGAGTCAGTATGGCATCTATGCCACCAATGACACGGTAGTGATATTGTACAGCAGGACTTACCCCAGTGGAGGGAACAAATTAGTCAGAAATTCTTTTCAAGGGCACTGGCAAATTGCGGAAGTGTTTTTAATTGGTAGAGTTAGTGTTGCCTGTATTTCCTGCCTGTCGGTATTGCTCCCTTCCTTATATACAGTTTAACTTTGGCTCCAGGTCTGCTCAGGGAAAAAGATTCTTTTGCATAAGCAAAAACAGTAGAATTAGTCCTGTAACTTCCTAAAACAGAAAACACTGTCTGCTGTGATGCTCTAGGAGGAAAACAGACCTTCTCACCTGTCACTTAGCACTGCTATAGTTCAGGTCATGATGTACTTCAATGTTTTCCATTATCAGTGGGAAAACTTGCGTATCAAGTATTGGTTTGGTAAGTTGGAATAAGGAACCAAAGCAAAAGAAAAATACCGCCTCACCCATGGGACTTTGTTCAGAAAATGCACATCTGTCAACAGGGTCTACGCAACCAAGGAGACTAAAGGCACTGAATGTTAACTCCTGAGAGAGGGTCCCATTTTAAAAGATACTGAAGTACCTAAAGGTAAGCTGTGTACCTGCTGAGCTGTCCAGAACACCTTGGCTCATGCAGAGGTGCCTGCATACCCTCCCATGAGACCGCAGGAACTGTCTGTCCTGGACACCCAGCCTGACCAGGAGCCATTTACCTTCCGCCTCCTCTAAAACAAACAGGTGCGAAGGCCTTCCTGCCCCAGGCTTGTCCTATCATGGGGTCTTTCCTCAATCTGTTCTTAATTCCTTTATGCCTTTTCAACATTTTTTTTAGCATTCAGCTGAAGAACACATCTGACAAAGCCCCACAGCAGAGTGCATATGGTTCAGGAATGAGCTCCTCCCATGGGAAAGGACTATGCCAGAAAAGAAGTTAGACCCCCCCCTGAAGAGGATCTGAAAACCATTTTTTTTCTTCTTTTGAGAGCAATTGTCATCTAGATCCAATTCCTGACCCACCTTACCCAGTGGGTCATGAAGTTTAGTGCCAGCTCAGTGAAGGCTGCGAGTGTGTGTCTGTGAGCAGAGCACCGTGAAAGGGACTGTCCCAGCCACAGCTGTGGCAGACTTAAATCTGCTTGAAGTAATCACAAAACCACAGTATCACCTTAAGGGAGCCATGTAAGATTCCAGTGGAAAGGTCCCTCAATTTTGTTTTCCAGTACAAGAACTGAGGGCATCAGATGAAGTCAGTAGAAGCCAGGTCTAAAACAAGTGGAAGGGGGTTAGGTGAGCTGTGTAACACCTTGCCACAGGATGCTGCAGAGGGTAAAAGCCTCTAAACATTCAAGGGGTAACGGGAAAAGTTTATGGGACAGATATCCATTCAGGGTTACCAGATACTTAGAAACTTCATCCAGATCTGGAAGCTCATGAGCTGCAGCCAGCTGGAAGCTGGGAGAGTGTTAGAAAGCAGTGTCATTCACGCTTTCGTGTTCTGATTTTCTGTAGCCATCCACTTACAGCCACAGTCAGGCACAGGATAGCGGGCTCGGTGGCCTTTTGGTAAGGCCCAGGACAGCTGCTCTCAGAATCTTTATTTTGAACTCACCCCTAAATGAGCTGTCCCCTCTTTCCTGGTAGCTTATTATTAGAACTGGGTCACATGAGGCATTTGGGACTGCATCTCAGTTGCATTGACCGACATTTCTTTCACAGGGAAAGCTCTATGCTGGCAGGCGTGGCAGTACAGCTTATATGGGGAGGGGTGTAGTGTCTTCTTTGCATAAGATTCGCTTCATGCAGAATTTTCTTTTTTGTGGCTGTTCCCCGTTCTGTCAGGGATGTAGCACTGAGCGAATCCAGGGAGGCGTCAAGGCGTGTGCTGTATTTAGAGACAGCCACCTGCTTGGGAACATCAAGCAGCAGCAAAGAGCATGCTTCAGCAAAAAACCTCCCCTGTGGATTCTGCAGCAGCGGCTTCCTGCCGGCTCTCCCTTGCCTAAATCTGCCTGTGGCCACCAAAGGGGTCAGCGCCTGAAGACAGTCAGTCAGGCCCTGTCAGCCCTGGAATGCTCTGAGCCTGGCACTCCCTCTGCCCAGGAACTGCCAGATATTTTGGACAGCTGCAAGGTGGAATTCAATCATGTGGGTGAAGGGTGGCCTAATCTCTACATAGGCAATATGTAAGTGTTATTTGAGGCTGAGCTGTTCTGAAGGGCTGGGGAATACAGTACTTGTTAACGTATGCTGTCCAACTGCTTTATTTAGTTAGCGTTGTTAAATTTCATTGCCTTAAAATAGACTTAAGATTAGCACAGAAGACAGCAAAAGGACTCTCCATTAAAGAAAGAACCTACAGAACAGAATAAAATTAATTAAAAAGATAAGACTCTCCTTATTGCTTTGCATTATTTCATAATTATTCAACAAATAGATTTTCTAAGTGCTGCAAACATCTACCATATAAAGCACAAGACAGACTCATGATCCTGAGTAGCCTTAAAATTGAACTATGATTGATTTTTACCTTTTCCAGTTTCTTTTTAACTGGAAGGAAAATTTTCACATTAAAAAAAAGTATTCTAATATTTGCTGCTTGTATGACAACCTGATTTGCAGCTGAAATTTCTGACAAAAAAAATATGGATATTCTGAATGACAGCAGACTTCACTGTTTATTTCTCCAAGTTGTGTGGATGGTTGTTTCACTCTGGAGCACAGAGAAAGCACACAGTCATCTGCACTCAACATGCCTAGTGCCTGATGTTATGCTAAAACAAGTTCTTTCCACCATCAGCAGGTTGCAAACTTGTTGAAATATCTTGAAAGTACAATTACAATAATTCCTAAATGAGAGAAGCAGGAGGAACTAACGAACCTTTGGCTAATTACCCATTGATTACTGCTAAAAGTGGGCATTCTATTAGCTATGAAAAAACAAAGCCTAAATATGTTAGATGATTTTGGGGAAATAAAACCAGGTTTTGCAAATGCAGATTGCAAATTGCAGCCTGCTTCCTAATCTCACTGTGTTTCCAATCAGGAGCATGACACCCTGCAGATAAGCCCTACACAGAGCAGGTGGCTGCCCACTGGTAGCCAGTGGTGGGCACACAGAAATGTTGTGCTCATCTGGCCCTGGGTAGGGAAAGGCAGAAGCCAGAACAACATGCAGTACTTCACTAAACTTCTGCCTTGGCGACGGTAGTGGGAAACTAACCTTTGCCCCTCCAGTTAAACCTTGTAACTATACTTGGAAATCAACTTTTTTACTTTATTGGAACCATTTTGGGAAATAAGGATTTGCAGAATTGAGCCCAACAGGTAGTAAAAGCAAAGACTTAAGACGCTATAAAAATCACTGAAATTGTATTGTCTTAACACCATCATTCTTAACGCATTGTCTTAACACAATTCTTCTAAGTGCTGTTTTAAGACCTGCTTTTAATGCCTCTGGGTATATATGCTCCAAATTATTCTTGAATGTTTATTTTGAATCACATTCTGTCTCTTGTGGGAAAAAAAAAAGAATGCTGGGAAAAAAAGTATAGATAACAACAGTGTGTACATGTAGTAAGGAAAAGATGAACTTTGAGAACATTCGGCTAATGGGAATAAAAATGTAAACAGGTTTGTTTGCTAATGCAACAGCTGATCACTAATATTGAGCTTAAATACAAAGAGTTACAGATTGCAATCAGTGAAACTGGAAGTTTATCAAGTGCAGATAGAATTTTCTTTATTCTGCCAACGTCAATAAGACAAGTATGAACAATGTCTGAGAATAAGGTTTCATGGGATCTTCCTGAGGTGGAAATGGGGAATAGAGAGAGTATTTGCATTTAGGGCCCAACCCAATACTCAGTGAAGTCAATAAACAGAGGATGTTTCTGTTACTGAGCAAACCCATGCCAGCATCAGGACTTATGCCAGAGCTAAAATAACCTGAAGCAGTACCATAAATTGTCACTGTTTGTTTCTGTGGAACCAGTTATGTGCAGTTTCTGAGGAGCTACTTGGAAATTAAAGATCAGTCTAGAGTTAATGCTGTATTTTATAAGAAATATTTCTCCTTATGACTTTATCAGAAATTTGATGGTCAGCCTCTTTAAACAAGTTAAATATCGCTCATAAAATAAAGTAGGGATGGCTGACTTTACATGATGTCTTTCATCTTGGAGGACTTTGAAGGGGTCAACAAACATTACTGAATATTTGTCTGGCTATCAGCCATTGCTGATATGCAAGGCCAAGGCCAAGACCCTTTGGGTTGAAAGGTAAAATATTTTTTAAATTGCTACATAATAAGCAGCTGAGGGCACAAGATGTAAAATATTCTGCAGAAATCAAACTTCATGCTGATCTTAAGCAGGCAGGTTTATCTACTGGAGTTTAGCCAGATAGCAAGGCTGATACCACTCCAGCAAAGAAACATTGTACAATTACAGGTGGAGGCAAAATGGTTACAGGCTACGCTAAAACCTGAGTGTGCTCTTTCAACATACATATTTCAAGTCCCATTATAGGAGGACCTGAGCTACCTCATCAAGTCATTTTTTGTAAGGTGTTTGGGCCAGTAATTCCCAATGCCTTTGTAGTCAACTGGAGCCTGTAACACTTATTAAATTTACAGGAAGTTATAGGCAGGAAAGTGCAGAAGTGAAATAACTTGGAATTCTGCATTTCCACATATATTTTGCGTATATTCAGAAATCACTACCTTTTACCTTTCTTTTACTACCTTACTGTTTCTTACAGAACTTGTCTCAAAGCGTGGTGGGTACTGGACTCTACAAACAGGAATATATTACAAGGCAACAAAGTACCTTGAGTTGCTTTTTGTAGTGAGCTTTCGTACACGGTTCTCCACAGCTCCGTAGCCCATAACAGGGAAGATCTGAAGAGGCTTGGTGTCACCCATGCACTGAATGCAGCACATTTTGCATGGAGAAGCAAAGGACACCAAACTTTCCACGGCCAAGAAATGCATTATTATGGAATACCTGCAGAGGACTTGATCAACTTTCACCTCAGCGCACATTTCTGTACCGCCTCTGAGTGCGTTCACAAGGCCAAATGGTTAGTCCATCTCTTGGTGGTAAACCACTGCTCTTACACAGCACTTCAATTAAGCGATCACAAATTACTTTAGCGGCATTAACTAAACCTCACTCAACCACTTGGGTAAGCCTAATTATCCACTTACACACATTGTCTTCATTGGCAGGTGGGAGGACAGCAGGATCCTGAAAGATTAGGAGTAACCAACAAAACGATGTCCATATCAGTGGCAAGGATCACATGTGGTCTACTGGTAATCATCAGTCTATCTTCTGTAGCAGGAGATATAAAAAAAAGCAATTATAAAAGGGAATGATGCTGTATTTTAGTAAGTGGGGAGAAGGTTCTGAGTTCTCAGTTGGATTTATTTAATTTTTTCTGTATTGATTCACCAGAATACACAACATAAAAAATGTTACTTTCTGGTTTGAGAAACAGCCAAAAGCTGCAAAGAGCTGTTGTAGAGACATGCCAACTGGCCATTTACAAAGCCTAATGCCATGTGTTTTCCTCTCTTTCTGGACTCAGATCTCTAGTAACAAAAAGTGGTTCTTGATTTATGAAAGGGATGAATGCAATACCCTTGGAGGCTACTTTATCTCAGCTGCTGTAAATTGGATCTCTCGGATATAAGATGAGATGCAAGTGAGGCAGAAGTACGAACTTATGCAGTCTGTGACCATGGCGCTATTTCGTGCAGCTTGGAACAGCGCTACTTGTATTCATTTCTGTTTTGAAGGGAAAATCTTTGTTCACTGTGTTCTTAGAAAAAGCAGATCTGCTTCTCTTGTGCTGGCTTACCTTATGATCTTCTGTCACTTTCCTCTAGGCAATGCTATCCAAAGAGTTATCCAGTAGTGAGCAATTTCATCAAGCTGCAGGATTTACATATTGAACTGAGATACAGTATACACCTATGTAAACTCTAAACGCTTATGAAATAAAAAAAGATCAAAGTGACAGGGAGAAATGTCAGACAGACAATCTGAGCATAAGATAAAGATGAAAGGAACATTACCTAAAGCTTTGGCATCAAACCTATCTTTCCTCTCTGTTTAGGGGGTAGGTGCCTGAATTTCATATGCTCCAGTCACTCCTCAATCATTGGGTTAAATGGAGGCAACAAATGTGCTAGATACTCCTCTAGGATACATTCCCAGTTTGTGGTCCATTCTGCTCATTAAAACTCATAAAACTCAGCTCCAGACCCTGTTTAAAGTTAAAGTTCTTAAGGATATCCTTGGACATAAAAAGACACTAACCTGTTTTGCTGCATTGGGATCAGCAAATGAAAGCGTGAAAAATATTGTAGTCCAACATGTACAAGAAGTCACCCGGATGGCAGATGGAATTTTCCCACCCTGGTGACAATAGATTCTCAGAGGCTCTTTTTGCACTAACATTGCTGTGTCTCTAGCGCTAGTGAACACAGAAAGAGCCAAGTTCTTTAATTTTACAGGAATATTTCATAAAGTCTTTCAATCCTACTCTGCTTGCTCAGAAGACGGGTTTCTCCCAGTACCCTGTCTTCTGTCAATGTCTCGCAAAGGAAAGGGGACTGCAAAGGTGAAATACTAATCAGACCTTTGAAACGACTACCCAAAATGGTGAGCTAAGCTACACCACCCTCGGGTAGTTCTCCTCTTAGAGCAGGTCCTGGAAAACAAATTGTAGTTTTAGACCGAAGTCCTAGACATGCAGAGGTAAAGTAGCTGGGGAAAGTTGCTGGTGGCAATTCCAGCATCTCAGCAGAACTGTGTAGCCTTTGCCCAGAGCTCATTTGCCTCCTGCATGCATTTCCATACAAGATAACACAGTGCTGCAACATTGGAACACCAACATTGAGGCCAAATTAATCCTTGGGAAGACTCCCACCAAAAACCAGTGGTGCAACCCAGGGCTGAATTTGCCCTCCTATTTCTGAAAAGAGAAGTCTGCCAAGGACAGTATGGCCTAAGAGGCACACAGAGCTGGCAGGCTCTCAAGTGTCAAAATAGAACCAGCATCACTGGCTGTGTACATCCCATGCTTTGCAGGCGAGACACAGGCAAGAAAAACAATCAAGTTGTCTGGTGGAAAAAGCAGCTTCCCAGGATCGCTCTAGCCACGGTGTAATTGTGATCAATCCGCATTGGCAAGTATCAGCTTTCCATGTGTTTTTCGCCTAACACGGGCTGCCTGCGGAGAGCAGCTCGGGCAGGCTGATGCATGCTTGTTATCGCTGGCGTAAATATCTCTGCCTTGTGTTATTGTGGCACAAAGCAGCTGGACCATTTGAAAATCATTTAAAAAGCACTATAAAATTAGGGCTCCAGTGCTCTTATTTTATGACTTTCATGAGCAGCCATTGCCTAGAGAGAAATTATCCTCTTTATTTTCAAGGCTAAAGGTTCTTTTAACATTCATCAAAATCAAAGTGCACCCTTGATAACACATTGAGCTGTTACTTATCTAGTACAGACTCTTTACCTTCTGCATAATATCACATTTGAGATCTCAGTTCTTCATATACAACTCATTTCATTGTGTCTGCTGTTGTTTTCACCAAGTGAATTTGCATAGTTTCAGAAGAGGCTGGCTGATGCCCTGAAACATATTCTTTCCATAATTCCTAATTTTTTTTTTAATTTCTAGAACAATAGCCTGGAGTGTTTTTGTTACTGATCCTTCTATAAAAATGGTCAATTACCTCTTCTGGCAATGGATTTGCACAGACCAATTAAGCATTGTAAGTGAAAGATTTTCAAGGGCATAAAGAGTACTTAGGTGCATAACCTGATAGACTCCCCCTTCTGCCTTTGAAAAATCTCACCCCCATATATATATATTTAAAAAAGTCTTTGATAGTTTTCTTTTTTTTTCTGTTCTTAGTTTCACAGACAGCTTCTTAACCAAACTCAGGAAAATGGTGAGCACACCAAAGCAGCATGACAAAATGCAAACAGGACAAAGGAAAAGCTATTCTTTTTAGAAATAAAAAAGAAGCGCAGCTGAATCAACCTTACTTAAGATCAGATCTAAAGGGTTTAGGAAGAGACACTGCGTGAAATCCTCAGCCACAGAGATTGAGTGGGGAATGGTGAGGCCCTGCACATCCACTGTCCTGCAGCTCAGGAAAACCACTGTTTCCCTCTGTCTTGTTTAACCTGCCTTAGGTTTCTGTAAGGCACTGGTCACCTTATTATCCAGACATCAAATACAGACTGAAGAGAAACATTTAGAAAGTCACAACCTTAGCTCTGTTCTCATGGTTCCCTCTTTGGCCAGGATTTTGTCTTTATTTCCTCTGGGGGTAGCTGGCTGCATTCCTCTGCCAAAAGGTGGCATGCTTTCAGATCTCTGCAAGGGGGGCTGGTTGGTGCTAATAGATCCCACTGTGAAAGCATGTGTAGCTGCGTAGAGGAGCTGTAAAGTCAAGATGCAGCACCCTGCATGGAGGAGATGTAACTGGCCAGAAGGCAGGCTGCGTGTGTGCCAAGAGAGCCTCGCCACCATGCCAGCACCTCTGCTAGCAGAGGCAGTTTAAATTTTTAACCATAGCAGTCTTGCCTGTTGTCACTCAGTTTGTGATTCATCAACAGGATGCTTAAGCTAAGAGAGGGACAAGGTGGAGTTATTTGGTAATCACAATTGTTTATGACCCCAAGAAGGCAGAAAACGGGACAGGCATGATCAGCAGACCCTAGCACAGTCTGCTGTCATGACAGATGAAGAAAGTGGGACAGGCATTTAATAAGTCCAGATAAGAAAGCACCTCAGCTCTACAGCATGTTTTTCTGTTCCGATAGTCAGCAAGTCAGTAACCACCTTCCTGTGTCTGACAGTCCCAGAAATAGAGAAAAGGGCCCAGCTGAGCTGACCTAGCTCTGGGCTCCTGCATTTCAGACCAGATTTGATCTTTTGGGTTAGGACTGACCTACCCAATCTCAGTCCTTACTTGTGGCAATGGTCAAGAGTAAGCAGCAGAAGAGCAGAGTTCAGTGTAGCCCTCTCAAGGCCTGATCCAACAGCACAACCGCAATTATGTCACCTGCACAGGAGCTTCCTCCCTTCTGAGCTGACCTGCATGTATGCTTGTTCCTTCTCAGGTATATACACCTTGCTCAATAGAACAGAAATAGAAAACACAGGTATATACACCTCACCCAGTAAAATAGAAATAGAAAATCCCTTCTACCCAGAGCTTTCAAATTCCTGGACAGCCCTGAATTTGCCTTTGTTTTGGGGATAAACTACTTGTGCTGAACCATTTCTCACTATTGTCTTCACTAAAAAAAGATAGCAAATTGACATTTGAAGTTAATGCTTCAGTGCTGAGAGGGGAGAATTTTCCTTTCAAGCGTGGAAGGGGAACAGATGTCTATAGAGTGTTGTTTCCCCCATACATGCATACCTACTAAAACCTCAACATGTAAAGGGTATGTGCTTGCTCACCTCCTGTCCAGAGCAGGATTAAGCATACCCTGGAGATGCTTTGAAGATCAGTTGCTGGAAGCCTGGCAAAAGGACCTAGGTTGTAGGATGTCCTGGACTAGGCAGAAAGTAATTTTGTGCTCTGTTAAACCTGTTCATTTTCAGGAAGGCTTAATCTACTTCTGAATAGCAGGTAGGACCCTGTAATTCAGAGGTGGGCAGCCAAAGGGCAAAAGAAAGCTCCTGGATACTGGCAATGCTCTTGGGGTGTTGCCAGCAGCCGCAGAGCTTCCGTCACTCACTTTCCTCACAAGATGAAGCTGATTGCGCTGCTAACCGCAGAACCAAGCTGGGAAAAAGTCAGTGATATAAGAAACAGTACCTTAAAAAGCCAAGTAGGATCAGAATCCTGAGGGGAAAGGTGTGAGGGCACTGGGGTCTGCGTTAGTATCATCTCATGGAGCAAGTGTGTTCCTGCCCAGGTGATGGGCATCCGTATCATCAGTTGGTTTTCCTCATCGTCACAACAGCTGGAAGTTGCTTTAAACATTTTTCTTCTGCTTCTCCACTCTTGATCCCTCATCATCCTCCTCCTTCCCGTCACTGTGAAATGAATCTCGATTCATAGTGACAAACATATTCCCAGCCTGGGAAGCAGTTGCTGGATGTTTGGTACCCATGTTATACCATTCGATATTTAGTAAGGGATATTGTGGACACCTCATTCATAAGATGGGTGGAAAAGGTGCCAAGGTCTGGCTAGTCAATCATTCTCCATTAGCCCAGAGCAGAGCGTAGGGGAAGACAGCGCAAGAAACAGGACAACTTTAGAGCGATCCTTCCCCTGCATTATCGTCCAGCCTTCAATAGAGAGGCTACTTCCTGAACCTCACGATGCTTTCAACTACTGCAGATTGGACGGAAGGGCTGGTCCTTCTACAAAACTCCCTGATTGCCCCCCTGCCCCCGACAAGCACCTTGCGTCCCTCAGCTCCAGGGAAGTTAGCTCGGGCCGTGGGGGAAAAAAGCAAAGGACGGGTGAAGGACAGGCGAGAAAGCCGCCGCGGGAGGAGGGCTCTGCGCCGGGCCCGCGGCCGCGGGCTTTCCAGCACGGCTTCCGTGCCCGTGAGGCTTCGTCCCCTCGTCGGACGAACGGCAAAGCCCACCGATCACCTCACCCGGTGCCCCGTTCCGACGCGCGCTAAAAAGCGGGCGGCAGCGGGCTCCGCCTCGCCGCTTCCCGGCGGCGGCGGCGGCGGCAGCCGGCGCGGTGCCGCGGGGACACCTGGCGGGCAGCGCCGCCACCGGGACTGGGACCGGGACCGGGACCGGGACCGGGACCGGGACCGGGAGCCCACCACCACCGCGACCCCACTGCCACCGCGACCCCCAGGGCCTGCGCAGCGCTGCCGTTCGGCAGTAACTCCGACCGGCTCATGGGCGCCCGTTAATTTTCACCGACGCCCAACAACCTTTGCAAGTTTTCTTCAGCTTGCTTTTAGCTGTTAGGAGGAGACAAGGGAAGCGTCGCTCTGGGTGGGGAGGAGGACTAACGCCTTTGGTCAACCCAAAGCCTCCAGCCAGTCTGATTGCACTTTCCAAATCAATTTCCATTCTTGCAGAGGGTTTATTTCCTTCCAGAAAAGTATTTGAAGTGAAAGCAGCTGGGGAGGGAGCACAAACAGCGTGGACTCCTCTACCCAAGCCCCCTTTCGAAGCCCCACCAGCTCCTGAGAGAGGCTCAGACCTGGCAGGGGAAATGTCCCCTCTTGTGGGAGCCATGTGGCTGAAGGGTCACTTTTCCCCTGAAGAACAGTCAGGAGAGACGCTGTCAGAGCCAACCACCACTGCTAGCCCGCTGCCCAGTCCAGCAACGCAATGCAACAGGTTGTCAGCGCTCAGGCGTGTTCTCCCACTTGGCATCTGCCCCTCGCACCTCCCTCTCTGCCTGAAAGCCAGAGGAGGGGATGTTTGCAGTAATGCTTGCGCTACCTTGGCTCTTTTCCTACTATGCCTGGAGGAACTGGGAAAGGGAAGAGAAACGTATTTGGAAAGAGAGAGAATAAAAGACTAAAAGAATCACCCTGCTTTTTACTTAGGGTGATTGCATCACGTCCTGGACTGGTTTGTACAACAGTTTTTGCTGGTAGAGCAAAACCAGGCCAAACTGCACTGTGCACAAGAAAAATAAGCGCTGTTACAGGCCTTTCTTACAGAGAAAGCCTGCATGGGAAAGGATACAGTGTAGATCATCTGATGTATATGCCCAGGTCAATACCAATTTAATTCATTGAGTACATTTCACATTTTCCTTCCATCCAACCAGTGCAGTTTCTTGTATATCAGTAACAGCTCCCTTTAAACGCCAGTCATGTGTATACTGTGTATTTTTAAATCATGCAAGATTGCTTTCTTCTGCCATCTTCTGGCAATATGAAAACTCACAGCGTTTCAGTAACGGCAGTATTGCTCTGCCAGTCTAAGGCAAGGGTGGTCAGTAAAGGCAGCATATAATCAGATCAGTTGGCATAACTGGAAAAAAATATAGCCCTTCTTCTGTATTTAAAAGCTGGCCTAATTCTTCCAGCTCTACCAGTTGATCTAGTAGCAGTGGTTCAGTGGTTATCCCAGAGCAAAATGTCTGTTTTGTAGACGTTGTGTTTCTTCAATGTCTGTAACAGCGAAGGAGGGTTACATAACACGTGAGGCTTTATCATTTTACAACAGGACTTCATCAAATGTACCTAAATATTTATAAGGGAGTCCTTTTTGCTAGTTGCACTCTCAGGTCTTCATAGCTCCTTGACAAAAGACGTCTTTGTTTCCTGTGAAACTACAGGAAGATCATGTCTGATAGGCGTGTAAAGCTTTTCCTTCTACTACAACAACTATTTCTTTCTGATCTCTCAATGTAAACACCACAAATCATGCCAAAACACCTTCCATTATTGGCTTAATTCTAAACCAAAACATTTTCAGTATTTTGTTAAAAATGTATATGAGATTTACAGAAGAGTAAATTTTGGTTCCTGGGGTTGTTTTTCCCTTTTCCTGCAATCACACAGAGGTTCTTTGCAAATGACTACTTGTGATCCCCACTCTCCTGTCACAATAGCTTTTCCCACATACATAGTTAATGTTAAAAATATGAAAATTATATATGATAATTAAAAAGAAAAAAATCCAAAAGGAGAAAATGCCAATATTTTCCCTTAAAATAAACTCAAAATTCAAAACCAGTGAGAAAAACTACTCACAAGATTCCAGCCTGCAAAGAGAACATAAATAAAAACTGATCAAAGCTTTGTTCATTTTCACTAGCACCAGCAAAAACGACTGCTTGGGATGCCAAGGATGTTAATGCTATTTATAGCTCACGGGTGGCTCACAGTATTAATGTATTCCTCCTCACAGCAACTTTCTGAAGCAGAGGACAGCCTTCCCAGGGCTGTGCTGGAGGTGCTGAGGTTTGCTTTGGGAAAATGGACTGTTACATTTGCAGCCTGTTCCCAAACTGTCTATTACAAACCGCCTGCAGCAGGCACAACCTCCAGCAAGGCTGCACCCCTCCCTGCTACCTGTGCTTGACTGGCCCTCTTGGGAGCCATGAGGCTGCTGCTTTGCTGGAGGCTCCTCCTGCCTTCGTCACCTTACCGGCTTTGGCATCGATCTACAGACTACCAAGCCTCAGAGGGAAACAGCATCAGAAAAACAACAGCATAAAACCTGACAAGACAAAGGTGAAAAGACCCTCCAAAAACTTGCTGGCACGTAACAACCCTTGATCCTGCCCTGCCTGACCAACTGCAAGACTCAGGTGGCATCAACATGGTGTCTGGGGAGTGGGGCAGCACCACGCTGCCGGCTCCTCGCAGAGACAGTGCTGCAGGGCCTGGCGTGGGAACTCCTTCCCACCAGCCAGCAAATGGCAGGACAAGCTCTCCCAGTGACCCTGGGACTGGACATTCCGTAGAGCAGCAAGCGTGTCCCCCCTGCCCTTGGCCCCTCATCCATCACAGCCCAGGGAGGTGTCTGCACACACTGCTTTACCCACGCCCCCTGACTAGGCAGCTCCCTGGTTCACTCTGGCTTACCTGGTATCCCAATACCAGGGAGGAGCAGCAGGAAAACCATCCCCAGTTTTCTTTCTTCAAGTTCAAGATAAGAAATTGGGAGCAAATATTCATCAGACTCAATCAAAAGTTTGCAAGAGAAAGTAAACCCCAGCTCTAGGTCTTAATGTCTCCTCTTGTTCTCATGCACCTCATCAGGTCAATCCCTTTGTGACATACAATCACCATACTTAAAAGATGACTTAATCAAAAAACAAATCATGGTTTTAAAGTCAGCAATTAAAAAAAAATCTAAAGTACAAACATTCCACTCTGCCCCAACAAAGCTGAGAGTATCCCTTGAAAGCTCTATGATGTGCCTGAAAAAACTTAAGTGCCAAAATAGATCTTCCACTGTAGAGTTTTGAAGTCTTTTTGCTCTTGATTCCACTGCAAAGAGTTTGTCCAGCTTTGCCAACCTTAGAAAAAAGGTGCCTTTTTCATATGTACCCTTTCAAGCAAGGCAAGGTAAGGAGAGCACTTCACTGCTTACATTAAAAGTGCAGGGAGAGACAGACAGCTCAAAGATACCCCTGCCAAACAACTGAGGAATATAAAAACCCCTTTACTTGTGCCTTCAAATATTCTGAAGTCTTGCAAGCTTGACAGCATTGTCAATTTTGTATTGACAGCAGCAGTCAGACAAAAATCATTTGAGGAGTAAACCAAGGAGAAGAAAAAAAAAAACAAACCACCTTTAATCCACAGTCACACAAATCCATACTGCTGCAGAAGGGCAAGTGCTTTGGAGCCCCTTTTAATAGCAATATACTAACATCCTTGTTTGTCTTTCCTGAAACTTGCAAGGCATTCCCCCCGCCCAGAGTCTGGTCTCTTTGACATAATTTTTATCAGAACTGCTCATAACTTACAGCCTGTGAGACCGATGAAATCTCGGCACAGCGCTGGATGTGACAGCACTCACTGAACTGTTATCAATATCAAGGTCACTTTGTTTTTTTTGCTCTCACTGGAGCTCCTCTGCCCTCAGGGCATGGGCTGCCCAAGGAAACTTTCTGTCTAAGCTCCTCACAAGCCACAGCCTCTCTGCTCCATTACTAACGTTATATAAGATTAGAGTGAAGTTTCTAGTATTAGAAGCAGTTAGCTGCACAGTGATTGTGTGCTCTCCTGATTACAGCATAGAGCACAGTTATGGCTGCTGGCAGCAGGACTTAAAACTACAGCTATTTTAATTCAGGGAGAAGCATGAGTGTAGTTGAGATGTGTCAAGAAAAACAGTAGTTTGGGGGGGGTTTAATTCCTAGAAGTGGTACCCTGGACAGGAGTGCCCTAAAAAAGAAGTAAAGGGGAAAGCATCACCCTAGGCTTGACACATACTCACAGTCGAGTCGGAAATGATGGTAGGAGCCTGTGGAGGGCAGCACTGTCTTGCTGGGTATGGTGCATTGAATAGCTCAGAGATGCCAGCTGCTAAGGTAATACTTCTTTTTTTTTTTTATCTCCTTTGAATCTGAAAGCCGAAGATGTAAAAGCTGTCATCCTGCCACAGCCATGGCCTGTCACTGCAAGCAGGACTCCCCATTTTTCCACCCGCCGCCCCCATTTTCCAAGTACCCTTTCTTGCGGCGTTAGCCCCGTGCGTGGGCTGGTGCCTCTCCATAGGCTGTGTGGCTCTTAATGGGGAAGGATGGGCGAGGCAGGATGGGGCTGGGGGGCTGGAGGTTCTCCCCTCTTGGAAAGATAGGGTCTTAGGAAAATATGTGCAGATCCATTACATTGCAAAGGAAAGGAAACGCTCTCCAGGAGCACTTCCATGAGCTAGCAATAACATCTGCTCCCCAAAAACCAGCAGGGCACAGGTGAAGCTCCCCCTACGAGCCTGAATCCTGCTGGCAGGGCCATGAGCCTGGCTTGGCAAGCTCTGCTCCTCCTGGGGGCTTGCCTTGTCCAAAGATGATGGTGGCTGTGTGACCTGGGATGGGGGCTACTGGAAGGAGCTGCGTGAGAGCGAGTGGTAGGAGGCCTCGCTGGGGCTCCCCACCTCACTCAGGAGCCCATCTGAGCTGGAGACACTCAGGCTTCACCTCCACCTGCGCTACCTCACAGCTCTGCCCATGCCTGGCCATGCACCCAGCCACGCACCCTCTTGACTTCCCGCTTCGCCTGGGACCTGCCTCGCCACCGAGGGCTCTCCCGGCTATCCAAACCCCTGGCCAAGGCTGGTTACCCTCACTTGCCCTGCCCTCTGACTGCTCCCACTCCTGAAACAGCCTCATGCGGGACCGCTGTCCCCCAGCACACACAGGTCCTGCAGGGCAGCAGCAGGCTGTCTCTGCCCTGCAGCAGCCCCTCCAGCCCTATAGGCAGCCCTGCGCGGGGACGGGAGGGTTCACAGTGGAAGGAGCCTTTTGCTTCTCACAAGGAGAAGTTGGTACCTTCCAGCTCAGTTTGGAGGAGTCGGAGGGCCCCATCATAAACATACAAGGCCGGACATGAACAGAGGTGTCAGGAGAGAGATCTAGCAGTGAAGAGGTGTGAAGACACAGATTTTCTCCCACCCAGTAAAACAGGACTGCCAGCATAGGGCGAGGGGCATCTGTGAGCTGAGCTGAGGTGAGGGGGTAGCCGTGGAGGAGGCTTGCAAGGCTGCTCCCACTCCTTCCTGCTGCTGCGGTTAAAGAGAGGGCTGTTTTTTCCAGAGACCTCGATCTGGCATCTTTCCCGGGCAGTAAATTCTCTTAAAAACTGAACCAAACAGAGCTTTAATTGTACATTCTGCCTTTCTCTTCACTCCGGAATAATGGTAATGGCATTAATACAGTGCTGCATTGAACACGTACCCCTGCTGAAGCCGAGGGACCGATTCTGCTTTCCATTATTCAGGGGCACTGCCTCTGGTGAGGCAGATCGGGGTTTAAACAGCGAGCAGGAGCAATGAACTTCTACTGTTCCCCGCTGTTTGAGTGTGGGCAAAATAAAAGGCCATAATATATGATACAGTCAGCCAAGAAAGCAATATTGCTCTGCCATGTGCACGGTCTACACCGAGACGAGTCCAGGATCTCATTTCTAAATTCCCATAGGTACCTCATTTAAACCATCAGCCATAACCTGCTTCTTATTTTCAATACCACTTGGTATTAGAGCTGCAGTGAACTGCTGGTGAGAGATTCTAATTCCTGCAAACAAGCCCCTGTAGGCTTGCAAGGAAAACAGAGAGTTCCCCTCTCGGTTGCCTGCTAGGTTCCCATCTGGCTGTTTTAACTTTGCTATTGCTTTTAAATGTGCCTGTTTCTGCGCACAAGGCTTTCAGCTCTACCTCAAGAGACTCCTGGGTTCTCTTAGCATCGGATTCTGACCAAAATGTAGAGACACAGATTGGGTCTTCTTAGCAAAAAGGAAGATCAGATTTCATGTTACAGTATCTGAAAGATTAATTCCACTTACACAATCATTTCCCTGTGAACCACACTTCTTTCCATCTGGATTTTTCCATCAGGAGGACAAAGAGCCATAGTATTAAGCACTACCTGAGAGAAAAGAGCAAGGAGTGTAAAAGATGAGTGCAGAGATGCTTGCTGAGAGAAAAGAGAAGAAAAAACGAGTAGACAGCAATTTCAAATGCATTGAGAGGCTTTTTTTTTTTTCTTTTTTTTTTCTTCCCCACGTGAATTATGTTCTGATCTCATGCTTTGGTATTTTGAACCATTTAGTTTGTCAGGGCTTGATTCAGGGAATTTAGGATATTTGGCTGCAGGAGTTTTCTGTATCATGTTATTGTTAGCTAGTGTTTGTGTTATTGTAGTAACCACAGGTCCAGTCAAAACCAGTGTCCTGCTGTGCCCAAGGCTATCAATAATCTCACGTAAGACCTTGTTATTGAAAGACACCTGTCCCCATCCGGGCTATCATCATAACCACAAGCAGACCTCTGCCAGCTAGGAAGGTGCTAGCAAAAGGGATAGAGGAAAGATGACGTGGGGCCCAACTAATGCCCTGCCACAGACTCCTCTCGGGGCTTCAGGCAGTCATTTAATCTCTCTACAGCTCAGTTTGGCCTTTAGGAGACAAGGTAAACAACCATGGCAAAAGGCTTTCCCCCTGTTACAGCAGTGAAAATTAGGGCTAGGCAAACTTGTGGCTGCTCAGTTAGTTTGTGGTTTTTAGTTAAACAAAACATGTTTTTCTCAACCAGGAACAAGCCATTTCATCTTGTTTTAATATTTTAAAAGATTTTATGCAACGCTAAAGTAAAATTCCAAAACAAAAGTAACTTTGAAAAGAAAAATAGAAATGGTGATTTTTTTGGGAAGTAAGAAAATTAACTATTTCAAATCTACAATATTGGAGTGTTTGCGTTTTTTCCAGAACTTTGCTGAGTTTTTTTTGCCTGGAATCTGCAAACGCAACACAAATCTGTTAAACACTTCAGTCAATTCAAGTCAGTGGGGGTTGTGCATTTTTTTCTTTTCTTTGCCAGAAAAACCTTCAGTAGAAAACGGCAATTGTTTCCAGTGTAGAAAAAGGAAAAAAGCCTTGCAGACTGTAGTACTCAAGTGGCTGGATAATATCAAAGAAGAACAAAGCTCAGCTAGGTTGTTGTAGCCGAGGTCCTGGAATGACTGAGTCCCTCAGGAGCTGCACCCGGCCGCAAGCACACAGCATGCAGAGTCACCCGCAGCCCTTCCTGGCTGCTCCCGGCAGCTCGGCGATGCCAAGCCCCACAGCCACCTGCAGCCGTGCCTCCAGGGAGGCTCTGGTGCCTGTCCGAACCTCCGTGACTCGGGCTCCACAGCTCAAACGTGGAGCCAAGCAGGCCCTGGCTGTTTGGGGTGCAGCCCAGCGCTCTGGCTGTTTGGGAACTGATGGGTAAGGACAAAACGGTTTTCAAGCTTGTGCTACCTTGTATTCTTCCCGGGAAGCAAGGAGGTTAATACATCTAGATTGCCCTTAAAACCTCTATCCAGTCTCAAATGTCGCTATAGATAGAAGGCTTTGTTGTTGTTGTTGTTGTTGCTGTTGTTTAGAATCTAATGAGATGGTCTTTAGGTACTTCCAGGCTACAATTTAAAAGTAATCCTATCCAACTTGCATGGTCTAGATCTCTGCAGAAAACGTTAGTGACCTTCCAAGACAGAAATTTTTTTTCCCAGTTGGAGGGGCTCCTGCCCTCCTGCAGTCACTGGCTGTTTCCAACTGCAGCAGCTTCTGGGAGCCACCCAAAGGGAGAAGCTTAGAGAAATGTAATCAGAGGCAGCACTTTTGCTAGCTTTGCAGTATCTTAAAGCAGAAGGGGTGGGGGGGAAACCCTCAGCAAAGTCCCTGGCCTTCAATTAAAAAATTCATATTACTTTCCTCATTAGTCCAATCATCTGGTATAGCTATTTTCAAGCTTACCCTGAAGGCCCTGCAGAGCAATTCAATTTCAAGGCCAGTGCAGCGAAGGACGGAGCAGTGTGCTTGGGAGGAGCTATGCTTCGTGTTGACATGAGGAGCTCACTTGTCTGGCATTAGTCATGAGAAGCAAATGATGTTGATGCACTTTTTGGAAAGAGGACTGCTGTATGAAAGGGATCTCTGTTGCAAAGCACCTCCCTGGCTGCAAAGGCTGGAGTCGCCTGCTAAGTTTCACCGGCACTAAAAAGACTCAATTCTTGGAGAACCTCCTCAAAGTCAGGTCCTGAACAAGAGGCCTCACAATGTAATTCTCTCTGCTAATCATCTCTTTCCCTCTCTCTGCTAATCATCTCCATTACTGTAACTAGCTGACGGGCTACAACAGAAGTTTAAAGTAGTGGGAGCTAGGAGAGCTGGAGGTTTAGTATCCATCTGCTTACCTCCACAACTTCAGCCTATAAACATCTGCAGCGATTGAGAGTCAGCCACACTCCTTGAAAATGAGCCTGTGGTCTTATGAATCTCGTGATGTAGAAGCTGTATTATCTTTTTCTTGATTTCCTTTTACTGCTTCAGCTTAATGTTCTGTGTCGATGAAAGCACAAGCAGGTCATCATGACAATGCTGGCAGTAGCTCCTGAGCACAGTGCATGACTTTCGCAAGGCAGTAAAACTTGCAGGGCAATGCACAATATCTTTTTCTGTGCTATTCTTCATGCTAATCTGTGCTGGGATTGCACAACATACTCGTTTACCAAAGCTCTTGGTGTTATCTGCCCTGAAAAATTCGTAGGCTTTTATCTCTATATTCCTCTCTACTTCCCTGCAGTTCTTTTCCTTCATCAATAAAAGTAAAACCAGTCAGCTTTTTTTCCATCTCTCCCATCATTTTTGATGTGCTTTTCATATTTTTCTTATTAAGTAGTTACCCTAGGAAGACTTCCTTTTTATTGGAACATACAAAAAGATGTAACTGCTCTTAACATTTGTGGGGAGGAGGGGGGAGAAGGGAACAGGGGAAGCAAATTTAGGCTGAGGTCACAGAAATGTATGTGGTGTGTTCAGTAATATGCCTTGCATCATCTCTACTTCTTTTTCCATAAGCAATGAGATATCTCCCTTGCTTTCTGCTTAATTCCCCAAATCAGCCTACGCTGTTAAAAATAACATACCTGGATGTTTGAACAAAGTTGTTGTTGTTGCTTTAGAAGCTACATCCATCTGGCTGCTGTTGCTGTGGGGCAGGGGACAGACGAGATGACTTCCAAAGGTCCCATCTGCACACGTTTTCTAGAATTGCTGAGAAAATAAACCCAAAATCTAGATTTAGGCATTCAGGCATTAGAGTAAAAGCTGATGCCACATCAGAATAAACACTGGCCACCCCACTTTGGGAAGAGTTCTAGTGTGGGTCCCACATTGATTATGGCTTTAATAGCAACAAGCAACAAAACAAAGCTCATCAGTGTTCTCTGGGGGTAAGAACAGCAATTCAGATAATGAGATCCTGGCAGGAGGAATGCTCCTAAAGTCTCAGAGAGGGGACTGCTTGGATATCTTTGAACTCTTGCTCTCGACTGACCTCTGCTTCAGGCTGGACCAGCTGGCCTGAGCTTCCTGGGTCTAAACCAGCAAACAACATTGCAAAAGGGATGCCTGTATTCCACTGCATGATCTGTGAGGGAGCAAAACAGTCCTAAATGGGATTCTCAACAGGGCAACAAAGCCAGAACTTTCAGCTCTGTAATTATTTCCCCAAATTCAGATGCCTTGTTTTCTCACATCCCGGGTAAGTACCCTACCTCTCAGACAAGAGAAACAGCCTCTCTCTGGAGGCAAATAGCTATCACATTATTTACACAAAGTGGAACAGCTCCCAGAGGAGAGACTGAGACAGACAGACGCAAGTATACCAGTGTAGCTGAGTGTTCAGGATTATTTGCCTGAGAGAAGGAAAAGTTCTCTCAATTTCTATTTCTATACATACACACATATATGTAGATAAGTACATATAGAATCATAGAATCATTTAGGTCGGAAAAGACCTTCAAGATCATCGAGTCCAACCATCAACCATGCCAACTAAACCATGTCCTGAAGTACCCTGTCCACTCGCTTTTTGAATACCTCCAGGGATGGTGACTCAACCACTTCCCTGGTCAGCCTATTCCAATGTTTGACAACCCTCTCAGTAAAAAAAAATTTCCTAATATCTAACCTAAATCTCCCTTGCCTCAACTTGAGGCCATTTCCTCTTGTCCTACCTCCAGCCACCTGACAGAAGAGACCAACACCCACCTCACTACAACCCCCTTTCAGGTAGCTGTAGAGAGCTATAAGGTCTCCCCTCAGCCTCCTCTTTTCTAGACTAAACAGCCCCAGTTCCCTCAGCTGCTCCTCATAAGACTTGTGCTCATATGCATGTGAAAATCCATTCATAAGTATACATGTATGCCTATGTATGTGCACACGTTTTAAATACCACCCTATAAATGAAAGAAAATTGTATGTGCATACATTTTATATATGTATACACATATACTATATGAATATACGTCTTACATACACATCCTAAGATTTCCACCTTGGCACTAGAAGCTTTGTAAATATAAGTCAGTCCAATGATTCATTCTTTCAAAAACTTCCCCTTTTAACTAACCAGAACCAAGTGCGCACAAACACTTTGCTAACTTTCCGACATAAAGTACTGGAGCTTTCCTGCATACACTTATCAGCACTATAGTAACAGTAATCATACCTGCATCTATGAGGTTCAGCCAGTGCTGCATTCGGGTGGCACAGGATGTTCTTTTTCAACACCGTTACTTGACAAGAAATTAAATCATATCATCTTATGCTGCTGCTTTCTCAGGGGATGAATTACATGCCTGTAGCATCCTACCACAGAGTCAGTCCAGCTCTCTGGATGCTTTTAGCAACACCTGCAGGCCCTGCTGCACACACTAGTTATAATAATGTAATGCTATTTGGAGGGTAATGAACAGGACTAGTTTCTAGGGAATATTATTTCCGTATGAAAATCTCCTCTTAATTCATTTCAGAAAAGCTGTCTCTGATATAGCCTGAGTGCGTGCAAGAGAGGAGCAAGATGCCTCACACCAGAGACTCTTCATCTCCGACTAGCAGTGCAGGGAGCAGAGCTTCCTATGAAACTCCAGCACTATCAGACCTCCAGCGGCTCTTTTGGTTCAGAGGAGGGTCTGATAATCATGTGGACCAAGTCTGGCCAAATATTTACCTGGGAGATGCGTAAGAACATAATGCCCTATCATTAAGCTGTTATCGGTCCCTGGGAGGAGGAGGAAGGGGTGTCGTACACTGGGGACCAGCTTTTGGGTCTGCAGGAATGTTTTTGCAACACAGGCTTCCAAAACTGGTAACATCAGGAGTTTGGATGTCATGAGAAACGTGGCATACAAAATAGCGTATTCACAGTGTGTCTGAGTTGGGTTTTCTACATTCTGTGAACCACAGCAGATTTAGCAGAGTAAGAATTATTTGTATTCTAGTCTAAAATCTTTAAAGAACCCATCCCAAATTGCTGTCAACTTTGAGATGCATTATCTTCCCTGGAAACTGTGCTTTAAGGCAGCAGACAAGAGCACAGTAGCCCTCAAATAAGGCTCTGCTTCCAGTTTCTTGGCACTGCAGAAGGCACTCGAGGATACTGACGGAGGGGAGAACACCTGCAGATGTGAAGACATGCTGCCAGTGGCCTCACTCAAACAGGAGTAGCAGGATCAAGAGCCAGGTGGAGGAGGACCCAAATGAATTATACAATAGGGATTTTTGCCAGTCCAAATCCAAACTTTATTCCAAAGATGGTAAAACTGAAAATATCAAACAGGAATTTTCATGCACATACCTCATTCTTGTGACGACTTCTATTTATTGCCATTTCCTTCTATTTGTATTACTGCAGATTACATAGATCATCAGCTCGTTTATCCCAACTCCTCCTCCTCCTCCTGAATACATCAGTTAAGGATCACAGTTTTGTGGAATAGCTTCAGTCCCAGTTTATAGTAGGAAGGAAGGAGAACTTGGCTGGTGAGCATGATGCAGCCGCTTCATGTCCAAACCAGGAATGAGGGGTGCTGCTGTATCTGTGTGGGTTCTCACCCTTGCGACCCAAGCACACTATGAATGAGAAATTAGCTCTAGAACTTGCTAAACAACTATTTAAAGAAAAATCTTGACCACTTTATACAGTAAGCCATGTTTCCAGGGATTAACTGCTGGGAGGCATTTGCTTAACTAACAGTATCCCACTGGCAAGTCTGTGCTCTTGCTGCTCTCCGCAACACCATATCACATTTTTCATGTGCAAAGCACTACGGGCTTCTCCAAATTTGCTAATCTGTAAGCAAGCTACAGTTCCTGCATCCTTCCCTAGTGGGAGTAGGCACTAACTTGAAACCATGCTATTTTAGCAGAACGTTAGGAGTGTTGCCAGTGAGCCCTTCACATCTTTCAACAGGTGGGCTGCTAGGAGCAAAACTACTCTTCGAAGCCTCAACATTACTCACATCCTTAATGCAGCAGATGGGCCATATAGCATCAACACAGGAGCCAAATATTACGAAGATCTGCAAATAGAGTACTATGGAGTAGAAGCATTTGATGATCCTTCCTTTGATTTAAGTATCTTCTTCTACAATGCTGCCAATTTCATAGGCAAAGCCTTAAACACTTCAGGAGGTAAGCAGGAGGCAAAGAGAAGCTTTGGAAGGAAGTTTCAACAGGAGCCAAATTGCAGTAATAGGCAGCCAGCAAAGCTCAGATTCAGCACACGGTTCGAGAAGGCACACGCAGAACTGCCGCGCAGAGGATGGGAGAAGGGCACCTATGCCACGTGCTGCCGGGATGGTGGCAGTGGCCAGGTGCCCTGGGGCTGGGAAGGGCTGGCTGTCCCAAGCCCAGCGTGATGGGACGAAGGGCCAATTCTAGGAGCAGAGCGACAGGGAAGGGCAGAGGTTACGGCACTGCGGGTGCTCCCCCATGGGTCCATCCAGGGGGACATGGCAGCATCCACGTGCATCCACACGCACCTCGCACCCCAGCACGGGCTCCAGCCCAGCGATCCTGCCCCACGTACCCCAGCCCTGCTCCCGCTCCTGATGCACTCAGCTTGGAGCAGCGGCACTTCAGCGCTGGCTTAAATGCTTCACGTGCTTAAGTGTTTCACAGAATTGGAGCTTTATTCAGACTGTCTATTAAGCTAGAGAAGCAGCAGAAGTTAATGAACTAAGTCAAAAACTACAAGCCTGACCTGCAGCCTGCTGAATTTTTGTCAGCAGAGTCTGGATTATGGCCTAGTTATCATAATTTCCATTTGTTCCAGAGTTTGCTCCGACTCTGACTGGCTGTGAGATCTGCTGCTTTCACTGGAGTGCTTTATTAAATCCCCAATTATAGCTCACACTGGGCTGCTGAGATACAGTAAATTATGAGTCCATTTTTACAGGCAGACTATCCAACAGAGTTCAGGGGACTTGTCAGTGATCACAGTCAGGGCTGGGCCAAAATCTTCTGCCAAAACTGTTGGGTTTTTTTCCACAGAAAACTATACTAACAAGTTTAGTCACAGAAAGCTTCTCATTCCACAGCAAATTTCAACTATTTTAATCTGAGGCCTAGGTTAGATGCATGAGGTCAGTATGAAATACTACCTTGCCTCAGTTGTATGGCATGATCTTATGCTAACAGCCCCTGAAAACTTGAGTACCCACTAATTGTCACCATTGTTTTCCGAACTCATTTCTAGTAGTTTTTTGTCCTCCCTGCTTCTTTCTCACTTTAGAAATGCTAAAGCCCACTCACCTTGCTGTGCCTCTTTTTTTCTGCAGGTAAGGTCTTTGTTCATTGTGCCATGGGGGTGAGCCGCTCTGCATCTTTAGTGCTTGCCTTTTTAATGATCCATGAAAACATGACACTCGTGGATGCTCTGAAAACAGTGAGTGCTCACAGAGACATCTGCCCAAATTCAGGGTTCCTCAGCCAGCTCCGGGACTTGGACATTAAACTAAACGAAGAGAGGAAAGGAACTGGAGCATCTGCTACCAAAGAGCTCTAAGAGAGTATTACTGAAGGAGAGAGACAAAATGTTATTTGAGTTTCCTATATCTCTTTTAAATGAATTGTATTTGTAAACTAAGGATACAAGTTTATGATACACCAGAATGCATTTTATTGGTAAAAGTAGATTTTACTTGATCTTTCCATTTTGCAAAGCCTTCCTAGATTATACTTACGATTGGTTGTATACTGCATCCTCCACTCTCCACCTTAAAACATTGCTCTCTGCTGGTAAAAATAAAAAATATAAATAAATAAAGGTATCAGGTTCCATTTCAGAAATAGCTGTGTTTCAGCAACTAGTGAAGCTCATATCACTTTATGAAGTGTTAGGCTATTTGAGGTGAAAGATGCCATATTATTTATGCTACAATAACACTTAGAAGTTTTCTTATGAACCAGCCCCCCCACCCCTTTGCTCCCCATGTCTAAAATGGTTTGTATTTTGAGACTGGAATCTGGCACTGGTTAGTTCTTGCTTTTACAATTGGTGGAGCCCCTGAGTTGGGGGTAAAAGGCTGTTCAAAGGCAGAGCAGCGCAGCCACAACATAAGTCTCTCTTCAAGAAATTATTGCAGGTCTCTCTATAGTGTTTTCCCTTTGACTGTTCATCAGATTATTAACTTCTTTTCTTCCATAAAAATACCTTTGTTTGAGAGGGCATTCAAATATTGCTCATCTTCCTTAGTAAAATTCACCCAGGAGATACTGTGGAAAATGCTTCTGAAGAGGAAGGTGGGTTCCCAGATGAGACTCCAAACAGCTGCATGGGCAGTGGAAGTGGGTGCAGGAAAGCATCTGACAACACAGTGCAATGTATGCCAAATTTGTCTGACAGTTCAACATTATAAAACTTGGGATTTTCTTTCTCAAAAATAAAGGTCATTAACATTGCAACATCATGTTCTGTGGCATTTGCTTTTGTGAGAGGACTCAAGTGAAAACTGAAGGGACACAGGAATGGCAAGGGAGGTGCTGACAGGCATCAGGCTTTCATCTTTGTGTCTCTGGGCCACCAGAAGAGCAGTCAATAGCTACTGTCATCTGATGGATCAATGCTGCCTGGAAACTATGTGAAGCACATCTGGCTTTCAGTTCCCAGTGGACAAACATTCGCAGCACAAAGCCAGCTCCGGGATGGCAGTTGTTTGCATTCCTAGTACCAAACTCAGGAATGCAGAGGCATGAATATTCCCCACCATGTGAGCTGGCTACTCAAGAACAGCACAGCAACAAAGAAAAACATTCTTGCCATTCCCAGTGCTGTCTACAAGGCAGATTTCTGCTTTCAGGACAGACAACTTGGCACCTTTTATGATGTTCTTTGGCGATAGCTACATCTGCTATGTGGGCCAGGCTACGGGAGAGAGAGCACAAAGCAGAGCGTTTGGCACCGAGGACCTGACCCACACCAAGGACATCTCGGAGGGTTTTGATTCAGACTAACCCTGCAGATTGGACATCCCTGAGCAGCAGGAGAGCAGATTGGACATCCCTGAGCAGCAGGAGAGCAGTGCCGGAGCGCTTCTTTGCTTCAGTTCCCTGCGCAAGGAAACCTGCTCATGAGCTCCAGCTCTGCAAGGTCACCAAAAACACAGCAAGTAGAACAGTCCGCTTAAAAGCATGCTTCAGACCCAAATCAAAATTGAATATGCATGTCTCAGTTAGCAATTAACTCTAACAAACTGATTTCAACTTACAGAACAAGTGGGGGAAAAGCCCCAGTGGATCTGTCTACGGAGATGTCCCCAGCCCCAAGCACAAGAACCATGTTTCCTCACGCTTCCCACCTACAGGAAAACTCTAGCCTTGCCTGTCGCAGCAGCAGGACCGTGGCTGGCCAGCCATTTTTGGCTGTGGAGCGAAGGGCACAGCTGAAGATGCGCTCGCTAGGGATACGAGAGTACCTGCCAATGAAATGCACTTCGTGTGGCGAGGACTTACTGCGTTTTTAAAATACTGGTTGGTGCAACCGGAAACCCCGCACCTTACCCTGATGGTAAATTACTGTAAACTCTGCAGAATAACCCACAGAGTATAATTTCTCATGCTGCGGCGTAACACGGGGGGGGGGGGGCGGGGGGGGGCGGCTCAAAAGACCTGCCGCACGGCGCACCCCCGCCGCCCCGGCCCGGGCTGAGGGCGGGCGCTGCCCCCCGCCTCCCCGGCCGGCGCCGCCAGGTGGCGCCATCGGCCCGACGCGGGCGGCGCCCCGGCCGGCGGGACCCGCGGCGGCGGAGCGGGGGGGCCCCGCGCCGAGCGGCGGCCGCTGCCCAGGCGCCCCCGGGCCTCAACGCCGTATCGGCCCTTTTGTTCCGAGCTCGGGTCAAAGCCCGAGGGAAACGGAGCAGCCGGGGCGGGGCGGGGCGGGGCGGGGCGGGGCGGGGGCTGTGCTTGGGAGCGCGCCCACCCCAGGCGCCCTGTTGCCGGCCGGCAGCCTCGGGCACAGCCCGCCGCCGCTCGCCCCGCCAAGAGAGAGTCCAAGCGCCCCCAGGGGCACGCAGCCGGGGTAAAATCCGCCCCCCTCCCGCCCAAACACAAACACCCCTGCCAGGGGTAACCCCAACCCTGCACTGGTGCACAGGGCTGGCGCGAGACCCCACCACCCCGCCGACGCCTGCTGCAAGGAGGAGCCCCGACTGCCCACCGACACGGGGGGCGGGGCGTAAGCCAGTCTCCCCCCAGTTGGTCCCACCTGGGGTAAACAGCAACTGCCCCGCCAACAAGCGCACGTGGCAAAACCCCGGGGGTGCGGGGTAAGCCCCAACCAGCCCTCCGCCATTCACGTCTCCGGCGCAAATCCTCGTACCGCCACCAGCACTGGCGTTGCCAGTCTAAACCAGCGCGGCCCCAGCAAGACTGGCCGGGTCACATCTGCTTACACCACCTGACGATCGGCCTCTTTCAAAACCCGGCCTCCCGCTGCTGCCGCCCTCCAGTTGCCTCGCTCTGGCTGATGCTTGCAAGTCCAAAGAGGGTAGGGGGTTATGGTTTATAATTAACGCTATTGAAAATAGACTTTGAATAAGTTGAACACAGAGAGGCTAGAAAGCTGTTGTGCAACTGGCACGTTAGGAGGAAACAGAGTGGTATCATTCAAACAAAGGTAATCCAAGACAGCGCAGCGCAGGAGCTTCGACTACCAGGCAAGTACTTTTAAGCTTGTTTACAAACCAACCCCAGTGAACTGAATACGTGCACTGAGCAGCACAAACCTAACCACAGCCAGCTCCGTGAGCAGCAGGACAACTGCAGGGCTAGGCCGTCCTACTCAGAAACTCTAATATTTTGAAATTCTAGTTTGCTGAATTCCCAGGCCGAGGACCTCTCGCAGAAAAAGATGCTGAAATTCGAGGGGTTTGGTTTTTTAAATACCAATCCAGCTTGTGTTTAAATTTCTTACAGATCTATCTTTAAGACAATAGCCATGAAACACTATCTGGGTTTCCTTCTTCTCAGCTGATGTTCACAAAACTGTTCCTGGGAAGGGAGAAACTGGCCAGCCAGTTACACTGGAGAAAATATGAAACAGACTATAGATGAAATGCTGTGCAGTTCAAAACAAAACCGGGGGGGGGGGGGGGGGGGGGGGGGATGAAAGATTAAGAAGTTGGGGGGTGGGGAATCTTTTTTTTGCCCTTTTTTTTGGGGGGGGGATACTAACTCTTTATAGTTTGGGGCTTCTATAGATTTTTTATAACTAGGATAGAATTTTCAGACAGAAATGGGATTTTTTATATCAGCCTTCCTCAGAACATTTTTATTGAGGAAATATGTTTGTATGGCTGTGGAAGCCATTGGGATGCTTGGAGTAAAAGAGTACAGAAAGAGAAGACTGGGTTAAATTAATTCCTGCTAAATACCTACCAGCAGACTTGCTGTCTATATGGGGAGCTGGAGACAGAATTGTACCAGGGTAGAAAGGATACTGTGTCTATTTTTAGCACTGCCTTCAACACCGTAGGAATTCAAAGGAAAACTCCAACTCAGCACACAGTCTTCTCATCATCTGCTTCTGTCAAGATTAAATCAGGGCTGAGATCATTCTCTTCCCCTGCAAATCCCTGCTAGGAAGGATCTGTTCTTTTCTGCAAGTAAGGAGCTACCATGGTACAAAGCACTCCAGAGCTCATATGGTGTGGGCTCTGGGAGTCCTCCCCCAGCCAAATGTCACCTCTTTCCTCCTGGTAGTCAGGGGCAGGGGAGAAAAAGAGCCTCAAAAGCCTCAGCACTTCAGCAGGAAAGACCAAAGGTGTTTCACCTGTTCTGTATCCCCGCTCCCTGTGTACTGTTCCCAGCCCTTCTCCTTACATCACGTATCCTGGGGCAGTTGCAAACAAAAGGGCAGCATATGTCCAGCACGCTCCTGGTGCCAGGCGGCATGGAGGGCAAGGGGAACAGGGTCCTGGCACATGGCCACGGACACTCATGGTGTCACTTACTGAGATGAGGCCCTTACCCTACAGGAGTATGTGCCCTTCTTGCCACTGCAGGGCCATCAATCTCTGGGAAGGAGTGGGCTCCAGTAGGTGGGTGGGGCACCTATTTATCGGTAGAAATTCTCTCTGATGTTAAGAGTACAAATGAGAGCAGCCTTGGAAAAGGCATTAGCAAAAACCTGACTGCCACTCTAAAAATAAGGCAGGCTCCTGGAGTTCCTTAGCTCCAGTCTTCTTTTAGCATCATGGCGCCTCAGATCTTTCCTTCTCATCTTCCACCTTCCAGTTTCTCTTTAATAAGAACTGCTCTTTCATTCTTCACAAAGCACTACTTACTCTACTCTCTCAGTGCTCCTCTTTTGTAATTCTGTTATCAAGCTGTCTGCTAGGTGGGGAGCAGAAGGTGCAGGACTTGGTGCTGCCTTTGAGGTACAGGTAATTATTATGTGCATCTGTTATTGTGGCTGCTGCCTCAACAGGTGGAAAACATGCTGTTCTCTGATAGATTTGCAGCACTCTGTGCTCCTGCCTTGTCTTTCTTCTAAAGCCAGTCGTGTGGTGTTCCTAAAATAATAAACACAGCCTCACTGCTGCCACAAAAAACCCTGGTAAATATATTTTTATGGGAATGAAATATTAAAGGATTGGAACAGTTATTCACTGAAAGCAAAATATGAACAGTAAGGTTGGGTAAAGATTCAAAGGCTGGTTTGCTTCCTTTCCCTGGGGCATATCAAGGCTGTACTGTTTGCACTTCAGAGATGGATAGTGGGGAATTACTTAACCCAAAATGATGGAAACAATTCAGACTATAATAATATAGCATGAGAGTTTCTCACATTACATCTATTCCCCATACTTCTGGCTATATACTGCCTTCAGATTCACGTGCACAACTCTCATTGGATTCTGGAGGAACTGTATTTAAAGCCAAAATGCATTTCATTGTCTTTTCGAAGTCTCTCTATGGTTTAGTTGCTAAATCCTGAGCTCAAGGACTGGGGACAAAGCTTGTCTAAACATTTCCCAATGTCTGTCTCTGTGAGATTCCCATCTGCTGCATTTTATTTTGAATTTCATCTTCCTACTTTCCTAAAAACACAAAGCAAACCCACACATTTTCTCTGCCCTGGAGTGCAGGAATCACCAAATTTCCCAGCAGGTTCTCTCACAATATACAATGGATCCAAGTTTGTGTAAAAATGCTACAAGCCCTTTGTGGGGTAGAAAGGGAGGAGACCAGAAACGTGTGCCAAGTTTCTGAGTGTTATGAACACTCCTCATCCCCCAAAGGGACTCCATATCCTGTTTCCTCTCTCCCAAAAATTTCACCTGGCTTTGGGTTTCTTTAGGAGAAATACACATTACTCGAGTCCAGGCTCTAAGTCTTTGGTTCGTGCTTCCTGCTGACACTGCAGAGACTACAAGAGCCACAAAAGCTGAGTGACCTAGGGGCTTCAAATTTACTACAAGAGCAGAGCAAATTAAAGGGAGAGCACATTAAGCGGGTGGGGAGATTGTTGTTGATCAACAAATCTTCATTAAGTTCCCACACCAAGCTGTGCCGCACCTCCGATGAAACTGATAATTGTGTCTCCATCTGTGTTTCAACTATTTCTCCACCAGGCTTAAAAGAAATTCAGACTTGCTTTAGGTCTCAGTAGAAATAAAACACAATATTAATCCACCTTGCCCCATGCATGCACCCAGTTTGGAGGTGTTGGTGCATCGTTCAAACAGGCCAAGTTCCATTCTGTTCAGCATCAGTTATTTACTGCCCCGGTTTTTGCTAGCTCTTTTATTTACTGCCAGTGTCTCACAGAGACTTTGTTCGCTGTTTTATGGTGACTTTCTGGATTACTGGTTTGCATTACCAAAGACAAAGTCTGAGATCAGTTCCTGGCACTGCTCTCCAGATGTTTCAGCTCAAGAGCCACCAGCATGAACCCCAAGAGTTCATACAATTTGCACCTCCCCACAGCAAAGCCTGTGCTCGGCATAACAGCAGCTTTCACAGGAATAGAGCAAAGCCCTTTTCTGATACTCGTGATGGAAGGGAGGCTACCACAGCTGGGGCCTCTGACAGCCTTCCCCGCAGACCAGTACTAGAAATACAGCTCCACAGGTAAAACTCGGGTGCCAAGCTACTCTGCTGTATAGGCTCTAAAACCACTCTGCCCAGTTTAGGCCAAACATAGAGAAGTTTGAGGAAAAAGTGCAAGGGAAAGCAAGGGGAATTAAACAGCAGTACTGAGAGTTATACAGCTTTAGCATCTGCAGTGTACATGCAGAGCAGGAACTTCTGCCACAGACTGTCCTTGCCCTAAGGTAAGGTAAGAAACAATCATTAGGCATTTCTCTTCTAAATATAAGGTAAGAAACAAAAGGTACATGCACATACAGCATGAATGAGGAAGTTAGCCTTCAGTGTCATTTTTTGCCAGGTAACATTTTTGGTGGCCAAACTATATGTTGGCCATGGAGATTGGCTGTACCCCATACCATGTTGTCCTCCCAGTTGGATAACACTTGAAAAATGCAGATGGGACTCAACCTTTTCTGTATCAAAGAGAAGGCATTGAGTATTTGGGTTTATGCAGCAGCACCTCAGTACGCAGGCTGTTACTGGTTCCCAACACTTGGGCACTGCAAGATAACCTCCCCTTCACAAAGCTGCCTGCTGTGTCCCAGGCAAGACTGAAGAGTGCAACCACAGCAGCTGCCTTCTAATGGGATTGAAAATTTTTGCTAGTGGTTAATTGGCTTCTATGCTCTAGAAGAAAATATATTCTGTTCTTTTTGTACCAGGTGATCTATGACATTTGGGGACACATATTTTTAACTGCTAGTTTGTTTTATAAGTATGGTAAGAGTTAACCTAAAGGACAACTGATTAGAAATACCTGTAATCCCAAGAGCTAATGCAACTGCTGGGAAATTCTAGACCTCAAATCAGCTGTGCTACAGAACATGATGAGTTCCTATTTTTTTTCCCTTCAGCAGACTTAGGAGTGAGATTTTACAATGGGGAGCAAGCAATTTGCTTAGCTGACTTGGGATTTCATGTCCTTCCGTTGCACCTCTTCGACTATTCATAGAGCAGCAAGCAAGTCTAGCTCTGTTCAGTCTCAGTCTGATCTCTGTACTAATTTGATTTATTGTTTTTAGTTCTCAGATAGTATATTATGGTATACCCCAAAGGGTCTGATTAGAACTGGCCAGTATTTTAATGATTTATGAGGGGCATCTGGGACTGCATGGGTAGCATACATGTTGTGTCACTGCTATAGGAGGAGTTTGTATTGATCATACCAGCATGTTCCAAGGCATGTCAAATTCCAGTAAGCTTTAGTTCACAAACCTGATTTGACAGGTGGCCAAGCTTATGCTGGGACTGACTGTAGTTCTCATGGTGGGAATAAAACAAAACAGCTGGATTGCTTCTAGCCATTGCATTATGAGAGGATTTCCATTCCTTTCTCTTGTTCTATTTCTATCTTGCAGTGCTTAAGGAGGTGTTTATCCTTCTGAGTTCTGTAGCCAGAAACCTGGGCAACGGGAGCTTGCTATCAGCTCTGCGGTTTATCTTTTTGCCAGAAGATACTGGTGAGAAATACAGGCTACTGGAACTAGCCTTCCAAACCTCTCCAAGTCCTGCCATGGCTAGACTTTCACATTGCTAGAAAGTCTCAGATCAGAGAGGCTGGGGTGAGAGAAAGAAACATGAAGAAACAATTAGAAAGACAGTGCAGTTGTTTTTAAGCCATAATATCACAGCATTTAATAAGGAATCCTGCTATTTTTTTAGGGTATATCTAAAGGAGGACTTTGCAAGCACTGAAAGAAGGGTATCAGGAGCACAACACTGGGATATAGGGTTTCCGTGTCCTTGGTTTGACTTTGCACATTCTGAATTCTATTTTGAGCACCAAAGCCAAAATCTGCCAAAGCTTTCCTAGGAAACCTCATCACCCAGCATGGAAGTCCAAACTTGACCATGACTTTTGCCTCAATGTAAGCTGCCTTTGACTCACTAGGGGCGGGCACAGCTTTTGACCTAAATTAAATCCGAGGGTGACCCTTTATCCAGTTTCAGCTATCACTGCCATTGTTTGGCAGCACTCTGCCCTGGGTTGCCTCCCAGCTCAGACTTGTGGAGAGATGTAGAAAAATCATCCAACTTAACTTTACCATCTCCACCTGTGTGGTGGGAACAGTAGTGTCTTCCTCACAGACTCACTGTGATAACAACTACAAAATGCATTCCAGTGCTCAAGAAACATCAGGGAACCACAGCTGCCTACCTCCTGCTGTCTCCCATCTTCCTTCCTAGCAGGTTACTCAACCCTCCTGCTATGCCAGTGTAGGGATAGGAGTCTGCTGTCTCCTGTAAGTTGGGAGGTATAGAGCTATCTTTGTGGTACTGGTAAAGACCACAGGACAAGAACAAACGGCAGTGAAGCTGTAAATGCCCCCCAAAATGGACCCCCAAAAAAGGCAATATATTGTTTTTAAGATAGAAGAACATACCAGAGCTGGTCACAGGGGAGAAGGGCTTTGCATTGTGCCATCCTTTTGGTTAAATCCTTGGGGCAGAAACCATTCATTTGTAATGGAATTTTTTGAATTCTGAAGCCTGATGTTTCCAGCGCTGGGCTGGAGGACACTGCTATATTAGTTATTGTTATGGCAGCCTCATTCACCTTCAGAAATGGCCTGCTAAACTCTGGTGGGGACACAGGACACCGACCTAAGGGACTGCATTACAACTGGGGTTCTGTACAAGGCACAGCACAGGAAATCCTTGGCCTCTGAACATTGCTGAAACAAGAAACAAACATGACATCTGCCCCAGATCGTTTTGGAGGTGACCTGGGAAAATCAGATCAAGCTAGATAAGAGTATGCAACATGGAGTAAGCCTGAAAAGTAAAAACCATGGCTGAGAGACTGGAAACAACACCCAAGTGACACTTTGTCCTTCTTCCATTAAGCTAGATGCAGTGCGCCCAGCAACCTGTCTGGCTTTCTCGTGTTGTGTTCGGCTGGAACAGAGATGTCCAGGTTGACAACCCTTACAAAGCAGACAGTCACAGGGCTGCTTGGCAGTCACAGTTTCACCCCAAACAGCCACAGAGAGGGAGCAGAGAATGTACCCTGCAGTGTACCGCACTAACAGGCTTTGCCTCCCACACAGTGACACTGCTGAGGCTGAAATGCATCACTGCAAATGTGAGCCTCCAGTCCACTGGATCTGCTTTAGAGAAATAGACTCAGCACATTTCAGGCAGTCTGTGAATAAACCCAAGCTTGTACCTCTCCGCAGGGTCAGGCTGTACTAACACCATCCAGTAATGACAGCACCACATGCTCTCTGCAACTGCAGGCTGCAAATATTGATAGAGCATCACTAAATGAAATAGCAACCAGGATTTGTGTTGTTAAGGGAGGGTGAAGGCTTTGGAGTGGTTGTACCAAAGCACCAGTTTCAGCCCAACAAGCCAGCTGGTTACTGGCAGCTCCAAGAGGAAATCAAAGTGGCCCATGTTACTCCTGATTTACAGCAACCTGCATCAACTTGCCAGCCTGTGTTTCAGAAATGTTTCATCCTCTGAGTTTTTCAGTAATCTTCTGAGGGTCCTTCCAGAAGAAAAAAACAGTTTACCCATTCAGAATATACCAGCTTTCACCTTGGACAAGTCATTGCTGGAGGCAATAGAGATACAGCGATGTAACCACTTTTGTGCACTGGAGAAGAAGAGCCAGCCTTAACATAGAAGAACTGAGTTTTAGGCAAGCTTGTCTTCAAGTGGGAGCACAGGGACAGCAAGAATGTCTCGTGAATATAGCACATGCAAGAGCTTTTTAGTGCTATAATACTGTAGATTGGGATTTTTGTTTTCTCAAGAGGGAGTGAAAAATATCAGTACTGAATGGAGGAAGGAGTTACAGACTGTCAGAACCACTCATCAGTCAAGTTTGATGGTTGAAGTCCACTGCAGAAGACACTAGTGATAATGTTTGATCTAGGAGTGGTAGCCTGGCAGGGAGCTGAAGACTCTCAAATATGGGCATGCTGTTGCAGTGAGAGTTAGCATGAAGATGTGTTAGAGGCATTTTGGACCAGCTACTGTCTTTGGGTCATATGCAGTGTGTCTGCCTCTCTACCAGATCAGGTTGGGTTAATGGGTATAAGGATGGACTTGGCAGCTGAGAGCACAGGAGTACCAAGGGGCTCCAGAGGGCCCAGTTCTGCAGCTGAACTTCTGTGCTTACAGCCAATAGCCCTGCATCTTTGCTGGGACTAGGGCTGGAGGGGAACTGACTTGCCTTCTCTTGCTTGCCAAGAGCCAAGTTCAGGTCCTTAGAGCTCTACAGGGCTCTCGCTCCAGCTGATGACTTCATGAACACCTAGCGTCGGGAGGAACACAGCTCCCCACGCAGCTTTAAATGTTTGTGTTTCCCTGCATATGCTGATGACATCATTGCCACCTGAGGGCCTGAACTCTGGTCTTGGCAGGTAAAAGCCTTTTGGGTCACCTTACATTGGGGTTCTTGCTCTCGATGCATATTTATGTAATGATTTCTAGATGGCAGTAATTAAATAGCTGTAAAGCACCACCTAAAAAGCACCAGTAATAAATTCTTAATAGCTGATGCTATAACAAGCAGTTACAAAAAAATGTAAAATATATCGTAACATGCAGATTGTTAACAGCGTCTGGGCCTGTTTAATGCACAGCTTTAAATAGTTACAATGCACACTATTAAAATGGCATGTAAAATTTGTAACTAGTAAATAAAAGGTCCAATTCAGCAACAAAATATACCCATGCTTCATTGGTGAGGAAGCCATAGAAAAGCTTGGGGTGGATGAGCTATCTCCTCTTATCTCTGTAATCCTTCTGGTGGTGTTACCTATCAGCCATGACTTCTGTAAACCATACTCCATGTACCCACCCCTGCCTGGTGCAGATTCTGTCCCTGCCTTTGTCCTGACTCAGATATATGGTTAGGATCCCATTTATATTACAAAAATGCAACTGTGTCCAGAAAAGCCTTGGTTTTGCATTTCATAAGGAAGGAGTGGGTCAGGGAAAATCCATTTAGGTGCCCATATTTTTCGCTTCCCTTTTATCCAGTCAAAGCTGCGGTGTAGGCAGTATCTCTTCAGAGATGATTTCCCGTGGCTAAAGAATAAAATAAATATACATGCAAGACCCAGAAAAATTAGCAAAATCAGCAGGTGGCCAGGTTTTGCACATTTGGTACAACATTGCTGCACATGGAAGGATGGCTGCTTCTGTCTAGCCACTGTTAGGAACCACACACATGGTTGGTAAATACAAGTGTACTAACCAGCTGATGACAAGAGAATATTTTATACTACAGTTACAGACAAAAATGAGGCCACCCTGCCTCGGGGCCTTCCTGCTGATGTACATCCTGAAACAGTCAAGACGATCAGGTCTGAGCCCTGCTGGCTGGCCCACAGGCTTGCTATGAAAAAATTCGACATTTTTGAGGCTTCTGAGGCCTGGCAACCCATAACATCAGTGGAAGCTGTGGTAAATTCAGGATATTTGAGAACCAGAATGGGTTGATTAAATTTCTTCCTTACATTTGAGTTGTGCTTTGCATCAGAAATGTTACTGCTGATTTCCCTGGATGTCACACAGAGGAAAGTTCTACTTGGACAGAGGAGAGCTGTCACCATCCCTCTCCAGTTGGGACAGAAAATTTGGTACCAATGCAATACTGAGGGGAAAACCCCCAAAACAATCTGATGTTTTCCTCTTCCTTGTGCTGCTCAAAGCTGCTCAATACAGACATTAATTTAGATAGTCTGCTCCTCAACATAGGCTCTGCATGGTCTCTTGAGAGTAAGTCCACCTAAATGGATTTTGCCAAGTCACACCAAGTGGGTACCTTACCCTAAATATACAGCTGGGTTGAAGTTGTGGGTCTGGAAGGCTCTACTAAATTTGGAAGTGCTGTTCAGATTACATCCTCCAGCTGCTGGAGAGATTTTCTTACAAACAGTTGGCTGTTCAAATACCTTGTGCCTCCCTGGAAACTGCCTCTATCTCAGCTTTCAAGCCCAGCCAGTCCTACCTCAGTCATCACTGTATTTGATTCATACCATCTATATCCCATAGCGTTCCTAGCAATTGATAAATTATGGCTCCAGCGAGACTATCAGGTTAAACACCAAGGAAGAAAGAATGATGACAGTAATACTTGTCATTTGTGTGGAAATGTAGCAACACAACCCCCTCTCTCAAACATATGTTATCTTGGAGGAATCTTTGCAAGGGATAGGCTTTCTGAGAAATGTTTATGACTTCTGAATACACGATAGGCATGAACTTGACACGACCTACTTTGGCCAAGCCCTGGGCTTCAGCCTGGTCTTTTACCACTACAAATCAGTCTATCTGAAGTGCAGTCAGACTGATAACTTCACTGAGATGACAAGATTACAGCACATACCAGCTCGAGAAAAACCAGGATGTAGAGGACTTTGTTCTCAGGATTTAAAAATTCAGAAATATTTTTACTAAAGCCAGAGGAAAATGGCCACGTTCTACTCACACACAAAAGCCAATACAATACCTGGGATGATTAAAATATTGAGTGCATCATTCAAATGAGAGCATTAACATCTTTGTATTATACTCAAATTCCTCCTTTATCTTTGCATTGGAAAACATGAGGAAAAGCAGAAGATATAAAGGTTTTCTACTAAATATCCTAGACACAAGAGTTGTTTTTTCTTCCTGACTTGCCACAGCATCATGCTGCAGGGTTTTGTGTCGCCCCATCTCAGCCTTCACACCATCTCCTCAGCTTGATCTTGTACCAATGTAATGCTAAATTGTGAAATTATACTGACTGTTGAGTTTGTTCTTATTTAATTAAATACTATAGTGTTGGAGAAATTGGATAAAGGTGGCACATGTTTCCAAGGACTGAGACACTGTCAAGGGATAGCTGTCTCTAAAGGCCTGGTTCACAGCACTGAACAGCACTAATTATGTTACGGATAAAGCTATAGTCACTGAATTAACTGAAAAAACACCAAAGTGTCCACAGTATATGCAGTCCACAGTGGCATTCAGTGCTGAGAAGAGAGGAAGTATCTCCCTCCAGACTATTTAGGCTCTCTGGGACCTCTCACAGGACCACTTTCCTTTCTTCCTGGGATAGTCTGTATATAAGGAACGATTGATGCGGCTGCTCTTGTAGCCCAACTGCAGCAAAGCCACTGATGGGTTTCCAGAAAGGCAGCTACAGATGCAGGCACAGTGTGGTGACATGTACGGCTTGTGTCATACTCTAGGTCACTAGATCATCAGAATGACCTTCTGTTCTGCGATAAGCCTCTTTGACTGCAATTCTCCTCCTAGTCATAATTAAGGAAATTCTGTTACACAGTTCAAATACAATTACAGTTGTAGTACAAACCAATTCAAAATTAATCTAAATATAATGGTAAAATTTCTCCTACGTGATTGAATAATTACTGCAATACAACTCCAGTAGGGCAAAGATCAGGAACATTTCATATGAATATCATTCAGAAACCAGCATTTTAAAACTGTATTGCTCATTCATATGACACACATCACAGAAACTGATCCACTACACAAAGCAAACATAGAGGAATTGAGCTGAGAATCATTAAAAACATATTTTTAAAGTTAAGAACAACCACATTATTACATATAATCATTTTCCTTTCACACTAATGTGTTTTAACCTATTCATGCTCCTTATAAAACATTACACAAAATTTTAATCATAGCATTGTTTTCTTTAAATATCTGCATTTCAGTAAATGACACTTGCATGTATAAATTTAGTGAGTTAAAACATTAGACTGATGCTAGAACTGAGCAGTCATTTATTCAGAAAAACATTGCCTTGTTTTCCTGTCTGTAAATTTTCTATGGAAAGCTATTATTTTTTTCAGTGTATTCATTATTCAACATATTAGTTGAATAGTCCTACAGAGACTTCTCTGCTTTTGAATCATTCACAGCCTGTTCGTTGCCATTATTTCACATTTGAAATTTGAACCCCAGTCCTTACTTTTTATTGGATATAGAGTTTACATGAACTGATGCTGTTCTCTCATTGAAAAAATGTGACCACAATGCAGATGGAATAAGTTTTGTACCAAGCTTCAGTTGTTCATGCCTGTGTTTCAACAGGAATAAATTTCTTAGCTATAATACAAGATCAATGTAAGCACAAGCTAAAAGTCATCTTAGGATAATTCTAAAGAAGCACACCCGTCTTATAAAGACCGTTCATTATTCCACAACTTTCAATATCCACATAGCATACACTACCTTCTTTTGCCAAGCCTACACGGTTATGTTCCCTTCTAGAAAGACAACTTAAAAAAAAAAAAAATCTCAGAAGGATCACCTTTCCTGAGGTGTGCTATACTTCAGAGTTATCTGCCCAGCTGTCACAGGGGTGGAGTTATGGACCTGGAAAGCACAGCTCCCAGAAGTGCTGTGTGACTGAGTTGCTGCCTGTCCCTCCCCATCTTAACAACAGCCTGAACGCCACAATGTTACCAGGACTTTTGGGCAGGGCCCTGTCATTCTCTGCTCCTGTGAGGCTTAGGAAAGCAAGGCTGACAGCAACCTTCAGTTCTCTGAGGGTAGATAATATGAAAATAAAAGAATTTATACAGTGGAGAGGGCGAGAGGAAGGGATAAGTAAAGAAAAAAACCAAAACAGTTAAAAGCAACTTTATAAGGAGTGAGAAGTGCCCTAGAGTGGTCATTAGCCACGCTGCAAGGAATGAGATACATCAAAAAAGGGGAACATTTGCTGCAGATATTATGAGGTGGGAATGATTGGAGGAGGCTGTTATTCTTGAAAGTATTTAATGAACTGGCAGATGGCCCTGTGGTCAGGACACAGGAAATGCAAGTCCCATTTCTGCTGCAGACCTCCTGTGTGGGATCAGAGAAGTCCTGCTGGTTTCTGAGATCACCAGTGGGAGCCGGGCAGACCTGGCACAGTGGGCACTGGGGTGGCCAGTGTCAAAGAAGCTATCAAAATCAATGGGAGGTGTCCGTTCCAGTATGGGAATTCCTCCATGCCTCCTCTTGTATAAAGCCATCCAAAATGGGCAAGAACATCTGCTTTTGTTTTCACACTAAAAGCTGACGCTGGAGGAGATACGCACATTTGGGAGGGGAGCACATTCCACAGTGGAGCTCTTTGTAATACAAACAATACAAGACCATCCTGGGAACATCATTATTTGGTGAAAACTTAGTGTATTCAAGAGGACAAGGCTGCCTGTGAAGGTGGCAGAAGATGGTGTACTGAAATAACAAAGGGCCCTGCTTGGCAGCTGGGTGGCAAGGCAAATCACCCAAAGTGCGTGGCAGAAGGGTGGCTTCTAGTCAATGTTCAGTGGCCTAACACAGACAACAGTCTGCTTCCCTCCTTCATTTCTGTAGACATTTCAGGGACATAGTTGCTCCATTTCCCCTTCAGCAAAACAACAAGATCCCAAAGCAGGCTAGTCCTCAAACTCTCTCTCTGTCTGTGCATGCAAAGATAAATAGTTTTAAACAAAATTACACCAAAATATGAACTTGGAGCTCATGAAATTACCTTGATGGGAAACTAGGAAAACCTTTGACCACAGTTAGTGTTTGGAAAGAAATTGTCAATGGAGGTGCTTGAACATGAATACAACCTATTTGTAAATGATAGAGATGTTCTGCAGAAAGATGGTAGATTTCAGGTTTGCTGCCCTGGACTGTTCTACCCAACCTGACCCCTCTAATCATTTATGCAAAAGATGTTCAGTAGGCAGTGCCAGAGCAAGACTTTGACTCATTGACTACAACTTCACCCATGTCCTAGACAGATGCTTCTGTTCTAAAGCTGCACGAGTTGACAGACTTCCTAATATCTCTGTAATGCAGATGCTTGACTGATTTTTAGAACATAGAAAAATATATATTTTTAAAATATTTTCTTAAAACAGAACTCTGTTAAAAATAGAATTTCCATTCCCCTCTTAAACAAACATCCTCCCAATAGTTCAAATCTATAGCTAACACAAGGAACCACTATTTCAAAAGAAATGTACCACACGGGAACAGAGTAATTCCAAAGATAAACTGATGCCTAAAATAAATGTTTCTCCTTGTAACTGAAGTAGTAACTTCAAGATTAGAAATGGCATAGTTCTTGGAGGGTGCAGAGAGGAGAGGAATGCAAATGAAACAACCTATTAAAAAAAAAAAATTAATGTTTATATGAATGGCAGCTGGAATCACTATAACTTACTCATGCAGATTTTTTCTACCGTGAACATTTGTCATGAGGACAAGTATGGCTGGTAACTACCACCAGAAAGAACCAAAATACTCCTTACAGAGTTTCCCCTGTTGAAGCTGACAATTAAGAGCTAACCAGTAAACAAGATTTTGCATGACCGGTTCTATTCAGCTCAGTTTGTTGAGCAAATTATAAAAGACAAATTGGATAAAGTATATATAAGGAAGTCCTAGTTACATGGTTAAAGAAAAAGCTCAGCATACCAAATTAGTAACTTGTTTCTATACCCACTGAGTAGCTACCTCTATATAATACATTTTCTGTAGCATTACCTCTTTCCATTCAAAAGCAGAACTCTCGTGCTGGCATATTGAGGACTGGGCTGTTTCACTGCAGTAATAATAGTGTCTAGAATTCCAGACAGTAGTATGAACTTTCCCACTTCGTATGAAAAAAACGTTTAAAAATATTATCATGAAGTTTTAATCAACTGTTTGACATACCTAGAAAGAAAGGTTGAGTAGTCAGGTCAAAATAAGCCTACTGAGGCCCTCGGCCTAGTAGTTTGCAAAGCTTTCGTTTCCAATTTGCCGTAAGAATATAAAAGCTTATTTTAGAAGCACAGGCTTTGAAATCATTGTCTGAACAACAACACGGGACTATGAGAGCCACTGGACTGTCATTGTTTAGAATGGAGCGGTATTCCCAAGTCCAGTCATGGTCCCTGCTGTGATAAGCATATAAACACCCAAGAGAAAGACAGTATCTGCCCCCAAAAGCTTACTGCTGTAACCGTGGGCCAGCTCTGTGAGGGGATAAGGGAAGGTGAGTGGAAGAGAGGGCGGCCTCAGAAATGCCTCTGGCTGGTGGTGAATGTCTGCCCTCCACCTTTCAGGATGGCCTGGGACTCCCTGTGCGGCGGCGACTTACTGCGCTCCAAGATCAGAAGTGCCTCAAGCCGGACACCTGGCAGCCAGGGCAGAGCCCGAACACCCTCCCTGGAGGAGCTGTGGCACCTGCTCTGGACACGCGCGCACCCCACGGGGCATGTGGATGAAGTCTGGCCAAACCTTTATGTGGGAGACCTGTAAGAGAGGGGAAAGGGTTGAAGGTGTTAATGCAACTCTTAGCCCTCACCCTATTTCCCCCCAGATCTTCCACTCTACTTAAAAAAAGAGAGCTAGGCACTAATTTGGGGACCCCTCTAAGTGTGGAGCAAGGCTGAACTGTGCATAGGATGCTGTAGCATAGAGAAAAGGCATCCTAAGTATCCGAAAAGAATATTCTCCCTCCTGATTTCTCCTCCTGTATTAGTACAGGAATCCCACACTGCAAGAGCCTGGCGGGGCCACGGCATCAGTACTGCAGGCAGTCACAAACAGAGCTAAGTAAAACAGGACCAACCTCATTTTCTTTTCATATTGTCAGATGGCATCAGTCCCCTGAACTGATGGATGCTCAGCAGAGGTGACTTGGTAAGAAAGCAAACCAGAAAACTCTTGGCTCCTGCAGAAATATCACCACCACCATGACCTGTTTATTTTTCATCAGTCGAGAAGAAGAACTTAAACTGATGTTTGGGAGAAAAATGCAGGAAATGTAAAAGCCAGTTTCTTAATGAGTCACTTCTGTCTTGAAGCATTTTGGTGGACAATTTGGACCTGATCAGCCTGTCAGAAAACAGCCACTACAACTTCAGGTGGTTTTAACAAATCGCACCACCAGCAGCATGTTCTACCCCACATTGTAATGCACCAGGCGAATATAACCCACCGTCCTTCTTCCAGGTACATCACTCGTGACAAAGCACAGCTGAGTCGAATGGGCATCTCCCATGTTGTGAATGCCGCTGCTGGGTGACTTCACATCAACACTGGACCCAAGTTCTACAAAGACCTGCCTGTGGATTACTACAGAGTAGAAGCAGAGGACAACCCAAACTTTGATCTCAGCATTTACTTCTACCCAGTTGCTCAATACATAAGAGCAGCACTGAATTCCCCAAGAGGTAACTAGGCCATCTGTACATGTTGCATATCTTCTGCATAAGAGACAAGTAGGGCAAGTTATCAAATAGTATTTTGCATAAACCAACCACGTGCAGATCTGTGTAAGAATGGAGATACCCAAACTGAGTAGTGTCACACCTGTCTCCTGAACTCCCAGAGTGAGTGGGAGTTCTCCTGTTCCCCTGAAACAGGGAAGGATGCACTGAACAAGCTTTCAAAGGGGTTTTCCCTCTGCCTAGTGCTATTCATTAGCAAAAGACAAAACAGCAAGTATTCTTTATTACCTACAGGGACACACTGACCTGAAGGAGGCACATACACTTGATCTTTTCAAATTAGTGATAGGGTTTAAAATAAAAACTGGGATGGTGTAAAAAGACAAGGGCAAGCATCATAACTGAATAAGAAGAATCAACTATATTCCTACAATCTGTGCAAGTCCTACAAACACAAGATAGGGAAGAACTTGCTGGGAAACAGTTCTGAAGAAAAGAACCTAAGCAACACCACCAGCCAGGAGATAATATCACGCTGTTGGTAGAAAGACTATAACCTTGAAATAGGAAGATAACCCACAAAATCCTTGGACTTGCTAAACACAGGCCAGGTACATTGCCAGAAGCCTGGGGCTAGTGGGGGATCATTACCATTAAGGACAAACCTTCACAAAAGCAAGTCTCCACTGTGCCACAAAACTGTACAGGTACCCACTCAAAAGTGATTTATTAAGAGAATAGTTATACACTCAGCAAACTGTTTTGCTTGCATCATGGTGAGCTTTAATATCAATGAGGGTCCTAAAATACTAACTACCCAGCTTAATCATATGCAGCTAATAGATCTGATCCACACCATACAAGCTAGGAAAGGCAGACACAGTAACTGAAAATAGCATACCTCTGTGCTAGATACCTCAGCATTTACTGGTGTTTGGAGGGCTTGATCTGTCCCATTAGGAAGTATTTGCCTGAGGGCTGCATTTGGATTTCAAAACCACTCACATACTTGTGGAATTTGGATCTGCACCCATTTCTATTACAGCATACGCTATTTACAATTGAATCATTATTAGCGGTGCTCCAGAGAAAGGTAAGATCCAAAGTTTTTTCATGCATGTGTAAAAAAACCCTAAAGCTCCAAATTAATTGACAAAAGACAGAAAACAACAGATGAATCGTAGTGGCCACAAAAGCAAACAAAACCAACGCTTTGCAAGGTGCATGCCCAAATACTGAGAGTTATGAATGCAGAACAAGTTAGGGCTCAAGGCAAACACAATGAACTTACCATGTCTAGAGTGCATATTTATCCCTACTCCCATGATTTTAGATATTGCTTTACTGAACTCCATATGGAAGCAGTGTTCTGGGAATGGAGACAAGGTGAAATTCAATCATATACAGTCCAGCTGTTGCTGACATTCATCATTTTAAGGAAAGTGCAACAGTTTAGAAAATATATAAACAAGATGTTCTGGAAGCATGATTTCCTGAGGTACAGAAATTTAGCAGCTAAATACCCATGACCTGTGCAGGGATGAGACAGGGAAGGGATTGTTACTCACATCATTTAGAAGAAGAGAAAAACCAGCATTTATTATAAGCAGTGATGCTGAACAAAAAAATTATACAAGGTGACAAAAGTCCTGTTTATCTTAAATTCAGGATATAACGAGGTACTTCTGTTTGATTGAGAAGTCATTTAAGACTACTGCTTAACTATTACAAGTAAATTGAACATCTTTTTTTTAAATTGGAATTAAATTATCTTTTCACCTGGGAGGATAAGTCAAAGTTAAGACTATATGAGCCACAAACATATTTAAAGCTCTGAATCAAATTCTTATTAGAATTAAGTAAGAAGTGTTACTCCTATCATGCTTGAAGAAAAATTCCGATGCTTTACAGCAGAAAGTCCAGAAGTCCAGAAAACAACATAGACAGGTTTATTCCAGATTTCTACCTTAGCTGAACAGAATACATCTTTGGTGATGTAAGGAATTTATTTTTAAGGCATTTTCTTCAAATGTGGATGCCAAAGCATGAGCAAAAGGAAGTGGGGGAGCGTGCACTCACATGCTCCTAATTGCGAGCTATTCCTGTCACAGCGGTCAATGGCCGCATCACACCCTGAACGACTTCCTTCATCATCTTTGTCATACAGATTAGGAAATACATGCACTACTATTGCTACCATGCCATATAAGCATTATTTTATGAACCCTGCTTCCTTGGCTGCCTTTCCTTTGGCATAGCCCTGCTGTTCCTTTGCCCACGTAACAGAGCTGTTTGGGAGGCTCAGCCAAGAGCAAGCAGATGCACGATCTGCCCACTTCTCTGCAAGGAAAAACATGGTGTCAGGGAAGTACTGGCCTTCTCCCGCATACTCATGTTCAAGGGGCAACACCTCAAACATCAATCTTGCCCCTTTTTATGGCCATCTGTACAATCTGCATTTTTCTGGAGTGCAGCTAAACCTAAGCGAAAATCAGCAGGGTTTGGCAAAGTCTAGCAGAAGAGATGCCACAAAAACTATTAAACTAACACCGTGCAGAAAGAAAGATTCCCAAGTAGAGAGCTTCTCCTTTTATTGACCTCCTAACACATTTAAAACAGGCAGGTTAAAATCACCAATTAACTTCCCGAAATGGCAAACCCTCTCAAAGGCGTTTCCCTTCTTTCACTTCACTGGAGCAAATGAAAAACGAGGCTCCCTCTCCTGCCTCCTTCTTGGTGGTGGTGGTTATGAGAGAAGCTTAACTTAGGAGAAAAGGTTCCATACATCAGTTTGACCTCCCACTCTCCAGCAGATGACAGCCCTTACCTGTTCCGGGAGGCATGGGGAGAAGGGACACACCACCATTTAAAGCCCTCTGTAGGCTTCTTGCTATTTTCAGCTGTGACAAAATAGACACCTGATTAATCAAAAAATAGACAGTTGATTCTGCACCTAGCTACAGAATAGTGGCTGAAACGTAACGAGACAAGAAAACCGTGGTGGAGTGGGAAGAGCCCATGGGGCCCACTAGCCCAGCTGAGCTCTCGTCCTGGTGAGCAGCAGAATTCTGCTGGATTCAATGGAACGAGGGCAGCTGGGGCGTTCACTCTGGGTGACAGATCTGGAGCCTGGTCTTAAGCCAAATTGAATCCATACTGCAAGAAAGCAAGGGCTAGTTCAGGACATTTAGCTCAGTTAATGATGAGTAGCAAAAGGACAATAAGATATTATCTGTTTTAATGACTGATTTGTTCAACAACATTGAATTTCCCAACTTGAATTTGGCCAACAAAGTTGAATGTGCAAACTTTATCCCTAGTGCAAACCCTTTGATGTCAGTAGAGTTACAGCAGGCATGAGCTGGATATAATATCCATAATCCGTTGTTAAAAACCAAGTGTTATTGTTCTGCACAAATCCCAGCCAGATGAGAGTTATTGTCTGCCTCTGCAAAAAGTAGCTTGAGATGTGCGGTGCAACATTTCAAATAAGGATTGCAAGATTTAATAATGCCAGAAGCTAAGTGCCCCCACTTCTCCTCAGTTAATCCCGTTATTCCTAAGGGATCCCATTACATGCTCAGAGAGAAGGTTGCAACATAGCCCGCTAATGTAGGATCAGTCCAACTTCTCTTTGCGCTGTATGTTAAAACAAATGGGGGTGGGGAAGGCAGAGTTGAAGGATGCCAGCTTGTGGCATGGATTCTATGGTACAGAAGATCTAGTTATGACCTCCTTGCCCATCCCATGACAGGGGCATGCACCACGACTGCCCCTGTGAACGCTACTTTCCCAGGCTGTGGTCCAGCAGCCGCATGGGAATCCGAGCCTCAGCGCTGGGGTGGTGCATCTCGGCTGCCTCCCGTGAGAGGCTGATGCAACACGCTGTTATCGAGCCCGCTGCAGTCAGTCCACATGGTGCAGACACGCTTCGAGCGCTAGTCAAATGCAGCATATCATGGTGAGTTCGGAGTGTCACTTAACCCATTTACAGCTACTGCTAAGAAACAAGGGTCTAAGCCTGTAAACAGAACCCAATAGCAACACAGCTTTTGTTTCCTGACTCAAGTTTAACATTCTATTTGTTTGCTACAAATAATCACATAGTAAATTCAAATCTGCTTTCATTAGAGCAATTTTATGTTAATTAAATCATTTTACATGACTGATTTATCTGCAACAAACAGTCATTTTATTGTCAGTGTACCGGCATTTATCATAACCTCTGTGTGTAGTGAAACAAAGGCTAACAATGTGGAATAGATATTGCACATGTAAAAGAGATAATATACCTGCATCCTCATGGGAACGAGTGTACTAGAGAACCATGCAGATTAGGTCCAAGGTCAATAGTTGGGGCTTGCCTAGGTTTTTGCTGAGACACCTTCTAGAGCTAGTTGCTGATCTAGGAGGACTCTTTGGAAGTGCAGATAAGCCAGGGAAGAAAATTCAGTGTGTTCTTACTTGCCACCTCCTCCTCTCGGACACAGAGTTAGATATACAATGGTAGAGAGACAGCCTGTACAAGCAGGAACCTGGAATTTGTGCTGCTTTCTGTACCCCAAAACAAAAACATATCAGGCAATATTTAATAGCAGCATCCACACCTGTGCTCAGCTCGGTCTTCAGGTCCAGACTCCAGGTGGGGCTCAGCATTTTCCAAGGCAGAAGCCTCCATCTGTGTGGAAAAAAAATGGACCCAAGAACAATTTTATAGAAATTAGGTTCAGAACAGCAAGACTCCTGTCCCCCATCCAATTTCTGGTGAAATTTCAATTGAATTTCAAAATATTTAGTAATTCAAAATCAAATCCAACATCAAGGCCATCTCTTTTTAGTCATTTTGTTGGGTTTTTTTTCTCCCTCCTGGTGCAGCTCAAACCATAAATAAAATTTCTTTGTCTTTTAGTTGTAGAGTGCTGGCAGCTTAGAAGTTTTCAGACCAAAAAAAAGAAAGCAGTTCTGGTTCCAAGAAAATTTTTCAGAACATGTTGTTCCTTGGCTTCTGTTTTCTGGGGCGTGCATTAGGGTGTCTGTCTGTATTTCGCCCGGCCCTGCTACTACGTTGCAGCCAGGCCTACTGCAAACTACTGAAACATGGATTTTCCAAAGACCTTTTGGACTTAGCCCTATTTGCAGTATTTCTCAAAGGGAAATTGTGCTCCTGACTCCTTTACGTGACTTTGAAAATCTCAGACCTGGCTTGTTTGAGTCTGAAGTGACTCCTCTGCAGAAGACAATCCAGCACACATATCCCGCAAGGCTGGTGTGAAGGCTAATGATAGTGCAGCACATGGAAAAAAAAAAAAAGTCTAGTGAAAAATCAAGTTAGCATTATTTTTTAGCAGGGCCAGAAAGCATTTCTCCATATTCCCATAAAAAGTAGGACTTCACTTCCAAGAATCCCCATGGAGTTAATGGACCTGACAGGTGTAATGTAACTTGAATAATGGCATCAGTATCTCAATAAATTCTGTGAAGCTGTATCTGAATGGGGAAACACAAAGAGAAATCACTTGATCTTCTAATTCTGCAAAACTGCCATTACATTGGAAAGACTTCTTCCTTCCCTCAAAGGTTTTGATGCTCAGTCCAAGTCTGCTGTCACCAGAGCTGTTTTCACCACTTCCTTGGAGACTGTATTTGTCCCTTTATTCTGCTGAAGACACATCTATCTTTAGGGCTGAGCTCAGATTTCTCATGCCAGGATAATGAAAGGTGGCTGTGTCACATACCTTGTGGAATTCAACACCTCTCTCAGCCTGCTGGCCAGAGCAGGTTTTAACAACACATGCTCGCACTCTCTGAGCGTGCGGCTATGCCATCACAATTAGTCAAAACTGGAACGGTTGCTAAATAAATACTCTGTCACAAACAAAATGGGATTTAAGATTAAAAGCTGTGCACAAAGTACCCAGAATTAACACCCAGGGAGATGGGGGCAATCAGTCTGAGGTCTTTGGCTGGATCTAGGCTCATCATCCAACAAGGATATTTTTGTCTCACTTACTGGTAATAGAGAAATTAAGATGCCGTGAACACAAACAAAACAAGGAACTAGCCTTGAAAAGCTGTCCATTCTTTCTACCCTTACTTACATTTTACAGAGAAGCAGCATCTGAGATACTTTATTCCATCTCCAAGTGAAAAAAAAAAAAAGCAACCTGGGATTGTTTTTGCTTGTTTTAATCTTTTTCTGGATATAAATTGTCATGTTGTTAAATCACATTTTGTACAGCTATAGACTTAGTAAACAAGGGACTAAAAATATGACAGTCTAAAAAAATTAAAATATAAAAAAATGCAGAAAATATTTTGTTCCAAACCTGTGAAGATTTCCATTGAAGAAGTGTTTGGGAATTTTCATGGTTTTTTTTTTTTTTAGCTGCTTTAGTGGGAGACAGAGCTGTCCATTAGATGGTCAGAAGTTCAAATCTGATTCTAATCACTGTTTCCTTCAATAATGCCCAATTACTGAGCCACGGTCTCTGTAAAAAGACTAGACCTGACTGCAGCAAAGGACAAGAGAGTTTGAAAATTTTCAGGCATGGCTATAATCAAGTCAAACAACAGAACATATTTTTTTTCCAATTAAAAATTTCTCATTGAATCATACCATTTTTGTGAAAGTTGAAGCACTTTACAATATTTACCAGATGCAGGTTTTCAGGTTCCAGAATGAGCTCCTTGTTCACATCCAAAGGGAAAGGACTACAAACCTGAATTTTTCCATCTAAAAGCAATCCTTCTGACAAAATTTCCTTTAATTTCACATAAGACCATTTAAAAAAAAGTTTATCTTCTTCTAGTGTGGGTCAAAGACACACATTAGAACCTGGGAAGTCATGACACAGAATTGTATTTCTCAGGCTGCTTCTGTTAGTCATTGCAGCAGAAAAACCAAAAGCAAAGCAGAGGGAAGGAGGAGCTTTACTCCTAGATTCCTGAAAGGTCTTCCCTGAGGCTCACTTACAGCAACATGGAAGGACTCATGATGTTACTCTTAATGAACTCTTAATGAAGATGCAGACATCATATTTAAATCCCTGGCAAACTCAAAACATTTCATAAATTGTTTTTCTAGTGATCACCTAATACAGAAGAGAATATAAAGGCATTAGGGAAGGATAGTGACTATAGATGTACAGGGTAGACTGTAGAAATAAAAAACCCCCATAAGTTGGTGCAGATGGAATATACAAATAGGAGCTCTTCTTAATGGTAACACCCATTTTCTCACACACTTCCAACAAGGTCTGGGCAGCAGTGAGCACACTCAGAAAGCATTAGTGCCCTAAGCAAAGAAGAAAAAAAGAGCTTGTGGAAAACCAAGAGTGTTCCAGTAATAGCAGTGCACACTCCTGAGCATCGCACATTTGAAATCCCAAGTTTGCAGGCCCTCTGGTAGTAAGTAACCTGCTTCCCATAGCACAGCCTTCAAGCATGAAGACTTGAAGCTTTGCCAGCAACTACATCACTCCCCAAACCACATGTGAGCAAGTAGGGACAGCATGGATGGCAGGCTGGGCAGGAGGGCTAAGGGCCATCAGGCTGGCAAGCACAGATCCTGGAATAGAATTATGAATTTTCTGTCCCCAGCCATTAAAAACCCCACTGTTCCCCAACCAGCACTGCACCAGGTCTGCTCTGCAGGGCTGAGCACACCTGCTTGCTCAGCCCCAGTATCAGCACCGCTTCCATATCTGCTCCAGCACGATAACCTCTGTCATTTGGCCTCCTGGCATAACTGCATCTCTCTCTCCTTTTTCCAGGCAAAGTACTAGTTCACTGTGCAATGGGAATCAGTCGATCTGCAACTCTTGTCCTCACTTTCTTAATGATCCTTGAAGATATGTCCCTCGCTGACGCAATTCAGACTGTGCGCTCACACAGAGGGATCTGCCCCAACTCCGGCTTCCTCAAGCAGCTTCGGGAGCTGGACCTCCAGTTAGGAAGGGGGAAAGGCAGAGGAGCAGAGACCTGCTAGTGCCTGGCACTGGACCAAGAGATGCTGCTCTCACCGAAGGCAGTGCAAGGATGCTGTCAGGACTGCTCTGCAGTTGCACTGAGAAACTCCTTGGGAAACAGCTGAGCACGGTAGGAATTCAGTATGTATTTTTTGGATAAGCCGACTAATTGGAAAGAAAATGAAATAAAGGAGGATTCAAACTGGCAATTTAGCCCACCTGGGTCTGTTTATTTAACTACCTGTTGGGAGGGCATAGGGAGCAGTTGGGTTTTCATGCAGAATTAAAAGGCAGCACAGTCAACTTGAAAAAAGACTTTTTACTTGCTTACAATTGCATTTATACGGCAAGAGGGAAAATGGCTGAACTTGTAAAAACAAAAAGAAAGCATGAGGGTTTTAAGCAAATCTTTAACATTTCACATCCAGCTGGCATAGGGCAAGACTTCAGGTTTTGCAAGCTGACATGCTCCTTTAGTCTGACATGGTGACACGAGCCGGCATCCAGCTAAGACCTCGGGCTCCCTCTCTTATAAGCCACGGAGGCTCTTGCCAGGACCTTCACAACTCCTTTTAGCTTCAAGTCTATGGCAAATACTCAGAACTTAAAAAGACCATGAAATCCTGAGGAGCCAATACTAGAAGTCCCAGCCAGGTGCTGCACCCTGGGGCATGGCTATCAACAGCCTCACTGCTCATCACAGGGAAGGAAGGTGTCCCCTTGTATGCATAAAGCAAGGGGCACGCCCAGGGCACACTGCCCACTGGTGCACTGCAGGCCAGCAGCAGTGCCAGACAGAAGCGGTCTCCTCTTGGCTTGCAACCCGACTCTCCAAATCACATTCCCCAAATTTCCCTGTTTTAACACAAAGCCAAATCCTGGTGTCATCGTGTCAGAGCAAAAATGAGCAATGCCTCTAACAAATCCAAAGCAGCAGCTCTGCATTTCGATTAGTCTTTTACGCCCAATTGGCCACATTTAATCTTGTGAAGAACTCGAAGCAGATATTTGCTTCAGTGCAATTACAGCCACATACAGAACATTGGCAAATGCAAACAATATAGAATTTCCACTTGACGGCAGATTAATTTGGTGTGATGTTTTCCCTTGAGAGGTCTTAAAGGCTTGCAGTTCTGAAAGTACCCTGCAGTTTGTATTTATAGCACTATGGATGTTGAATAAAAAGAGAAAGGCATATACTTGTTCTGAACTGAAGTTTCTTTTGCCTCCATACATTAAAAAAAATTAACTGAGCATAGCACACTTCCACTGCATTTCTCATAATGCAATATGGAAACATGATTTCCCTGCAGAGCCTACAGAGAAATTCAGGTGGTGTTTCCACTTTTATAAATATAGTAAGTAAAACACAAGCAATGCTACAGACTAATTTCCTCTCAGGGAACAGAGAGATGGGTCTTCCCTCCAGAAAGGGTCCCATCCTTTGAGACTGGAGTAAGCAGCCAGAAGGGAGGTCATAGCTAATGATGGAAAAATCAGTGAAGTTATAGCTTTCACAGGCCTCTTACTTGCTGCCACAGCGAGAAGATTAGATTTCAGTGAGCATGGTGGCTGAACCACTCCTGGCACTTGGATTGCCTCCACCTCGGTCTGTCTGGGGATCCTTTTTTATTGCAGACCATACTGAAGCTGTTTTGTGAGTAGTCTTTTCAGTTGCCTTACTAACCACTCCCTTCAAGTCTCTGCAACTCAGCCTATGCCAAGCCAAATGGCACTGTATTAAAGCACAAGGGGTGTATGAAACACAACAGCCAAAATCGTGCATTGAGCCCATCAGGATATGTCATAATTCCCAGCACTTTGCACATCTGGAAACATCTGTGGTTGCAGGGCAGAATTTAAAGTGAACAGCTTCTCGGAGTGACTGAGTCTAAATTTACCCCAGCTGGAGCCTGTTGGCCATTGCCGGACTATTTCAGCTAGCCAGGGAGGGCCATAGATTCCCCTGCCATGCATGACTTGCAACTGGGAGCAGTAAGTCCAGCTGGAGCTGCAGCCTGCCAGGAAAGCCAAGGCACTGGCAGAGCAGGGCTGCTGGCTGGATGTCACTGTGACAGGTGTAGAGTGGAAGCTTCCTCTTCAACCTGGGAAAAAACCAGTCAAATGATGAAGAATGAGAGATCAAAAACACTGACCCAAAGACAATAAAGTAGCTATCCAACTCCAGGACACAAAAAGTGCCTTTCTAGAAGAGCCTGAGCTGGTTCCTGCACTTTGCATTGCTGTCAAGTTCAGACAGTGGGAGGTGGGTCCCCTCCTCTCCTCGCAGTTTCGCCACCCTCCCACAGATGCCAGTGCCTGAGCCCACCATTACCTTCCCTCTGTGCAAGGAGCTGCAGCACCATGGAGGTGGCCTGGCAGGGGCACAGGTGCAGGCACAGGAGGTGATGACAATTAAGCAGTCCTAATCTCTGGCCCACATGTGTTGCACACTGAGGTGGCTTATTGCCCCTGTGCTTAGTTAGGCAAAAGTCTCTTAAAATTACAGCTAGAACCAAGACAAAGGAAATGAAAACAATATTGGGGGTGGTTCCAGGTATATCTCGTGCTACAACTGCGAGATCCAGAGCTGCTAACTCTTTGCAAGCCACCAGCTCAGCCCGAGAAACAAAAAAAGAACTTCTTTCCACCACAGCCATCCTTGCTAACAAGACCTTTGGTCCTGGCATGCAGCTGCCAATTTTGCTGCTGCTGAATCAAGTGGAAGACCCACTCACTCCCATGCAGGTGTAGTGCCTCTGCAGTGCCAGCTGTAATCACACTTGCCCAGTGCCCCACCTAAATATAACCTGGCAAAAGCAACGTCAGCTGAGACTGCAGGCGGAGTGGAAGTGATCAGAATGGCAGACTCAGACATTAATAAAGCAGCATCGATGCTACCATCTTGTCCGTGCCTACATCCTACCCAGTGCAGAGCAAATGCTAAGGTTTATTTACAAACACTTATTCATTCTGCATGCTTATGAAGGAGTGACCTCCAGCACTGTGGTGGAGCTGGTGTACTTCCCACACATAGGCCTGCAAGGGAAGATGGGCATCTTAGCCCCTTTTCACAGACAAGGCACCTGGAGTTTGCCTGAGCTGCAGCAGGATGTTTGGGGAAAAGCACAACACGATTGCTCTCCAGCCTCCAGAATTGGAACGAAAGCGTGAGAATAGTTTTCTCACGTAAGATTATCTTGCCTTCACCAGCTTTTCCTCCCAGACTTTCAGCAATGATAAATACAGAGAATATTGCTGCGGGCATGTCTGCACTGCGTTATTTATCCTTTGGATTTGCACCTCGGGTTTTATTTGTAAAAGGAAAGCGGGACCATAAATCTGCTCTGCAAGGAGCCAAGGGAAAAGATGATAGAAATTTTCAGCAAGTTGCATGGAAAGAGATGATGCCAAGGACAGGTTTCCCATGGAAAGAAATGCTACCCAAGATATTGCCCAGGTACACACCATGTGTAGTGGCAACAGCTAAGAGCGTCAGCCTTTTTCTTGCAGGGACATTAATTCATTCCTCCTTGCACAGGTAGCTTTGGGGTTGCTGCAGCAAGGATGGACCTCCTATGGGACCTTCTTAATTCATAGCTTTTGCCCTTTTTCTCTTACCAAAAAAACCCCCAAAACAAACAAACAAACAAACAAAGAAAACCCCTGAACTGGGACCAGAATAGACCACAAAGCTGAAAAACTGTGACCAAGACTAACTTTTCAGGGTTGAGTACTGAGCCACTGGACAAGCCTAAGTTGATGACATTCCAGAGTAACCATTTTGTTCATGGCCTTCAGTGTACACACAACAGCTCTTTGGGTACAGTGCCCTAAGTAACACACAGCACCTGTAGGCAAGGACGGAGGCAAGCAGTCTAACAGGCAGGTCCCCTGGTTCTGCATTACACTGGCCTGTTCCACTTTAGCCAGCGGCTCCCGCTTCTGCTTTAACTTTGGCACGGCCCACCAAGACCAGGTGATTTTCTTCTGATAATGCTGGTGTCTAGATCAGATCTGCCCAGCCTCTGCCAGCCCCTCCAGAATTGCAAAGCACTGTCAAGTCCAGTTGCCAGACGTTATCCTCCTCCTGTTATTTTTTGTCTTGCATTTTCCTGATAATGAGGCTGAGCTATGTGTTACTGTGGAGAGGGCCTTCAAAATAGCTTGTGCTTTGCAAATTTTCTTCATAGTCTAAGGTTCAAAGGGTATATGCAGCTCCTGAAGCCAAGTCAAACAGGAATCTAGGGCCTGCAAGGCTTTGAACAGTTAAGTTTTCTTTAGGCTACAATTATTTTGCTTAGAAACTAGACCCTTGATCTGTTGCAGGAGGCTGCAGTTTAATAAAGTCAAACAATTTGCTCTTTGCAATGTACTATTTGCGGTACAAGTATCATTGAGTTACACTACTCCCCCTCACTGCTGCCTCCTGGAACCTTGTCTGTTTATATACAGAAAGCACTCTCAGGAAGCACTCCTAAAATACCCAGCAATGTTAGCTGAGGATCTGGCTCCATCTCTCCTCCTCCTGCTTCTGCCTCCCTAACATCCTTCCATCATCTTCATACTCAACAACCCTGGCTGTCCAAGCAACCTTATTCCTGTCTCACCCTCTACAAAATCTTCCTTTTCCTTCCTCCTCTGCCAGTAGCCATCCTCCAGCCTGTTACAAAGCAACTTCCATGATGTTGCCATGCCAAGTCCCATCTAGTGTTTTCTCACTTGATCACTAAATTACAGTGAAGCCCACATTGTCTTCATCAAATCCTTGAGTACACCTACATGGGTCTGCTCACTTTTCAGACAATAAGAAGGTGCCAAGTCGGGGCAAAAATAGTACCAGGAAAAGAATAACATCTTCTACTTTACTTTATAAAAGGGCATTTGAAGACTGTAAAATGAGACGCAGTACTCTGCACAGACTAACTTTTGAAACCACTCTCAGGGAAGTTACCCTGGAGACAAAGCATCTCCCAGTGGAAATACCACTGTAAATCAAAATATTTTCACAGTAGTACTAATAGAAAATCTGCACAGCAAAAATCCAGCCAGTTGACAAAAACATCAGTTATTAAACTTCAGGCAAAATTCAAAAGCAGGTCTGGGATTCAGCTCACACTTCTGATCTGTCTGTTGCTCAAGATGCAGGCAGAGCCTCCCCTCACACAAAATGGCACTTGTCAAGGGATAGGGTCTTCCAGTTGCTGCAGTCTGATCCTGCTTGTTGCAAATCTTCATGACCACAAAGATCTTCCAGTGCATTCAGTAGACACCCAGCACAGACCAAGATTCATAGCAGCACAAAGGATCTTTGGTCCTTCAGTCTGTCCACATATCACCAATTGACTTGAATGCTTCTCCTCTGTAAGTGTTCAGCAGACAGACCCTAAAAATGAAAGCTCAACAACTCTGCTGTTGTAGTAAACAAGACCTACCCTTGCGGTTATTCCCGGTGTAAAACTCTTCTGAAAGGCAGTTACTGCTCTACAAACCCCTTTCTATGAAAACAAGGCATCTAATTAATCTAATTCCTCTTAATAATAAGTCATCAATTCATCTAACATTAAATATCAACAATGAAAATTTACAACCAAAATGATTTGTCAAAGCGCTTAAGACTGTTTTTGAGAACCAAGAGTTCTTAGACAAAAATTCCCAAAACTCAAGAAGCACAGAACTGTAAGAAGTGAGACACTGATAATTTTTGCACCAAAAACATTTAGGTTGCTTACAATAAATAAATAAACAAACAAATCAGTCCTTTACAAAACCCCCACCCATCATTGAAAAACCATCAGCCAGCAAAGAGCGAGCAAGGAATTATTTGCTCAGCTCTGGTGACAATTGGCTGTTACTAGAGTTATTCTGACACATTGTTTTGGAGAACATCTGTTTCCACTCCGACTCCTTTAACTTTCAGATGTGAAAAACAAAGCTCATTTTCATGCCACGTCTCCTATCTTCGGTTGGCAATAGTTGCGTGATTATGAAGTTATTGTTATGCTGGATGATCTGTTTGTCAGTTTATATTTTCCTATCATATCTATTTTTAGCTGCTCTTTAGTATTACTTGGAGCCTCTCCTATAAACCTTAAACATTTATAGCACATCTTGACAATTCATCAAATGGAGCCAACCTCCAAGGAAAGGAAACCCAAACCACTTCCCCCTGCTCAGCTGAATGAGATTCAGATCCTTGTCTTTTAAACTTCAAACTCAACATTTTCCCATCTGCTCTTTATACACAACAGCCCTTTTCCTCCACACCAATATTTTATTCTCCATTCATAAGTTTTTACTTCCCTCCAGAGGTTTCCTGATGCTTTTAGTCTGCAGGACTCATAGAAGACTTGGATTTTGGAGGGTTCCCCGCCCCCCCCCCCACTGAAGGAGAAAAATAATCATTCAGCAATGAATGGCCACTTTTCATTACTCATTCACAAGAGAGACACAGCAGGATCCCAGGGCTGGACTCAAAGACACTTTTCTTTGCCATTCTCACAAGAGGAAAACAGCATTTTATCAGACACTATTCAAACTAAGGATATGTGGAAAATTAAATTTACTTTTTACTCTCTGTTCTATTCATTGACTTGCATTTCTAACCCTCTGTGTGTGCATGTATAACTATCAATCAGCTGCACAATTTTTGTAGCTATGACCACGCCTGCAGTACCAGTACATATGATTTGGCCAGGTCACCCATACAGGGAACATTTCTAAAGGGTTCAGTCTGTAACGGCCAACGACAAGATGATGTCAAGACATAATAACCAGATGAAGTTGCCCGGCCAAGAGTTTTGCAGAAGAAAAATCTCCATTTGTGAAGAAACGCCAGCCCCTGCCAGGCAAGGGTCGGCTGCTGGCCGAGGTCATGCAGCAGCTCCTGGCTGGTGGGACCAAATACTGCCACAGGCCAGGGCATATCGCTTTCTCCTCCTCAGCCATCCTGGGGAAATCCCAGCCTTGCACGCTCTGCACATCTGAAGGCTAAGCAACACATTTCTCAGATGCAGCTGTTAATTGTCTGTATGTAATTAGCTGATACCCGACTGGAACACACAACTGATTAAAAATCAGACTGACCATCTTTTTCATTTCCTACATCTATGAATTAATCAAAGGAGACATCATATAACAAGAAATGAAAACTGTACCAGGAAACACAGTCCTGGCATCCACATTAGTCTTACAGAGTGGCTTTAATTTAAACAGCTCATCTGATCACGCAGAACAGCTGTACGTTGCTTTTTAGGGAGGTAGGGAGTGCTCAGGAGAAGGCAGTAACAGAAAGCAGTATTTAGATTTTTACAACTGAAGTTGCTTTCTATCAATTCACAAAATTCTTCAATTCATCTGATGTCTTTTCCTACTCTCCATTTTCATGGAATTAAAAAAAAAAAAAATTTAGTTTAGACTCAGTTACACCTCCATGTGGTTACACCCTGATTTTACAATCACTATAACCTCCAGCAAGTCCTCCCTCCAGTTTCTAACCCATCCTGCTTTGCATGAGACCTATGTCACCTTACCTGCATCTCTGCTATCCCAGATCATTTTGGTCAGATGTCAAGTATCAGTGCTGTAGCAGTCCATTTGGCCTGTCATCCAAAAGCATTTCAACAGATGAATACCAATACATCTTTTTTAGGCTACTCATGTTGATGACAGTCATCCCAATGGTCAGAAATGCCTGCCTGCTGATAAAGGTGCCAGCTTGCTAAAAACCAAAGAAATAAGCTTTGGGCTACTTGCAAAAAAAATCCTGGAAGGCTAAAAATTCAGTATATTCTAGTAGTTATCCCATGCAATGGCACTGCAAGAGCACTTCTGGAGTTTTGTGATTGTGCTGGCAGAATATCACACTGTGGAATACCAGCTCACAATGTCGAACAGACATTTTGGAAAAAAAAAGCAAGCGGTGCATGCACAATGACTCAGAGATGAGAGATTACAGCAGCAAACCCAAGCAAGTCAAAGAAAGCACCATCATATCAGGATCCCCTCCCCACCCCAACTACTTTTCCCATGAAAAGAAGTATGCCAAATCCCTTAAAATTCTTTCAAACTAAAATATAAGATTTAAACTGAAGATTGACACAAGCTACAAGGTTCAAATCTTATCCAGATTTCCCTTAGCACTAGGCACTTACAGACCTGGGATTTTAAAGTTTATTATGATAATAGCAACCTTGGATCCAGAATCACAGCTGGACTCAGACACGCATAAAAATGACCCCTGTATCTACCTAAGCAAGAACTGTATTTCTGTCAGCCCCAGATGTTCAGAACTCCTGTATCACACACACACACACACCCCTTTTCCCATTGTGAGAATGTCTTTATAAAGCATGGGATTTTATCGTTATTATTATTTGTCTTAAGGTTCATTGTTTTCATGGTTTTCTTGACAAGGGCAATAAACTTATATTCCTTCTCCTCTCCCCTGCCAAGCAAAGCTGAGACTCTCTGGTAGGTTTAGGAGTGTGTACCATGTTGAGACATGGAAAAAGCTACGAGAGCTAGAGTACTGCCACCTGGTACACCACAGCCATGTCCTAGGGCTAAAGCAGCTGGGAGCACATGCTATTTCATTTACTTGGCGATGCCTTAAAATGAGCAGTACCAGGGAAGGACGTATACATACATATATTACAGCATCATCAACACCCATGAGATTGGGATATTTAACAAATCTCTTCACTTACCAGCAGCTCCAAGCCCTACTCTGTCAGCTTTGGGATGGAACAGCCCTTTGTGAGCCATCAGTCACACTAAGATCCCTACTCAGAGATGATTCCCACCAGAAAGTGGAAATTTGACCAGGCCCTGAGTTATCACATACAAACTGATGGAACAAATTGGTGTCTCAATTTGAAAGGGATCGTTTCCTAACAGAGCCATAACCAATCAATTATTTATTTTTTTTAAACAGCTGGAAAGCCCATAATAATAATATGATTTACATAAGGCTTTAGTCTTTCGAAGGAAGATTTAGCTATGTTAGCTCATAGAATGTGTGAATTGCCCAATTTTGAAGCTATCCTTTTAACAGTGTTGTACACACATACTCAGATGAGAGTTTGGCTGCAAAAGCAGGGAGAAAGTTGCATGTCACTAAAACGTAAAGTTTGGAAGATGAACCACTGCATAGTCCAAAGGAACCCATCCGTAACAACAAAAACATCATTATTTGGTTTAGTGTCTAATGGTATCAATATTCCATAGCATCAAGAAACATAACTCAGAAACAGAAAACACTTGCAACCCACACTTGACACTAGCAGGATGCAAGAGATGGGCCCCACAGCACAGCTGGGGCCACGAGCTTGCGGCAGGCAGGCTGGTGTATGCCAAGCCACCACCCCTCTGTGCTCGCCTTTAGAACTTCCTGGGATGCTATTGCTCACCCCCACAGGGCAGAGGGATGCTTGGGCCCTGAGCACCACAGGTACATGACTGCAGGGTGGCTAAAGAGAGGAAGGAGAGGAGGACAGGAGGTAGCGGGGTCCACAGGAGGACAGGCACCCCGAGCTGCTCCTGTGAGCCGCAGCTCATCTTGTCCAAAGGCCTGAACTCCCACCAGCACGCAGTGATGCTTTGCCCAGGTTGTTTCTCGCAAACATTAATATGGGCTTGAGGTTTTCACTGTCCTGCCATGGCTGCCTGAAGGATTTAGAGTTCAGGCTGAAGACTTTTAGTAATTTCTGCCACAGCAGCACGGCAGAGCTCTAGAGACACCAAAGGTATTTATAGCAGCCTGAAAATTGTACCTCTTCTCACCAACTGAACCAGTTCCCTGAGCTGAAAGCTCCAGCTAATTGAGAGAAGACTGTCATATACCATCAGCTAAATGTACTGCTGGTCCTCCAGATCGGGTTGTGCTGACTGCAGTGACAGCAGTGTCTAAAGGGAGGTCATCTTCATTTCTAAATTTTCCCTCTAGGAACAAGAGTTTCTTCTGCATCTGCACAGCTAGGTTTCTATTTATAGGCTTGAACCCTGTGATGTAATCTTCCTTTTTGTTTCCAAGGAAACAATATTTGATGTATTCTACTTTCAGGTTTTTTTCCTTTAGGTTTTTCCCCTCCCTGCTCTCTCCCTCCCTTTTTAAAGAGAGAAGTGAATAGGTAAAACCTCTACTTACTTATCTCTGGCGTGCAGCATAGTTCTGTCTCTCTCAAACCAAGGTTATTCATATCACTAAAAAATTCAAGACATTTCAAAAATATGCTTAGCAGTAATTTTATGCACTGTTTATACGTAGTACTTTTCTGATAGTAAATGAGCTATAATTGCAATAGGCAGCAACCCCTGTTGATAGCTCAATTTTCTTAAAAATCTCAGTTCTGCATCTCAGTCCCAAGTCCTATTTTCCCGGAAAGATTTTTTTAAAATCCTCTTACTGACCACCCATCCAGCTTTCCCACGGTTTCACTCCTCAAGCTGGGGCTCCTGACAGCCAGTCCTGTCTCCTGGCACTCCCCTTCTGGTGGCAGAACATCTCCTGACACCTCTCTGCATGCTCCTCTCTGGCACAGGGCTGTGTTCTCAGGTCTGAGTTCATTTTCCTTTGCATGAAAATCCTCTACGTTAATGTTCTTTTAAAACAATTGGTTGTCACTTCACCGGCTGTAAAATCGGAAAATGCAGGGGACTGAATCCATAATTTATATGGATATCAGCACCTGTAACAGCTGGAATAAGATTCTTGGAGAAATGTGGGTGCTTTGGAGTCTTAATGGAAATGCAATGGGTCAAGCTAAAATCTTTCCTTAAAATTCTCCGTGTGAGTGTGTTTATGTGGATGGGTTGAAAGGTGTGGGAGAGACTGCTGGTTTCACAAATAGAGACTATTTTAACACTGCATAAAAATTAAGAATAGTAATGGTCATAAATGTAGTTGATTAATTCTGATGGGGAAACATGCACTCATTTTTATTACGCCTGCCTTGTGCCTCAATGATATAAACCAAGAAATGAGCTGCACTGATGATCTTCTGCTCTATGTACAACAAAGTTACTGCCAGGTGTTTTTTTTTAGGACTACCCATTTTGGAACAGAAAAGGGCAGGTAAAATCCCAGCCTAAATGAGATGATGGGGACCAAGAACACTCAATAAGAGTTTGTGTGGTGAAGGGGAGAAAAGGTGATAAAATACATGCTGCATATACAGTTAGAAAATATTACAATTTTTATGCTATCAAAGAAACTATCAAAGTGAACACGGAAATTATCTGCAGTCAGCATCTTCCATTTTGGGTCATACGGGTTGTAGACTAACATCCATGGCAATTCCTGCGTCAGCTCCAAAAAAGCCAGGCTCTTTTTTGAGGTATCTGATCTTGATTCAGAAGCTCCAAGTCATTCCACAAAATCTCTGACTTGGCAACAGCAAGGGACACAGGATAGGAAGACTTACATGATCTAGACCCTGCCAACATCTCTGGATCCTTTTCAAAAATTCATCACAATTTTTCCTCAAAACCCTAAAATAAGGGTTTCCCACACTGCATTCCTACTGGAAGCTACTCCAGGAAGCCACTCCTCTCCTTCTTCCACCTCAAAAGCATTTGTAATCAATTTTGTCGCAGACAATCACAGCTATTATCAAGCCTTCATATCTCCCAGTCCAACCATGGCTTGATGACTTGACAACACTGTCTTCTTCCTAGTGGTTACTCAGTCTCTTGAAGAACCTCAGTAAAAATCACATTTGACAGGAAAGGGAACAGTAGCATGCTTTAATTGTTTGTCACTAGGTTTTGTTAGTTTATTTCTGAAGTAAAACATTTCTGGTAGCTAAAATGCAGAGCACATTTCATGGTCTGGCAATACATTGCTTTAGAGATTGTGGTTCTGTAAAGAAAGGGCTTTATCAAGTTTGTTTGCTTCTCAAAGACACTCCTTGGCACCGGACAGGTCCAATTGGGTCTCAGTAAATCAAATGCTTATTTGATGTCAGTGAAGCTAAGATGCAACTGCTGTTTTGCTCAAGGTTGTCAGAAAGCTTTTCAGTAATCACTTTCAGCCAGAATAGATGCTCAATTGTTCTTCTTTCCTGCTGCAAGGCGGGGCGGGGGGGGGGGGGGGGGACACAGCAGCTTGCTCTTCCTCAATAATTCCCTCATATTTCATTTTTAATCTCTTAAGCAAATTACAAGTGAAGACCTTTGATGTATGTGCCAGCCAAACTCATTCACTTCTCAGTACTTGCTGGACTAGAGAGGATCTCCGGTTCTTATGCATGTGGATGATAATAACCACTTCAAAGCCCCCAGGCATATGTTAGCTTTCCCTGATTTCCTTTCTAAGTAAGCTTTTTGTGGGCCAACACCAGTTAAGACCCATAAACAGCTGCACTTGAATGCCATCCATTAAGGCAGTCTTGCTATCTCTCATAGTGTAACAATTCTATTTCTACTTCACAGAACTACTCGGTCTGGCTTTTGTATTTTTCCTGAAATGGAGTACCTCATTTCCAACATTTATGGTGTTCTCAGCTTAAAAGAGTCTGGAACCTGATGAAACTCGGAGCAAAAAGCCATTAAAAGGCACTTGCCCTGAGGTGGCATGGAGCATTCCTGGTGGATTATGAGGCATTGTTTTGCTGTTGTGGGGTTTTATGACATGAAGTGTACTTGATTACTTCTAGGAGGATGGTAGGTCATAGCCATATGGTACCACAGGACCAGATGTTCCAAGTACGGCAGAACAGCTGTACCTGAGCAACGGTTGGGCAAACTTCCCCCAAGCTTGCTCAGGAAAATGAAAAGGGGACATATTTCAAACCAGCTAATGTTGTAAGTTATAGTTATCATCATTATTTAGTCTGTCAAACTCATTGTCAGAACACTTGGAGGCAAAGAGCATAGAAGAGTTAAAGAGAATATCAGATACTCACATAAGTAAAAAAAAAAACCACCACCAGAGACAATTTATACTGGAAGAAAAGAAATAGTTTTGGAAAAGCTGTAAATCCTCATGCTTCAAGCTTCCAGCCAAGCTTTATCTAAGGAGGTGGAGTGGGGAGATTAAACAGATTTTCTGTGGGGCAGAAAATTTATTCCATAAGTGGGGAGCACAGATTTCTTGTACTTTGTTACTGACCACAGTCAGCAGTACAGACACTGGATTAATCGCACCAGCACAGCAACTCTGGTGTTTCTCCGTCTGCACTGCCAGCGAGCCAGAAGCCTATACCAAGAGGACAGCAAACATCAATCCAATTTCTGGCTCTCAGCTCTATTTAAGTCTAGATTTGGCACTCTGTATACCATGAGATTACTCTGACCTGAAACCTGCTCTGAGCATGTATAGACAAAACTTTCTGATCAGAGTTATATACCAAGTATCTATTATTTTTGTTTATTTTTAAAAACATGCTATGCTTAGGGAATAGGTTGGACCACACGTTTCTGGAATCCCTGCAGCAATACATTATTAAGGATATAAAGAAGTAGAAGAAAAAAAGTTCTTATCCCAATGAACAATAAGAGTAGAAACAGACTGTGGCAGTTTCCCAACATGTCGTCAAGAGGATTTAAGTGCAATCCTGTGTGCGATACTGTGGTGTCTTAGGGACAAAAACACCTTGAACTTCGGCAATGCCATTTTCCTTGTAGGGCATTTTAAGTATTATGACCAATCGGAGGTGCCTGATTTTTGGACCTCAGGAGCACGTCAGGATGCCCTGCACAGCACAGAACAATGTATTCACTGGTTAATACTCTCTCTGCATAGGATTTCTCTGGTAGGTGCTCTTCTCACAGGGCTTCCCCTTAGCACTGACTGAGAAACAGGGGGGTAAGCAGTTTGGGGCCCCAGGCTCTTCCTGCTCCCAGCATTCTTTGGTAAGGGGAGGTTACAAAAAAGCCCTCATCCCTTATTTTCCACATTACTGTGCCTTGGGACCTATACTCCATTTCAACACAAATCTCCCAGAACATTTTTTCTGCTGACAGCGAGAGAAAAAGCAGAACAGTGAACAAAAAGCCTTTCAGAGCCCTGGCCCCAGGCTCCCCCCCACAAGCCCAAAGAAGGCCAGAGAACCTCAGTCAGGACTGGGGTCCTTCCTTCCTAGCCCCCAGGGAGCTTGCTTCATCCCTAGCCTCAAACACTGTCTTATAAACACAGCCACTACTGCTGGGCTATTAGCCCTGTCAGAGACATAGCAAGAGACACACCAGCCAGTAAACTTGACTCCTACCAGTTCAAATCCAAGTTAGCCTCCTGACAATACTGCATAAGAAGCCCACAAAGCAGTATTTCTACCTGGTATACTACTTGGACAAACAACATCAACTGTTATCTACAAGAACACTTGCTTACCGACTGAAAAAAAACAACATAAGAAGTAACATACCATGAGTCTATCATTTCTGATGGACCTTTCAGCTCCCCCTATTTTCAGGATTTCAGAAATGCTCCTAATGTGTTGACTGAAAATATTCAGCCACTGAAATCCTTGCCCTGTGAAGCAAAGCTGCCCCTTTGATTTGATCTGCAGAATGGTCTCACAAGTCAACATAATTCCGATTCCCCTGCTGATAGAAGCTAGCACAACTGACATCTAGCTGAAATAAAGTGATGAACACAACAGACAATGCTTATAAAAGAATCAAATAAAATTCTGAATACATCAATCAAAAATAAGCATACAACCAATATTTTCTGGTAATCCTTATCTAGGAGATGAAGAAAGAAGAACAAACTCAAGCTCAAATGGTAGGTTACATAGGGCAGCAACTGTCCTTTTTGTTTTATGGGTTTGCAACACCTGCCTCAGCAGAGCCCCAACCCCTGATGGGGGCCATTAAGCAATACTTCCGTATAAAGAGAAATTAAACAAGTAACTCCCAACTAGATACTCATGCATGCAAGGTATTGTCAGACAAGTTTTATGTAGTGCTGCATAAACGCCAGTTGACTTCAGCAAGAATCAAGGGCACACAGCATTTCGTGAGGAGGGTGCACGGTCATTTAAAACATTTCTCTCTATCTGCAGTAATCAAAACAAGTTATAGCCAGGCTACAGCTATATGTCTAGCTTGAAGACTGCTTGTCTGTGCAAGAGAGAACCATCTGGATTTACTTTACAGTTAACATTAAAAATATATAAATATAAGGTTTCTTAACTTTTGCCAAACAACTGGAAACATAATGGTTTCTGCATGCTGTTAGCATCTCAGTACAGCTGCAGATGTCCATTAGGACAATCTTATATAATTATATACTTTTTCTTCCCATGCAATTGTTAAAAACCCAGCTTTTCCACATAATAATGTATTTTGTAGCAAAGAGGGAAAACTTCCAGTCCACCAGGTTGGAATGAGGGAGGGAAGTCTTCTAAAGCAGAACTTTACTCAAAGCTTTTATTTTAAACTAACATAAAAATTTCAAGCCTTAGAAAACAGAGTGTCAGATTTTTCCAACTGTACCTCTAGTGTGGTCTGGACAGAAATCTATAATCTCTCTCCCTTCTTTTCTTTACCCAGTGCTTGTGGAAGAAATTCAGTCCTCCTAAGAATTTTTTTTTTTTTTTTAAAAAGCTTTTGGTTTTTTTCCCCCTTCCCCCCAAATGGGACTTTAGCTCTCATACTTCCCCACAGCTCCATACTTTGTGCCACAGAAACAGCCACCTAGGAAGCTGGTTGGTGGCATTTTTTTGGCCACAGTCTTACTTATTCTGCTTGGGTGTCATCCTTTTTCCCATCTAAGCCTTTGTCTCTTCCATCTAGAACATCACCTCTCAAGGATAAGAATTGCCTTTTATCATGTATCTGAACAGTGCCTGGTGCTGTTCTTGGTTGGCCCTCTGATGCTTTCAGAATACACATGAAAAATAAAGGGATAATGAATTTTGCCCAGGGTCAGGTTCTGGGGCTGGTTGCTTTGCTACGACAGGCACGTGGGGCCAGTGGAAGACTGCACACGAGAGTCGACCACCCACAGCAGGGACCTGCAGCCTGCACAGGAGCAGGCTGAATGCATGCAACGCTCCAGGAAGGGGAAGTGATCTGCACATTCAAAGCACCACCATCAGCTTAGCCAAGATTTTCAGAAGTGACCAGTAACATGGCAAACATCTGCTTTTAGGAGCCCAAGGCAACTATTCAACTTTCCAGAGGGTAGGTGCTTACCTCTTCTCAAATAAGAGCCTTCCTGCTCTGTTTCCCATGTGTCCGGGCTCCAAAGCACTCTTAAGTCATTGGCCACTCTCAAAACATCTCAGCAGCTAGTATTTTTTACTTAACAAAAGCAAAACTAATGGAAATACACACAACTGGTCCCCAAAATAGAACATTTTTCCAGGAGATGAACGATACCTGCCTACACATTCTTGGGACCCTATGGAGCAAGGGGCACAAAGGCTTGTATTGTTTTGACAGCCAGGCAGACAAATACTTCTGTTTCAGCTTAATATTCCCAGAACTCAAAATGCCAGCCTGAAAAAACAATACCACAAAACATTGTCATGCCATTGATCTGACATCAGAAAGACAACCTTGGGGAATGACAGCCCAACAGAAGTAACAGACCACTGCCTATCCCCATGCTGTGCCACCCAGGGCACACAGACCTTCCCTCGCACACCTTACAGAACAGCCCGCTCTCACCAGCACTGCCAGTCTGCTGTATCATCTTACACCTATCCCCCCATACTGGGTCGCCTGCAGGGATAAAAATAAAACAACCGCTGCTAGTTTCTGTTATATGGGGTCTGTATCTCCTTCTCCACAAAGTTTCTCTGTTATAAGTATAGAATTAATTTGCACAACAACCTTCCAAAGGTAACTTAGAAGGCACAGTAGGTTTCTAACATCTAAGCTCTTTCTCATTTTAAGAATGACTATCTGAATAATTGGCAGGGAGGAGCGTGGCTGCTCTGCAATACAGAAACTTGGCTGGAGTGATGCCATTAGAATGAAATGGCAGCAAATCCAATGCCCAGAACTTGAACTGAAACTGTTTGTTATTACTTCACATCTGTACTGCAGTACTAGCCATGGGCCATGTCCAGGTCTGGTCCTGGTCCTTTTGGGATGAACTTTTAAGTGGATGGGATGACAAAGGAGGTTGGAAGGATTTGAAGTAAAATTAAAAATAACTGATACAGTCAGGAACTTGTGTCCCACTAAAAATTAATGGCATCTACCGTGGGACTTGCATACTTTGGGAAAAACGCTTGGGCAACCTGAAACTTTGTTCAGGCACAGGCATTTGCATTCACAGAAGACTCTCTCTGTTCTTGGGAGAGATTAAAAAAATCCACAGTGGGTATTCAACAACAGCTGGCTGCTTTTTGCATGCACTGAGGTGAGAGTAGGGAACACTGCGAGCCACAAAGATAGGCAAGCAGTGCACACAGGCTTGCTGAGAGAGAACATTTCCAAGACGGTTACCTCCACAGGAGGGGTGGGAGGCCCAAGAAAGCAGCTGCAGAGACCAATGGGCTACTTCCCACTATCATGTGCTTGTCCTGACTGGTCTTTTTGCCTCCTTCCCAGGCAGAAGGCAATGGATCTGAAGAACTTCTCCTTAAAAATATAAATACTCCCATGACAGCTACAGCTGCTTCTGTCATTGCAAGCCCAGCTCCAGCAGCACTGAACTCTCATTACTCCTAAATGAAGTTGTCTGAGTTGGCAACACTGAGGCATGGTTTGCTGCAGAACATTACTTGGGGAGAGGATATTGTGTACCAGCTGCTCACATGTGAGTACTGATCCCTCCATCAGACAGCCCTGTGGGCCACGAAGGTCACCACTCTCGTAGCAAACAAAGTGCTGGAGTGGAAAAGGTGTGTGTGGCTCTGACGCTGGGGAACCCCTATTTGATCTATGATGAATCTGGCTGTGGCTTACTACAGAAAGTTTGAGACTTTCTTCAATAGGAAGGCATGGAGCTTTTCAGGAAACCTTTTTAAGGAAGTAGGGAATTTTTCAAAGGTTGGAGAGTGTGCCTCCGCCTCTTTTTGGCAAGCTATGCCCATGTTGCCAGAGCTGAGCTGAGCACCACATCACCTTCTCAGCAGAGAAAGGCATTTCAGAAGTCAGATGGATACTGAGAGCAGCAGTGCTGAAGAAAACCAAGACAGTAGGTAGGGGAAGGTGGCTTTCTGGTAGTGCCCATGCAAGAGAGGAGGACCTTGTTGGGTTGCCACCTCTCCCATTGCCTGTTGTGCCAGTGCCAAAGCGCTTGTGCACAGCATGACAGGAAACAGCAATGCAATGCTCCTAACTCACATGCAGCAGTAAACATAGCACTGGGCTCGACAAGGGGACAAGAAAATAAAAGATGAGTTTTGTTTAATTATAGTTGACATGCAGGCATCACATTACCTTAGTCATACTGGGGCTAGGTAACTAATTGCCAGGTTTAATGTTTCAGGTCACATCAGGGAATAGTTTTACCAGCAGATGTAAAGATAGTCCTTTCGAGTGGGTAGCACTCAAGGTCAAAGTCAGCAAATCCTCCTCTAAAAATAGACTCTAGTTGCAAAGTTGGTAAGATTTCTTTTGTCGTTTGGCCGCACTTCACAGGACCCAGCTATCTAGAGCACCCACCTAAGCTCAGAGGTAAGGCTAAGCAACATACATTTTCTGCTGTACTTCTTGTGCTCCTTTTCTTCCTTTTATAACCTAGTTTAAGTAAACCAGGGAGAGGACTGAGTGCTGGCAAACTTTCTAAGGTAACCAATAACTTCATAAACTTGTTGCAGAAAAAAAAAAAAAGCTTAAAAGTATTGCAGAGTCAAAGAGGTTTTGAAAGTATAATTTATAATTTTTTTTAAAAACAAATTCGTCATGTTACAGAAATTACTTTATAAAATAGGAATGAGGTGTCAAAAATGTATTTATCTTAGAGATAATTTCTATTTAAAAGTTAGGAATAAAAATACATTTTTTCAAGCTTTTGTAACATCCATCCCAGAATATTTTGCTTATTCTTCGATAATTGCTCCACCCTCCAGTCAAATCTAATGTTTCCAATTGAATTACAATTCTCACAGATGACGCTGTATTTTAAGTTTCTTTGGGCGCTCTCATAATATTTAATGAAATCTCAGCTTAATGTGTTTTAAATTAACCAGTTCAGTCAACAATAAAGAATGAGGGCAAAAATAAGTTTTTTAAAAGTCATCAGTGGCTTAGAAATTCATTGAAATAGCTGGTTAGTTTTGAATATTCACAGCAGGAGGGTCTGGGAAATAATTGCACAGAGGCTATGATTCTTCTGGTTTTAAACTGTTTAAAGACAAATGCATTGGATTAACTATTTGACAGTCCCTGAACGCTTCAAGCATAAGAATGGAGGGGTAAAATACAGGACCTGAAGTAAATAACAGTTTTTGGTGAAGACTAGAACAAGAATAAGGAATAGAGGATTGTGTTATTCTTCGCTTAAGTATAATGCAGGTACCGCAGGGATTTCTGGCTTTGGATGCTTTGCTTAATTCTTTTAGAGCTCTTTCAGAGAAAGATTTTTTGAAGGATTTACTCCTCCTCCCTCCCAAGAACTATTTGTAAAAAATTAATTTTTTTGGTCTAGTGTTAGGGAAAATAACCACCCAAGGAACTTTGCAGCACTGTACGTCATTGCAGTACCCTGGGGTGCAGCAAGAGCCAGGTTACACAGGAAAACATACAGCTCTTCATGGCTATTACCAGCATTTGGAGTCTGAACAAAATGTCATGGGGATGGCATATCAGGGAGCACCATTCTAAATTCATTTAGTTAAATCATCCAGAAAGCAAGCTTTTGTTACTGCAGCTAACTGACACTCAGCTCAACTGATGTACTTCGAGTCATGAAAAGCTTAGAAACCAAAGCACCATTTACCTTCCTCCCAAGTGCAAACACTGCGCTCCAGACAGCATGTGCATTGGTTTCTGCAAGGAGAACTTTCCAGTTTATAAAACAGCCCTCTGCTTTATCATACTCAAAAAGGGCAAATACTTTTTCACCCTGAAGTACCTGGCATGCTGGCTGGAAATGGAAGAACAGAGCATTTCTTAGAATTCATGAACTTGCTCAATAGATCCTCCCTCACTACTTCTGAAGACCCTCAGTCATTAGATCTGATTTTTGTTTGCCTTCAGCACCAAGAGAGTGCTTACCTGGAGAAAGGTTACTAAACTAGATTCAAGACTTTTGCACATTTTTTTCAAAGTGTTGGAGAAATGGTATTCTCCATCCTTAACTTCTCTCAGGTACTTCCCTCTCGTTACAGACACTGTTTCTCCATGAAGGTCTTATCTAAGGTGGTTATTAAACTGAAAGAAGTAAATAAAAACAAAAGCGTTATTTTCGCAGTTGGCTGGAAGCCAAGAAGGTCTCAGGTTTGGACCCCCTGGAAGATAGATGTCCTCTGATTTCAGTGGTATTGAATTCTACCTGATAAAAACATACAAATAAGTCAGCTCTCCATACAACATCAGAAAAAAAAATAGGAATAATTTCTCAATAACAAGCACTTCATGCACAAAAATAATAAGGGTGGGGTTTTTTTCCATTTTATTGTTCTTTCAAATTTAATGTTCGTGGCAGTAGATAAATTCAGTCCCCGGACTTGAGGGTCAAACCACTGACAAATTTCAAGGGTACCATGTTTATCTCCTACTGCACTGGTGTGGGCATAATGTCTACTGGAAATGTCATTACTTCTGTAGACTTCTCATGAAAGGCCCAGAACTGACAGATAGTCTGCTTTGGTTCTTTCCCTCCCTTTGCATCTTGATAAAAAAACCTTAAGGTATCACAGCTCCACTCCTTTTTTCAGAGCTGTCACAAGGAAAGAGGTAGGAAGCAAAATCTGAAAGCATCAAAACAGGAATAAGATTAAAAACTGCCTCCACATTTACAAACAGGTTATGTATTTAGGTGTTTTCTGGATGCTGAAAACCTTCAACTCCCAGCTAAAGCGGAAGAATTTGGGACTGCTTGGTATTTTCAGGGAGAAGTAACTTTTAGACAACTCTGAGTACAAAACCAAGGCTGGTACACTTGGTGCACACCAAATTAAATTTAATAAAGCCAGCATCAAAAGCCCCACTAGCACAGGTGACTGATGTCATGTGGGCTGGGAGAACTCCAAGAGCAGGAAACATGGGTGGTAAAGAATTTAAACTATTCTGCTATATAAATATGGACTGAAGCAGGCATTAAGTCACAGAAGCCCTGTGCCCTATGTCAGGCAGGACAAAACAGCTAACAGGATTACAGTTGTTCCTTCTGAAGGAAAGAGCAAGGAAAATTGTCTTCTGTCTCCATTTTCCTTCCTGTCTTTTATTTGTTTAGCCTCTCTCATTGCAGGTTTGTACCAACGCCATTGGGCTCTGACCTTATTGGGGTTCTGTAGCTTGAGGCACAGAAACACAGCTACAAATTGGCAGCCAGAGTACATATGCTTGTTACAACTGCAGTGATGGGGGAACCGTCCTGGGTCAGGGAGGGGTGCAGAAAAGAAGGGGACAGGGTACATAGTTCCTTGCAAAGGACAAAGGCAAATGCAATCCTTTCATGTGCATGTCTGCCACTTCTTTTTATCCTCCCCCCCCAATCTCTACAGCTGACTTGGATCTTAACTCCCAGGCACAAATCTTGCCAAATTGTTCGGCATCTTTATACACAGCGCTAAGGCTTGCACAGCATGTTGAGCCAAAAATATTAAGAAACATAGTATTTTGTTATGTAGATAATGACTTGCAGCTTTCAGTCTCAAAGTACTCAGAAACTTCCACTACATCTGGAAAACCAGCATCAGAAACATACACACTACCACCAAAGCTCTGACGTTCACCTCTAGGTATGAACCTCAGCTTTTTCCCCCCACATCTGTGGGATTACCAAACTGTAGAGCTCATGACTGACATTTCCAAAAGCATTAACTAACCCCTTAAAAATGTTGAGGTGGGGGAGGCACATCCCTCCAGTTGAATAAATTTGAAAATGGGCCACAATGTTCTGTGACTTCCCAGGGCTTTCCTGGAAATTTTGGATTAATTTGAGTAGCTCCAAGGGACACAAGAGAAGGTGCAGAAAGGAAATCTTTCACTGCCATATCACTGCTCCAGCCACTAGACTGTGTTCACTCTCTGAATTAAACAGCAGATAGACTGACAGATTTTCCTTTTTTTTTTTTCCCTTGCACTTGCTTTCCTCCCTCCCTGTTTTGTTAAAAATAAAATAAAAAAAGCTAAAAAGCTCTGTAAGAAATTCCATTTGGCAGCTGTCAAGTGGATAGTGAACATAAAGAAGAGATTCCTTTGCTGTGCCTAATGCATGCTGCTTATCCAAATTAGCCACACAATTACTTCTATCAATGCAAAAATAGTTTAATTTTTTTTTTCTAGGGCACAGCACTTGAGAACAACTTAAAATGCAGTGTAATTTGCCACAGTGTATGTCCTGAAGTGGCTCACTAATGAAAAGAGGATTAACTCTCCATTATTCTGAATTACCATTTTGTGAAATCACCAACAATATTTTCATTTATATACGTATAACCCAAGGGGGGAAAATATTCCAGCCATCCAAGTGATTAACAAATAAAATTCATTAGATAACATGCACTTCGGTCTTATTTATGAAGAGAAAGATTAGGATATAAAAATGCAGATGACTTAATTTTTATCATCCTTGTTCTGATAATACACTTAAGTCCATGACAGCGTAACTGGTGAGTGCCGGCAGTTCAGTGTTACACACACACAAGCTGGACTGAGAAGCAGAACCCGCAGGATGCCAGGCTCGGCGGACGAAATCTGGCAGGCTTGGGCATCGGAGCCCAGTCCCACAGAGGTGGGCCTGGCCCTCAGCTGCTCAACCAGCCACCGCAGGGTGGGCACAGAGAGGGAAGGGAAAGGTCTCAGCAGCTCACACGGCCTGGCCTCGGCATAGCACAGCAGAGCAAGAGAGGAGCCATGGCTTGGGCGGAGGGGAAAAGTGGGACTAGCCACAGGTTGCCCTGCCTCATGGGAAGGGAAGTCCTGGCCCCAGATGCAGGGCTCCATTCCTCACTACGCCTCGAAGTTGGGCTCAAACCTTCCTGCCCAGGAGAACCTCTCCGGGACAATGGCAGTTCCCTCTAGCTGACTCTCTTCTTCATTCCTCCCCCACGAAGTAAGAGAGGCTGTCCTGGGCTGGAGCAGCATTCCAGGAGTAAGCAGGCTGCAGAGTCCCTTATGCAAACCAAGGGCACGAGGACCGGCCCTACTCCAGAGAGCTTTCATATCCAAGGTTCTGTGTCGCCAGCACAGTGTGGTGCCATGAAGCGACTGCCAAGCTGGGACAGGAAAGCTGCACTGGTACAGCATTCAGCCTGCGCTAACTAGTCTATAAGGCAAAGCCTTTTTAGCCCCAGTGAAGCACTACAAGGGGTCGAGACTGCTCCGATGAGCCTGTGCAGGGGTAACCCGGCAATCTGTCTGCCAGCTGACTGCACCGGGTGAACACCCTGCAAGGGACAGTCTCCCCTCCCCAGTGGTCTGCAAAAGAAATCTGAGCTTTCCCTGCCTGGGCTTGTGCTAGACAGTCATCCTTATACAGACAAACAGTCATCCTTACACCCACCACAGCATACACAGAACAGTCAATAAGCGATGAGGTTAGCCATCTTTGGTTCCTGGAAAGACGCAAGTCTTTCCGTCCTTCTCCCCCCAAACGAATGTTTCATGGCAATTGGTTCCAGAGCTCAAGCAGCAAAACAGCCCTTTCCCCCCCCCCCCCCTTCCCCTCCTCCTACTTAAACTCTGTTACTTCTTACTTAGTCTAGAGTCAAATCTGAAATACATATTTTATTAGAGGAATTTCAGCTGATGCTTTCCTGTGCTCTAATTCAATTTAAAAACCCTGCAGCAGATAACATTGGCAAGGCATAAAAGAACACAGCTTACTTGAATGTTCGGGGAGCATATGGCTTCCCAGGACAGACAGAAAAGAGTATTTCTCAGCAATGGTCTAACTTTCAGAGTGCTAACCAAGCTTCAAACTGAGATGGTGTTGCAGTACCACAAATGATCATTTGCAGATGTAATTGCCCTGTTTTGAGGTCTGCAGTCTATGAGCAGGAATATTCATTTAACAAATCAATGTGCTGTGGCCACCAAGCACGATTACTGATTACACTCTTCTTCCCTTCGTTTCCTCCCCTCCCATTTTATGAAGTCATGAATAAAAGCACACTCAGTCCTTCAGCATCAAGGCAACAGGCTCCAAGTTACCCTAGTTCCTTACTAGACAAATAGCAGTCCTTACCAAGTTCTAGATAACAGCCTATTCACTCCCAAAGTCAGACTGTATTAGAGTTGTAGCTCTGACAGTCTAATACTATCTACGCTGTTGAGTCTGCATGTAGAATTAGCATAATTCTGGCATGGGAAGGAAAAAGGCTCTCCTGTGGAATGGCTACTGGGGGCACAGAGATGGGACTTGGTGCTACTCAGAGGCACGCAAGGCTGAGCCCAAGGTAAATTTGCTAGAAGCTGGAATTCTCAGAGCCCTTTACAAATCTCAACAGAGGACCACTTAGCTAAACATCATCATCATGTTTTAGGAAGCTTGGCTGAAAGATAGATCGCCCTGCCAGTGAAAGCAAGCCAATTTTTGAATAGAGGTGTATGCATGCCAAACAAAAACTGACTCCACAATTTTGCCTAGCTTTGGAGTAGGAAAACAGGAATCATTTGGCTTTTTCAAGTTTTCCAGAGAAACAGAACATGACAGGCACAAAAGAGCCCCAACTGAGGAAACAAACCCTATTGGTACATGGGATGTCAGTGGAAAATGGTCATCCTGCTTTCAGGAGTGCTCTACAACAGCTGAAAGCATTAGCCAGATTTTTGTAATAAAAAGGACACAGATGTCACCAGTGGCCAACACAAAAAATTTGTGGGAGCCACTACAGGATTTGTTGCCTGAAAGGTGGATTTTTGGCAGGCTGTATGTGCACACTTCATAAGATCAAGCCCAACTTGACCTCTTCTTGTTATGAGTCTCGTATGAACTCCAAGGTTCAACTTCGCCCTTCAAGGGGATGAGAGACAGGAGCAACTGCTGCCCCGAGACATCTGGGAGATGGAGAAACAAGACAGACCCAACAGGGAGATGGAGCAGACAAGAAAGTCTGCAGCAAAAGGCTCGCAACATGGGAAAAAAAGGGAAACTTGTTTCAGAGGACAAGAGGGGAAGGTGGTTAAGTGACAACTGGCAAAGAATAAATAAATAAATAAATAAATAAAGGGGTAAACAGGAGGTCAAGCATGTGGCCAGCCCCAAATTCTAGTTCCTAGACATTTCCTGTAGCATGAAGATCAGCTGCACTAGCAGTTTAACTTTCCTGCTGACAACTTGCAGAACAAAATGTGCTTTGCCTTCAGAAATGTGCAAATCCACAGAAGAAAAAGCAAAGGAGACATTACAACACCCATGTCCCTCACGATAATCCTTCTTTGACATTGTGCCTGGATCTATGACATGAGTATTTGTCTGTAGTGTGCCATTTCCAGTGCTGTTACTTTGAACTGAAAAGCTCTCATGTACACCTTTATCATTTGTCAATCACTCCCTTGTTTCTTCTTCTTTACTGAGAATACATGCACATACTGTACCTTCACTCTCCTGCAAAATTTTCTTCAAGTAATCAAAAAATTAAAGTAAAAAATAATCTGAAAAATCCTTGACCTAAACACACCCAACACTCTATGCATGGGGATACCAGCTGACTTCTTTAGCAGGACAGTGCACTGCCACACCTGAGCTCACGAGCACAGCATTGCACTCTTACAGCTGTACTGCACCTCCAGCAGCTGGTTCAGTTGCTGCTGGTGCAAGAGTTTCTGTATCACATGTATTTCACTGAGCTTTTACCAGATATACTTCAGCTGCAGGGGATTAGGAAAGTTAAGCATGGATGCAAAAAATCCACCTGCCCAAGTGACAAGACTATTTTTTGCAAACCTACAGTTACCTGCCTCGTCCTAAAGGCAGTGTCTTCATGAAGGCATGGATGGGAGAAGTGTTGAGACTCAGGTTAGTCTCTGGCCTTTAACTTCACTCACCGACTTTGTGAAAACTCCAGGCTGCCTTCTGAGCTCCTGCTCAGTGCCCAGCTCCTAAGTAAGGCACAGCCTTGGGGAAGTGGCAGAGGAGGGAGACCACCTAACTGGGCTCTAACTCTTGACTCCACAGCTGAAGGAGGCAAACTCTGCAGGGGAAAGCCTCAATCAGGACAGCACCTGAGGAAATCACAGCAAGCAGGAAAGAATCTGGAGCTTCAAGAGATATGTAAAGCTGATACCAAAGGATTCAATACTAGCAGATAGCTCAAGCACATGGGACATCAAGGTTGTCGGTTCTGAGCAATACAGCTCTGACAGTAAGGCCAGGCAAAGGGCGTTGTTTTTTGGCAACATTAATGATACTCTGATTTTAACTACAGGACAACATTACGCTGTTGCTCCCTTCTATATGTGCATTAGTGCTTCTTCCTACCCACTTGGCATGTATGCAACCTAGGTTAAAAAAAAAAAAAGCGAACCCAGAAAGAACGAAGTCCTTGAGCCCCATGCTAGCTAAAAAAATATTTTGTCAGTCAGTCGGTGGTGCTGCAAAAAGGCAAACTCTCATACCTGCAAAAAGCCTATGAGGTTCAGTGTGCAAGGCTGCACTGAGATCTTGGAAATAGTAGAACAGGTACACCCAGCATTCACCTGAATGGACACATTTTATCTCCCTGCGTTGCTGAAAATCACGTAAAGGTGAAGCCTTTAGGAGACTGACAATTAATGATAAAGAAACATCTTAAATTTCCCCCACTCACTTCCCCTAGCTGCTCTAGATCCCTTGGATCAGGCTGCTAGACCTACCAAATTCTTACCAGTGGATTTTCCAGGAAACAAACTCCCAGTGGAGACCAAACTTCAGTGATCACAAACATTTGGCTTTTGCTCCCATTGCTGGTAAGCTCATCCAACAAAGTATTCCTTGCCTAGTTCAGGGGAGGCAGAAATCCAGGTGCGAGTCTGTGTCTGCCACAGAGCAGGTACATCCATGTCACACCATGCCCAGCCCAATCACACCTGGCCAGTGCTGCTCCCAGTGCTCCACAACTGGAACAGAAGTCACTTGCTTTGTGCTTCCTTTGTGCTTCCTCAGGTTAACATTCTGTTTTGGTTGCATTCCAGTTTCTTGCACATCCTGAGCGCACTACTCCACGGACAAGATGTCATCAGCAGATTTGAATGCTGGGAAGAAAAATGCATACATAGCAATCAAAGTAGATCCTGACAACGATTACTGTACCCCAGGTGCATTTGAATTGGAGCGACTCTTCTGGAAAGGATGCCCAAAGTACACTCATGTCAATGAAGTCTGGCCCAACCTCTACATAGGAGATGAGTAAGTGTACATAGTACTTCTCTTCTACATAGGAGATGAGTAAGCTCTACTAAGTACAGGTCACCAACAGAGAAAGGTGTTTCTTTCCTCCTACTACCCATTCATTAGTATTTAGTGCTGATGATGGGATTTGATGAGCTACTGAGAGATGCCAGAGTTCAATAAAGCAATTGGAGCCTGGATCAAGGCACACAGTGTTTGTCGCTGCCGCTTCAAGAAAGTGCTGGGTGAGTGCAGCGGGGTCTACTGCTAAAGACTGCATAACAGGAGTGGTTGTGGCACCAGTGTAGGCTGCAGAAGTTGAAGCTAGTCATGATCTATTTTTAAATGGCTCATTTTGAGTAATTTGTCATTTATCTCTGAGTGAAAGTCCTTCCACAATTAGACTGACAGAAGAGCATGGCCTAGATGTGTTGGACCACAGCTTAGGTTGGTTTAAGCCTAAAATGTAATTCTTGAGAAGTGACTGAAGAGACAACTCAACCCACAGTGGTATTTCTGCATTTCCAAGCCTGTGCTTGTGTACATGGGATACTCTGCATTTCCAAATTGCTCAAAAGATTAAAACAAACAACAGAACCCTGTGGAAGGCAAAGCTGCAGAGATGTGTCTCACTGATCAGACCAAGTGGGATTTGGAAAAAAACCAAACCCACAAAACAGACTCAGGTCTGCCGAGCACAGTACTAAACTAGAAACAGCCTATGCCAACAAGCAGAGAGAGACCACTGCTGCAGCAGGGAGACATGCCATCAGAAAATCCCCCAACCCAAACCCTGAGCAGAGGACGAGATCTTTTCTTACCCCTTAGGCATTAGTCTTCTACTTCCCATTTTCCTCTACACGCTGCACTAACATGACATTTATTTTACATTATCACTGTAAGGCTCAAGCAGGAGCCCACTGACTCCAAGGTTCTCAATATTTTTTTAAAAGGTCCTAAAATTCATCTGTTGCCAGCTTATAAAAGAGGAAAGATATACAGCCTTGAAAGTTACAAAACTCCTAATATCATTGACCAATTACTTCTGTGGTGTCAAAGGCAACAGAAAGACACATGAGTTCTGGGCTTTAACCAAGCCTGGGCTCCCCCTTTTAGAGACAGAAAATAACAAAGCAAAAAAACCCCAAAATTAAGCCATGGGAAGAGCCTGGCCAAATGACTCAGGAACAAAGGAAAAGGGAGTTGAGTTGTCCTCTCCACCTCCTAGCCTGCCTCTCTTGTTAGATGTTTCTGACTCAAGATTCAGTGTAAAAAACAGCCCCTTCTGGCATTTATTTCCTTCTTCCTTGTTCAGAATCACCAGCAGAATTATTTTGAATGAAGCTGTTAGAAGAATTTCCCTCTTATCTCTGTGATGAAGCTACAGCTCTACCCTCTAAGCAAAGGGATCTAACGAGACAACAGGTCTTTGGACAGTCAGTCTTTAAGCCCAGAACACCAGCCAATGACTCTTTCCTGTAATCGTTCCTGTAGCAGTGTTTGTTACACCTTGTAATTTAATAAATGCTAGGAGATGTGACTGAACACAACGCACACCTGCACTTAGTACAAACTAACCAGAGGAACAGAAAATCAAGCTTCTTGAGAGCTACACCCACTTATGCTGGGCAGTGTATTTCTGCAGAGGACCAGTCTTAAGTCAGGAGGAAAAACAGTGTTCCAAGGGGAAACAAGTCCGCCACGTGACTGGGACAAAAGAATGAGAAAGCAAATGGAGGAGAAAGAAGTGAGGAGCAGGTGTGGCGTAAACAGACACAAAACTTCACCAAAAAGTGGGGCTCCCTGAAAGAGAACGATTATTGTCAGCCAGTTAAGGGCAAACTTGACAACCAGTAGCAGAAAATCTGAGATGAGAACTGGTCTGCAGGCAAAATCCAGGGACCTCTGTATCTTTCCTCAGTCAGCTCCACATCTTACTTCTGACCAACAGCTTCCCCCTTCAGTGTGGCAGGGTTTTTTGTATTGTTTTATTTTAAGATCTTGCTGTAGCACTGGTGGCCAAAGAGCTGCCATGGAGACGTGAACAGATGTTGGGTGTATTTGCATCCTTAGCCATGCTAAATTAAGGTTGTTCTTGAAAGAATTTAGTGGAGCTCATCAACAAAATCAAGTGAACACACACATGCAGAGTTTATCTTCAGAGCTTTCACATCTGTGCTTCATTCCTGCCTCCTGCATTTACAAGGTTAACAGGACTTGTGACTGCTTATGGAAATGCTAATTAATCACCCTGACTACGTAACCACATCTTCCTTCTAATGCAATACAGGCTATCAAGGAGCCCTGTGAGGCCACTCAATCCTTTTGTTACAAGGCTTCACTGCAGATGTTGCCCAGAGGCAATGAAATCTCCATGAGCCTGTCAGGACCAGAATAATCAAAGCCTCAAAATATAACATGCTGTGTTCAGCTCCAATTGAAATTTTCCTCTAGCAAGTTCCAAGGACTTTTAAAGACCAGACACTAGAACTTGCAGGAGACAGCCCAATGATAGGAATAAAACATGCTTTGCCAAGATTTTGATTAATCTGTTACCAGGATTAGTGCTTGCATGTATCCCACCCACATCCAGAAGCCTTCTAAAGGGATAGAAAGCAGATTTGTCTTGATCCTTTGACTCGTCACCAGGTTACTTGCATGGGCAGTTTTACTGGCTGACCCCACCCACGCCTGCTCGGTTCACTACAATCACATGGAAAAAATCTTGCCAGTTATGCAGCTTATAGTTTCTTCTTGTGGCTCTTCAGTGATCGCCTTATTACCCGAGATGATGTCCATGGTTCCACATTTCTGAATTTCAAAGAGTATTTTAGCTGAAGACAAAAGCCTCCCAAGATTTTGTTTTCCTCTAAACCACCCTCTAGCTCTCATTAGGATTTAAGGCCCAATCACAATTTCAGGTCTTTCTGTGTTCTCAAACTACTCCCAGAAGAAAAGAAGTCTTCTGGAGTCTAATTCCTTACACGTTAAATATGAAAAATAATTTTCTGGATATGCAGCTGAACTGAGGTTGCACTTCAGGGAAGCTATGGTCTGTGCTTGTCCCAGTAGAGCCCCAGGGCTTATGGTCTTGAGAACTAACACAGGTAAGGTTCAACAAGACATGAGTAGCTCAAACCTACAGATTGGAGTGTGTGATAATTAAAATATATAACTAAACTTTAAATATATGCTTAACTAAAACTCATTCTCTCCTCTTCCCTTTCTCCAGAAAAACAATGCAGTATGGCTTTTTCCAAGTGACTAAGTAGAAAGAAAATTTATACTGATGTAGAAGAAAACATATGGGACTCACTCAGGGTAGCAAATAGTTAGCATTATGAACTCCTAGGATCAACACCAGTATTTATCATACAAAAATAGGAATGTATGCAGGTTTAGATTATAACAACATTCTTGAGGACATAGTTTCAGCTCTGTTAGTATGAGAATCTGCCAATTGTAACAGAAGTTTAACAATCCAGAAAATCGGATCTGTAACACTGGACCATAAACCTCTTAAAGCAGCAACTGTTTCCAAGACAAGTAACACTTCCCCACACAACAACATCTCTGTCTATAGGCAATTTCTAACACTTGCTGAATGACTGAAGTCAAGACCAGGAACTGACTGACTGCATCACATGTGTTTGATGCCTCCACTGTATAGAAAGCAGAGAGGTATTTTCTGTATCTAGGTTGTTTCACTTACAAAACCAACATCCACTGTTTTAGGCTAGAGGAAAATGGATTACTAAATCTTTTTCTACCACATATTATGAAGATCCTGTTCAGTATTTTCCGTGGTAACTAAAAATTCTTCTAATTCACACTGAACAGGAGGTATCCACAGAAATGGAGCAACACCTCAGAAGGAAAAGGGGATACAATGCTACACTATCTCTAGATTCCCTCAGTGCTTTGGTAACTCAGTGGAGTTACCAAAGGAAATTGGGTCAGTATTATTGGAAATTCTCAGCATCTCTCCTTGGGAGGGAGAACAGCCAAATTTTCTTAAGAAAGTGTCAGTATTGCCTATATTCAGGAAGCTTCTTTCTAACATTGACCATCTGGTAAAATATCATCCTGCATTGAGCTTTCCTTCAGTGTTTAAGAAATTGGAAAAGTTTGAGAAAGACAATTCCTCTTCTAGTAACATGTTGCCTCAGACTTCCTGGTGTTTTGTTGATCTGGGTCACATCAATCGGTGGCTTTAAGACTACACTGATTCGGACGAAGCTTAGGAAACTTGGCTCTACTTAGAGCTTGCAAACATACCAGTTGTCTGGTTGACAAGTACCCACTAGAAGGTGCTCACTTACCTGTGGAGGGAGCTGCTCTGCCCACACCCTCATGAGGCATTTTGCAGGATTACTTCCTTTCCTTTAGATGCACTTGGGTTTTCATCATGAGCCACCTTCTCTTCCCTTTGTTAGCTGCTTTTAAGATACTTAATACTTGATGCAGAGTTGCAGAATGCAGTGCCTTCAAGTTGTTTTTCCCTCTTGTAGAACTCCACTGGTTTGGGCATCTTCCTGATGAAAGCAGCTGGGACTAAAGCTTGTTATGACAGTATTTTTGAAGAGGGAAAGGATTTGGTACCCTGGAGACAGCAACTTGAAAGGAAGGATTTTCTTTCACATTAGAACTACTGACACTGTTGCTTCCAGAAGAAGGCAGAGTTTGCTGCAGCACTTGCTTTTAGTCCTATGAATCTTAGCTTTAAAACTGACAGCAGGCACAGTTAAAGTCTTGGACAAGCCCTTTACTTGCCCTTGCACAACTCAAGAGGTATAAACAGTCTTTTGGGAACCATCTGAACATGGATGATGTTTTTGTTTGGGTCAGTTCTCCCTCTTGGCAATAGTCTGTTATTATCAATATATCCCTATATGAAAGTGTTTTTATCTCCAGTTTTCACTGTTTAGGTGGCATTCTCATATCAAAGTACTCCCCCTTGTCTCACAACTTTAAAAACATATTTATGAGTCCATCTGTCCTACAGTAAATGGAGGGTCTGATTCAGCAAAGCACTGAGCTTTTGCTTAATATGCTTTGCTACAGAAAGAAGGACTTCTGGGTATGCTTAACTTTTAGCATATGTTTATGTGCTCTGAATTGAAGAGCTGATGAGTTTTTACATAGGACCAATCTGCCCAGTTCATCTCTTATTAAACTCAATTATACTGGAATTTTCACTGTTATCTCCCAGTGCCACACTTCACCTTCTCTGCATAAGAACACATTCAAGGCAGACATTGGAGACCACACTTGCACCATGTAAAAGGAAATCAAGTGCTAATAGCACAGATGGTGGAGGTATACAAGATGCAAGAGTAGTCAAATGCTTCATGGCTTCACCTACGCTGGCATTTGCAGCAAACTCCTCTTTACAACGGCTACTTAAAATTCAACCATAATCACAAAAATGGAAATAGTAATTGCAATTGATAAATATTCTTAGCTTGACTTAAACCTGGTAGTGAGCCAACTGCAAGTGAAAACATCTGTGCCATTTCTAGCTGAAAGTGAATTAGAAATAGAGTTATAAATCCTCCAATAAGGTATATGATTCATGTACCCCTGAATGATCCCATGCTATTAGTCACCTCAACCAATCGGATATTTGCAGATTATTTATGCTTGATTTTTTCCTTCTTTTCATCTGAAATACTGACACCTCAGGCATGGTAAAAACTGCAAGGAAGACCAAAGCATTCCCCCCTCCTTGGGATGTAACCAGGAGTATCATGTATGATAAAACACACAAAAAATTAGGCTCTGATTAAAGTAAAGAGATAATGAGGGATGCTTCCACAACAGCATCCACACTACAGATTCAGCTGAGGTTGGAAAGCAAGCCAAGACCTTCACAAAAAGCTGGAGTTTACTGATGACTAAAGTCAGTCCAAGCAAACACGTCAAGGGGCACAGTAACATTTCCATTTACAGGCATATAGGTCGCCCTCTATGAGGGCTTAACAGCCTGTTTCTTGCTCTCTGTTAACTGGCAATCAACATGCTGCAGACACAGCATGACCCCAAGTTTAACTGCTTGTATTATGGCAGTGTCAAGAGTCTCAGCACAGGCTGTCCCTGCCCAATAGCATTTATGGTCAATGGGCAAGATAAAAAGACAGCTGATGGAAGTGAAAAAGCAGGCAAACCCAGGTCAGTATGATGAGTGGTGGTCCAGCTGGGCTGTTTGCCTAGCTTTTGGGGAAAGGTTTTACAAGGAAAAAAAAAAAAAAAAAAAAAAAGAGCAAAATTTTTGAAAGAACAGTAGAGATCTCTCTTATGAAAACTAATTATCAAGTAGCAAGACTGAGGGGATGGAAAGAAAGGAAAAAGAGTGTAAGTACTTCCCAATCTCCATATCAAGTTTGAAACCAAGCACTCTTGCTCTTGGAAAAGAGTGTCACTTCAGCTTTCTTCAAAAGATGCAGATTCTAAAGCCCAAGGCAGGCACCTCTTGCAGTCCTGTGAACTCTATTTTGTACTGAAAAATAACTATTTCCTCAGATCTCTACACAACATGATGTATTAGAAACTTTAGGAAAAGCTTTCTACAGATAATATTGTCCAGGGTATCTGCTGGAAGAAAGGTATCTGACATCCTCTTCACAGATTACACACAGTAGGTCAGCCTGCAGATGCACAAGAAATATACCCACAGGACCTACACTGACCCTGCTCTGTTTAGCCAGGGCAAATATTTTAGTTCTTGGTTCAACTAACAGGTTGTACAACATGTATACACAGCACAGTTTGAGTATCTAGTCCAGTGAAAATGTGGAGATTCTAACAGATTTGAGTGCTGAACACTAAGCATTAACTTTCTGGAAGTTTTGAAGATGAGCAACATCAGTATAAAGAAGAAAATGTGCATCCATATTATAAAGAAAAAGATTATATTGGGTAAGTTTACGTTCAGTCTGAAAGGATATTGCTGAATCAGTTTATGTATCAGGCACAATTAAAAAGCAGATGACATTTAAAAATCAGCCTATCCCAAACACTGAGGAAAACAGAGTATAAATTCTTCAGTGCCATTAACAGTGGAGTAGATAACCCCCAAAGTATTTCCTTGGTAAACCTATAATTTACTTTAAAAAAAAAAAATTGCAGAAGATGATCTAATTACATCTGAGCATTTACAATGGGCTTTTTGCAACAGCATTCAAGGTCGATCCTATTGTTTTACATTGTCCTTGCTCAGAACAACTTGATCATTTGATTCAAATGCTATTTATTAGCCTGAGCAGTGCTTGCAGAAACCAAAGTTTGGTAGTATCTACAGTCTACAAAAAACTTTGGTTTTCCACTGACCCTAAATACACTGCAGTCCTACTTACTATTCACGATGTAGGCCTCCACTTGCAGGGGTTCCAGTTGAGCACAGATCTCTGATCTGAAGCCATCAGCCTTTCATAGTTTGTTGGATACATGCTTTGGGCCAAGTCTGGTGAATGGAGAACATATTTTCTCTATCCCAGCATCAGGGAGGCAAAACAAAATAAGGCTTAATCTGAAAGCAGAATCTCAAGCACATAAAACCCAAGAGAATTAGTTATTTACTGCACCTTTACTCTTCGGCCAGGACATTTAATCTGTTTTTTAAGTACTGGCCATCCTTATAGCCCCAAACAAAGTGCCTTTGCTGGCAAAGCATATAGACCATATGAGCCTGAAGAGAATCCTAAGGCACATATCTCCTAAAAGGAAGAAGAAAAAGATAAGTCTGTCTAGGTCAATCACTGCAACAAGAATACAAACAGGAGGAGTGAGCATTTTTTAAACTGAAAGTGGCAAGTCACAGCTGTAGCAGCAAGATGCTGCTGCTTCTCTGTCCTCCAGAGTCTACTGAGCTTAGGCAGGCATCATCACACTAAGTGGAGTTTTTATTTACTTTTTTTATACCATGGCATAGGGGACTTAGGACATTATTTCATGGTAAAAATACCAGTAGAGTCAAGACGTTATCATTCCTGTCCAGAAAGGAATTTCTGCAGGGAGGAATATCTCCTCAGAACAGCCAATTATCATGAGCTTAATTTAAAGAAGAGCGAGCAGAGGTAAGACCTTCAGTATCCATATCCCAGTTAAATGCTCTAATCACTAGGTTCTTGACTGCTCAAAGGGGGATTTTGACTTTGACAGAGGCTTGCAAGGTGGAGTCAACTTCAAACTATTCTGACCTGTCACCACTAGAATTCCGAAACACAACAGGTAGCCCACCACAATGTCCTGTGTGACAGCGGCTGCATTTACACACTGAAATGTTCAGGAAACTTTCATGGAGAGAGGTACTTTTGGTTGGAAAGTACATGAAGTGAAACAGCTTTAACTCATTTATGGGAGCAGTAGTTACGTGAAAATATATAAACAGAATAAAGCTGTCTTGGTTTCAGCTGGGATAGAGTTAACTGTCTTCCTAGTAGCTGGTACGGTGCTATGTTTTGAGTTCAGCATGTGAAGAATGTTGATAACACTGATGTTTTCAGTTGTTGCTCAGTAGTGTTTAGACTATAGTCAAGGATTTTTCAGCTTCTCATGCCCAGCCAGGGCACAAGAAGTTGGCACAGGACACAGCCAGGGCAACCTGACCCAAACTGGCCAACGGTGTATTCCATACCATGGGACGTCCCATCTAGTATAGGAACTGGGAAGTGGGGGAGGGGGGGCGGGGAATCGCTGCTTGGGGACTAGCTGGGTGTCGGTCAGCAGGTGGTGAGCAATTGCCCTGCACATCATTTGTACATTCCAATCCTTTTATTACTACTGTTGTCATTTTATTAGTGTTACCATTATCATTATTAGTTTCTTCTTTTCTGTCTATTAAACCGTTCTTATTTCAACCCAGGAGGTTTACTTTTTCTTTTTTTTCCCGATTTTCTCCCCCATCCCACTGGATGGGGGGGAGTGAGTGACGGCTGTGTGGTACTTAGTTGCTGGCTGGGGTTAAACCACAACAAAAGCCTATGCAATTTTATGTAGAAAGCTCAGTAGTCTTCCTAGACACTAATGGAACTTGACAGCTTTTCCAGAACAAAGCTTTCCAAAACTAAAATAACAGAACAGAAAAGTTTTTACATACCTGTCCACAAACTGCAGAATTTCAGACTGCTGGTGAGCACTTACGAGTGCCTATTGGGTATACAAAAATCTAGGATTTCCTCTCCTACCTGTCTTCCCTTGAGCAAGGGAAGAGAGGACAAGAATAAATTAGAATACTGGGCTAAATATATGACTTTTAGCTTTCACTGAAGGCTAATATCCAATTTCCATATCTAGTTCTTTTTGCTTTAGACCTCTGGTTAGCCAAACATGACAGTAAAAGGAAACCTGACAGGGAGTTGTGACTACAGAAGGGTGAGTTTTTAAATTATTTTTATTTTTTGAAGTAGAAATGGAGAAAAACCTCAGTAACTTCTTTTAGGGATGAAGAGCTTCTTTCTGAATCCCAGATGATTTTACTACTCACATATCACTGACTCTTTTATTAGTTCTGCAATATCAATTGATGGGACAGAAGGGGAAAGCAGCATTCATGGCTCCTATTTCAAGTTCTGCCTCTGATTTGCTCTTATGACTTTAAATAATTCATTCTATTTCTTTCTATATCTCAAGTTTCTTCTTGTACAAGATGGATAGAAGCCAGGATTGCCTACATTACAAAGGCACCAGGAAAATAAATTCATTTTTAAGGTGCTCTAAGGACCTGGGAGAGATAGTTATGAACTCCAGAAGGATCATTCACTCTGAATGACAGTATCTTAAGATCTTTACAATGGTAAATGATGCATTTTTGCAGCATTATCAATTTCATTAACATTTAGAACATATCAACTCAGAGATGTTTATTTTTTTCTGGCTTGCTGGTTAAGAAACTTCTTCACTTACATGACAGCTCTTGTTTTAACAGGAAAACTGCGTTAGATCGCTACAGCCTTGAGAAGGCAGGCTTCACCCACATCCTCAATGCAGCCCATGGTCAGCGGAATGTGGACACAGGACCAGAATATTATCATGACATGACTGTGGAGTATCATGGAGTAGAAGCAGATGATCTCCCCACTTTCAAGCTCAGCCAGTTCTTTTACTCAGCTTCTAAATTCATTGATAATGCACTTCAGGATGAAAGAAGTAAGGAGGGTGCTGAAAATGGTTAAAAACAGTACAGTTATTTACTCTGTCTGATTATAAGCATAGTTCCATGGCATTCAACCTTGTGGGAATGGAACAAGTCCAATACAGTTTAACAGAGAATAGAAAACTAGTAGCACGGAACTAGTTTAAGAGAAGATACGTGATGTAACTAGGACCCTTCTCACTGCAAAGCTAGTACCAGCCCAAGAGCCCCTTACCAAGCACTTTCATAAAAGCCCACATCACAGCTTACATTAAGGTCTCCTGTCTGATAGAGGTTTTTTGTTGTTGTTTTAACTCTATCATAAACACATCAAAGACAATCAGACATTGCACAGGTTCCATGTATTAGCTGTCTTTTCCTCAAATTAGTCCCTATCAAAAAAGATTTAATGAATACTGGTTGCACAGTGGTGGAACACACGTGCTCTGCAGAGATTCCAGGCTGTCACTCCACAGCTTCACGCTCTGCAGCATTAGATTCACTCTATAAATATACAAACCACCTTCCTACCTGGCCATCAGATCTACCCAGAGCTATAACATTTATCTTTCTGCCATCTTCCAAGCAACAGGGGACCGAAACCACTCTGCCAGCAGAGACCTAGAAACATTTCATTAAAGCCTTTGTAATTTCTCAGCTTGATTACCACAATTCATTATTTGCTGACCCCCAGCAGCGTTCTATCAGAAACCTTTACACAGATGTGAAATGCTACAGCCTAGGCCTCACACTGGCTTTCAGTATTACTCCTACTCCTTCCCCCCTACATGTTTTTTGTTGTTTGGTGTTGGGTGTTGTTTGGCTGGTTGCTGCTGCCCGCTGGTGTTCGTTTTTTTTTTTTTTTTTTTTTTTTTTTTTTTTTTTTTTGTTTTTTTTTGTTTTTTTAAATCTCTACAGGATATTTACCAGAAACCAGCTGAGAAACTGAAGACTTTCCTGCTGACCTACAAAGACCTTATCAGAGTGTCATATATCAAGTTTCTAGCCTCGTGTCAGCTTCTGTTCTTGGCTGTTTAGCTCAGCTGTAGCCAGCTACTACCTTGCTTGCCCCCAGTAGCCAGCCAGGTCTTTACGATTTTATCCTCTCAGCAAGTACACCCTACAACAACAATCCCTTCCCTTGTTCAGGAGAGAGTCTTGAAAGCAGTTCAGTTTTAAAAATCAAAGTCCTAATAGCAGGAGAAACTGCTTCAGGAGCTTACTTGCTTGTGAAGAAAGGTACCCGGCATTTCAAAAAATTATGTCTGAAGCACTGCCTTTGGGAAGGAGTAGATAACTAACATGCACCTGTGTCTAGCCATGGCTGGAGGCCAGAGGTCAGCATCAGACTGGAGTACTTGAAATAAGAAATGCAGACTTCCTCACTCCCACCACCCTCCTGTTCCTGTAAGACCTTTGTCTGCTGCACTGAGGTAAAGAAACAAGCACAAAGGAAGCAGCAAAGGCTAGATAAAAACCTTGCATCCCAATAAATATTGAGGCAGGGAAGGATGGGATGGGGGCAGAGGGGAGTATTAAACTTTTTGTTTCAAAACCACATCAAAGTCCAGGAAGTTCTGAGACAGTATCAAGCATCAGTCCAGCACTGAAACACAAGACCAAATCAAAGAGTGACTGGATGAACTTCTACAAAACAAATCTGCACTTAAGTAGATACTACTGCAATCATTTCTGTAGCTGTGCACTGCCTGCCACATTCACATGGTTTTTAAACAAGGTGGCTAGGATCTTATCTGATGGAGACCAACAAAATAAAGAATTACTGTAACACTCATGAAGAAAAAGAGCAAGCTCTTCACTTTGTCATAAGGGAAAAGTACACTAAACTTACATCTCCAATCCCAGCCACAGAAATGTACATATGCATGGCCCACTAAGACATTGAGCTTGAATGCATGACAATAGCTTTCCAATACACATTTACAGAACAGAATGACTGCAGAAGCTAAAGAGGCTGTTACACTTAGAGGAGAAAATACTAGAGGCAAGTAACTAGTGCTCTCCTCCAACAACATGAATGCATTATTTGTGAATGCACATCTAGTGGAGAAAGGTGCTCTGTATTTCATGTGCCTAATGAAATGACTATCTGCATGCATCTTCTTGACCAACAAATAGCATCCAGATTCCACAACAGGACTTTATAGTAAGTTACCAAGTACCTATCTCCAGTGGTAATAACATGGGACTTCACTATATGGTGCTAAATACTTCTAATCAGTAACGCAATTACACTCATTTGCCACTTTGCATTAGAACTGAGCAAATGCAAACAGAGGGAAAAAGGGAAAAAGAAAAAAGTTTCAACTTTTGTGACCACAATGTACTTCGGCTGTATCACATTGTTTGGGGTGTGACCTTCAGCCAGCCAAGTGATCAAATTCATTGAATAGATGTCTTCATACAATGCTTTTTGCTGGGAAGATGCTCAATAGTCCATGTTGTTGAAAAAAGTTGTCATGCAAATGAAGACGACTCTCTGCAACAGTCCAGAAAGCTTTGCAATTTGGATGCTGTCAAAACACAGTCCTAATGCAGTAATTCTGACTTAACCCTCAAAAGCTTTGTGATGGTGAAGAAACTCCTTGAGCAGAGCAGTATTTGCAGAGTGTAAGCATGGGCAGATGGACGTAAGAACAGTGAAAGTAGCTCAGTTGTAAGAGTAAGTTTTAGAGGCAAACTCGAACTGTTCACAATTATGCATGCTAACATTCAGCTGTGCATAAAGATTTCCTCAAACATGCAATCAGGACCATAGAACACCTTAAAATTTATACCAGCAAGGCCTGATTAACCTGAAAGGAAGACATTATTTTAAGACGTTTTTAAGTTCCCTACTATGCTACAGATTTAGTACTCATTCCCTTGGTGTCTTAGTTCCTCAGAATGTAAAGTAGAGGGGAATAGCATTTCCTCTTCATGTGAAGATGTCACGGGAAAAAAACCACTAAAGACAGAGCTAAAAAAAGTAACATGAGAAGAAACATGAGACAGATACAAGGACCCAAGGCATTTGACCAAAGACACCTTAACATTCATCGCTCCATCTGACTCTGGAAAGGGAATGCTGCATCTAGACAGATTTTCAAGAAACACAAGCCCAAGTCAAGTGACCAAAATAGTTCAGGGACCAGTCACCACTCAGCAAACCTCTGGCTCTGTGCACTGGTATTTTTTTATTCAGCCACACCTTGGAGGATGTTAAGTGGTCAGAATCAAAGACTGCAAGCGCAGGCTCCCTCTTGGCAAAGAAGGTTCAGATTGGTCCTTACGTCAGAAGAGGCTACAAAATAGTACAGAAGGGACATGGCTCTGCAGAATAGTGCCAGCGTTTTGCTGTAACAGGCAGTCAGATGTTGAATATTCACATACAGGAAAGGACAGACTTCATTTTCCTACAACCAGGGGGCATTTCAGAAAATTGTACGGCCATTTTTTGCCTTTGTTATCACAGTATAAAACTGTTCATTTTCTCCCATATCCCCTGCATTTGCCACCCACACAAAGTAAAACCTTCCTTGTCCTATCATGTATTTTATCATCTCAACAGCAACCCATTTACAAGGTAGGAAGCTCTAAAGAGAAGCATGAAGGGCTGAACAAATGAGTTTTCATCCGTTTCAAATATTTGCAGTAATAATAGAAGGGATTATCATTTTCTAGGAGAGGAAGAGGCACTTTTAGTTATCAGAGAGACTGGAGTTTTGCCAAGATGCCTCTAAGACTATCTGCTAGGATTAGGATGCAGACTGTAACCATTAATCCTCTAGTGTTGGCAGTTCTTGATGCATCCATTACACAGCAATGCTACTTGTGCCAAGACATCCTCTTGCACCTGGAAGTAAAGGAGTTAATCGGCAGGAGTCATGGCTTTGCACCCAACACCTCTCACTGGGCAGAACTGACAGAGATAAACTATTACTGGCCCCTGACAGGAGTCATCCCCTGCCCCCCCGTGGCAATTCAGCTTAGCAGGGTGTTAGAGAGAGTGCTCCAAATCTACTTCCTTCAGCAGTTCAACCCTTTGTGAGACCCCCTCAAGGGCTCTGAATCGTTTTTGAAAATCTTTTGAAGTGTTTCAAAACCTGTCAATCAGACCTGAGCCCACTTACTGTTCTCTTCCTCCACCTCCCCCAGACACAGCAAATGGGGAAGGTTCCACTTTGGCTTACATCCTTGTTAGTACCTGAAGCCAAGGACTTTCTGCCTCTGGAAGTCCAAAGTTAAACCAAGCAATGTCACAAAAGTTGAATCTTGAGGCACATCTATTCAGAGATGAAAACTATTAGCAGAGACTCTGCATTCACAGTATACAAGACAGGCCACTACTGCAAGGAGATGATCATATAAAACACTCAAGAGAGGTGGTGGTGAAATGTTACTTTCCTGCAACACGACAGGGTAAGGGCAACTAGCCAGAGATTTCTAAAGAACTGTTTAAGAGGTAGTTTCTTTCTATGTCCCTGGTTATATGCCTATTAACTTCTATGGCCTTTCTTCCTCTGCCCTCAAAAATATTACTGAGCCTTAAAAAAGGCCTTATTAGCTCTATTTTACAAATGAAGTATTTGGGCATAAAGTGATGCAATCTATATCTTAAAGGACATTATTGCCAGAACATAATAAAATAATCACATTTGGTTAGCTTTTTGTGTCTAGCTGGTAGAACTGAGAAAGGCACCTCTGTGCATTCCATTTATCGTCATGGAAGAACGGTCTGATAGTATACCAAACCCTTGCACACCCTTGTGCTTTGGTCATTATGCCCAAACACAGAATTACATATATGCTGCTTGTGAGGCATGTAAGATTAGGCTGCAGTGGGGCTTGCTATGTTACTTAACGCAAGCCTGCAGCCCCCAGGCCTTCTCTGCAACCTTTGTTCACAAATAAATTCAAAGATATCTGGTTTAGGATTAAATGGGTAATCTCCAGTGTAAATGTTCAGTTACTACAGTAAGATTTACAGCCTCAGTTTCCCCACCTGTAAAAAGACAGGCCTTACAAAAATGCTGGTAAGGGTAGTCAAACCACCAGAGCAGAGGCACTACAGAAACCTTCACTGCCAAAAAAAAGAAATTACCCAGTGTAATCTCTGCATCATTTCTCTTTGTTTCCACAGACAAGGTTCTGGTTCACTGTGCTATGGGTCGCAGCCGGTCAGCCACACTGGTCTTGGCTTACCTGATGATTTACAAGAACATGACAGTAGTGGATGCCATTGAGCAAGTATCAAGACACCGATGCATCTTGCCAAACCGGGGCTTCTTGAAGCAGCTGAGAGAACTGGACATAGCGTTGGCACTGCAGAGGAGGAATACCAAAACCAGCCTACCATCTGATGATGACGAGAACAGCACCATGATCTAGTATTGTTTCTGGCAGGGTTGTGCTACTGGGAAAGAAACTCCTTAAAAGGAGGGGAGGGGAAGGTGTAGTTAATTACACAGTCACAGGGATCATTTGTTATTTGGAAGGAAAAACAAAGTCATTTCAAATGCTGTCATGATGAGAAAGAACGGAAGCCAAATTTAAAACCCATCATCTTCGAGTGTTCCAGCCTTAGCAGAATTCTTTGTTACATCAACAATTAAATTTTGACCTCTGTAAAAAAGCTTTTATAACACAGAAGCAGGCACAACTTGAAGAAAACCCTCTTCTAGCAGAGTACCCCCAAACTCCTGATCCTAACCAAAGCACATGGCCTTTAAAAGAGTAGAGCTGGGCATTCCTAAAGAAATTTTGCTGGAAAAACAGTGAGGTGGTAGCAGCACAAATGTTCAGTCCCAGAGTTCTGAATGATTTTGCAGGAGTTTGCCTTTTTGTGCTGTTTCCTGGCATCTCCATTTCTTCTTTCACAGCAATCTAGGGCAGCACAGCATTTAGAGAGCCTCCAGATGAGGATCAACTACCCAGTCTTTACAAAGGATTTTTGCAGCAGACCATGCAAACTCAAAACAAAACAAAACCCGTGAGAAGGTCAGATGCATATGCAACTATAATGGACAATTCAAAGAAATACATACACATGACATTTTAGCAGTTTCAGTTTTAACTTGTTTTTCCTAAATGCTTCAATTGCCTGAACTTTAAAAGGTCCTATACATACAGTATCCAAATCAATTTACTAGTCCACAAAAAAAACACCCCAAAACCCGACTAAGAAAATTGTGTTGTGACTTGTTTTTCTGCACTTGGAAAAACTAACAGCTAGAACAATAAAGAAAAATAGGATGTTCTTTATGTTGCTAAGAGAAAGGTCAACACTGAACTTGTGCAGCCCTAATAACCCCCTAAATAATCATGGATTACAACTAGTTCTAATGAGATTTTAGTTTTGATTAAAAAGGCAAGAGACACAGATAAAACCTTTAAAAAATATCTCACCAGGAGATAAAATTAAAAAATAACCTTTAAAAAATAACCAGGAGAAAGTTGCTGCTGTGATTCCAGACACCACTGTTCATATTTACTATTACCACGTTTCCTATCTCAGCTTTGGTCACCTTTATACATTACTCTCCTCCAATACAGTTGCCAATAATTATATTTGTTGACAGAGGTAGTCCAAATACACAAATGGGGACACCAGATCTACTTTTCTGCCTAAACTTATTCAATTTACTCTACTTGATACAAATTATCAGTAACTGTGTTTTGACACAATCAGAGTTTTGCCACCTCGACAGTATTTGATATTCTTAAAATATACTGTAGAGCAGGATAACAAGTAAGCCATGCTTACCTTTTTTGCATCTGCAAAAAGATCAAGTCATTGCTCTCTCCACTAGAATTTTGCCTAATTCAATGTTATCAGGCAAGAGCTATTTCTTGCCTCAGTGCCTGAGAGGAATTACCTAGCCACCAAGAGCACCTGACAGTTCTCTTGGTCTTTACCAGCTGACAAAGACTTTGTAACTTTGAGGCAGTATGGACTGTAGCAGTCTTGGATACTTTAAAAAAACAAAAAGAAAAAGAACACAGGGCAGAAGTGTGCCACTGAGAACTGAGAGCTTACACTATACACCAAATAGAATTGAGCACAACTTAACATCTACAAAAAATGGTTTAAACAACTCTCTACAGGCTTAGCATCTCTAGTGTGAAGGCTTTCCTATTCCTTCACTTCCTTTTGGGGCCCAAAACCCAGCAAATCATTCATCTCCAAACAGTAACTGTAGCCAAGGCTGCAGGCACCCATAATGCAATGCTTTTGACTTATCATTTGTATTTATCTGTATAATAAATACCTTACCTTCAAATTCTCAGGCAGAGCAGAACATAATAAACACAACCAGACTACTGTTAAAAAACAAACTGGACATCACAATGCGAACAATATTCATGATAGACATACACAAACTCTGGGACTTACAGTGAATTAAGTATCCCTAAACCTGATTAGAACAGCCCCCCCCCTCCCTCCCCCCCCAACCAGAACTAAAAGGAAGCTCAAAAGGAAGTCATTTGACACTTCAAAAATAAATGAGCAGTCACAATGTGGGTTTAAAGAGTAAAAAAATTATTGGAAGGGGTCCCTCAACTCTTTCCATCTACTTTCATAGACCTTCAAATGCACCTTTTCAGAGCACCTTAATGTCTACTGCAATTTAATTCACAACCCAGACAAGCAACAGCTCTCCTGGCCTTGTCTCTGACAAACCTGCCTTTCAGACACATGGCCCCGCTCTTTCAGTTACCTTGATAGAGAAAGCTGAACTTTCTCACCTCTATGGCAGCAGTGTGTTTCTCAGCATTAGCCTTACAGACAGGAATTCTGGGCCAAATGATATACTAAAATAGAACAAGTACCTCCCAGGATTTCCCTCAGTCAAATTACAGGTTATTTTCTTTCTGTATCCTGCATCCTGCTTGATAACTGCTGTAAATAGAAGAGGATTTGTAGCTGATCTACATGCAGAATTGTATTTGAACAAGGTTTTCTGGGGCCTGGAAATGGGTATTTCTTTTACAGTGTGGGACTTGTGCAAATACACAGGAAAACTTTTAATTTCCTGAGCCACAGCTGCTTTTGGTGGAGACTGACAGAGCTTTCAAAGAGCAGCTTCCCAACTACTGATAGAAAGCAAAATACTAGAACTCTTAAGTAGTTCCCACTCATTTTGTCCTGCATAGGAGATTAGGAAACTGGCAGATGGCAACACTGACAGTGACAGAAGAATGTATCTACCATTTCCAAAGGACAGGATTCCGAGCTACTCAGACACTAGGAGCTGTCATTCTTCCATGGAAGATGAAAAATAGCACAGAACTGATTTCTCAAGAAGTAAACCAATAGAACCCTCTATTCCAGTGTTTCTACACATACTACTTGAAGGCCTTAAACATGGCTTAATTAAGCTTCTTTATTCTTATTTAGTAAATGGGGAAAAAACTACCAAGAATTTGGATTAGTCAAGTTATAAAAAGCCAAAACTAATACTACCTTTTACCTTCTCCCTGCTCCACAAAGCTCAAAACAAAAACTTCTGACCGATGCATACCCCAGAGCTTCACTATGGAAGAAGTGACCTATATGACTACATACGTCGTAAACAATGCTGGAAATACATAGTTTTAATACAGAGAACTATTAAGAGTAAAGAGAAAGAGAAAGAGAGTCATAGGTCTTTACTCCATCGGTTAGTTTGTGTGCTGCTAGGTGTCAGTCTCTACAGAACAGGCTGTATTAGGATCACCCTCAGCACTACAGATAAATGCCAGGCCCATTCTTTCTATTTACCACACTGTATATAAACGGAGTTTGTTTGCATCAACTAGCCTGCCTGACAGACAAATTAAACAGCTTATAAAACTAAAAGACATAGACAGTGATCTAACATGAAAGTTTTGTATGTTTAGAAGTCCTCTGTTTCTGCTTATATCACACAGCTTCTTACAAAGTTAGCCAAAAATTGGTTATATTTTGTCTACTGCTAGGAGATCAGGTGGCCAGGGCACAACAAAACTTACCATTCCTGTCTTTGCTAAAGGGCTAGAGTGCAGCTTTCAGGAGTACTGTCATTCGGCACCTTCCAGATGAAGTAGGTTCTGCTCCAAAGACAAGTATCTTCCCTAGAACCAGGTCTTAATCATCTATTGCAACTCTGAAGAATTCTTTTGAGAGACTAAAGAAAGATCTAATTCTCAGCTGGGATGGTGCTAGAGCACACAGTCAAAACTGACACTGCAGCATTTCTATAAAACAGAATTCACAGCTAAATAATCACTATGGGAAAAGACGTAGGAGAGACATTTATCCTCCTGAAAGGAATTCAGTTCTGAGAAAAAAACCCCAAACATTGGAAACTTGCCTGTTGTGCACATGCAGCACTTCATTTTCCACCCAACTTTTAATCCATATATTGCAAATACAGAATTTTAGCAATATGCTGGAGTCAGGATGCTCTGTTTCAGGTTAGCACATACTGAATTGTTAAGAAGGTCTGATTTGCCTGTATGTTACAAGCTTGGAAACCTGAAAATAAACAGCAGTGGATAGAGACCCAGATGCCTTTTTCACTCACTGTAAAAGCACACAAATGAAAAACCACAAAACCAAGTCCTACTCTGAGATGCAATTATTCACCAAAGATACAAGGTCCTAGTTATACACGCTCAAGTCTGCACGTTGACGGTGTTGAGTTCAACTTTCCTTTTCCTAAGCATAAAAAAGAGGTGACAGGGACTTTGTGAAGACAAACACACATATAGTTTAAGTACTATGAATACTCTATCTTCAAAAAGCAAATTTGACAAAATAAGTGCATGAACAAGGATCTTTGCTGTATTGTGCTCTCCTTATCAAGCATACTGTACTCCTAAAACACGAGTTAGTCCAAATTACCATTTGACCAGCAATTTTAGCTCCCATTCAGATCCACTATTTTAGACTGCTGCCCCATCATAATAAAATTGAACAGGTTATGCACATGGATCTGTAGTATCAATTTCTTCATCTGGCAACACCACACACTTCAAAGGTTTTATTTAAAGAAATACATGTTTCTCTGACTTTTCAGAAAAAAAAAAAAATCACCTAAAAAGCTGCTCTTTATATTGGAATAGAGACACAGAGTTTTCAGTCAAGATGACCAATCCTTTCACCTTAGCTAGCAACCTTCCCACAGTGTCAGCAGGCTAGAGAGGGGATTCAGTGGCACCATTCACATTAGAAGCATTTTGAAAAATTCTTACGAGGATTTTTTCTGGTGCAGATTCACACGTGCCCAATTTAAACTTGGTCCACTCAAGAGCTTCACATATAGACAGCCTTCTTGATTTTTACAGACCTTCTACTGCTAGATTGGAAGTGTTCATATATGCGTGTGTGTGTTTGTGTGCACACATATACATGTATATACACAGAACTCAAAGGTTCAACACAATATTTGCATCATCTTGTAACCCAGCAACAATGACAAAGGAAGAAATTACAATTCTGTCATTAACATACAGTTCGAACACCATGTCTCTTACTATCATATGCCCTTTTACATATATATTAACACTTTCTATAGGAAAGAAGTTTCATACATTAAATATTGACAACCTTGTAATGTATTAAATACATATTTATTCAATATTTTAAGATTATTAAAAAAAATAATCTTAGATACTCTTTATTTTCACAAGGTGTAATGCAATTATGATGAGTAACCTACACTTAAGCTCTAACAGCCCAATCCAAACCCCATCAGCTTTAATGGGCTTTAGATCAAGCATGCAAGAGCACTGTAACAAACACTGTTTCAGGAGGTAATTCCCATGCAACATCAAACTATGACAAGACACAAGAGGCTAAAAATGGCTCATCATAATTTATTTTATGTTAAAATGTACAGCTTGAGGGAAGGGGTGTGTGTTGGTTTTTTGCAGGTTTTATTTTTGTTTCTTGGGGGCTTTTGTGAGTGTTGGGTTTTTTTTTTGTTTTTTTTTGTTGGGTTTTGGTTTTTTTTTTTTTTTGTTGGTTTTTTTTTTTTTTTTTTTTTAAGTGACTGACTAAAAAGATAACAGATAAATACAAGAGTGTCACTGGGTCCTATTTTTACATGTATCAAGCCTCTTCTGTTCGGCCCTTACAGTCACTCTGTACAGGTACAAAGGCTACAAAAAAGGAAGCAATATAAACAGACACAAATAACTTTTGCCTTTTTACATGCGATCTGTAAGCTTTGTTTGAGCTATTCACACGCTACTGCTCTATTTTTCCCCTTAAAAAATAACTCCAATATTTTATAAAGATAGAAAAATCTACAGATGGAATGAAAATGTAAAGTTAGAGGCATTTCCATAAAATAGCAACTTTACACCAAATTCACTACTTCTTTTTTCAATCCTGCCAAGTATTTGGACATATATGAAAATGTTTCAAAACTTGACAAATAAACACTGAGATGTTTCAATCAACAAAAAACCATAACAGTATTTATAAAACAGAAAGCTGCCTTTTTTCCTACCCCAGTCCCAAAGAAACTGGTCACAAAAATGGAAAAGAGTCTCAACTTTACACTAAACATACAGCAATAAAACCCTTTGAACTAACCAAAATGTGAATAGCTTTCGCAGCTTTTTTTTATTATTTTTTACAAGTTTCATAATTAACAAAAATATAGTTCTGTTTTTTTTACCCCTCAAACTAGGGTAACCTAATCAAGGCAAAAAAATTAAGAAATGGCTTACTGTTAAGCACAACACTTGTACAGTACTACAAAATGCACTGTCACTAACAAAGACATTAGCGGCATGCAGAAGTGTCACCTTCAGAAACAAAATAATACCATAAAAGAACTGCTAAAAGGCATTTACATGTGGGGAAAGGAGAGAGAAAAAGCTCACGATCCAGTACTGTCTGATAGTTTTGGAGTCTATTTATCCACATTTTTAATGGGAGCAGGCACATAAAATGGCTCTGAACCACAGCTGCTGTGTAATTGCAGTTCATAGAAAGAGTTCTTCCTTTCCAGAGAACTTCAAGCTCAATGAAATAAACAAAAAATGGAAAACCATCTATTTCCCCCCAAAGAGAAGAAAAGTTAAATCCCACAAAGTTAAAAAACAAAACAAAACAAAATGAAACAAAAAAACCCCCAACAAAACAAGAAACAAAGAAAAAAGAAAAAACTTGTATAAGGCTTTCTGCTGCATACAGCTTTTAAATGGTGCCAACAAATGTTTTTGCATTCACACCAATTGCTGGTTTTGAAATCGTACTCTCCAAAAGATATTTGTGCAGATCAATCCAATATGCCAGTTTGGTAGTCTGTCTCTCCAAAGGGCCTACCTTCTCATGTAGGATCCATTAAGAGACTGTTTAGACATGCCTGTATTCATGTAGCCATGATGCCCCGGAGGACTGTACATCATGTTACTGTGGGGTGCTGTCTGCATTGGTTGCTGTGCATATGGCTGAGTTCCCATCATCCCCATCTGCATCTGCATAGGGTACTGGGGTGTTTGATTCATATACCCATGATTACTGTGATATCCACTATTCATCATTGGCTGGGACATACTATAACCATTCATAGCATTAAGGGTATTCATATTCATGTTCACTGAATTGACATTGTAAGCAGGGGCTGGCATCAAATTTACACTCATGTTCATACCACGCTGCATCGTTAAGGTCCGCGTGGGCCCTTGCATGGCCACAGTCTGTGAAGCACGCCCATAAATTTGTGGCTGATGGGCTGCAGCAGCAGGTGGCAGAGGCGTGGATTTGGTTCTTACAGAAACATGACCTTTGCTGGCCATCTGAGTCTGCAGTCTTTGGGTGTGGGATATTCCAATATTCGATGAAGTCATATTACGCTGCAAAAGGGGAGGTGGCAAATTCATGGGAGGAGGAGTAAGGTTGGGGGGAGGGGTCATGGTAGCCTGTGCTTGGGGTCCTCCAGGAACAGCATGTGGAGACTGAGAAAGCTGAACAAGCCCTGTATTACTTAAGGGGGTGGACAAAGAGGCACTGTTTGCATAGGAAGTTACAGCAGCTGAATGGCTGTAAGGCAAAGAATGATCCATAAGGGTGTTAGTTAACTGTTGCAGTTTGGCAAGGCTGAAGGTGGCAGATGGCTGTGAGTAATGCCCTGCTCCAAATTCACTCTGCCCCATTCTTTCATATAATCCAATGTTAGCATTGCCAGTCTCGGGGATTTCAGTTAACTGCATAGGTGGTGTAAAATTAGCAGCCATGCTGCACTGGGATAACTGTTGGTTGCTGCTTGGAGGCCTTTCAACAACACAACCTTGGGGAGATTTTACATTGCAAGTGGGAGGAGAATTGATGTTTGTTTGTTGCATCATACTGCAGCTTCCATTGATGTTAGACATCTGCTGTGTCACTGCACAGCTACTCTGCGTTAGGTTACTAGATGTAAGGCTACTGTATGAACAACTGTTTTGAGAAGAGTTGTTTCCACAGATACTACTACCCATTGTAGAATCGTAACTGCTTGGGTTTTCATAGTTTTCTGTTGTGCTCTCAATGCTCCCTAAGTCACTAAACCCACTATCCACAACTTGTTGTGAATGATCAGAAACTGAGGGAACATCCATCATTGGGCTAGTCTCCATGTTCTGCAGAGACGGCACAGAAATGGCACTTTGATCTGGGCTGATCTGAGCATAGCTGTTCTCTAAAGGAGCAACATTTGGACTATTAACAGAACGAACTGACTGGCTGGGATGAGAGTGCACAGATGAAACTGGGCTACTGTGGTCAGACTGCTGACAATCATCCAATGTGGTCATTTGGGGACTTTGGTCATTATGGGCATAGTTTTGCAAACTTCTACAGGCCTCTTGAGTCTCTGCACAGTCCTGAAATGTATCTTCATGTTCACTTGCTTCTTGGGTTAGAGACTGTACTGCTTGAACCGTCTCTGAATCGATCTCCATAGTCTCAGTACTCTCTCCCTTGAAATCGGAATGTAATTCTTCACCAGCTTTTTGGTCCTGGTTGTTATCTGCATGATCATCATCAGATTCAGGCACAGGGTCTGAATCTGTAGCAAGTTCTTTCTGGTCACTTTCACACTCATCAGCTGCAAGGTCAACACCACAATCCATTAAGTCCTCCTGATTTGAATTACCAGTTTGAACATTTACGTCTAAAAAAGACTGCTGTGTTTCCAGCATTTCTTTGAAAACTTCACCAGGCAGTTCCTCTTTCTCCACTTCTGTTGAACCCATGTGGCTATCATCTTCATCATCTGCATCATGATCCTCATTGTGAGAAGATTCTTCTTCCTCCTCCTCCTCCTCCTCCTGATCATCCAAATGCACGGACTCCTCTTTTTGCAGAAACACCTCTTCTGCTTTGTCTTTTTCTTGATCTTTTGAATTGATTCCACCTTGTTCTACATTCCTGTCTTCTTCCCCAGCTTTTGTCATATCATTTTCTTGTTTTTCAAAGGGTTCACTGGGTGGATGCAGAGGTTCAGGTTCTACCTCTTTTACTTCATCATCTGGTGGTGGTAATACTTCAACAGGCTCTTTAATTGCTTCCTCCGAAACAGCAGGAACTGTGCAGGGCTTGTCTTCAGCTGCTTCCTTTTGTTCCTCCACCAGCACCTGATAGTCAGGCTCCATAGGAGTCTCTGGTGGAGTGTATAAATTAAGCTTAAAGCCAGGTTTTCTTTCTTTGCTTTGCCTCCATTTAGATGGACCACGCTTAACTCCTTTGGGCCAACCCTGCTTGTTCTTTAAAGGTTCAAGATTGTCTTTAGTGCTTTCTTCCAACACAGCTACATCCTCTGTATTATCTTTGGGAGGCAATAGAGACAAAAGAAAAGTCTTAGCTTGCACAAACTAATCAGTATTTTCAACCATAAACCCAAAAGCAATTTATAAACTCAAAATGTATTAAGAAACTCTTGAACAAGAGTTATAAACAGATCTCAAGCCACAACAGAATGAGATATCTACAGCTCAAACACACAGATATATAAAGTTCCTCTTGTTTGGTGGCCTTTTAATAGTTACCATCAGAACCACCATTTATACACTAGAAGAATCTCAGAGATTTAAAATCACACGACATGTAAACTAAAGCAAAAATATTGTCCAAATATTTGATTATCAACCTTTGTTTTTAGAATAGAGGTATGCCATCACTATATAGGCATTGATCTAATGCATGTTGATCTTCTTTGACAGTAATAACATGAGTCTGGAGTTTCCTGTTTGGCCATTGTGGATGATAAGCCATAGTAAACATATAATCATGCTTTAGTACCAACACTGGAAAAAAGGTGGTTCATTCTAGTATCTTCTTATGGGCAGCATATCATGACACAGCTCACAATATATGACAAAAGGCAAAAGATAATGGCAATTAAACAGAGTGTGTTAGAAAGCTAAATTAATCTATTGACTATAAAAAAAACCTACCCAAACACATTCACTCCTCTCCTCTCCCCAAATACCACTTACATATACACCAGAAAAAGGGAGAATTCTCAGGATATAACATGCTGCACTTGGGAGTGTAATGGCTTCAGCAATACTCCTTTGCCAAGTTCTGCCTCTCACTGTAGTGTTATAACACTCCTACAGTCAATTAATGTGATGACATGGTCCATGGACAAATATGCAGTATCTGTCTAACTAAAGCAGTGCAAACCTGACCACTGGGACATAACTGGAACACTCTGAATTTGCTACTATTAGTTTAATTCACTTCTGTTGAGAAGCAGGAAAAAGTGGTAATATTGTAATGTACCTGTGCACTGGCTTGTAACAGCACCAACATTGGTAAGGATGGTTGCTCTAGTCACACAAAAGCTGTTTAAAATAGAAATCAGTGCATGTTCCCTCAACTAAGCAAAGATTAAACTTCTCACGGAATTATGAAAATACTAAAATAGTAACCACTGGCTTCTTAGAGAAAATATATAGACCTGAGAATCCAATCATTCATTCTGGAATTAAAACTTAAAAGCATAATTTGAGAGCCAGGAGGTCAAGGGATAAGTATACATTCAGAATAGCTCATTAGTAGTTTCACTATCCACCCATTAGCTTTTCTGCCAGGAAATATCCTTGAAATCAAACTAGATAAGCAACTTTGAAAGAACACTGTTAAAACTATCCCTCTCTTTTGTGGGGAAAAAAATAGGGACCCTAGTGCTGAGGACACATTGTGCCCCAGAAACAACAAACATTTCATTGAATTACCAACAATGCAGAATAGAAAGATATTTGTGTAAATCAAATCTTCCTGCTTGTATTCCCTACCAAGGATACAAAACCAATATTAGACAGTATTCCCATGATACCCCTGCTCTGTTGAGTATGAAATGCCCTGTTGTAGGGACATAAAAGTTGTTGTTGGCAACATGACAAGGACTGCAGTGCTTCAGACTGGAAAACATTTGCTTTCTGAACACAAGACCCAGATTGTAATATTAATGGGTTAGGAATAACAAAAGAAGTAAACACAATAGAACCAAAACAAAAAGTTTGAAGCCACCACTGAATTGTAATAAACTACGTGAGATTAATGGCTGCAGTAGCACCTCTAAGCAGAAAGCATTATTATGATTGTAAGATTTTAAGACAAAATGTCTAAACACATCTCGTTAAAAATTTCCGTATTTATGACAAAAATAAACACTTCCTTTGGAGGCCATCCGACAAATTAGTTTTGTCAAGATGCAAGAACATTTTCAGCTTACTTGTACAATTGTCACCACTCCTGTAACAACAAGTATCTTTCTCTTCCTTGTTCTGCTCTTCCTCCTCCTCCTCCTTCTCCTGTTTCTCTTGCCCAGGTTGATACTCAAAAGCTTTTCTAATAACAGGCTTCAAGTCATCATCTTCCCCATCCATCTCACAAGTAGGTTCCAAGTGCGGCATGGGACGGTCTTCATCTGAGTTATCAAATGGCTCATTTAATACCTCTGTTGTTTCAGAAATTGTCTCTGTTGTAACACTGCTATTAATCCTTCTGCGTTTACGGCCCCTTTTCTTTTTCAGTATGAAAGGTCTCTGAAAAATAATTCCAGAAATATAACATTCCTGTTTGTTACCTGACTCTTGACACCAATAAATAAATTCTTGTAAAGTGAGTTTACAATAATCTATTTACTCATTCAAAAAAATACCTTACATTGCATCAAATTCAAATGTAGACAGAAAATTAAAATGTCTAAACAGTTAAAATAGGTATGTATGTATACATGCACACAAACCTTTCTGTAGATGCAAATTAAGACTAGAATTTTCTTCATATTGTAGTGATTTTTTACCTTCTTCTGTCAAATAATATTCATAGCAATATTACACACATTGTACTTACACATCTTTCCTCTGTAGATTTATAATTCCCCAACAACCTTCACAAGTATCAAAGTTTCTTCTTCTACATTTCTGGTTTCTGCTATTTTAGAAATAAGTATGTATACAGAAAAATAGGTAACAGCAAAGGAAGTGCACCTCAAGCTTCACATGGGTCTCAACAATACACTAGAAGAATCCTACAGTTGGCTGCTATAAAGAAAAAACTGTTCAACAGTTTATATTTCTATTATTATGCATTCTCAAAGATTTATAGTTACTTGCAAGTTTGCTCATCTAAAGTATAAACAAAGGGACGCTCCAATTCCCTAAGTCTCACCAGAGACACCTAAATACATATGCTAAGGTGAGTGCTTTAAAATTTTGGGATGCTTAGTTTACCAATTTAATCCATTCAAATAGTTGCTTTTTCAACGAAATTAAGATTTATGTGAACACTGCAGTAACCAGAATTTAACATTTAAATCTCTTGGAAATTAGAAGAATATGGGTAAAAAAACCCCTTTTGTTTTAACAGCACTTGCTTTCCAAAAACAGTATTCCCCTTTAAGGAGTCCCTATATTAAGAACAGTAGAAGGGCAAACCCCGCAAGCTGGACTCCATCTTAAAATGAAAAAAAAGGAAGAACCATTAAATTACTGAACGAATACCAATGCCAAACAGCAGAGGGCAATCACTAGTTTAAAAAGTAACAGGAAATTCTGATTTTTTTTTGTGTCACTAGTATTTTACAGTTCTGTGAAAAATCCAAAAGATAAAAAAATTGGATGGAGAACTAAATACAGAAAGACAAGAGTTGTTCAGTGACCAAACAATAGAGAAAGAATTAAAACAATGTAATAATGTTCATAAAAAGCCAGATTATTATTTTGATTACAACGATTTGATTGAAATCAGAGATGAATGACTTTAAACCAAACCACTGAAAAAACACACCTTTCTTTTTATGGCCAGTGACTGTGGCTTTGTCAGCCGGGGAGGTGAACTCTGCTGATTCTCATCCCCGCCATCCTCCTCGCTGCTTTCCTTAGATTGCTCTGTGGATTGCCCTCGCTCCCCCACCACTGCCACACTTTCTGGAGATCGCAAATATTTATTTTTAGATTGTACTTTTGCAGGTGATTGCCTACTATTAGTTCTCGTGGAGAATATCTCTTGCTCTTCCTTCTCCCAGCAGCTAGCTTGTTCCATCAGACGCTCAGCCTGAAGGTTGAGGTTAAAATAACAGGTCACTGAAACAGCATTTACTTAGCCATATCCTTCATGTTCAGCTAAAGAGTTACAATAAGTCAACCCTGATTAGCGCTGCTGGCTAACCTAGCAACAACATTTCAGCTGAATCATCTAGTAGCTCCTTTACAACAGTTAGGATAACAAACCAAAGAAGATTGCATTTCATGGGATATTTAGCACTATTAATGATGCAGCGAATTGATTTAAGTCCTTTAGCACTACATTACATGCCCACTGACATGGATCACTTTGAGCAAGTTCATAACACAAAGAATCGATTGACACTGCAGCCCCTGAGCTCTGCACCAAATTTGATCTGATTACATGCTCTTCGACTACCTCAGGAGTGATAAATACAGCTCTATGACAAGTGATTCATGTTCTAAGTTTTCATATTCATCCTCCCAAAGTTACCATGTCTTGCTGCACAGCTTCCAAAAATTTTGCATTACAATATCAGTATCCTCTATCATTAAGCAATAGTCAAAGTGAAAACTGCTCTGTTTAAGACAGCCTAATGTTGAATACTCAGAGTGATGAAATCCAAAGGAAGGGAAATTCAGAATAAGAAGTTTCTGCTATTACCTCCTTTTCTGCTTCTCTCTCTTCTTCAGAGACTGCAGCATTAGAAACTAACAAAGGAGTCCATCTCAAGCTTTCAGGATCTACCTCATTGATACGTGGATTCGCTTTCAGTTTCTCCATATGACTTGAAATCAGCTTTTCCCTTCTAATAATTACAAATCTACAATCCAATAAACAGTAATTTATTTTAGAAAGTGATCACCTAGAACCTTCCTACAGTTTAAATCCTTTTGCACAATAACCTGTGAAAATAGATGGATAAATAAATGGATACATCAAACTAAAAATATCAGCTATCACACATAGGTAACACACACTACTGACTACTAAGCGGAAGTGAGGAAAAAATAGTTTATGAATTGAAAGCTCAACACTAAACATCACTAGGGCAACAGAGAGGAACGTAAAGGTTTTGGAGTTGACTACTCTAAATCTACGTAAGAGGTGTAGTGTTAGCACTTCAGTCACTGCCAGAACAATTTCCAATTTTAATATGACATACAGGCATAAATAGAAAACACCGTGGATCATCAAAAAAAAGAGTAAAGAAGTTGTTAATATTACAACTGAAGATGGCAGCTAACTAGACAAGAAAGCGAGTTAGAAACATAGGTTTTTCTAACAGAGCATAAAAATGTACCTTAGTCCTATGCTGATGCAGTAGAAAACAACTTTCTAATGACTATGAAATGAAGTAGCATTTCAAAAGTAGGTGAAGACTAATATAATAGCACAGTATGCTAACATACTAGCACATATCCCACCAAGTTCCCCTGTTACAAAGAACTATACAATTCTAAACAACAAAAAATGTTTTGTTTTGTTTTTAGCAAGAATTTCAAATGCTGTAAAAATCAGGTAGGTTAAGTGACAATATTGCTTTTCACTGAGAGAATGCATTAAAAACAAAAAGTCAGATCCAGGTGAACCCTTTTCACAGAATTGTGACAAACTTCTACTTTACTACATGTATGAAAAATTAACAAAATGTAGGAAATCATAAGAAGCCATACCCGATTCCCAAGGTAAGTGTCTGGCAGGAATTTCAAAGATGCGATTTCTCTTCCTGGTTCAGCCACTGACCTTCTGGATACCTTTAGCCAAGTCAGTTCATGTCCCTGTCTAAGCTTTACTACCTGTGAAAAAAGACTAACTGACCTTGTTCATAAAATATTTTGAATTCTATAGATGAAAAAACATTATTTTCTAATTGGGCATCAGTATTCAGGCCCTATAATAATTTGTGATGACAGAAGCTCCATGTAAGTAACCAATACATATTTGAATCTCCCTTAAAATGCATTTTTTCCCATCAGGTTGTCCATAAATAAGCACCCCAGAAAGGGGTTTTAATGCCATGACAGCAGTCCTCTTACTACTCGCATAATACCATTCTGTAATCCAATCTCCTTTTTGAAGACTTGCATTCTTACTAGTTCAAAACTTACTAGTTTTGAATAGTACTGCTGGTGCACATAAAAGTTACTGAGACTGCGCTATTCCTGATCTTAATTTTATTTTTTGGCAACCCACTGTTTGTAAGGCAGTTTTGCTTAATTATGAGGTTTCTGTGATTGGAATATCCAGAAAGAATTAAGAAGCTCTTCAGAAACATAAATACCATTGAAAGTAATTTAAGGCATTTTATGAAAAAAAAAAAAAAAAAGAAGAAAGAGCCCAAACAGCAAAACCAACCCACTTAAAATCTACAGTATCAATCAAGATCATTAAGAAAGAAGATATTCACAAAACAGGAACTCACCTTCCCAGTGCACTAACTTTCAACATTGATCATAATGTTAAATAGAAGCTTGCATTCCCAGTACCTTGGGCAGGACGACTTCATGTAGAGCTGACCTGATCCCACGGCTCGTATGAATTCAGTAATGATTGAAAAAGGGGTGTGGAGAAAGAGACTGCCACCCGCAACCCCAAATTTTTCCCCTCACTAGTATTCAAAGCAAGATATTTGCAAAGTAAGAGTCAGGAATTGTACTTACGGAAGATGATACTGAACAAAACAAAATTCTTCACTGAAAATGTTTCAAGCTGGCCACACCCTTCTAATAACCATTAACATGAAAGAGGATTCAAAAACCCACCATTTATTTAGGGAGAAAAACTCTTTATGTAAGATGCCCATTAACAAGACCCAGCTGTACTGCCCTTCTTCAGTAAAATGGTTATCATTCATTTTAAAGTCAGAATTTTACACAGACATTTTTGACATCAACTGTTTTGTAAGTTGAAAAATTAATGTTTTGTCTCAGTATTTTTAAAATTTTTTACAAGATTCACTGACCTATCTTCTCTTTTATCTATCATGCTATGTTGCTGCAGGGTTGTGGCAATATCATGTGGACACATTCCAGTAGCTCGACTCATTCCTTTGATGCTGATCTGTTTTTCGTGGTGGCAGTTAAGGTATTCTAATATGACACTCTTCCAGTATGCCAAGTATGAGAGACGACCCAGATCAGACAATGGCTTTTCAGGGGATCCTGCTTGACCCTCTCTTCTAGAAAGTAAATAGCCTAGAAGGAAAAGAAACAGAATACCTTACTGAGATAACAAAACTAAAGAATTTTAACTACTCCTTAAGAAAGTTGGTATTAATAAAAACATCAGCATGACTGATTACATTATTGATAATTCTTGCAAATAAAGATATCCTACCCATAAAAGAGATTGTTTTTCATCATATAATGGCATAGAAAAAGATGAAATCCTTGTAAGAGACTGATCTTATGTTACAAGAATCAAACATTAACCAACCCTCCCCTTTTTATCACAAGGCAAGGAGGAAAGAAAAAGTGAACACGTTTCAGAACAGGTCTCTATCATACATGATGTCATTTATAACTACTACTGCCTGGCCTTGAGAAACTTTTATACCTGAGTTACATCACTGAAGCCAAGAATTTTCAGAAGAATCTCAAGAGGAAGTGTCATGGGTAATATCAGTTAAGTCAGTTTTCTTCAAGAAGCCCCAGGTGACTAAGTTTTTGATTAAACAGTTAGTTGTTGTACTTCAGAGGTGACATATAATTCACAAGTTGAACTACTAGGAGAATTACTTAGAAGAAATAATTAAAAAATAATCTCCCTTAATTCACATTTAAGAACATTCACATAATTCCATTTTGCAGTCTTCAAGACAGTAACTAATCAGCTATTATACAATACACCACCTTCATTTTATATTCTATTTATGTTTTAAGTCCTTTTAAACTCTCTTCAGCTTTAAGAAGCATTTACAATTTAAAATAGAACACACCTGCTTGGAGATAACAGAAGAAGTCTGGTATTTGCCACCATTAAAACTATTTCAGGATAAAGGCGCCCCCCCTCCCAACAACACAATTAATAAAATGTATCCTTTCACAGTAATTAATCTCTCCATGACACATATTCTGCACCGTGCTTTTACAAACACTACCAAAACATGGGCCTTAAAACACCAGGCTTACAAAATGCTTATTCCACTACAGATGTGGCCATCATGCTTATGGAATTACATTAGACAAAGTCATTTGGCATCCACCAACATATATGGTTCTTTTGCCTTCCAATACTCTTAAATTTTTTTTTTTTTTTAAGTTGAAATCCCTCTTTCTATCTTTCAAAGATTGCTTTAAAACATATCTAGTACAGCCATGTCACATTTGCTCAACAAATCCTCCTGACTTCTTCACAAAGTTTCTCCTACTCAAGTTAGCTATAAATTAAAAACATATGATTGATGTTCAGCTTTGAGTGAAGCAGTGGCTGTTTCCTTATTTTGCTGTATGCTCCACCATATACAAACTGTACACACACATAAATATATCTGGGTTTTGTGTATCTAAAAACCCCATGAAATACAGACATACGTATATATTTACTCAGCCTGAAACAATGGTCTTCCCTTTTATGGGGGCAATACAAAAGGTTCACAACAGAATTTGGAAAATACATATGCACTGGTACTCATACTCTAACCTCCAGTTTGCATAAAAATGTTTACACAGAAAAGCAGATATCCTACTACATTCCAAGTGATCACTAACAACATAGATAAGGAAATAAGTAGTGTACCCTTCATATCTATTAGCATGATTTACAATAAAATGCCAGAGCTTCAGGAGGAATACCACCCCACATCTGCCTACTTCTATGTAGCACATAGATGCCTACATAAAGCCTGCCTACATCTGCATGGTACCACTGGAAACTCAGCAAGTAAATTTATTCTGTTTTACAGAAGAAACACTACCTTAAAACTCAAGAAAAGGAAGGTGGTTTAACATTTGAAGTTGCAGCATATTAAATTTTTTTATAACTAGATACGTCTTAGTACTACATGTAACTGTTTTTGACAGGAAAAGCCAAACTTTGCGTTCAAAACCACACTGCATCCTGAATAGTTTGAAGGTAAAGAATTGTTGTTCTGCTTCCATACTTCCAACTGCACAGAAAGATACCTGCAGCGTATAGGTCATTCTGCATAATTTTAGACAAAGCTTCACTTGTACCAAGAAAGATTTTTGGATCAACATATAAAGATCACATGTTCACAACATATAAAGACAAATTTTATACTAAGATGTCATTGCCTATAGAAAAACATGCAAAACTGCAGCAGTACAAGTGGGGATAGAAGTCTCAATACAGGAAAAGAGAGGGAGAATAACCCAGATTTTAAAAATAAATCCATGAGGAGAACTTACAGTTGCTTCAAGTAACTTCACAGTTTAACCTACCAACTTCACATTAAAGAAAACTTGGGCACTAATAGAAAGTGTTTGTAGGCTGTTTGCAAGACCTGGATTTCATTCTTGTATTTCACTATACTTCAAAATTACTTAGACAAGAACTTTCTTCCCCCTCTTTCGTTTTCCTCATATGTGACAGGGCTGTAACTATACTTTCTTGATAAACATTTTATGAGGCTTAATAAAAAAATCACTATCAAGAGTTTGGAATCATTAGTTAGGCAACCACAAGTAGCTTTAGAGTTTTACTAGTATATCCTTGCTCATCAGATCTTTCCAATGGCTGGGGACTTTGTGACTAGTTCTTAGTTGTCATTTTCACATATTTTTACTGAACATTAAAGCAGTGAAACCTTCATCTGCATGGCAATAACATCTATTGGTATCCTTCTCCTACCATTCTACAATATAACCTATGCTTATCCAAGATACTCACATTTTGTAGGATCAAAAATATAAATCACAGGTAACAGTCTCAGTTACACGTAGCGAGCACTGAATGGAAAGTTTCTCTTAACAGATTCTGTGATTTGAACATCTATTAAATTAAACTTACCAAAGAGACGCCAAATGATTGATCTAAGTTGCAGGTAAATAAAAAACACTGATCGTGGTAGCTCGTGTATCTATCCTGAAGCATCTGAAATGAGTACAATATGCCCCTGTTAAACTGATAGCCCCACTATCGTTGTGTCTACCTAATCTTAATAATGGATAGCCTCAAAGGGGAAACCTGAAAGAACTTTCTTGAACTATAACCCCTGATTTGAGACTATGAACAGCAGCAACATTCAGAGGACAAAATATAGCTCCTCCCCACCCCCCCCAAGAGTAAACAAGTCAAGACTGTATGTTACACAAAAAAACCCCTACAACAAAATACAAGACCTAATCTAGAACAACAAAGAGTTGCCTATCTTATCTTCTCAGCGTATGAGTGATAGTATCACAAATTAAACAGCCAAAATACCATTAATGATTTTTATTTCTTGCCTTATCTCCAGCCTTCATGGTGAAGCCACACACGATTTACAGCCTTTGATTTTTATCATGCAAACCTCCCCAGAACCAATACGGTTTTATCTCATTCAAAACAATTAGAAGAAATTCAGTCTGACAAAGGGAAAGTTAGTGTAAGGTACATGTATTTTATGCCATCAACTCAAATTTAGGAGAAAATCAGACATTAAAACATACACTTAAAAGAAATTAACTTGAGGAGTATCTTTTAATTTCAATCTACAGCATTCCCAGTATGTAACTGCCCTGAAATAGCTAAAACAGTCCTCAACACACCTATGTGAAAACAGTAACTTTAATACACCTGTGTCAGTCTCCAGCAACTTTCAGTTAACTATGGATTTTGTTATGCTCAGTTCTGTCTCTTAAAACAAATTAAACAGTGTGAGATCAGAGGTCCGGCTTGGTAGTACCCTGTTCTGACAGTGGCCAACGGAAAAATCCAAGGGAGAGACTAAAACAGGCAACCATTTTCTGAAACTCACATGCAAACAGAATTAGTCTGGTTCTGTCCAAACAAATGGAACCCGTCAGATGTGTATCATCCTCACACATTTTGGCATTTTCTAAGAACTTGGTAATATTTGTTCAGTATCACTGTCTTTTGCAAGCAGCAGAGAGTCCATCTTCCTTCTCCATTCACTGCATTTACCTATGTGTACCAGTCTTTATTGTCATGTCCACTAATATGCCTGGTACTGACCTGAGGTGAACCGACTTTTACCTCCCTAGCTCTCTCCTGAAAATCTTCTAAAAATCAGGATCGTATCAGCCCCCTTTCAGTCCTGTGGCACAAAAGCAGTTTTATGCATACTTCAAGATACAAACTGTCATAAGCAGCTATTTCATTACTACGTCTCTCTTATTTCAAAGTCCAAGAAACATCCTCCTTTTCCTGCCATACACGCTTCCAAACTTCACTACTTAGCTTTCTAATATTAAGCATAAATCACTCCACAGTTTTAAATACAGCAGATACAATTTAGCTCGAGACAGCTGAATTGAATTTTATTACCTATTGAAGAAACACAGACTTGTCCCTTTGCTTCTAACATGGTAGCAAAGGCAGGCTAGCCCTCAAACATATAAGACAACAGACATGCAGATTACATAGAGGCCAGTGGCATAGGAAGAAGCAGCAAATAAAGACACTAAATAATTGAACTGGTATACTAAGACCAACTGAACAAACAAATTGACAGAAGGAAGTCAAATGAAGTTTGAAGATATTATTTAAGGACTCTCCTGCAATCTGTGTGCTCTCTATACATGCTTTATAATTCTATAGCAATGAACAAATCAATTTATCATTTCATTTCTGATGAATGGTCAAAGAGATCTAGCTAAAAAGAGTTCAGTTTCTTTGAGTGTGTTGAATTAAGACTGACCACAATCATTATAAAGCCATTAGGTTTTCAAGTAAGCCAAGTAATTTAACTTGATTCAAGTAAACCACAAAACCAAAAACCTCAGTCTTGTCCTCCCTTCCCTCCAGCCTACTTGCGCCCTGGTTGTAGGTGTCTGAATTACAGTTGTTTGAGTGCACGCAAGAAAGCATGGCCACACTGTGGCTCAGTTACACACAGAAGTAGTTAAACTGTGGTATGCATATTGCACAGGATTGAATGAACACTTCATTAATGGTTTCCTATTTGCCAGAGAAGCAGAAGAATTTAGCTAATATGAAGGTTTTGACAAGTATTTTTGATGTAATTATATTTACTATTTCTATCTTTAAAAAACTTTATATCCTGGAACAATCCCAGAAATGCTGTATTTTACATTAAATACAAAAATTACTTTGTTTAGCTTAAAAGTAATCAATAGTTGGCTGGTTAGCATCCACACTTTGAAAAATAAACAATTGTGGCAGAGTAGGTTCTAAGAAGGTGAAACAGAGGGTTATATTTGCCTTGCAAAGTAAGTGTATTAGTCCTCTTTTTATAGAAGTATCACAACATCTCTTGCAATCTCCAGTGGGCAATACAATTGTACATTTTATTGAAAATTCAACATAACCTGAATACAACCCACCCAGAGCATCCTGAGGCAGTTTCAATACAATCTACTCCAGAAGATGCTACCAGCTGAATCTCTAGTATCATTTCCTGTATTCTACTAGCCACGTGCTCCCTTTAACAAGGCATCTGACAGATCAGCCTCACCACACACCATAGACACTGTGCCATGTGCAATGGACATTGTGCTCATCTAACACAATTCCTCCATTCCTTGAACTTCACTGCTTACAGGTAGGCAGGTTCTTTGAGTACAGTGCCACAAAGAGAGGCACTTTGCTCTTGTGAGGACATAATGTATAATGTTTAACTATTGTTCTGAAAATACCTTTCACCTCATTGCATCACTTTGCAATGCATTATATTGCCTTCAGTAGAAACAGATAATATCAGCAAAAATGTGCCTGAACAGCAAATAAGAGTACTGAATCTCATTCTATACCTGGACAAGTACTTAAAAACTGCAGTTCCTTTCTCCTATGCTACTAGCAACAATCCATGTATTTGTTTTTCACTTATGCAGGTTAAAAATTAAAACAGAGTCTTCAAAGTGGACCCTGAGGGTAGGGATCCTTAAGTCCTACATTTCAGCTAGGACAGATCTTTTGTTTGCTACAAGAAGTTGGAAATAATTTACACTGAAAATTTTAAGAGAAATTTATCTGAGAGTCTGTGATCTAGAAAAATTTTATATATCAATCACATAATGCACTGGAGACAAAACACAGGTCTGATCTTACTTAAGAAGTCATGTTCAGTATTACTTTCTAGAAAATCAGTATTATTAATCTCTGTGAATAAAAAAGTTACAAATATTAGTGAAGAAAGTTTTTTACATTCTTGTAACTGAGACAGAACTCAGTTTACAAAAAAACCCCCCAAAAACCAAAAAGAAAAACATCTTAACATTAGGATGTGTCCTACCAGAGTACTCCAGAGTCCTCATCTTGGATCAGCCTAGCTGTTCCAGAGAACACAACTCTTCACTCAAATTTTGTAATTCAAACTTAGATTGTCACTTTTCTTTTCTTTTTTTTTTTTTTTTTTTAACTCATCTGCAGATTAGATTGGCTCTTACTTTCAAGAAAAACTGCAGCCAAACACAGTCTCTCTTTCAAAAACAGAACCACACTGGTGGTAGTCTAATAAAAGAGAAGCAGCAGAACTTCGCTTCACTGCAAACACTTGTTACAGAGAAATGTTTACATCCTGTTTCATCCCTCCACATTCACAGAATTATTAATAAACGTAACACACAAAGCTCTTGAATAGGAGCAACTCTTACAGAGTACAAGAACAGTACAGAAAATGCAACGTAGCAGAGGTCCCTAGATGAGAATAACTCCTAAGAGTCCTTCAGCAGTAACCCTGCCACCATAACCTATTGGACTTTGAACAAGAGTGGACTTAGGAAATAGGAAATCTTTATTCTGTTCAGCAGGGTTTCATCGAGACAGCTTCCTCTCAGGCTTTTTAGGCTATCACCTTCTATGCTTCCTAGTAAAACTGCTTGATCATTATCATGGTACCTCACTTCAAAGAAGAAAATTTCTATTGTGAATCCTTATTTCATTTCCACAGAAGAAAAACACTCTCCACCTTTTAAAGTGCAAAGGATCAAAATTTAGAAGAAGTTTCATTGCAAGAGCATTAATTTATTGCTTATGTATTAAAATACCCACAAAACAGATGACTCTATATTATCACTTCTGAATAATCTTCCAATCATTTTTAAACCCGAAGAGTCAGACAGTATGCTTATAATTGGTAATAACTGAGAATCAGGGTGGGGAACAAACCATATGAAGAACCAAATTCAAATCTATTAACCTTGGCTTCCAAAATTAAGTCTCTTTTGCCACTGTAATTCACCTCACAGCAAAATACAAAAGCAAACTTAAATGGTTGCAAACTTGCTCAAGCCTTGCATGCATAGAAAGCCCATTTTAAAAACAAGTTTCAACTCACAAACAGGAATGACATACCTTAAAACAACTGTCAGGTTGTCAGCTCTCACAGAGTCATGAAACAGCTACTGAGCTGCTACAACATACAGCATGTCATAATAAGGTAAACTGTCATCAGCTTCAGTTTGCCTACGAGACACATTCAGCAGCTGAGTTGTAAATTGCTTAACTGCCTGTGAATCAAGGACAAAACAGACAACAAAGACAGAATCACTGTTGCCATTCTAAGGGACATGCTTGCTCTCTAGCCATGCACTAAGGCCACTGCAATCAAATTAATCTGGACAGCTACAGAGAACTGCTGTCAATGCACAACTAAACTCCATTTTATCTTTCTGGACCTGTTCAGCTATACTAACAACAGTAATACATCACTGACCTATAAATAGGCTTAAAGAAAGCTGCCAGTGTTGAGTACCACATCATCAAGTCCAGTTCAAAATGCATCTACGCAACACAAGGCTTAAATGCCAGCCTGCTGAAAGCACTTTTACTTACAAACTTCCTAAAGTTTACTTCCAAAGTAAGTTCTCCTACCACAAGCTAATCTAATGTTAACCGCAAAAGTTTCAGAAAACAGCATATGTAGAAATACCTGCAGACAGAATTTATGCAGATCTGGAGGTACCTTGGCATTTGTTACGTGACTTACACAAAGTCAAATGCTCTGTCATCTTTGTAACATCGTGAAACTACAAATCCATTTATTTTACTTATTGCTGTAGCTGTCTACTCTTCCTTCTCTTTTTCAAGATGCTGTAACGTTTGCCACCACTCAGTTATCAAGGATGTTCCCTAATTGCCATGACCTCCCAAACATCATAGGGAGAGGTCTCGCAATCATGTCAGTCAGTTCCCTTGGGTGAATCTCACCTGGTCCTACAAGTCTGTGTATGTTCATTTTACTTAAGTAGTCTGTAACTTGATCTTCCTCTAATCATGGATGGCATCTCTCTCTGCTCCTTAAATTCTGCCACACCTGAGAACAGGCCCTATCAGTGAAAGCCAAGGCAAAGAAAGTACCAAGTACCTCGGATCCCTTCCAAAATCCCCACCACATCCCCATGTTGTTACACGATGCCCACTCCATTCAGCAGCAGGGCCATGTTCTGCTTTACTCTTCTTCTGGCTGTCCACATACTTTTAAGTGCCTTCCTGTTGCTCTCCACATCACACAGTTTCAACTCCAACCAAGCTATGGCTTAATTCCATTCCTGCACATGTAAGGAATACCAGTACCTTTTGCTGACTTTGTTTTTGCTCAGGTCACTAGCTCTCCCTGCAGCCTAGCAGGCTTACTGTCATGCCTGCTATCTTCATGAACATTAGAATGAGACATATTTGCAGTTTGAAGAAACTGCCTCTGGAGATCGTGTCCTGTGCTCCTTTGACCTTCACAGCAGCCTCTTACAGGACACCACTTACCAGTTCTCTACAGAAGGTAAAATTCTGGGCCTTAGTCTGCTAGTTGCCCTCCTCACTTCCCTCAGGATCTGAAACTGTCTCATGGCTACTACAGTCTGGGCTACTGCTGACTACTACTTGCCTGATCGGTTCTCTTTATGTGCAAGTAGCAGATCCAGCAAAACATTTTCCCCAGCTGGTCCTTCCAAAATATGTGTCAAAATATTGTCCCAAACACCCTGCAGAAGTCTGCAGGATTGCTTGTGTCCTGTTGTGCTGCCCTTCCAGAAGAGTGTTTCAAGTAGTCCTTGAGAACAAGGGCCTTCTACTAGCAGATGTCATCTAGTTGCTTGGGAGGTTCATCCTCTTTCCTTTATGATCAGGCTGTCTATAACAAATGCCCACCACAGTATTTGTGATAGCTGCCCTATCCTCTGATTCTGAGGCATACAGATTTGACAGGCCTACCACCCATCAGGTAGCAGAGCTCCATGCTTTAAAGTCATTCCTTTGTGTGGGGCACAACCTCCCCTCCTTGGCTTCCCCACCTGTGCTTCCTGAAGAGACTGTTATCCATCTATTACAGCAGCCCAGTCTTCTGAGCTACCCCATTGCATCTCTGCAGCCCTAACAAGGTCACAGCTCTATGACAGAGCACAGACCTCTAATTTCTCCTTTTTGTCTTTAGGACTTGAGAAATTGTAACAATGGGATCTCAAATGCAGTGCGACAGGGCCCCCCTCCCCTACCCACCCCAATCAAATTGTCTCTTGCAAACCCCACTCTCCAAGAAGCCCAAGACCTGGACATCTACTTACTCCCCTAGGAGTTCTGTCCAAGTCAGTTTCTGATGTGCCAAGTGTGGTCATTCCAACTGGTGGCTGTAACACATCACCATCATGGTTGTGTCACCTCCAAACAGTATCCTGGGCCCTCAGGACACTCCATTCTGGGCCAACTGCTCCCTTAAACTGCCAGGTTTGCATGTCTTGGTCATTGGTGCTATCCACACGTTTGTTAAGTAAGAAGTTGGACACAAGTCTACTCCACCTCACTTCAAGACTTCTGTTTGACAAGCAACTTCACAGGCTGTCTTTTGGTTTGCAAACACAGTTCAATCACCTTCTGAACTAAGGATCTATCAACATGCTCCCTCTTTCTATGCTGTGGTCCAAAATGCTCATGCTGAATTAGGAACCAAATTAGCTGTACACAAACTTATTTCTTCTTAACCACTACCACACAGCTCTAAAGTACAGTACACCTTGTTCCATCTCCTACCATTTAGTCTGAATATTGCTCAGTACAAGAAACTAATACAAATACTCTATCATATTTTACAGTGCACTGAGTTTACAGAAAAGGTCACTGCATTTGTATGTTTTTCTACTGTTATGAAAAAGTGAAAAAAATACTTTAAACAAGTATAGGTCTCCATGAAGTGTTAAGATAAACAATTATAAGAAACTTCACCAAGAGGTAAATATATTCTCCTATTATTTAGGATTCATCTTGGAGAACCTGATAGAACATCTATGATCTTGTATCCAGACAAAGGTTGGGGAAGTTTCAATACATTTGTGGTTTTTATATTAACACTGTAGATGCGTTTCTGCCCATTTTAAACCTATTTTCCTATCAGGAAGTATTAGATGTAGCAGAAAATGCCCTCTAAACTAGATGCACTTGCAGCTGTTTAAATAACAGATGACAAACTCACAGATATTTCAACTAATTGCTTGGTCCAGAGCAATTACATAATAAACAGGAACATTTGGACCTCAAATGCACAGTGCACCTCTGCACCAGCTGTACAGATTAACTGCATTGTAAATTAGAGCAACAATACATGCAGTTAAGCATTTGGATCATATTGGTTATTCACCTCATTATGTTAAGCACTTAAGCAGTCAGCAATGAAGTCCACTGATCTAGTCTACCTGCCAGTGAAGTCAGATCAAAAATATCACCACTGACCAGAGCTGCTGGAGAGTAGGAAAGGGATAGGAACAGTGTACTGATGTCATAAAAATGGGAGTCAAATAGGAGCAGATTGCTTGGATCATAAGAACAAGTTTTAATCTACTGATCCTTCCTCAGCTTTAGACTGAACGTAGCCTTCACAGCTGAAGTTCTTTCAGAAAAATACACACTACATCAGCAAAATGAGAATTAATGCTATGCTAGCATTCTGGACTTCAGTCTGATTTATATGGATAATAGCTTTTCCTCATGCATTGTGTAACTTAAATCTGTCAAGCTCAGGTTCATAGTTACACATGCACATTGCAGTCATACATATAAACGTTTACACACGCTTCCACACATAGCAGAGGTATCCCAACACCACTGAAGTAACTCTCATACAGGAGACAGAATCAAGTTACTTATGAAAGCTTTCCAGATACACACTTCAAAGATGCCAATGCACTGCTGAAAAACCTGAGCAGACAAGAGACACAAAGTCAAGCTACTGCCAGAAGTTGGTAACAGCTTGAGATCTACTTCTCAGAGTCCCCTAGCCATAAAATGGAGCCTGTCTGAAAGCTGTAAGCAATAGTTTGTGCTCAAAAGATTGCCCTTATGTAATCAGCACTGTTCAACTCCTATTTATATTTTGTTAATATTTGTGTCAGAAGAAAATGTATTCATGAGAAGCTATCCAGAATGAAAGAAGCAACCAGTGAACTATTTGCCCTTGCATGTTTTAAGTTCTTCTCAGTCTCTTTAAAGGCCAGCCCCCCAAATTAATTACCAGACTCGGACAGATGGAAACAAGCACTTCTCCATTAAACTTTGTTTTGTTTGAAACATAACCAAGTAAAATAAGTCCCTTAATATGGAAACGAAGAACTCGTAAGTTTTCATGCAACATTCTGTATCAAACCAGAGATCTGAAAGAACAGCAAGTGCTAGTAACTGTTTTTATAATACTCCAGTATCTAAAGTGAAGATTTCCCTCAAACCAGCATTTCAAGTTATCCTAAGATACTTCCTTTTGTCTTATAAAACATCATATACTTCGTTTTGAAATTATGTGAACAAGTTGTGAAGACACAGGTTCAAAAGGGTAGTTGGAAAAAATCAAAACAGCTGATAAGTCAGACAGGACAGCTCAATGCAGTTAGGTCAGCTCAGCATTCCAAGTTCAGAGGTATGACCATGAGTGGAAGGCAAAAATAGGCAAGGTGAAAGTGTGAGCTTATTAAGACTTAAGATTCCTAAAACTAATTCATGTTACCGTTTCGCCATAACTATTCTGTGTGCCTCTGAACTGTTCTTATCTATGTCAATGGGAGGAAAGTCAAAGATAGAGGACCTAAAATAGGTGTTAGCACCCTCTTTGAAAGCACTTTTGAGGCAGCTTCAAAGTACCCCAATGCCAAGATCCACACAAACACTATAAAATAAAGAAAGACTAGCTGTAACTTGAGATGCTTAAATCAGTGAACAACCTGCTACATTCTCTTTTCTTCTTTGTCTGGTTAAAGAAAAGCTTTCTTCACGATGAACAGAGTAAGCCAAAGATTCTCTCATTATTGTTACAAGAAATAATGCCAGCTCTCATTCCTCTCCACATCCTCAAGTAAACTCAACATAGGGGGCCCAAAACCTTTAGTTCCTTACAGAAAGCTTCAGAGAAGAGGTTAGAGCTAAATAAATGCCCTTCATGAAGGGAAGGAAGGGTAAAGATGACTGCATTACAGTCAGACCAACAAAAGGCACCCTTGGAGTGAATTAATTGGCTAACACTTGTTTTACGTGTGCCAGCTGCCAGCAAACCCCTTGAGTGGGGGTTCTGTGTACGAAGTGGACTACTTGTAAGCGGAGTGAAAGCATAAGTAAGAGAAAGGGAGCTGAAGTACCCTTAAAACCAAGACCTGCATGCACAGAGGGCATCAGTCCTGACTACAAATGGGATGAATAAATTTGTCAGTAGGTTAAGTAGTGTAGAAGATCATTAACAAGGCTGGATTGTTCTTGATTTTATAAGCAATGTTTTAAGTTATTATTTAAATATACATTTAATAATTATTAAATAAATGACACTGAACAGTAAATTGTTTATACAACTAACTGTGGAATGAATTTCCTTTAAGACCTGCCATTACCTTCTGGTGTTTAATGTTGACAGCACATGAATACCGTTGTTAAAAATGTATCAAATGTACTCATTAGAAAATACCACCTGTTTGCTTCTTATAGGCTCTGCATACTCCTACTAGACTCAACTGACAAGATAGGAAGATGGAGCTAGGAGGCCATGCCTAATATAACGAGTAAACTGAATATGCCCAGAACTTCTACATGGCACTGAGGCCAACCAGCACAGACAGATGGCATCCATACCATTAAGCTCCGACTCTCAGCTAGAGTGTTAACCTGACTGTTAACATAATTCAGATTCATGGCTCAGGAAAATTGTTACCACACTTGGAAAGTGACAGATGCCCTGGACCAAAAGTGTATTTAGAAGGTTTTTTAGTAGATAACCAAGTTCCAGAGCCCAAGAGCTTTTCCTGTCATTGTTTTATTCATACCCACAAAAGACAGCCCAGTAGAACTAAAGAAAGTGAACAAAAGCAAAATAGGGAGTCAGTACTGAGACGTCAAAAGGCACATCTAGGAAATCACTGCAAATACTGTGTTTGCTCAGGTAAGTGGTCATGATACACACTCCAAAAGACACAACAGAAGATGCAAACTGCATTTGATTATGTGAGCAGCAAAACATCATTGCTGTTCATTTGCTCTACTAAAGCATGCTGCAGAACAAGGAATTAACAAAGTAAGATTTAGAAGAAAGAACCAACAGTTGAAGGAGGCTATTAGGGAATCTCGTGGTGATACCTGGTTAGCCAGCAGATACAGAAACCGCGTAACAAAAAAAGCGCACATTCTTTACCAAGCACTGAACACAAAAATCCATCTATTACAGCACATTTCAAAAAGCTAGGCCCAAGACATGGCAATCTACTGTTACTCAAAACAGCAGTAAACAAGCAAAAAAAAGTTTCTTCACAATAAGGTAGAACTGCCTGATAAAAGCGATGGCACTGGAAAAGATAGCTATCTATTAAGAGACCCACAAGGTTGTCACATTGAAGTGAGATCTCACTGTGCCTCAACAACAGGGTGACAGGCTACAAAATACCCACTTTATCCACTGACTTGCTGCAACAGAACTACACACTGAAGTCAAAAGTAGAAATTCCTGATCATTAAAGATGCACTATGTAATTTAAATCTGTTTTCAGCCAACAGTCTTCGGCAGATGGCTTCTACTGTTCACTAACGCCCTATAAAGAAAGCTTTGTCCAACGAACATTTGTTATCATTGTTACCATGTTTGGCCTTGCCTTTTAGCTGTTTTCAGTGCTATCTGAAATAAGGATGCTCTTCAGTTAAAACAGTCTTAGCTTCTGTATCTGAAGTGACATGCCTGCTTTCTTTTGCGGTTCTGATAAATACACAGTCTTGAAGCTATATAAAAGCGATGCCAAGAAATCCCAAAAGGCTGATTTTCTTGGAATAATCTTAAGTCAACAAAGCTTGATTCAAAATCCATCTTTATTCCCTCCTCATCTAAATCTCAGCTTGACAGAATGTTCCTTATCAGTTATTTAGGAGAGGCCAAACTCATGCCTTGAGGTCAGCAACATAATCAATCATCAGGAAAAGAACATAAAATAAGCAGCAGCATTCAGTCTCCCTCACAAATTCACAGCTCCCACAGACAGACACTTTCAACTCCCTCTTAAAGAAAAAAGGCAGGTAATTCAACCTTTCATTTGGACACAATACATCTGTAAACACACCAACAAAAAGAACCAGAAGATTGACACAGTGTTCTGTACTAGGGTACACAAGTCAGTCAGTCAGTTAAACAAACAAAAACCCCACAAAACCCCAAACCAAACCCAAACAGAGTAATTCAATATGGGCCACTACAGGTAATAAAAAACACAGGCCTGTTTTATACAGATCCTTAGATTTGTGGTATGGGATTCATAAGTGTAGTTTGAGAATACATTTTTCCAATAAAGCTGATTAAAAAAAAAAAAGCTGTTTCTGTCCTCAGCCTCTCATTCTCACCCTCCATTGCCACACCCTCAGCAGTAACAAAACAGTTCTTTCAGGATTGTAATGTAAAAAAGAGAATGCTGAAATGCTCTTGGTTAAAATTAATTTTATCTTAAAAAAAATATATGGTCCCACTTCATGCCCATCTCAACTCTGTTTACAGAGCATAACAAAGTATAACTGTAAACAAGATTTTTTCAAAGTGTGTTTATCCCTAGATTGTGTTTCTGCTATATTTCAGTTATTTGTTACAGCAAACTATAAAACATCTTAACACCAGACTTTAGAAAAGAACAGTCTAAGGGGTGTTTACAGAAAGAGTTCATCATTCCACAGACACCCTCATTTTTCAAATGTTATCTCTACTTCATACGTGTATTTGATTAAAGTACTTATACATTTAAAAAAATTCCTTCTGATTTTCTTAAAATAGTTTTTCCAAGAGAATACTTTCTGGCCAATGCATTACGTCTCATGACCAGATTAAGGGATTTAGACTATCAATTCTATATAAACACATACCAAAGAAGTAGATCCAGCCACTTACAGCCCACTGCAGCTTGAGGCTAGCTCTAAACAGCAAGCAGGTATCAGCAGTGGTTCCCAGCAGTTCCATAAGCTACCAGAATTTACATGCCATACATGTGAACACACTTCCTCTGATCTCTCCTAATAGATTTGCTCCATTACAGCATTCACCTTTACCATTTTTTTCTTTCCAGTCTCCTTTGTTTTCCAGAAGTTAATTTATCAATTAGTATGAAGAATGCAAGTTTTCTCAGGTTAAGGTCTGTGTCTTATTTCCAGCTGAATACAGAGTTTTAAATCTGTTATGCACCCCCAACCTGTTACTACAAGGCAAGTCTACACAGCTACTTAACACAAGCTAAGGCTAACACAGCAAAGAAGTTGTGAATTCATCATAATGAAGAAGAAAACTATATGTCTTTTCATTACTTCTGACCTCTTTTGCCCTTTTACTGCTTCTGTTAGTAGTCTGTCATTGTTTCTGTGTTCAAGTATTCTTAAAAGAACACCATTTCCATACTGTAATGGTTTTGCTTGTTTGCCTTATTCCTGCTTCCTACCAAAAAACAAAGGCCTGCAGTAAAGAAAATGTCACTTTTTCCAAGGCTCTTCCTTCACTGATATAATACTTTCTCAGAGCCACTGTAAAAACCTGAGGCAGCACTTTTACTCTATTCCACCACTCAATTCCAACACATATTTTGTATTTAAAAAAAGTTAAAAGTTAACTCATCTTCAAAACAGGGATGACATTTTTTCAAATGCTAGCATCATCTATCAGCCCTAAATGACAGGCCACATGTTAGTTCATTACTAGTTTCAAGTTTTGTTCAACTTGATTTTTTTTTTTTTTTTTGATGACTGCACAAACATGGTGCTTCACAAAAACTCATTGCTTTTCAGGTTTCCACAGAGGAGTAACCTAATTTGCTGTTAAAGCAGAAAGCCTAGGAACACCATAGCAGGAACCAGAGATACCAGAATTATGAAATCAATCTTTTGGTACAGCAACATTTCCAAACCTTCTTAATATACCAAAGCACCACAAAGCCAGTGTGGAAGATGGAACTAGAAGAAGAGCTCACTGTCCAAACTGCAACTAGCCATGGAAAGCTCAATCCTGACTCCTTCCCAAGATAGAGTAATGGACATGAGGTAGAAAACTGGGCCCAAAATTGTCTAAAATAAACTCTTATTTTCAATCAAATATAACCTTTTGTCTGTATCAGAAGACAGAGCTTTTGAAGTATTGGAGCCATGAAGAAGTTTGAAATAACTAATTGATCCTAGAAGAGAAAATGCTGTTTGAATTGAGCATATTCAGAAATAAAGCAGTTTTATTTCTTAACAGTATTCATGTTTTTCTTCAAGCTTAGCAGAAACCAAATGTCTTCCCTTTCACAGAAAAACTGATTTTACACGCTAGACCAGCTCTTTACCAAACTTGTAGGGAGAATAAAATCGCACTAAAGATCAGAAGAAAATCTCATATTCTTCACAACCTCCTTATATTATGCCTGAAGACTAGCTTAGGTTTCATGCAATGCAGTTTTTTGAGCTTGTTTCAAAACTGCTGGCAATAGGATATAAACCCACCCTCCCCATTCTCATCAATACAGGTGTACGTTATGTGTCAATGCTTGTGGGACAGCTTTTGTGTTTAAAGTAATTCTCTGGACTCAATCCACAATGCTTACCACTTCTGCATGACTGAGCCCTAAGAAATGACAAACTTCCACATTTCCATAGAGAGATGCAGATCTTCTGAAACAAGTGTAAACTGGAAAGAATTCAAAAATGCACTTTACAAAAGTATCCATCTTTTTTTGCCTATTCACTGCCCCATCACCGTCCCTTACTTCTCAATGAAAGTGCATACAGGATCATTACGTGATCCAGGGGTTTAACAAACATCTTCGAGGACATCTGTCTTTACTCCCGACCCATTTTTAGCCCAGAATATTTCACTGATTCAGCTTTTGCACAGAAAAGCCCCTAAATGGTTGCATATGGACAAGGGATTGTAGGAATCTGCAGTGGAGGAGAAGACAGGACTAGAACTGAGATCAAAGAAACAGGCTGTAGTTCCAGATCTTCAGTTAAGTTCTTCAAAGCAGTAAACAGCAAACGAACACTCCACCCCACCAAATCTTGTTCACAGGCCTTTGCTGAGCCATTTCCTATTGAGAAATGAATGCTGCCACTAACCTAACTGACTTTGACCAAAAAAGTAGATATCTCTCTCAGCTACCAATTCATAAATACCAGTAATGGTACTGACCTGCTTTATCAACTGCTCTGAAGCTTACTCATTAAAAGCATTTCGGAGGAAAAATGTAACTTTTAATTAACAATTTATTTTCCCTTTACTTGTAGAGCCAATTTTTTGTTCCTCTCATCCCTTGGAAACTTGCCTTCCCTGGTGTTATACATTAGCTGTTGCACAAGTGCTGCTACTGCTGGTACTCTGCTGCTTCTGCAAATCAAGACTTGAAGATTTACTCACCTGTTTGAATGGAACAAGAAAAAAAACAACACCTTTACCAAGAAACAGATACGAGATTCCTACACCAGAATACAACTCCTCAAGTAATATAAACTCTGTTTGTTTGTTCCACTGCTAGACTTGAATTGTCTGCCCCTGTCATGGTCTCCTCACAAAACACTGAGCTACATGTCCCAGAAGGGAATCAAGGATTAGTTCAAGTAAATGGAAAAAAAAAAAGCATTAAAAGTTGCCCGCAATAAATGATACAAAAGGTCAGAAAGTCAGCACTGACTTTCCCAAACATACAGACAAGTGAAACAAAAAAAACCCATACCCCCCAAACAAAACAAAGAACACATGTAGCCCAAATAGAATCCCAGCATCATTAAAACAGGCTTCCTCTCTTGAGCAAGAATAATCATTTCACAATGAACAGATAAAGCAAATGAAAAGAAGAAATTCTGAAGGGGAGGAAGAAACTGCTACGATCAATTGGACCAGAAACACCCTCAAGATAAATAACAAAAAGCTACCAAGGACTTTGCTCCTCAGTATTGAACCCAGTTGCTACTGTGATGCAAATGAACTGTCAACATACTAGCCAGCACAGTTGGAACGGTTTATCCTAATACTGTCACATGTATTTTTTTCCCTCCAACTGCTTCTAGGCCTCTAGCATGGAATTTGCAATCCAGTAAGCAGAAATATGGGACTGCGACAAGATGAGCTTTGTGAGGAAGTGCGAATCAAAAGATTTCTTTAAACTTACAGAAAACAAATATGAAATACTGTGGTATTCCATTCTAATAATATTGAACTCTGCGTTAGATACGTCAAATAAAGAAACACTAATATTTTTTGGCACTGCAGCCTAATGAATAGAAATAGAAAGCATATGAAGATTCTAGGCTTTATGAGAGCTCAAATCAAGAAAGTAAAGAAAAAATTCTTGTATAGAGAAGCTGCTAAAGTTTATAAATGAAATGGGACTGGCACAGAGAGGAACAGCTACAACACTGCAGCTTCAGTTGTGCAGTTGTGCAGGCACAACAGTACTGCAGGCTGAACTGACAGAGGACATATAAAGACTCACCCAAATGCAAGTATATATAATCCTCATGACAGGAATGATAGCTGTGTACTACCACAAATGGACATAAAGTGAAACAAACCCAGAATGGGATCTGATACAATAAAAGCCTGCTCTCTGGTTTGTTTCTGGATCCACTGAAGCTAGAGTCTACTTGCCCAGAATTTAATTTACAGCAAATACGAAAGATTGATGCAAAAGTCCATTATTTTCCCTCAGGTACAACCCTGCAATCACAATCCAGTCAACCTCACAGAATACAAGAAGAGCAAGGAAATGAAAGCAAAACAAAAAGCCCAAACCCAAGTAGTTTGGCAAGAATTATCAGTTCTGTAAAAGGCAGGAAGGTATAAATTTGACAAGCAAATTTAGACCATTATTCATTTTCAGGAACTGCTTTTGTACATTTAGATACACTCCAAGTAAAAATTAGGTTCCCAATGTGAAAAAAATCAACAGACTGTTATAAAATAATATTTAATAAAGCATACTCAGTGTAAAGAAAATGAAGACTCCATGTAAACAATTTTGACTTCAGTATGACATGCTTCTAGAAAATAAAACAGGTTAAACTGTTTTTATCTTAAAGGGAATTAAGCAAAATGAAGCAGTATCGAGTCTGCAATTTTACAAGTCAACAGTTTCACTGTTTGATAAATATTTAGAACTAAACTTTTTTTCCATTTCTGACAGCCCAAGAAGTTTCTACCACAGTCAAATCCTGTAAACTCCCTACCAAGAAAAAAAAAAAATTTAAAAAATCTTACCAGGCTTTAAAAACCAGAACAAACACATATATTGTGTTTTCAAAAACATTTCCATTTAAATGACCAATGACACAGAGGAAACTACACATGAAATTTTTGCTGAGGACAATCAGACTAGAGAACTCGGGCATTTTACAGCACGCTTTCTTCTCACAAAGTTAAAGTACTCTTCCTAAAAATCTTTTTTCCATGTGAGCTTATAATTTCCTGAAGAGATAGACAGATAGACCTTACACAAAGCTTTATGTTGGTGTCTACAGTGTAAGAAACAACAGTATTATTAGCTTCTATTTGAAATTTAGATAAGTTTAAATGTAGTTAGCAAAAAGTTGGGGGGGGGGATAGTTAATGGTCAGAAAACAAATACCTATTTTTCTTTTAGCAAAATAATTTATTTTCCCTTGCAAGTCATAGGATGACCACATCGACTCATCTGTAAAGATTAAATTAGTTCAAGACAAAAGAATGCATTGCATCACAATCTGAAAAAACAAATGCATTTCACTCACCAAAAAAGAAGCAAATTCCGTACCACAAGCTACATTTTCACCAGACTGCTGACAAAGCAAAAGTTGTGTAGTGACTTAAGGCTGCATTGTTTCCAGCCTTTGTAACTGTGAAGCATCTACATATATACAAAGTAATGTGAGCAGTCAACTGCTTGCACACAGTTCTTGAGACCTTCCTTTTTGTGGTTTGTAACTATCATTTTCTGAAAATTACTTGCTCAGTTACATTTTGATTATTTTAGCCTAAAAACTGTTCTGGTTACTGTTCTAAAAAAGACAAGTACCAGTGGCTGCTTCACAGAACTCAAAATAAACCAATTTAGATGCATTACCCACATAACAAATGAAGACTTAACATCCAGAGTATAAAATTTATCTTCCAATAACTTTGAGAACATGACAATCTAGATAATGTTACTGGCAAAAAAACGTTTTAAACTATGATGAACTTGCTCTGTTCAAGTTTAGAATTATAACTGGGGTTTTGTTATATCCCATCTTCTCAAGCCAGTTAGAGCAACTTACTCTCAGGAGACCACAAGTGAACAGATATGAAATACAAAGAAGATGGTAGTCAGTCAACTACAATATAGGAGAGAGAAACACAAATAAAATTCCAAGAAAAAAAGTAAATAAATCACTACAGAGCCAGACTTTCAGTCACCTCTTAGTTCTTCATTCTGTTGGAAACTGAGACAGTCTGATTCCCAGTTAAGGGAACCTCTGTCCAGAAAACAAAGGGAAAAATGCTGTGGAAAAGTACTGAAGGACTGACTGGGTGCTCACAAAGTGGGCAGTTTGTTAGCTACAGCAGAAGCTGAAGCTGGTCTCTGGACTACACCCAGTATGTATATAGCTGTAGTCTACACCTGTGATACAAACATGTCTGCAAAAGGAAAGGTGTAAAAATAGCACCAGATAAGCTTCAAGCTAAGGATACCATTAGGTCATGTTGCAAGTTGTCACAGAGATCCTAATGATTCAAACAACCCTATGTGCTTCCAGATTCTTCCAGAAGGATAACAGGGACAGAACACCCTACTGATTTTTCCAGATTAAGTAGCACATGGCACAGTAACAGAGCACAGATCCAGAAAGACACAGCATATCCATATCCAGACCTTCTGTGGAATCCACAGGTTTCGTAGCTGTGCCATCAGTTTTGTAGACATAACTACCGCAAACTCAACTAGATTAATGTTTGTTGAGAGTGCTTTTTTTGGAAGACACCACAGAGTAAAAAAAACAAAGAAAAAGCCTAGAGGTACTTACCAGCTGTGCCCATTAAGAGTTCCCCATCTTCTTTTGCATGAAGGGATCCTAATCCTAAACCAGGGCCAATTTCTACCTAAGTGAACTTAAAGTTCACTCCACAGTTCCAGAAATATGTGGTACTTCTCACTGCCTTTCCTAAAGGGTTGCAGAAGGCACACAATGGAACATCTGTTCTGTTCTGGCTCCAGCAACAAATACATTTCAGTGGTAGATTAAGTGGTCCAGAACCATCCTTACCTAACTGACGGGTATATAGTGAAGACTGTTTATAAAGCCATACAATGATGAGAAATACTAAGTATCTTTATCAACTCATAGTGTTCCACCCAGCATGACTACACTAACGACAAAGAACTTGAAAACTCTACAGTTACAAATTACTGTCTTTGTCCTGCTGTTATACTGCAATGTATTATTATTTGCATTTTCATGTTCTTGCATACACCTTCAGGGCAGGAATCCTAGTATCTTAACTATTGCTATTGTCATGTAATTCTACAATGCTTTAAAAAATATAAGTAATAGTGAAAACTAACCATATACAATATACACAAATTCCTTATCATCCTCCCTCTAGATTACAGTAGAAAGTTGGATTCAGTAGTATTAGGGACACTCAGCTGAGAAGTTTCTTTAGACAATTTTGTTCGGAGTTTCATTGCAGCTTAAAAATTTGGGGAATAACAAATCTATATTTAAACAAGTGTGCCTGAAGCTTTCTAAAAGGTCAGACAACCCAGCAAAATAAGGCAGCAAGTACATATACAGCCATGAGCACCTATGCTTTTTTTGGTAACAATTTCCACTAAAGAAGTGATGAACTTCATACCAAAAACCAAAATACCTTCCTTCTATGCACTAATTCTTCAGCTAAAACAGGTTTTTAGCTAAAAGAAGATAAGTTAGAAATATTAGAATTAAGAGAATGCTTTGGACTAACACCTTCTTAGCTATAATCACAAATAATTGCCTCTTCTCATACTAATGAGCAAGGCAAAATGGAAAGTAATTTAGACAATTCATTCAGGGTAATAGCTTTGTGAGCTAATATTACTGCTGAGAGATCCATTCTCTATTTCCTTGAGTACAATAACAGAGCAGCAGTAAGTTTTCACTTCAGAGAGCTTTTATATCCTATGTAAATATAAACAGAAATCCCATTATCTATTGATAAAAACAACAAAGCAAGTTAAATAAAGTTTCATATGTTACAATTTCTTATAACAGCCATCAGCTCTCTGGATCACAAGTGTAAATAAAACACTTCACTTACTGAAATCAATGAGAAACCTTCCAAATCCTTGCCTTTGGTATTGGGGCATGATCATTATGCAGGAGACATTGTACTTCTGCTGGCAAAGCTTTTCCTGTGGGAAAGAGAAACAGATCGAGTACATCAAAAGCACTGCTGAAGTGGGCAATTGCCTGCACCTGCCACTGTCCTTGTAAGATATCCCAATAAGGTGAACAGATGCATGGGGTCAGTGGCAAAGTCAAATAATTCTACATTAATTATAAGAAAGAAGTATCAAACATACCCTTCAAATTATTTTATTAGTTAACTACTCAGCATCTTAAAAATTAAATACATTGTCTAAACAGTGTAATGAAGTTTAAGTGCTGTAAAAGAGGAAGATGGGAAAAAGAGCAAAATACTTTCATGCTTCAATAACCATTCTGTCAAGGATATGTAAGTGGAAAATAATATCCATACACATGGTGAAGTTGTACTTTCTGCAATTGCTACACTAAGTGCCTGCTGGTTTCCATCTTTATTTTGTCTTCTCTCTCTAAGTGAATATGGGGTTAGGGTGGAGGGGAAGAACCTCATACCCACAGAACTAAGAAGTTATACTTGAAGCATACTAACTTTTTCAAAGCTGAATGCTTCTCACCTCAATCCAAATCAAGGAAGAATGCTCAGAAGCCAAAGCTCTTTCAGACAGAATGAAGTCACACAACATACAGGCAATGTAGGCAAATACTACACTGATTATTTAAGACGACAGAAGGAAGAACCTAAACTAGGAAGCTGTTCTAACAACGTAAGGTTGTAGGTTCTTTCAGATTTATTAATAAAAAGGAAGAGTGTTGAAGTCTTGTTACCTTTAAAAGGTTACACACCCCACCCCCCCACTGCACCCCCCAAAATCAGCACTAGTTAGTTTTGAGGAAAACAAAATAAATCAGCCAAAAATATCCAGGTCAACATAACTGACAAGAAGTTGTGGCAAGCACATGTAAAGTTTAAGACACCACCTATCACTTCAGGCTCCACACATAAGATGACACCAGACCAGAGGTGACACTGGACAGGATCACACGCCAGTACATTGGTTTCCAAACATTTCTTCAGCCGTGAAAGCAGATACCCAAGCTGTATTTTGCAAGGTTTCTTAGTTTCTATAATATGGTGACGTTTTTCTCTGTACAGGTTCCCAAACTTTCAAGACTGCTGCTAGTATGAAGTTCACATTCTGGCAACGTATTTGTAATCAGGGAAGAAAAGCCAGGGTGTTTCTGCCAGCAAAAGCATACACACATTTTTTAAAAAAAATAAGAAAAAGAGGGGGGAGACGGGGGCAGGAGGGGCGCGGAAATGACGACACAACACATATAATTCAGTAAACAGTTTGAGATGAAGCTTTTTTCCTAAGTTTTGGTAGCTAAAACATTCATGACCATCAGATGTGACAAAGAGACTGCCCAAAAGCAACAGGGGTGAAGGGAGAAAAGAAAATGCATCCTTGCTGAAAGAAAGAACAAACATCGAGAGACTCACCTTAACACCTGCAGTATCTAGAAAATACTTGCCTATATCAGAGTTGACATGTTTGTATGCCACAAGAACTTCTGACTCACAGAAAAGACAGTGCAAATTGTGCCTACATACCTCACTGCTACTTTAATCCCAGCGAGGCCCACACCTCAGAAGGAATCAGTCAGACCCCCAAGAGATCACTGTATAATATGCAGCACATCGACAAGATTTTTAGACTTCTTAAAAATAATACCTTTATACAAATAACTTCTTAAAGAAAGAAAATTATATAGGCAATAGGAGGTGGTCATACTAGGGGCAAGAAGTACTGAATTTCTGAGTAACTGTACCAATTCATCACATTTCTTATGGACAAATCATGGACAATAATGGAAACTTCCCTGTTGCAGGCACATCTAATTATACTTCACCATTATTTTTGGTCCACATAAGTATTATTTTCGCCTATAGCAGCTATCTATTGCTTTAAAATTCAAGCAAAACCACAACCAATAGAGACATCAACTCTAAAGAAGGCATCCACCATAAAGTTAGGCAATGCATTCTTACATTCAGTGCAATGAGTAACTGCATTAGATCAGACTGTACACAAGAGATGAACATAGCTGGCCATTTATATCTAACAGACGGCTTGAACTGCTAGCAGTAAAGCCATGAGAACACATCAACATTTCCAATACCTAGCACTTTTAGAAGTTAGACTTGGCATACTATTGCAAAAATGGTAGGGGGAAGAAAAAGATTTAATTTTCAACTGAAACCACATTCTGGAAACCAAACCAAACAAAAACAAAAACACCCAAAAAAATACCACCCCAAACCAACAAAAAACCCCAACACATGTGGCTGAATGCACATATAATTACTCAATTTGCATCCATCTTTGAGATAAGAAAGTACGAGTGTATTTGAAACACTGCAAATTATATGAGATTTACAGAGAAGATTTCAAGCTTCTGAATTGTTTTTCTTTGCTGTTGGCACAAGTATTCATGAGTGGGAATTACAAATGTTTAAGAAAATCCACACCTTTTTTTTTTTTTTTTTTTTTACCTTGGAGAAATATCCAACTAAATGGCAGCCCTTCTCATCATTTTTTGTAAGGACATAGAAGAGGAATGGTTCAACATCGTAATACAAGGTTTTGTGGTCCAGAAAGAGCTTAGCTAGCAAACAAAGATTCTGACAATAAATTTTGCTCACATTTCCGTCAACCTAGAAAGCAAGACAGATGCAGTTATTTCCAATGCCACCAACATGTTAGGACAAAACAACTTATGGAATCAATCATATCCTAGAAGGAAATGTGAACAATATGATGTTACAGAAAAAACCCACAACCAAACAAAAACACATTAAGGTTCAGAAAAGAAATGCCCCAGCTTCTTGTTAAGCAAGAACTCTCCAGTTAGTAGTAATTACTTTGCATTTGTAAGTATCCTCAAAGTATCTGGATTTATTAAACAAAGTAACTTCACCTCTTAATTGTTCAAATTAGACTTAACTCTTTCACTTTATTCCTGGAATGAAAATGACTGACAAACAAAAAAAATATACTAGTTAAAATTATATTAAACTGTGGTTTGCTAGAAGGCAGTGGTGAATAACCATTAAAAAAAACACAAGAAAAACAATAAAGTATATTATGTTGAATCCTTAAGGTTTAAGGCCAATGAATGAGTTTCCAGTTACATATCAATCACAGCAATGTTTTAGATAAATTAGACAAGACAAAATTTTTATGCCAGACTAAAACGCTATTGAGAGAAGCAAATTTTCAGGCTAAATACTGCAATTAGTCTAGGTATGTTACGAGTGTAAAGAGTCAAGCTGTGACTCAGCTACAGAGAAGCCAGACACAGATGCAGATTTCCAAGATCAATTAGTTACTCCCTGAAAGGGAAGGCTCAAAGGCAATAGCACTTTTGAAATAATCTTCTTAATGGAAAGGTTTGCTTGTACTGATATTCTTTGATAAAGTCAGTAGCTGTATTTCATTCACAGAGACAACCAAATGGTATGCCTACCACGCCCCCCAAAAAAAAAAAAAAAAAAAAAAAATCTATATTCTGTTTTAATTTGGTTTTAGTAAAAGTCCTGGTTAAAAATCTGAGTAAAACCCAACCTTTTGGATATATTTAGGGATTTCAAGGTGACTTCAGTAGTATAGTTGCATTATCTGGATTAAAGAAAAAAACACATTTAATAGACAGCTACTGCTCCTAAAGGCATCAGAATAAACTTGCATACAGTACTCAAGAACTTACCAAATACATTAAGCTCTCATACAACTCACCCTATCGTCTAGATGCTTTTCACACTTATTAGCAGGTGTGCAAATTAAATGTGAACATTAAACAAGTAGAAATCACTAGGTAAGCCATAAGCCTGAAAACCCAAATTATGTAAGCTATCTTTTTCAGTAAGAAATTAGAAGAGAAATGCAAAAAAATTCTTAAATTCCAGGCAAACACAGCTTGTTCATCAGTTTTAAATGTGGGAAGAGAAAAAAGGAGAGGAAAAAAAAAAGGGGGGTGGAGACTTTTTTTTGTTATTTTAAAGTTTTTATTCACATGTTGGCAGTAGCTGATGAAAATAAACTGGAAAGCAGGATTTGTCTATTGTATGCTGCACCGTTCTTAACACCTGCTAATAGAGAAACTGTAAGTTATTTTGGACTGACTAGGGCAATTTTGTTTCTTGACAGGAAAAGAGTAAGTCTGTTTACAACTTAAGTCTTTTGCTGGCAAATCTACCATCTTTATAAACAAGAAGGAAGCCATCTTGATGCAGATAGCTATTTTTTCTAATAGCACAAAACCAAACAAGTAAACCAAATATTAAGGTCTTGTTCTAATTTAAGTAAGGACTTCAAGACTGCATCTACCATTGTTTGAACAGATAATGGCAATGACCAAACACAACAGATGTTTATACAACACAAAACCACAAGTTTCAAGTAGAATCTCTGACGCCTGCAATTAAAAAGAAGTTATCAATATACACTTCTAAATACTGCTGTTGAGAAACAGCCTCAAAAGAAGTCTTAGTAACCCCAGAAACAGCCTCAAAAGAAGTCTTAGTAACCCCAGCAGTCTTTTCTGTTAATGCAATCTGTAACAACTCTTGAGAAATAGGAACGTTAAGGTTAATGCACAGCTTTAATAACTTCAGGCATCCTATTTGAAACAGAATTCTATTGTTCAGGATATCATTAAAACCTCAAACTTTAAAAGTCGTTGTCTCCCAAGAGAATAATTTAGATTATAAAAGAATACATATCCACAAACTCAACTCTAGACTTTCTAAATTAAACGCAGTATGTTCTGGCCAAGTTGGACTCAACATCTGTTACTCCCAACCAGGATGTTTCAGGGCAAGTTTCTCAAACATCCAAAGGAACACAAAAGCATTTCGTAGATAAATTTTTATTTTCAGAACAATACACAAGAAGCTGCTTTGCTTGCTTTTACGCATTGGAAGCATGTACATTACAATTGGTATTCTCCCTACACCCGAGATACTCAAATAGCCAGAAACGAATGGGTGCAAGAGGTACCGTTACTGAGAAGGGAAAGCCAATCCAGTTAAAGGGCTTCTATTGCAGTCCTCGTCTAAGATGCATGTTAAACAGGTACCTTAAGAAGTTGGCTAATGCATGAAGTACAAGTAAAGAAAGCAAGAATCATGAGAGAACATGGCAGGGTGGAGCAAGACAAGGAAGATTGGTTTTGCAGTATAAGAAGAATCTCCAAGGAAGTATTTAAGTATGTCAATTTTCACTAGTTCTACAACTGGTCTGTATTGTCTACAAACTGGTTACTTTCAGAAACTTAGGGGTTTTTTAAATATACTTACCTCAAATACTGAAAGGTCATTTCTTCTGTAGATTTCATTGGCTGGAGGATGAAACCAGCCACATTTCTTTGAGTGCCTTAACAAAATGTTTTTACTTTTCATGTATTTAAGACAGAATTCACACAGGTAAAGCTTTGGTAATCTGTATGAAAATTAGAAAGATATGTTGTAAAAAAATAAAAAAAAATTGTTAAATTCTGTAAACAAAAATGTTACCACAAAGTGAAAGGCCCTACCCATGTAAATATAAGGTACCATAAGTAAATGCTGCTTAAGTTTAAATAAATAAATAACATTACAGTGAATGATGAAACATACACACATCAACCACTAGAAAAAGGAAGATAAGAAAAGATCAGATTCAAGCAATCACAGTGAACCTAATTCAATGGAGTTGGACTGCAGTCAGCTGTTTTGTGGTCCAGCCTCTGGTAGATCCCAGTTACTTCCCCCTTCCCACATTCCACCTAAGCTTTTGCTGTGGTCTCCATCACAGTAGGCACACTGGAGTCATACCTCAAATTTCACCCTTCTTGTTCCAGTGAAGACAAAGGAGGCACACAGCAGAATACAGGCAATCTCCTTCCCCTTAATTTTCTTTATTCTGTACATGGGGAAGGCTAGGAGATATTTTTTCTTTCCACTGTCTTCCAAATACTTGTGTGGGACAGCAAACTGTAGTAGGATTTACTTCAACACAGAAGCCCATCCAAACAGTTTGCACACAGGCAAAAAGTCTCCCTTCCACACATCTCCACAACACAGGCAACTAGATGACTGTACTCCTCCAGGAAGGATTCAGTTCAGACTACATACAAGTAACCCACATGCCGCATGTAAGACAATGCTGACAATTGTTCTACATAACAGAAACAGTTCCTTTCAGTGACTTTTATGGCTTTTTACTTTCATTTTTAAATAACTGAAGCAGTGGAAGACTGCTGCAGAAATTAGTCTATGAAGTTTTAGAGCAGAGGACAACCTTTATTTGCTCTGAAGCTATTGGTACATCCTGGGATCTTGTTGGGATCACAGCTATCGTTTACACTACTCCAGTATTCTAAGAAAGTTTATCAACAACATAAAAAGTAGTTTGAACTCTTTGTTCCATGATGTAATCCCACTGCACTCAGAGTTGAGAAGCACACTGCCTCCTACAGATGCCATCCCACTGCTGCCACATACTAGTAATTATCCATTATTACGCTTCTGCCTGGGATAAATTTACTTGATGCAAGAGGTAACTCTCTCATTCACAATATGATATAAATTGAGGGAATAAAAAAGTAACTGAAATAAAATATTAACACTATAAAAGCAGCAGTACTAAGTGGAAATAGAAGTGCTCTCTACGCTTTTTTTAACCCTTGATTTTTATATTACAAATTCACGATATATCACTCGTTCCCACCAGGCAAAGATTACAGTATCTGGGAACGAGAGGGATGGAGAAAAGGCAGTTTACAGTAACACTATGTAAAGGCATTTTGGAACAGACCACATAACTTGGTTGCTTGCTATAGTAGTAGTAGAGCTTGACAAACATACAGTTCTGAAAATCTCCATGCGTGCCATAGATCCTGTGGATTCATAAAACATTTATTTTCGGCACATGCAAAAATCAGCAGAGGTCTATTGAGCACACATACTAGTTCATGCTCTCTGCCCGACTCCAAGGTGCGCCCTGGCAAAGAAGGCCAGAAACGAGACATTGTTGCCATAACTTGCTCACTTTGACTTTATCTATCTAGCATGTTCAGACTTCTCCCTGGTCCCTAAAAAAAAAGGAGGTTAAATTCTGGATGACAAACAAGATTATTTGCCCTAAATGGCCAGAAGTTGGACATGCCTAGTTGCAATGGTTAAAAAAAAAAACCAAAACCCAAACAAACACAAACCCCCCAAACAAACAAAAACAACAAAACAAACAAAAAACCCAAAAGACCCAAAGCCACGCCAGTACACAGTGCAAGATTATGTTTATGCTGGACTAGAAAAAAAATCAGTCTTTTTAATGCATCTTTGATTAGAACTAGTAAAAAAAACCAACCAAAAAGACAAATCCTTGTTCTCACTTGTAATTACAAAAGCATATTTACTTTTAAAAGTTGTAAGTTATAAACAATTACAAAAGAGTAAGCAAATAAATTACAATTAACACATTAGTAAAAATTCCAACAACGTATGACAATCTTGACAACTCGCTACCTTGCGTATTCCTGTGGGTAAGGTGAAGAGTACCAGGTCTGGATCTCGTATTTTCCAAACTCAATCACTGAAGGGTATCGCCCACTTGTTTCACCAGTGTTTTTACACCCAATTTTCTGTAAGGTGCAACAAAAGCAAAATATTACTTATAGAAAAAGTACAAGGAAAATTAGCTTTATATCATCAATTTCACCCAGTGAAGGTGGAAGAAAGCTGAAGAATTCAAATCAGTTGCTTAAGTTCCTCCAACCTGGACAGACAGTGTTTGCAAGCAACCAAATATAAACAGTGAAGATTTCTTTCAAGGTCCCAAACAACTGAACATGAAGTTAAGCAAGTAGTGCTTACAAGCAAGTGCATACAAATAGATGGTGTACGGCCCAGGCAAATAAGAGGCACAACTGCCTCCATTCTCTTGTACCGCAGCATCTAGCATGAGGACTTCTCTACAGTTCTGGTTCAAACTCAAAGCTGTCCTTTTGTCTTGAGGGAGAAAGCATCAGCAGAACATTTCCACAGTCCTTGGAATTTACCTCATAATAGTCAACAGTATACTAACACACACTAATCTCTGCTATCATACTGAAGTTGAGCTGTTCAGAAAATGACTGCTAGACCCTACAGAGCTTGCGAAATACAAAAAAAGGAAGAAAGGGGCAGGGGGAAGGGGAGTAATTTCAGTGCCACTAATTTTGGAAATCTTATTAGCTAACATTTTTGGACTGCATATGAAAGACAAAGAAAGGAGGCAGTAGGAACCATTTCCACAAGCAAGTGGAAGTACAAACTAATAACAAAGTTGAATCTTTAAACTTGGTTTGAATTTATTGGATAACACACTCTGAATTAAGACTACAAAAAGGTCACTGCATTGACCCATAGCAGGTAATGTCAGTTCTTGTAAACTAAACCTGAAAAAAGTGACTTCCATTCCTGAAAAAAGTACAAGACATACTCATTTACGATGCAATTTTATAAAAAGCAGCAGCTGAAACATTACATGCACTTCCCTTCTGACCCAGGTTCTCAAAAAAAATTAGTTGCTCATTTCATGGACACAGAAAAGTAAAAGTCCATTTTGCTATAGGAAGATTCACCTTCCATGTGCAGCTTCCTTGGCACAAAAAAAAAAAAAAAAAAAAAAAAAAAAGAAAAAATCTCAGTCTCCACAAGCTTTAGATTACTACTACATACTTAAAGAATAGCATTAACACCAGCTGGTATAAACAGTTTTAGTCAGATTAAGCTCAAATATTTTCACTGCTAGAAAAAGTCTATAGTATTTAAACTCAAAGTGTGCTAAATCACTGGGTGAAATGAAGTTATAAACTCACTAACCCCAGTGTGCTACCAAACTGTATTTGCTGGGACAGGCTTAACTTTTCACAGTGGCTGCTTTATCCACAGAGGAAAATCATCAGGCACATTCTTACTGACCAACATCCTCGCAGTCCTGACCAGGATGTCAGCTATGCTTAATCTCTGTGCTTAATCAGTGGTAGTCCTGTGTCCAAAATGCTCAAGCATATCTTTCAAAATCTATCCCAAGTGTCACTTATCTGACCCATTCCAGTGTGATGTCTTGTCTCCTATCTAGGAGAATGTAACTGTATATACAGTGTGTCCCAAACTAAAGTCACAGCAAGCATGACACATTAGATCAAAAGGAATATATTAAAAATGAAGATGAATAGACATATGAAAATGAATTGATTTTTTTTTTTTTAAATTTACAGAAATAACTACATTTTATGCAACATGATTCTTACCTCCAGGGAAAGTTCTCGAGCCTGCTTAAATACTTCCAAATCCTCCTGTGTAACAGTGTCCTTGCTTCCCACCAGAAATACATCCGTATTTTCTTGTTTGATGCTTAGTTTGATTTCAGTATCTGTTATTTAAAACCAGCAAAAAGTTTATTCACAGAGATGAAGGTTACATGTGCCTTACCAAAGTGATACTCCTAAATAGGATTGTAGCAACGATGGCTGTTATGACTCCCCATTTTAACTAAATTTGGGATTACTAAGTAAGAGAAATGAAACCTTCCCCCCTTCTTGTTTTGTAGTTTGCTGTTGTATGAGCTACTTTTGGTAGTTGCTTGTCTGTCTGTATAAGCCTTTACACTCCAGTTCTACTACATTAGTTTTGAACCTCATGAAATGGAGTATATTCTATCACTAGAACTATGCCACCTGACAAAATTCCAGTATACTCTACAAGGTAAAAATAAAAATAAGAGAAAAAAAGTTGCCCTTAATAGTTGGAGACCAATGCTAAACTAAGTCCACATTCAAACATTATATATTTTTTCTTAAATAAAAGTAATTATAAAAAAGGTAGTTCACGGCAGTACAGATCAAGTGTTGTGGAGACTGTGGCAGGATGGAATTGTTCATGAAAAAGCAATGGAGCAGAGGGAAATGAATTGAAATGCCCACCATTATAAGCACTGACAGGACACAAATCATGATGACAGAACTACTGCCAGATAAAGGGCAGGGGAAGAATAAGGAAGTAGCATGAAAAGTAGCTACTCATGCGGTACTACATAGCCATAAGCAACATTATGAAGGCATTTGGGGCTCCTAGTGTCAACTACAGATGCAAAAAATAATTAAAAGGTGGTGTGGTATTAGTCAGAAAAAACATTTTGGAAATTTAGTCAGCATTAGATAAAAGGTCAAAGTTTCGTTGCTTTTGTATGAAAGTGAAGTAAGAACAAGAGAAATAGCTAAGACCTATGTGACAATATAAGAATTTTGGTTTTGGACGGGACACAGGTTTGGTTGGCGCTTTGACCTTTGCTTACCATCATCCTGATCAGGTTTAATCCTTCCGTCTGCCAAGCTCCCCTTCCCTGGTGAGGGGGTCCCCATCTGAGGGGTCACTTTATACTTTAATCTGCCTAGAATCCTGTGCTTTTTAAGGAAAGTTGTTCTCTTGAGGTGAGCAATTGCTTTAAAAGCATGTCCTCTAGACACACCCCATCCAGAGGTACAGGCATGAGAAATAAACCTGCTCCTAACCTCTTTCTTTCCATAGAAATGACTATTAGATTTTGATGTGGAAGATAATTCTGGTTTACGACGCAAACGTTTGGGTGGTGCGTAACTTGGGTGTCCCTTTTTTCGAGACCGTCCCTGAGTGATATAGATATGAGAGAGTCCATCAAAGAGTCCCTTTAGCTGACTGTTATTAGGAAGGCTACTAAAGGAGGGCATGCTTGACTGACTGGAAGAACTTTGGGGAGAGTTAGAAGAAGTGGAAGTGCTGGATTTTTGCGAACTGGGGCTCTGACCAGAGATGGGGGTTAGGGGTAAAAGTGAAGAAGGTGGAGGTTTTAGCTTTTGTGTGGTACCTGTAGCCAACACAAGAGAAGTGCATGACTGTTTCTGAGAGACTTTTTTCCTTGGACGATAGTGCTTTGAAAAGTCTATTATTTCACCTCGTGATCTGCGACCATCAGGTGATGGTGTAAAGAACTTAGTAAGGCCATCAATGAGCCCTTTGGTTTTCTTGTTAACTTTAAGTGTAGAGGCAGATATGTAGGTGGAGGTGGTGGTGATTTTGGTGGTGGCACCAGGCCGAGTGGGGTCTGTAACAGGCAATCTGCTGCTTGAATCCTTCACAGATGCAGCATGACCAGATGAAGGTGTGGTACACACTTTAGTCTTTTGACCCCTACCAGGTGACCCCCTTCCTGTGAATGCATTCACGGATCCTTCATCACTGGTTACAGACCTATGCAAAAATTTGGGAAATAAAAAACAGCATTAAAAATTTATAACTACTGCCAAATAGTACTACAGTTTATACAAGTTATTTATGCCACTGTACCTAAAAATCTTTTTAGAAATTTAAAGACATATGCACTTTGGAAATATATTTCATGCTATGATTTAACAGCCAACTGGGTTTTTCCCCCCCCTTTTCCTTTTTTCTTTTTGACCCCTCTCCCCCATTCTTTAAAAGATAGTCCACAGTACATATAAGTAGAAGCAGCTAGGATAGGAAGATGTCACAAGTATACAGCCTTCCTACCTACTTTTAGGCATGGCAAAAGAGTGTGCTGCTTTGGACAAAAACATCAACGCACTGTGTCTGAATACAATAACTGCTCCATCACCATAGAGTTTATTGTACACACAAAGGAGATGTACATGTTCAGTGTTAATAAATTACTGCATATCAAAACACTTCACTTCAGACTACATTTGCTTAAACTGTAGAGAAAGTCTATTAGTCCTTTAAAGCAATAGTGTCAGTTTTCAAGAAACTGCTATTTTTTCCACACTCTCATTGGATTATGTATGTCAACACTAGTAGTAAAAATTACTGCCAAAGACCTAAAAGCAAAATGGGGTAGTTTATGAAGAACGTTAAAACAAAACCAAAAAAACAGACCCCATTTTCTTTAGAAATTGTAACAATAGAAAAAAGAAAAAAGGCAAAGGAAAGGAAAGAACAGAACAGTAAGACCAAGTGGTGTTTGTAGAAAAGCCATAAACCAATCTTGCCTAACATGGAAGGTGTTAAGAAAGAATAATAGTGAATGTTATTTAAATGCTAGGAAGAAAAAGGGCATGCTGAAAGCCAACATTAGTTACACCAGAAATACAGGTTTAGCTGGTCACTAATGACTGAAGAGAGGAACAGTGAATGATACAGTGAAGAATAGTATATATTGTAAGTATATAGAAACAGAACATTTAAAAATATTTGCAGTAAAAGGAATAGGTATCATGAGGCATGATCAAATTGCAAATCCAAACAAAGCTATATAGTTGCATCAAATGCTTCCATTCCCTTTTCCATCCTGCTCTTTGAAGTCAGCTTATTTATTCTGCAGCAGAAAGTTTTCTTCCACACATTTGCCTTCTTAATTGAGATGCTGAAGTAATTAATTCCAACAGGTTATTTCTAATTAAAGACTGAACAGCCTGGGGCTACCATCTGGTTTACTGAACTCCAAGGGCCCACCAGTTAAAGAACTAGCCCCTTTTCCACTCACACATCCTTAAATTTGGTTAGCTCCTAAGAGGCAACAAAACCAAAAACTTCTAAGTCTTTTGAATCCTTTGGTGCCATAAGCTTATGTCCATCACAAGACCTATTCTTATTACCAGATGTAGTAATCACCATCAGTGCCAGAGGCACCATCACACACCTGGTTTTAGTTAATACTACACAGTAATTTGCCTGTGAAGGGCCTCCTACAGATGGTCAACAGGCAAAAAATTATTCCAGTACTACTGGACAGATTTTCTTTGTACTACACAAAAAGAACTAAGCGGCATTAGCTAACCTTCCTGTATTTCATGTGGCCATGCACTTTTATGCATGGCACTGTCATCTTCTGTACTCCATGATCACTTTTAAATAGAATTCCATGAGGAAGAGTATCTTCTCTTATCGCATCTCCTAACCACTATTTTTCCAAAACAAGACTACTTTGTTTTATATATATATATTAGACATTGAAGTAATAGAAATGTGCCCACAGTATTGCAAATATTCAGTATACAAACAACCCCCTCAATTACTACTCTAACATGCTCATGTGGCTCACGTGCTACAAAGAAAAGAAAGTCTTTATAAAAATATTCATAATAATCATCCAACGCTAAGAGAACTTCTGTATCCTTTAGCATGACATTTATATTTTTAAAGTTGTAGCTTAGAAACCCATTAGCAAAATATAACAGTAAAACCCTCACAACCTTTCCAAGCTTTCTTTTATATGTACAAGGAAGGAGGAGAAGCAGAATTACTGTGTCAGACAGATATTCCTGCTAAATCCACTGTGGGAACCCAAATCAGGGACATGTTTTTAGAGAAGTAAGATAGCAGTACTGTATTTCCCTAACCTCCAGTTGAAGGCTTAGAGTTTTCAAAGGGGTAAAACCAGAGGTGTAGATATACGGGGAATGTTTTTATTATGCACACACAATGACATATAGGAATTTCAGTTAGAACACTGAAAGTTGTATATAGTTATTAAAATGACCTTCAAATTCTTCAGTTATTTAGTCAGGAGGAGAATGGAGAAGTAAAACAAATGTTTCACCCACTCTTCCATTAACAGCATGCTCTCATGAACCACTACAACTACATCTTTTACTTTCATATAGCACCACATGTCATCCTTGTCCTATACTACTTTCCTAGAGCAGTATACACTGAACTTTAGGACAAGGACCAAAAAGGCAAGACAAGAGGTGCTGGCAGAGAGAGGGGAAAGAGAATGTAGCAAGCTGCACAGTACCAAGTACATCAACTTGACTAGCATGCTGTACTCTCTTACTGCAAGTATGGGTTTTTTCCTTCTATTTTTACATGTTGGCTCCACTGGCTCCAGAAATCCTTATTATGTAAAATGCAAAGTTTTGCAGCAGCTACCATGCAACTCTGAAGAATACCAGACAGGTGTTTAGACTATAGAGAAAAATGGTTGAGTAACAGCCACATGCCCGAATGAGTAGTACATAGAGCCAGAAAGCTCAGCTGCTGAGCTAACATGGCCAAACAGATAGTTAAATAGGAGGGGAAGAAAGGCATATGTGCGTAGAACTTGTGACTGAGGGCAACATGCTACTGGACTTAACACGGAATCTGTTCCTGTTTAACACTCAGTGTAAAGTCAACTCAGCATTTGAACGCTACTTAAACAATCCTCCAACCAAACCTTAAGATGTCCAACTACAGTGTTCCCTGGAAAGATAGATGCCAAAAGAATTACAGCACTCTCGTCTTAGATAAACACATTCCTGAGAAGCAAGAGGAATTACAACCTCTTTCCCTAGCAACCAGTGGCAGCTTAACAGCAGAATTCAAGTAATAATTTTTTCCAGAGTACCACTGAAACCAGAACTTCTGTAGTACTTGCGTAGTTTGTGTTTTGGAATGGCATTTGTGAGCTGATATTAACTAAGTCATTTTTAAACAACTTTTGAACAGGTCTTTGAGCAGAACAGTCTCCTAAAGCTGGATGTAACTCACTCACTATTATCCACTTAGTATAGATTCTTTATGTACTTCATTTGAAGTTACACTTAAAAGACAGCTTTGGCATATGTTATCATACAAACTTTTATTTGCATCTGCTATAGGTACAAGTTTTGTTAAAAAATTATGGGATCTAGAAAAGTAAGTTGCAGGAAGTTTTTTCATTACCTTCTGACATGACACAAAAAGCACCCACTGTAATTAAGAAGTTAATAGCCATTGGGCTGAAAGACATATACTAGAATACTTGCCACCTATTTTCCCCAACTTGAAATACAGTTAAAAACTGTAGTTGAACCTGCATCAACTCTTATCTGACTACATTCTAGAAACATTAAAAAAAATTCAAGAGAAACCTACAACATTCGTTGCTTTAGTTTATTTTTCGGTCGTCCGATAGGTTTTGCATATCGTCGCCTTATTTGGGCAGCTTTCTCATGAAGTAGCTTTCTCCCTTTCTTCTTTGGTCTACAGACCTGGCAAATCCACATCCCTACATAAAGGAAAAAAAGTTTAATTGTACACAGTTTATTTAATCTGTACTGCAGGTGTCTACCAAGATACATGCCAAGTACACAAGGTCAACAAATTATCTTATGAACAGGACATAGGGAAGGGGAAGTGGACAGAGAAAAGTGATCCACTTCTATCCATACTTTGAAATATTTGAAAGCAAAGTGCTCATGGAAAGGGGAAAGTAAAGAGGCAACAAGGGTCACAGAAAAGATTGTGAGCAAATGGGTTCTTAGAAGAATTTCTGTTCTAGCTTGTCCCTCTTTATACTACCTAGATCTTTCTTCAGACACAATTAAGACAGAGGGGAAAAAAAAAAGTTACATGTGCATTACAAAGCAATCTAGACTAGAGTGTGCTAAAGAAAATACCAGATCACACACAGGTATGTTTGTTTTAAAATACAACAACTTGAATTTGGCATCCTTTTAACATTAGATGATCGTGTCTGAACACTTAATTTATTATAGATAAGGCTGGGAATTTGGAGGGGAAAAAAAGCTGGAAGAAGTCTTTAGTGTAACTTTAAGATTAAATAGGGAAAGCCATAAAGATGTGAGAGCAGAAGTGAGAGGTGCTATATACCAGAAATCTAGAGATTAGAGAACCTGAGGAGACAGGTGTTTTGTTTGCTTCTCTGTTTTTTAAATTTCTCTTACAAAAGGCAAGAAGCAGCAGGCTCTTTCACCTACTCTACGGACTTCTTTGTCAGTGTATACACTCCAAACATTTTAACAGCCTTTGTGAAACTTCACCTTCAATAAATTGGCCAACAGCTCGATACGTAGTGAATTCATCTGGTCAACTGACCACAGACCTTTCTGTTCTCAGGAAAATAGTAAATTTCAAGTAAAGAAAAATAAAATTGGCTTTGACATGATTGAAATCATACTGTTTACCGATGTAAAAATAATTAGCATGCTCAAGAGCTTTTGGTCACTTAGCATGAGAAAAGACTATGAATGATAGTATTTTCATTGAAAGGATTTTTATTATCACCTTTTGGCATTCGGGAAAGTGGTGGGTCACAGCACTCCATGTGGAACCCTCTATCACAGGAGTCGCAAAAAAGCATGTTATCCTGAAGGGGGCAGGGGGTGGGGGTGGGGAGGAAGAGGAAGAGGAAAAAAAGACTTAATATAGCATTGCTTGAAGTTGTACATCAGCGATTTGTATTTGCACATGTGCTAAGTATAGAGCTACAGTAAACAAAGAGAAGTCAGATAACACTCAACGGTCTAAACTTACTGCATTTTTGCCTTGGATCCTACATGCACTGCATGTCTTGCATTCAATACACTGCCATCTTAAGGCCTTCACATTTGTTGTTAACTCAGGACAGAATTTCAAACATGATGGATGTCCTAAAAAAACCAAAATATTTAAAGCTTGAGATTTAAGATTGGTATAATGGATTCTTAAGTTCAACAGGATGTAGCCAGCACCATCAGAACCCTGCAAGCACCAGCTGTTTTCAGAACTTTGCAACACATTATTTAACTCATCTACTTCATACAAAAATACAGAGTAACTGCCACAAAAGTCATTTATGAAGAGAGGTAGAAAGTTGACTTCTACTGTAACTGACACCTGTGAATGGTCTACACAAGCACCTGAAATTGAATTTTATTTTCACTAGGTTATTTCCATAGCATATTAAACTGCCATTGGTTCTGAAGAAAGTATTTTTACAAACTTGACCCCATTCCCCTTTCATAGCAGTACAACATGAACAGAGGAAATCTTTAGATAAAAATGTATTAGCTGTTTTTCTAAATATACTAAGTATCTACCAGAGAAACTTAACAGTCAAACTATATGCATTTTTCATTCCAACTTATTACTTAATTACATACAAAGAACAATTTCAGAGCAGCAAGAAGGAAAAAATGAAGCAGACAATAGGCACAAGAAAAGCTTACTGCAAAGGATGACTTAAAACTTTGTGGGGAGTAGGGAAGAGTAGCTGAACTACCACCTCCCATGAAACTATTCTTTATTCCCTGGAGGGACCATCCTCTTCTCATGGTAGCCTAGGCACCCTATATGGCTTTTCCAGTTAATACAAGATAGCAGACAACTGAACACATACAACACTTTAGGCAATACTGGCAGTAATTTTTCACGTCTTCAACAACCTCAACGGAGTGTTGCCTTAACCCAAAAAAAGATAAAAGCACTGCTAAATAGGAAGGGATAAGCCTTCCCAGGGAAACACTTTTTGCCAGTATTATATTCAGAGATTATGAAGAATATCAACCCACAAGTTGTAAGAGCTAAGAATCCCTGATGTCATAACTGCAGCCATCTGTAAGTGCAGCATGTGATACGCATGAAGGATGCTTTCTTCTCACTGTCAGAGTTGGGATACATGCTTTCTTCCAGGTAATGGTCTAGTCATGATGATTCAGACTTTCTCCATCTGCTGTTTCTCAGTTCAAGACTGAGCTAGACCACCACAAACAAGAATACAGGCTAATCCATGAGCATTTTCTATTTTCGTCTTCTAACAGACTGAGGCATGAACGGCAAAGATGACTGATAGAATGCAAAAGCCACTTAAAGTGCAAATTTCAGATTTTAATTTGTTTTATTGTATGTACAAATCCAAAAGTGGTTTAATCCACTTCTGTTAAATTTTAAAAGACAAATTGTGTAAATATAGCACATTCTCAAAACAAAATGCAGGAATATAATCTATTAGTAAAGAACAATTAATAATAAATTCAGAGTAGTTTCAAAAGCAAAGATATAGAAAAAGCACTGCCATTTGATTCCTAGCATATTGTTTAAGCACATTAACAAATTTTTGTGGTTAAAACTGAGTATGTGCTTAAAGGTACTGTTTTTCTTGAAAGTGACAAATATACTCTGTAACTGCATAGTTGAGCTCGATGCTGCACTGCTCCCTTCAATAAAGCTTAACAAGTGCTTCATTCAAAAAAATTTGCTAAGTAAGAAAAAAAGCTCCCTAGAGTGGCTGATATTAATAATCAGTATCACAGAAAGACCGATTTCATCAACCATAACTTAACAACTACGTTAACACATTAAAGTGTAATCATAAACCAATTACCTCCATATAAGTACATTTAATTTCAGTTATCTACCCTGCACAGAAGTTATTTACTTCTTTAAGTTGTGGTTTAAATTGTTGATCTTAACTTTGCTTTAAGTAACTGAGAAGTATAAACGTATGAAACATCCATTCTTACTGGTTAGTAACCATGCAGAGATTAGGTGTAACAGCGTTACTTTATTTCTCTGTTATCTACCAACATAACATTTCTCATTCAAGCAGTTACACAGCGTAATACATTCGTTAATACCCTTAAGTGTTAGATTTTACTATTGGACAAAAATTCAAGGAAAAAAATCCATTGGTATTAAATATGAAGATTCTGCCTGCAACTCCAAGTCCCTGAGCCACAAGTAACTAGAGGCTGGAAGAGTGAAAATGGGAGTAATCACTATGCATTTGCCATGTTTTTTTAATGTCTTTCCTAGGTATGCACTAGCAGAGACAGCACAGAAATTTTCAGATTTCAAAATACCATATGGTGGTGTTCTTTAATAGCTAACAATACTTACAGTCTTCATTTCGGACATAAATTGACATAGTGCAAATACAACAATAACAAGTAGAGGGTAATGCCTACTAAACACGAAGTGGTAATCAACACAGGTTTCACTTTTAAAAGGAACTCTGTTTAACAAATTTCTGTAGTTAGTTATTTTTAACTTTGATACAAATATGGGGAACTAATGTATAAAATAATCCACAAAAAAAACCCCTGTGTTTGATAACCTTTTAGGTAGGAAGCATTATTATTTAGGGTGACTTTAGCCATGAGCAGAGAGGATCAGTGCACCTATCTTGGGTATGTAGTTGGTTTTTCCACCTGCAGGTTTCTTAACAGTTCATTTTATCCAGCTAGCTGACATCCTCCCAGAGATGGTAATAACTAAGACAACTCCCATATTCCCTTGTTCTTAAAGCATACCCTAAATTTCCCTTATAAAGCAATCTCTGAACAGTCCTTCATAAACATTTTCTGTCCCTATTCCTCTTGACCCGACTCTGATGTCTTAGTTGCTCTGCTCTCCAGCCTCCCCTACCTATCTTTGATTGGTAACCCTCTTGCCTTCTCAGCCTAACATACTATTTGTTTGAAAGGACAGTACCCGCAGGTATTCTACTTTTAGCTATTTTTTCCCCCTTTATTTAAATATTTATTGTTGTTCCCCAATAACTCAACCTTTTTTTCCCCTCCTCTTTCTAAAACTTCAACTCCCTTTTAAAATCTGTCAGCAACAGCTCTTTGATTGCTTCTGCACCTCTCAATTGAAAAAATGGAAGTAGGGTTCGGTTTGATTACAGTTCTCAAGTCTATCAATTTTTCAAAATTAAAAGATTGGGAAAAATGCAGGAGGGAAAGGAAAAGAAAAAATATGAGCAATGTTTGCTTTCGTTGTTTTCTCACACCTGACATCGCTCATCTTACTCCTTTAGAAAATGCCCTGTGCAAAGTGACATAGCAGTGCATTTCATTTCCAGTACCCAAATACATTATCATCCCAAATATCACAAAATAAGGGTAACATCAATGAAATGTGCAGATATCCAGATAGTTTCTGCTTTCAGAACACAGGAACATTGCCTGAAGAGACACAAGCGACGGACAACAAAAACATAACGGAAAGCAGACATGCCAGTAGTGGGCACTGCAATTTAATTTCTCATCAGCTGAACAATTTGCTTGCTGTGAGCAACATGCAATTTCTTTTATGTTTATTAGACAGCAAGACTAGCTTTGAGATACACTGCAATGTGCAAAATTACAAATCCAATTACAATAAACCTCCACTTGAGTGAAGTTTTGTTATTTCTAAATTGCTCTGAGATTGGTTTTTATTTTAGTTAGGCATCAGTAGCTAAAGTTTAACCATCCAGCAATCTGATTGGCAGTCTCAACATTTCATTCTTTATATCTAATACATCTGAGGAACTAATTAAAGATAATTTAGTCTTAATGAGGCAGAGAGAATGTATCAGTGTTAATTCAAATGGAAGCTGATCCATGAAAGTGAAGACTTCTAGTTGTAAAGCATCTTAGGCCTAGATTATTACACAACAGAAGAGTAGCTGATATCTAAGCTCACCTGATTAATGTAAACTCTGTGTACCAGAGTCTAACCAAGCAAAAATCTTTTTCTATTTCCGAATATTAGAATACAGATTTGAAAATACAGGAAACCTGCAAACCATTAAAGGAAGACAGTTTAAAATCTATGGGGTTTGGTTTTGCATACTGAAGTGAAAAAGCCACTTCCTTACTTCACTGTTTAATGATTTGCTTAAATGTACTAAAAAATACATCGGCTAAAATACAAGGAATCTGTCTGGGGTGACAGATTCAGAAGCATATCCTGATTAACTGACAACACGATTTTGATCCACACTGTTTTGTTTTCACTGAAGTATCTATGTAGCTATCACAGTACCCAAGGCAGACTATCTTCAGCACAGCTACAAAATGATGATACACATGGACTCTGAATTCAAAGACACCGAAACAGTACTTTCACTTCCAGCCTTCTCAAAAGTAGTGCTGGCTTATGCAGACCCTACTGCTTCTCTACTCATTTGCCTCCTGAGCACTTCCTTCTTCTTCATTCTGGCACAGAAGTTGGTATGGCTCTGCAGTGAACTGCACTGGGGAACTTATCAAACTTGTTGTCTTTTAACTATGTTTGTTCCTCAATCCAGTTTATATGCAACCGGGTGCCAGCACAAAGGGGTAGCATCAAGCAGTTGGATATTGCAGCCTGTGACTTTAAGCAGCACTGCTATTTTGTCTTTGAGCTGAGATGGATGGTCTACATTGCAAAGCTTTACCAAAAGTACTTCCCAATGCAGCTGTAAGCTTATGGGAGAAAAAGTTTTTTTTACTGGCACAGCTAAACAAAAGCAGTCCACTCAACTGACAAACTATACCGGCCAAATAACTCTTCCAGAATAAAGCTATTTTCCACAGGGGATTTTTTTGGAACAGTTAAAACTACAGAGGATTTTCACATCCAGAACTCTACAGTTGCACCAAAAAAAGCTTTATGGCATAGAGCTGCTAAAGAGATTTGCCCATGTTTCTTAGCCAAATCCCTCTGTGAATCAGGAATAACCTAGGCCAAGAACACGTTTGGTATCATCCATGCACAAATACTGCACAAAGCAACAGTGTGCTACAGTATTTCATTTTCAAAATTAACCTAGTTGCTCACTTTAAGGGAAGGACTTGCAGTCAGAACAGCCACAGAAGTCCACAAGAGCTGCTGCAACACACAGGAGCAAGGTACATATGATCAGTAGAGAGTCACTATCTTGTGCCTGACAAGTAACAGGTGCCTAACAGCTTTAGTATGTTATTTGAAATATTATTCAAAAACCCACTCGAATAACTAAAGAATTTTATAAAGAAATGAATTGGATACGCAAGATACACAAGAGCAAGGACTGCTACACAGTCTTTATTGTGATGACTATTCCTCAGCTTCTACAATGTTGCAAATCTGTGCAAGCAAAATACTTGATCGTCATTTGATGTTACAATGCAAACCTGAGTTTTCAGGTTAAACATAGATCCCAAACAATAACAGAATTCCTGTATTTTATAAGTGTGGTTTCCCTATTAATTTACTCAGCAGACCTACACTTTTGGCATTAAGATGAATTCACATGTCTCATTTGTTGTTATCCAGATGACAAAATTTTAGTGTTTAAAAAAAAAAGAAAGAAGAAGAAAAAAGTGTGAATGTATGTCTCCTCCATCCCTCGCTTTGTTTCAGTTCTCGGATTGTTCAAAGAGAGGATGACATTCAGAAGTTTAAATATTTTTAATACCTTAAAAACAGACTTAAACATAAACATTTCTATTATTTGTAAATTCAGCCAACTTACCACTGCTGCCACAGTCTGCACAAGACAACAGCTCTTCTGGTTTTTTTTCACGATTTGATTCTTTCGTTCCCAAACAAAAGCTACATATCGGGATGGGATCGGCTCGTGGCTACATTTAAAAATAAACAGACAGAGTTAGCTAGGGGGGGAAAAAAAAAGCCTCAGTAGTCTTTTCTTTCACTTTTATCTGACATTTTGTTGTACCCCATATTAATTACCAAGACAAACATCCATTTTGCCAACTTTGGAATAACAAAGTTTATTACCTTAACGTATTTCATAAATGTTAAGCTGGCCCATAATAAGTAACGTGGTACACTAATCCATGTAAACCTCCCCAATAAGAGACTTGTGTTAACAAAAATGAGGAAAAACTAGAACTTAGGACACTATTCTTGAACACACAATCTCAACTCCAGAACACAATCACTTGTTCTTCAGATCATAGAATCATTTAGGTTGGAAAAGACCTTCAAGATCATCACGTCCAACCATCATCCATGCCCACTAAACCATGTTGTGGAATACCCTGTCTACATGCTTTTTGAATACCTCTGGGGACGGTGACTCTACCACTTCCCTGGGCAGCCCAGGCACACTTGTAATTGTGTTCAAAGATTAAGATGCAAACTGGCCTTTATTACAGATTACCATAGTTCCTTTCCACAAGAAAAACAGGAACTTTTACAAAAACTCTCAAATTTAATACATACCTTTATTACTTTTCCATCCAATACAACTTAAACCTCCCTCTGCAGTTACCATTTTAGGGTAAAAATACTGGACTCAACAGATCAACAGTTACCAATTCCAGTCTGATGAGTCCCATCAGCTATGATACACAATCGGAATAAAAAAACCTATGCAAATCTTTCAAAGTCTGGAAACAATACACAGAATTTTTCAGAAAAATTATGTAAGAATTGAAACAAATTTATGTCCCTATCTTCCTAATCTGATAGGTGGCAAACTATCTGAGATTAAATACCCCAAAACAGTTTCTGCAGTAAATTTTAGAGCTTCAATGAAGCTACTTACTTGTATCATCCAAAATATTAATGTATTAATGCCTACACAGAAGTATCTGTAAACAGATCCGTAACAAATAAAATGATGTGCAACTATTTCTTCAAGTGGGATAGTCAGATAATAAAGTACCTTCCCAGACTGACTGCTAGCAGCTAGTATCACAACTCCTCAAAAATTAAAATAGTTTTTCACAAGTTCTTAGTTTCCAGATTCAGCTAAGCAATGCTGTTAGTTTTATATATCAAAGTAACCATTTATTGTTTTCATCTTCAGTTTTTACATTTCCAGTCTATTCCACAATACTTTGAAGGCTGACAGGCTATATTCATTTGACCTACGAACTTGTATACCATTTACAGTTCTGCAAAGTAGGGGATGCTTGTTTTTAAGGGTATTCTTGAGAAGGCAGCAGTTTCATGTAGATATGCCCTTATACCTCGACACAAGATAATACAGAAATACTTAAACTACATTTATATTATTGAGCTTTAGGATCATCTTAAATCAAGCAGCAGATTCCAAATACTGACACCAGCCAGGTAAAGTTGTCATACCCAGCCAAGAGGAGGCACACATATCCTTACCCTAGCCTACAACCACTTCAATATAAACATACCCTAAGGCATAATACTTTTTCTGAAAGCTTAGTCCTCAGAAGGTCTGCTCACTGTTCATGTCTTCACCATCCAATTATCAGAACGCTGACATACTTGTATACCACAAAGAATATACATAAAAGATGACCAGAGCGAAAGACTTTTCATAAGCATGGAGAGGTCTGTTCTCTTCCATGAACTACAAAAGGGAGCTGCAGTATTACCATCTCGTAACTAATATGAACAAGCATCCCAGACCTCCATAATGGATTATATGGATAGTTGAAATCTTAAATTGCTACCTGTACAAAAATAATTGTTGACATTATAAAACTGGCAGATTTCCCATTTACTCATGCTTCAAAAAAATATTTTATTGATATTCTTTGTCAGTTTTGGTAGGATGGCATTGAATGAGATCAGTAATTCTATAGGTGTGAAAGGATATACCTGCAGAATTTTTCACTTGGAAGTTAAAAACAACACGTATACAAATAAAAGAAAATTAGTTAAGTTACTATTCTTGCCAGTAAGGTATCATAATTCAACAGATCTGTCCCATCATTATACCTTTAAACAGGCTTGTATTTGGAGCAAAAATGATATTAACAAGAAGTACCTAAACTACACCAATAATCATCAGCAGAAAAATGGTCCAGAGCTATCAAACACAATTGTTCACTTGCAGCATCTTGTGGACGTTTCTTAACTCCTACTTTAATACAGATAATTTTAAAAGAAAAATTTTTCTTTTAGTGGAATCCAGTAAAAATCTCCTCTTGGCAACCATACTATTCTGCTTCCCTTTGCTATAACAGTGCTTTAGCCATTTCAGAAAGGCTTGCTCTGATAAATAATTTACAAAACATCACATATCATTCAAATCCAGGTCCACAATCTCAATTTATCCTTCTAAGGTTGGGGGGTTTCTTCCCCCCTTACTCTAGGAAAAGATGTGGCCATTAGCCAACACTCATTTACTTCCCTATTTCAACACCGACCCCACAGTCCATCCCCCCCTTTTTTTTTGTTTTTTTAACTGAAGGTAAAATAAAGGACAAAGGTTGTTGGCAGTTCAGGGCTACAAAGACTGATGTTCCCAGACCAAATCTAATAATAGAGAGCTTGAAAATCCTACCACTTCACACACAAGTTTTCAAGAAACTTACAGGTTCCAAGATATATTTTGAAGCTGTTTGCATTCATAACTGCATTACTGGGTCTGATCTCTGAGCTACTGAAAGTTAAGAATACACACATTCTTCTCAGCACAGTAAACAAAGCATAGTTTCACACTGCTTTAGCTTGCACAGTCAAAGCAAAACTATATTCATACTGGTATTATTATTTCTGGCTCGCAACTGTCTCACAATTAGGATAAGCTAAGTGGGGTTTAGGTTGTTTTTTTTTGTTTGGGGTTTTTTTTGGTTTTGTTTTTCATTTTTGGTTTGGTTTTTTTTGACTGGGTCAGAATATAATGCAACAGAAATGCATCTCCTACCTGTATCTTCTTTCTTAATTACTAGTATCTCTTCTAAAACTACAGCAATCAAGTAACATTATCTTCTGAAAGAAACAATGATTAGTCACTGGACAGGTTAATTCCATTTCACCTCTTACAGGAACCAGTACAGCTAGTTATTCAACACTGCAATACTTTATACCAGATGAACCAGCAATATTTTTCATGTTATTCGACCTCCATTTAAAAGTAACGTAACTTTTTATCTAATATTTGAGAACCATATTAATAATGGTGTTACAAAAACTTTTGAGTATGGTGTCTGCTTTGTCACTGAAGATAGATCTGAATAACACTTATCCAGTAACATACTATTATATCCTCAACAGAGCTAATAAGCTGAGAAGAATTTTTCATTCCTTTAATTTTGGGAACAAGATAAATCACAACTATTCAAAGAGTTTAGTTTTCTAGATCACTAGAGATTGTACATCCAAATTTAAAAGACTGCCCTGTTCAAATAACTGTATTTCCAATTGCAGTAGGAGCAAATTTGCCAAAAATTCATACTTTAGGCCAACACATAGTTCCATTCAGAAACTGAAGCTTCACAAAAGCAGTCAGGCAATAGAATTTTTTTCTCTCTCTTCTTTTTTTAATATATTATATACCATAAAGCAATAACAGACCATCAACTTAGCACCTGTAAACAGGTTGGGGTTTTATTTTACTTTCCAATTAGAAATTTAATATTTATTTAAGCATCATACATCCAACTGTCAGAGTCAATCAACCCTTTAAAACATCATACATACAACCACCACAGTCCATCAGTCCTGTAAATAGCATTAAACCAAGTACCATATCATGATATTTTTAGTCACAGTAATTTCGGCTCAGAAACCCTCATAATGCACACACTGATCATCTGCCCAAGTTGACTTTCTTCCTTTCCTACAATAAGTAGGAAAGAAAGGATTATGTTGTAAAATACAGTGTAAAAATTTCTCAAGTATATACAAGCTTTAAATAAATTGTATTAATTTATACTAACAAATTATTAGTTTGATAGGAGGTACCTATTTAATTCTGCTACATATATAGCACAAATATTAAACCAGGCATTATTGTTAACATTCACAACAGGAAGTCTCAAATGTATCCCCCCTTCCCTTCAGGCAAAATTGTAGAGACAAAATTGTTTCTATAAGCAACCACTGACTGCAACTGATCTGAACACTGTCATAAAAGATGTGAACCAGAAAAGCTATGCAGGTACATTTTCAAGAGACTGGCTTACTAACAAGAGTATCACAGACTATTTAGCAGGCTCCAGTCAGTGTCTCTGCTTTAGGCATTATATAAACTCTTGCTCTGACCTCATAAATATACCACCTTCCTAAAAAGGGCACTAAAAAGATGAAGAAAGAAGCAAGGTCTGCAGCTCAGTTACTCCCAACTAAAAGTTGGTATACCATTTACACTAAGATTTTTTTTGTGCTGCATAAAAGATCCCACGAACAAACCAAAACTATGAGGACAAGTATCACATTCAAGTGCCTGCACTTAAGTATCTAGAGAGAAAGACTAAAGACCATCAGACAGTCAAGTTTGAAAGCAACTGCCTTTTGTCAGGTGGGCAATGCAAACCCATTAATTATTTCACCTGGGTGTGCCTACATATCCTCAACCTGAGTGATGGGAAAAGGAAGATTTCTGAGCTGTTACCCCACCATGCAAAACAGGAATGCATCAACGGCAATAACAAATCATGGGGATTGGGGAGAGCGGGTGGGGGGCGTGTGGAGGGGGGGCAAGGGGATACTGCAAGTTGGTTCAGCAGGTGAGGTGAAGTATAGCATCATAGCACATCCTCTTGCATGCATTTGATACAGGGTAGAAAAAGGAAGGAAGAGCAACCACCCACATAACAAAGGAAAAGGAAAAAAATGCATGAGCGACATCATTCACCATAAAGAAACTAAAGTATCATCCAACTTTAACATCTGGCAGAGCAGAAAGAACAGAGAATTAAAGACCAGAGATTAGTGTTTCCATATTTGGGTTACTGCACTAATTAGAAAAAAAACATGGGGGGCTACCCAAGGAATACAGTGAGGTTTTCAGGTCCAAGAAGGATGCCAGCCCCATGTCCACAGACTGGCAAGGATTCAGTTACAGTGCTGAAGATGCCAGTGGAGCATTGAATGCTACAGCAACCTTACCTTAAAAAGTTCAGGTTCCTCCCCCACACCCCAATCTTTATTTTAGAATAAACACACCCCCAAAATGTAATTTCTTAACTTTTATAGTTTTGAACCCATTTTAGACAGTAATTGTGATTATCCTAACACTTAAAGACTGTTTTCACTAAAAATTATATGAATGTGTGTACAGTAAATTTTGATTATGGCTTCAACATGTCAGTCACTTCAGAAAACAACAAGAAAACACATGTTTATTAAGTTTGTACTACAGATAAAGACTAAAACCAACAAAAAATACTGGTTTTGGTGACTTCAGGAAGTTTTTTGTAATTGATTAAAAAAAAAAAGAACCATGAGTTTCAGCCATTTAGCATAGCTTACAACTTCTGAAACATTAAGGACCCACTACTCCTACTGCTTTCTCACAGTCTTCACATATACTGCAAACCCTGAGATTGGTCCACACAGAAGTCATACTAATTTAGAAATAACAACATAGTGTTAGCATTTACTTAAACTAGTACAGTTTCCATATTTAAGCAAAGACTTGAAAGTCATTTATGCAACCAGTAAATGATTTTGTTTATTTATTTTAATAAGTCATAGCTACCTATACAGAGAAATAAACAGGCTTTGCTGCTGCATAAAATGAATCCTTGGTAAAAATTCAGCTGGACTTCTGTTACCTTATGCCAGAATTTGTCTCAAAAGTCTGGCTCTAAATAACTTTTTTTCCTACTGTAGTTTCTGTGCTTGTGGAATTTACATGCTCATCTGACTATGTTTGCAATTCACATGAAATTCTTAAAGTATTTAGCATTTTCTAACATCCCACCCCCAAAAAAGTCACATTGCTAAGTCCTGACAAGTCTTATTTTTGAGTATGCAAAGTTACCCACAACTATAAATAGCACTGAAAGCAAGGAGATTACTGTTTGCATTGCTATAGCACTCTGAGGCTTTAAACAGATTGTCTGAAAACTGTTAGGCATTAGCTGTGTACACACAATTATGGTTTTAAGTGTTAAGTCTCATTAAATGTTATACAGGCAATAAAAGAAATGAAAAGTTTCATGCACTCCCAAGAAATTTAAGTTTGAACAATAAACCAAAAACCTCAACTGTTCACATCTGTAACTGTCTCTCAATGCCTTTTCAGAAACAGCTCAATATCATCTGACAACCTGCTGGAAGACACATTCTTATACATGATACACAAGTATTAGATCTCTATTATCCTATGAACAAAAACAGCACGCAAGTAATTTCAGGCTTAACAGGATAGAGAGGCAAATTTTATTGAAAATGTAAACTGCCCATGACCTTCACTAGCGATCCACTGTTCTGGGCCCAGTCTTTACCCATTTCCATTACATAACTATTTACAGACTTAGGAAGGACAGAAGCAGTGAACTTGCTTTCTCAGAATACCTACATTTGCACAAAGCACCTTCATGGGCTATCTACTTTCTGGTTGTGTTGTTTGTTTGTTTTTACCATCATATCATAGTTTGAAAAAAAGAAATCTTTGAACAAGAAATACCAATTGCACCTCTAAATATTGTTTTTTTAAAAATTAATGTTGAAAAACAACTGAATGAGCCAGAGGTACTGATTTCTAGTCTCAGCTACTGAAGCAGTTACTCTTGGTCACAGTCAAGGCGAGGTATTAAGAGTACTTTGAGCTGCAATCCCTTTATTGCACCCATTCTGTGGGTAAAAAAATTGAGTTTACTTTCCACATCCAAAAACCCCCCATGTTTCAGGAACTACTTATTATGCACTAAGCTAAACTTTGATTTTTATCTCTTTTTAGAACAACTTCTTAATGACAACTGTCCAGTAGATCCCATGTTAGCCCTACAGTACCACGCAGGTATCACAGGGCAAAAAGTACACACTAACTCAAATGATGGTAAAAACATGCTGACAGGCTATTACTGCGTAAGTGTGAAAACATTACACCTGCTACAAACCTTAATGTAGCATGTATACATTCAGAGAACACAAAGCAAAAGCCAGCACAAGGGCAGTTCCAAGAAAAGAGGACAGTCCAAGGTGCCAAATTTTTTATTACACCTTTAAGACAATAAATTACTTAAACAGTGTGTGTTTGAGGAAGAACTATAGTCTGAAGCTTCTCCTCTTCCTCCAAAAGAGTATCTTCACTGCTACAATATAGGTTTGTGTTTTCTCTTGCTCTATAAAACTCTGATTTCCTTACTACACAGGTGGCTTCCTCTGCTCACAGCCCCCTCCTGTACTTTCAAAGGGTATGTCATAGGAGAATCATGATATACAATGTAGTTGTCAGAGGTACCCAAATTATCCAGAACCAAGAAGTTTAAAAACCTTGGTGTCCTTGGGGATTCACACACCCCAAAGGCATGTTACTGTAACAGTGATGCTAGATTTCAGAGTTTGAACACATACTTGCAGGTCCGTGACCTCCACTTTGTGCGCAGACACAGAGCAATCAGTGGATAACTAGTGAAGAAGATTGTGAGGGCACACATAGAAAGACCACCTCTCATACAACTTTCTTGAATTGTCGTCTTGAAAACTGGAAATCTCACTTCCATCCTGCACTCCTGACAAGGTGGGAAATTCCTGAAAGTAGGTCCAAATTGACATACTTCTACAGGTAACAGCAGGAGGGGGAGCATTCTCGCACCTCAGCACACAAGAAAACTACAGTTCCTAAAATAGGCTTAAGAACTCTATTCACCCAAGCACACCAGTTCCCTTGCAAATGTGAGCCGAAATGATGTGCGCAGAGCATACAGTAAGCTTTTCCTACCTTTCTCATTTTTCTTAAGCTAATAATTCCATGTAATATCCTTAAAACAACTTTTTGAGTTTTATTAAAGCCAAAAAGCGTAAAACCAAAAAAACTTGCCTCTTCCTTCCCACCCTGAAAAAATATGGCCAAGCAAATTTTTATGTTTAGAAATGTCTCTCCTGGAATATTTTAACTAGTTCTTATAGCAAAATATATCATCTACCTCCCCAGACACAATATGCCCCACTGGAAAAGAGCTCCCCACATCACTGTGTGCGTTAGTATTAACCTCATCAGTCAACAATTATCACTACAGCTGATGGAACTGAACAGACAAAAAAGCTAACCTACACCTTCATAAACAAACACTGTATTAAGATGACAGGTATAAAATAGCACACATGACTAAACAGTTTTCTAAATACAGCTTCTATTTTTCAATTACTGAAAGGAGCGTTCCTGCCCCCTTTTCCAAACGGAGAAACAACACAACCTGGAACAGTGGAGCTCACAACAATTACTGCTCGGAAAACAGAATGCCACTTCAGGCTTCAAAAGTGTCTTTTCCATATTGCAAGGAAAAGAGAATAAAAGTAAAATTCTATTTCAAATTATACTTTTGGTTTTTTATATAACAGTAGATGTTAGAAACAAAACCAAAACTAATTTCAATTAATTAAGATTGCTTCAGATGTATTCAAGAAACCAGCTGAGTGCTCTGCATAGTCAATATTGCTCAACGTTCAGATAAGAAGACACCCTGATCAAAAAATCCACAAAACCCCCACAGAAACACACATGCACACACGCATACCTTTTCTAGAAAGAGTTTATTCATTTGCTCTAGTCCTCTTAATTAGCTTCACATAAGCCAACCTTCATTCATGTTTTGTTTGCAATTTGTATCCACTGAAAGTTTTAAGAATCCACTTTCTGTTGAAAAACCTCAACATCTCCTGGAGAAGGGTGCAAAGCAGCTGCTCTAAAATACAGATAAATCTCCCAGTCCATTGGAGGCTCAGCTTTCACTTTTAACAGAATCAATCTAAAGCCTCTATACTTGCAGAAGAGATGCTTTCAAACCATAATCTAAGTTTAACAGACACACAAGGCTATTGTAGACAGCCTAAGAACACCACTTTGGATATGTGTAGGGCCTGCTACCATTTCAAAAGTTACTGAACTCAGATAATTCATTTATTTAAATTGTACCCCTTCTGTGACCTTTTGCCAATTCCTATGGTAGGACTACAGGAGAAAGAAGGCTCCTCCCTCTAAAATAAGGCTCTTTCCTCTGAAATGGGAGGGAATTTGTTATTTCATGTGTGCGTTTCCTGCTGTGGTCCCACACCTGGGACTAAACAGTTGAAAAATGTATTCACATTTCTATTATTGTAGTAGTAAGAGTGTTTATAAAATAAAAAAGTCCTGTAACCAAGGCTATTAATTTAACTGGGTGTAGTGGTTTCAGCCCAGCCGGTAACAAAGGACCACGCAGCCGCTTGCTCACTCCTCCCGCCCCCCTCTGGTGGGATAGGGAGGAGACAGAGGAGAGAAAAGAAAAAAAACCTGGAACCTCGAGGGTTGAGATAAAGGCAGTTTACTGGGACATCACAAAAAAAAAAAAATTACAACAACGGTACTAATGAAAGAGTATACAACAAGAGTGATGCACAGTGCAACTGCTCACCACCCGGAACCCAATGCTCGGCCACTTCCCCCACCAAAAGTCGAGAGAGCTCCCCCCAGCCTGCTCCCCATTTATATACTGAGCATGATGTCTCATGGTATGGAATAGCTCCTTGGCTAGTTCAGGTCAGCTGCCCCAGCTATGCCCCCCACCTCACAGGTTCCTGTAAAAATTAACTCTATCCCAGCTGAATCCAGGACATTATCCACCCCTTTGTCTATACCATCTACATCATGCCCAGATCTTACATTTTCCAATCAACCACTACCACTTTCCTTGTCTTATATATAAGTATATGGACTCCCCCCCCCCCCCAACATACACACAAATAGTATTCCTTTAGCCTATAGGCTATCCCTCTAATGTGTCCTTCAATTTATTTAGTCCATGACTTTGGGGCTCCATCTGTTCTAACAGCTCTTCAGGATAAGAGAGAGATGGTGTGAGATGTTGGGTTGTTGTATGCTGCCTCTGGAACTTGTGGCTAGTACATTTGGTGCAACTCATGCCCTTGGTCTGCAGGTCGAAGATGTTGATCTTGAGGAAATTGCTGGGTGCCAGTTCAAGTTCTATTGCTGTTGTACTTGGCTCAGTTTCAAAGTCCATCCTGCAGTCATTTGGGTAATTCTTACAGTAGTACCCTTGATATGGCATATAGATACTATAGATACAGTGACATGCATTGGCAGGTTATTTAGCAGTTAAATATCATACAGCCCAATTCACTGGCTATTCTCTCCCAAAATCAAATCTCCCTGAGGTACACATCGAACTTCCCCATCCTTCTGTATCACCCACCAGGTGTACCCAGGTCCTTGAGCAAAAACACCACCTTGAATGGGTTTGCCTCTGTTTGAGGGAGGACTAACCCAGACTGTCTTTCCTAACATACTACTCATGTGCACTACAGGGACTTTATCCTCTTCTACAGTATGTGGAAATCTTGGTTGGGTGGGGCCAGCCCAATTGGCAGATCCTCTAGTATAAACTAACCAGGTGGCTTTTGTTAAATGTGCATCCCAATGTTTCAAAGTTCCACCCCCCATTGCTCTCAATGTAGTTTTCAGCAGTCCATTGTATCATTCAATTTTTCCAGAGACTGGTGCGTGATAAGGGATGTGATATACCCACTCAATGCCATGTTTTTTAGCCCAGGTGTCTATGAGGTTGTTTCAGAAGTGAGTCCCATTGTCCGACTTGATTCTTTCTGGGGTGCTGTGTTGCCATAAAACTTTCTCTTCAAGACCCAGGATGGTGTTCTGGGCAGTGGCATGGGACACAGGGTATGTTTCCAGCCATCAAGTGGTTGCTTCCACCATTGTAAGCACATGGCACTTGCCTTGGCATGTTCGTGGGAGTGTGATATAGTCAATCTGCCAGGCCTCCCACTGTTTATATTTCAGCCATCGCCCTCCATACGACAGGGGTTTTAGCCACTTGGCTTGCTTAATTGCAGCACATGTTTCGCATTCATGGATGACCTTGCGATAGTGTCCTTGGTCAAGTCCACCCCTCAATCTCGAGCCCATCTATATGTTGCATCTCTTCCCTGATGGCCTGAGGTATCGTGCACCCACTGAACCATAAATAGCTTACCCCTATGTTGCCAGTCCAGGTCTACCTGAGACACTTCAGTCTTGGTGGCCTGATCTGCCTGCTGGTTGTTTTGATGTTCTTCAGTGGCCCAACTCTTGGGTACATGAGCATCTACGTGACATACTTTTACCACTAGCTTCTCTATCTGAACAGTGATATCTTGCCACAGTGTGGCAGCCCAGATGGGTTTACCTCTGCACTACCAATTGCCCTTCTTCCATTGCTGTAGCCACCCCCATAGGGCATTTGCCACCATCCATGAGTCAGTACAGAGATAGAGCACTGGCCACTTTTCTCTTTCAGCAATGTCTAACGCTAGCTGGATGCCTTTCACGTCTGCAAACTGACTCGATTCACCTTCTCCTTCAGCAGTTTGTGACTAGTCGTGTAGGACTCCATACAGCAGCCTTCCACCTTCGATGTCTTCCCACAATGCAGCAGGACCCATCAGTGAACAGGGCATATTCCCTCTCATTTTCTGGCAGTTTATTATACAGTGGGGCCTCTTCAGCCCATGCCACCTCCTCCTCTGGCAACATTCTGAAATCTTTGCCTTCTGGACAGTCCGTGATCACTTCTAACATTCCTGGGTGACTCGGGTTTCCTATGTGAGCCCATTGTGTGATCAGTGCAATCCACTTACTCCACGTGGCATCAGTCGCGTGATGTGTAAAGGAAACTTTCCCTTTGAACATCCAGCCCAGCACTGGCAGTCGCTGGGTGCTAAGAAGAGCTGCATTTCAGTACCAACCACTTCTGAGGCGGCTCGAACTCCTTCATATGCTGCCAAGATCTCTTTTTCAGTTGGAGTATAGCGAGCCTCGGATCCTCGATATCCCCAACTCCAAAACCCCAGGGGTCGGCCTCGGGTCTCCCCAGGTGCTTTCTGCCAAAGGTTCCAGGTAGGGCCATTCTCCCCAGCTGCAGTGTAGAGCACATTTTTAACATCTTGTCCTGTCCGGACTGACCCAAGAGTTACTGTATGAACAATCTCCCGCTTAATTTGTTCAAAGGCTTGTCATTGCTCAGGCCCCCATTTAAAATCGTTCTTCTTCCAAGTAACTTGGTAGAGAGGACTTACAATTTAACTGTAATTTGGAATATGCATTCTCCAAAAGCCCACAACACCTAAGGAAGCTTGTGTTTCCTTTTTATTAGTCGGTGAGGACATAGCTGCTATTTTGTTGATCACATCCGTAGGGATCTGACAACGCCCGTCTTGCCATTTTACTCCTAAGAACTGGATCTCCTGCGCAGGTCCCTTGACCTTACTTTCTTTTATGGCAAAACCAGCCTTCAAAAGGATTTAGATTATTTTCTTCCCTTTCTCAAAAACTTCTTCTGCTGTGTTGCCCCATACGATGATATCATCAATGTATTGCAGGTGCTCTGGAGCTTCACCTTTTTCTAGTGCAGCCTGGATCAGTCCATGGCAAATGGTGGGGCTGTGTTTCCACCCCTGGGGCAGTCAATTCCAGGTGTACTGGACACCCCTCCAAGTGAAAGCAAACTGTGGCCTGCACTCCATTGCCAAAGGAATGGAGAAAAATGTATTAGCAATGTCAATTGTGGCATACCACTTAGCTGCCTTTGATTCCAGTTCATATTGAAGCTCTAACATATCTGGCACAGCAGCGCTCAGCGGTGGTGTGACTTCATTCAGCCCACGATAATCTACTGTTAAGTCTCCATTCCCCATTAGATTTCTGCACGGGCCATACGGGACTATTAAAGGGTGAGTGAGTCTTGCTGATCACTCCTTGGCTCTCCAATTGGCAAATCAGCTTATGGATGGGGATCAGGGAGTCTCGGTTGGTGCGATATTGTCGCCAGTGCACCGTCGTGGTAGCAACTGGCACCTGTTGTTCTTCAACCTTCAGCAACCCCACAACCGAAGGGTCTTGGGAGAGACCCGGCAGGGTAGACAGCTGTTCAATCTCCTCTGTCTCCAATGCAGCTATACCAAAGGACCCCTTTGGGTCCTTGAAATACCCCCTCCTGAGATAATCTATACCAAGGATGCATGGGGCCTCTGGGCCAGTTGCAACGGGGTGTGTATGCCACTCATTCCCGGTTAGACTCATTTCAGCTTCCAATACGGTTAGCTCTTGGGATCCCCCGTCACACCAGAGATATAGATGAGTTCTGCCCCTTTATAACTTGATGGCATTAGGGTACATTGTGCACCAGTGTCTACTAGAGCCTTATATTCCTGTGGGTCTGATGTGCCAGGCCATCAAATCCACACTGTCCAGTAGACTCAGTTGTCCCTCTCCTCCACCTGGCTGGAGGCAGGGCCCCTCTAATCCTGGTTAGAATATCTGTTACTCACTTTTCGCACACGTGAATCAGAAGTCCCTTCAAGGGGATCAGAAATGAGATCAGCCAATTTACTGCATCCGGGGGACTGCTCACAGGAAACTGGAGCAGCAGTTTTCCAAGAAGAATCCTCTTTTCTGGCTGCTTTTTCTCGCAACTGCCATACCTGTGCATCCAAGACTGAGGTAGGTTTTCCATCCCACTTCCTCATGTCCTCTCCATGGTCACGCAGGTAAAACCACAGGTTAGCCCATCGAGTGTACTTTCTCTCTCCTCTCTCTTGGGCAGAGGAACACTTACTCCCAATAACTGCAGTGCGGGCCTGTACAGGTAAGGAGGAGGACATATCCACTTTGAATTGCTGGAACTCTTGGTACAATTCCTCTACAGCTGAAACACAGGCCTGTAGGGAGGAAGAGAGACTTCCTCTGTATAGCTGGACAGCCAATTCGTCCACCGTTTGTCCATAGCCTTCTTTCCAGGACATTACTGCCAATGAGTTGGCATAGGTAGGTGGTGCACTTCATAGGAACTTCTGCCACATGGGTTGTGTGCATTGGACTTCATCTGGATCTGTGGGTGACTGCGCATTTTCTGGATCATTATAAATCACCTCCAGCATGGCTAATTCCCTCAGGTACTGGACACCTCTCTCCATGGTGGTCCACTTGCCTTGGTGACATGTAACTTCACCCCTGAAGGGGTATCTTTCCTTTACACCTAACAGAAGTCACCTCCAGAGGCTGAGGACTTGTGTTTTTCTCCCAATCGCCTTGTCGATGCCCCCTTCCCTAGACAGAGATCCCAACTGCTTGGCTTCCTTACCCTCCAATTCCACACTACTAGCCCCATTATCCCAGCATCGGAGCAGCCAGGTAACAATGTGCTCACCTGGGTGGCGGCTAAAATCTTCTCGCATGTCACACAACTCACTCAGGGATAGAGATCAGGTAATTATTTCAGGTTCTGCCTCTTCCTCCTGTTCTCGTGATGACCCTGGTTCATCTTCATCTCTCGCTAAGTGAACTGATTTCTTTGTGTGTTTCTTTTTCTGTACAGGGGTGACTGATACTGGCACAGGTCGGTTCTCTGGTTTAGCTGCAGTATCTGTCACCGGGGTAGGGGCAGCCACGGTGCATGTTGTCCTGTTTTCCATCTTTTCCCCCATTTCCCCTGAGGGTGCTGCATAATATCAAGCAGTGTTTGGTAGATACTGGCCAGGGCCCAGCACAGTGTAGTGAGTTGAGTGTCTTTGGGATAGCCACGGCATTTTTCTTTCAAATATTCTATCACTTCATGAGGGTTCTGTAGTTGTTTGGGAGTGAACTTCAATTCACTGGCGGTGAGAAGTTCTCTAGATACCTGCCCATATCCTCCCACATGCCGTGCCACCCATGAATATCCAGCTTTGGGGCAGATCTCTGGGTGGTACTCTTAAAGGGCCTTTTTGTAGCCCTAAACAAGACCTGAAACATAGTCAGGAGGCATAGCACTAACAGCACACTGGCTTGCGCATCCCAAGGATATTCAAAATTCTCGAAAGCTGTTGTAATTAGTCAGAAGGAGAAAAGGGAAGCGAATGGACAGCAGGAAGTATTCCCCCCTAACTTCCCCATGGATCGGGTGTAATTACCAATAAAATCTGACGGAAGGTGCCCAAAGTATGGAAATGATATCACTGCCTCATATAGATACCAGCTTAACCTCATGACCAATGATGTGATCATTTCACAAGTTGACATTGCCCAGTACAGCAAAATGATAATCCCAATCACTCTCCCAGAGATGAGATACGAAACTACAGGCAATACATAGAGCATATAAGAACTTACAAAATGCCACAATGTAAACTAAGGAATCAACATTGTGACTAACATCTATTTATCTAATATAAGAAATGCGTATGACAAATTTGTTTCAACATGCTCTGGCCAGATCTGTCGTTATCTCAACCCTTCGTGCCCCACGCTGGGCACCAAAAAAGACTGTCGTGGTTTCAGCCCAGCCGGTAACAAAGGACCACGCAGCCGCTTGCTCACTCCTCCCGCCCCCCTCTGGTGGGATAGGGAGGAGACAGAGGAGAGAAAAGAAAAAAAACCTGGAACCTCAAGGGTTGAGATAAAGGCAGTTTACTGGGACATCACAAAAAAAAAAAAAATTACAACAACTGTACTAATGAAAGAGTATACAACAAGAGTGATGCACAGTGCAACTGCTCACCACCCAGAACCCAACGCTCGGCCACTTCCCCCACCAAAAGTCGAGAGAGCTCCCCCCAGCCTGCTCCCCATTTATATACTGAGCATGATGTCTCATGGTATGGAATAGCTCCTTGGCTAGTCCAGGTCAGCTGCCCCAGCTATGCCCCCCACCTCACAGGTTCCTGTAAAAATTAACTCTATCCCAGCTGAATCCAGGACACTGGGCTATGGAGAAGGCTATCTGCAAGTTCCCTCTTCTGCGTTCTCCACTGTGAGATTAAAGCCCAACTACAGATCCTGCCACTAAGGGATACTTACGCTTACCAGCCAGGTTGTAAATACGTCAAGCTGTAAATACATCCTCTATAAACTGCAGTTTCCTAGTTGCATCTTCCTGTATTTCTGATGACCACCACCTACGTTGTGCAAACGTGGGCCAAGTAGTCTTCTGACTTCTTGAAACTGTCTCTTCAGTGGTTTTGAAGTGAAAAGACCAAGGGGGAAAAAAGTTAGCTTAGTACTTTTCAGCTATGTTACTGATAACTGTGGCAATATATTCTCTTCAGGAATACATATTTTTAAGCTGTCTCTATCAAACAGATGAGACTGTAAAGACCACGCACCATCAGTACTGGTACCAGTACTTCAATCTGGCACACAGAACAACCTCAAGTGTGCCAACAACAGGCTTGCTTTTCTTCATTCCCCTTCCAAAATAGTCCATTGACTCCTACAGACCAAAGTGAAACTGCTACTGCAGATCCAGCCAAGCAGGTCATACCTGAAGTTGCATTACTCCTTATATAGCAATCATTAGTCAAAGTATGAGGTCATCTTCCAAGTGATATCTTTGCTTTTTATGTAGCTCAAATTCTTCTTTTTCCAAAGTAGTAAGTTTTCACTCGACACCTCCCTCAAAACTGAATCCTTTAAATCCATCTAGGTGTCTTAAGAGCATCATACATTTCTGTTACTCAGCATGCACTGTCACAAAAACAATGCACTCGAGCCTTAAAACAATTACCTTTCATCATTCTCATGACCTCATCTTCTACACCATCAACCACAATGCCCTCCGTTGTGTTTGACAACATAGTTAAAACACACACATCATCCACATCATTAGTATGTAACCCTTCCAAGAATCTCACCTTTAAGTACACTTCTAGATATTTATTCAGAGCTAAACTTAATTATGTAAGTATCTAGCTTTCTACAGTCCTGCTTATCCCTTGCTTCTTATTTTCACATTTTCTTCATATATCTCAGTTTCTTCATACACATAGGAGATTTCCAAACTTTTTGGCATGGAATCCATTGGGTTTTGCCACATGTACATATAACTGTTTGAATGGGATTGCATTTCCTAACTCCAAATTCTACCTGTTATTGCAATGCAACTAGGATGAAGCAGGGGACACATGTAATAACAAGCAAGTAAGCAGTGGTACAATTCACAGACCACGATCCCATGGGCATGTTAATTTTCACACTTTGGGTGGAAAAGTATTGCTTTTAAGCACATTAAATAAACTCCAGTATGGAAAGCACACACTTCATTGCCACAATATTATGTTTACTCAGATGTTTATATATATATATATATGCATATTTTTATTCATAACTTATTACCAAAGTCATCCTACATAAACGTGTGTAATATGTTTGCAGTGTAGCACAGGATAATTATTAGTTGTCTTGATGCTAATCGCTCAGGGAAAATGTTTAATTGCATATTAAATTGATCATACGCATATTTTATTTAGTTTACTCTTTGGGGCAAGTTTACTGTCAGCACTATCTAGATGTGAGTAGCACTACACTAAATACAGAAGTAGGGCTTTTGTGTTGGAAATACAATTTTAAATAAAACAAGCAGAGCCCCATTCTACTTCAAGATGAAGCAGCTGAATTTCTGCACAAAGTCAAGAAATATCCTGGCTAGTTACCTCAAGTATTAGGACCAAAGCAAAATGATTAACGCTGCAAATTCCAGGACCCAATATAGGATTACTGGGGAACTATTTCTTTAGATTTCTTCCACTGATGTGATTATGAAATGGAAGCTTTAAATAGTGAGAGCTATGTTTTGGTTTTGTTGTGTTTTTTTGTTTGGTTTTTTTTTGTCGTTCCCCCCCCCCCCCCCCATTTAATTTTAACACATACATATAATTTGACATCCTTTCTGCTCAATCAATTATTTTCAGAGCAGATGTAATACAAATAATGTCACTGTAAACAACACAGTCACTTCTCTTACTGAGGCCCAAGTAGTATAGAACTAACATAGCTTAACATATATACTCCTACGGGCAACAAGTGACAGCAGCTAGGCCATTGACCCTTCTGTTGCTGAGTCATGGGGTTTTATTTGGTAAAAAACACTGGCACCAAGATACTACTCTACCAGGTGAGCCACAGACCAATACGTAATAAAAATCTATTTTTTATTTATTTATTATTTTAAAATAAAGTAATTCCTCATGTGCTTTCTGAAAAGGGAGGCAGCTGGACAAATAGCTGATTAAATGCTGACACACACACACACATCCCCCCTCCCCCCCCCGCCCCAGGAACTGAACTTTATTCTTAAGAGAAAAAAAGCAGTTTTTTCAATAGCCAAGACACTGAAATAACTTGCAGGCATTTAACTTTACAAGCCATCAGTCAAGACACAATGCCATTGAAAATCTGCCAGATCTGGAAAGTACATACAGGGTATTTTATACAAGACCTAGGAGAATAGCAGTGCTTCACTTGATCAAGTGCTGAAATCCATGGCAGAGGGATAATAAAGGTGAATTGGCAAAGTAGCCCTATACCCCAAGGAGTTACCTACATGGCTGGCATTTCAAACAAATGAAAGAGATTGCTCTATTAGTCACTGCTTCTTTATATGTATAGGTAAAGTTCAATATTGACATACTGTGACAAAATTCCACCCCCCAAATAAAAACATCATTTCACAATTAAAAACCCAGATCACTGTAGTTCATTTTACAAATACAGTAAAATTATCTCCGTTAGAATATAATAAAGCACTGTTAAGTAGCCGTGCTATATAAACCGGAGCTCAAACAGCTGAGAACAAAACCAGTAAATATTTCACAGAAGACCAGCTTTTCTTAGATTTCCAAGTAGGCCTATTAAATAAAGTTAAATGAAAGTCTCTTGAAGGAAACAGGTTTGAGATTTGCCTGCAACTATTACATTTAAACCAGAGGGAGAAAAAAAAAATATTGCAGCAATTTGTATTGCATGGCTTCTGGAAACCAATCTAGTCAAGCTCTCAAACCCTGGCTTTAATCCATCTTCAACATTATTTCAAAGTCTGTAGTATCACACAAAACCCATGAAGTCCAAGAGGCCATTCTCTATCCTACCAAAAATATTAAATTGCCGTACTACTCAGGGAAAGTGCACGAGTCCTAGCATCAGAATTCACACAACAGAAGAAAAGGATAGGAAAAAGGTCATAGCAAAGTTCATTCAGCCAGTGGCTTGCTTACTGTAATTCTGTGAGGGATTTTTGAACAGTGCCTCAAGATGGTTATGCTCTGCCTCAGAAAGGGCAACTGCATTGCTGATAGCCTACAGAAGGTGGTGAGAAACTTCCACTCCAACAAAAAGGCATAACTGAAGGAAAGAACGTATTAAAAAACATCACTTAGCAAATCAAGCTAACAATACCCATGCCCAAGTTTGAAATTGAAATCTTCTAGCATCAACCTCCCTCCAACACTGACAGGGTTACTTAACCGAACAGGAAGCTGTTCCTCCTGTTCACTTCAATTCAGTAACAGAACTAACTAATGAATAACCTATACCTACAACATCATCCACAGTTAAGGGCCACTGCCCATTAAAACAAAAGTCTTATCTGTAATACTCAAACTACTTCCACTCAAGTTTTCTTGTGCAGTGCAACCTCAGAAACAATTTCCTTTATCCAATTCCAAATGAGTGCAGAGCATGGTTGGGCCAAGACACACTGCTAAACTCATGTAAGACATACTGCAGGAATCCACTTCATGAGAAAATTTTCTATGCAGACATTTTCCCCTTGCCTCTTCCTTCACACCTTTAAGACCAAGGAACAAACAAGTAGGTCAATTTTTCACTTTGTGTACTCACCGTTCAGCTTTTTTAGCACTAGCAGATAAGTACAACAAAATTCTGACCTTGAACTCTTGCAAGGAAGCCTGCTTTTCTGATTCCTACAGTCTCTAAGTATTTTAGGCTCCTTTATAGGCTAGTGTGAGAAAAGCATCTCCCTTAGCCAGTCAGAAGTAGCAAGTAGACAGTGGATCCCAAGGCACAAGCAAGGAGATTGGCTATACTGCTATTTCTTAACAGTGTAAATCAAAGTATTATTTACAGCTCTTGTCCTTTGGTGGCTTAACTCTGCAGTATTTATTTAAAATGCTTACAACTAAGCATCTATACTTATAGCATCAGAAAGAATGCCAATTTAGCGAAAACAAAGTTATATGTGTTTAACAGCAAAGCTAGTTTAAATGAGTAATTACATTCAAGATGAGCACAGTCTCTCCCTCAGTTCTGCAAAAGGCAAGCATTTGTGAAACATCAATAAAGTGATGCAAATCACAGTTTTTAAAGAGTGTAGAAAAGGTTTAAAGACTACTTGTCTAAAACACAGATCACTTTAATAATAGCCTATAAAGAATTCTATATAGCCCAACCCACAGAAGGCCCTCCCCCACCCTTGATGCTTACAATATAACCTAAAAGCCTTTATTACTAACAAGAAGTCTTGGCTAACCAAGTCAACATCTGAAAGATACAACATCTACATCTTGGAATTTTTGGAACATAATTTAACTGTACTGAATAGATTTCTTGAAAACAAAAAACAAAACCAAAAACCAAACCAACAACAAACCAACCAAAACTAACACCCCACCCCCTCCAGCCCTCCCAGGATAAATTGTACAGAAAGTCCTCTCCAGACTTAAAATTCTGGTTGAGAACCCGACTCCACTGTCATCTGAGAGCTGTGCCACTGATGTCAATGCAGTTCAGATATAACATATCATTCCCCTATTTTTTAACTTCTTACAAAATTTTCTTTGAATATGCCATTTAAAGGGTGCTCAGCTGTAAGCAACAACTATCTATTTTACTATTTGGGAAATAAGACATACTTGCAGCCCAAGCTAGCTTCCTTTAAAGTTTACTTGAACCCAAATGTGAGGTTCACATTAACTGACCAGTAAAAAAGACATACATTTCATGTTCCAAATGTAATCAGGTAACATATGTAATAGTTAATAGAAAGCACTCTAAAGTTACTTGATCTGACCAGAGTGCCTTCTACCAGTGCCAAAAAAATAAAAAGTATGACCTAGTTATTCCACACACCCCAAAATAGTTTCATGATAGGGTAATTAATCATGAACATAACTTTTCAGACATTACATAATTTCACAGACTTGCTTGTAGCTCCTGCCAAAGAAAACAATAATTTGTATGAGAAATAAATCTACACTTGAAGAGAAATGACAGTGACAAAACATAACGAGAGGAAGAAAAAGAGGGGGGAAAGGAAGGGGAAAGTATTAATATTGCAGAAAAAAAACCCTATATAATTCTATTACTCAAAACATAGCAAAGCTTAAAAGCCAAAATACACAAATCAAGTGAACACAGCAATTGAAAATAACTTTTCACTCTAATCTTTCTTACATTTTTAAAATGACAGACTGTTTGTCGAAATGATGTTTGATGGAACTTCAGGAACACAAACCTAAATCACACAGCTTATTCTGTGATACTTACCTGAGATGAGGAATCTCCTTCTAATAACAGTGGGTTTATTTCTCATGTGGGATAGATCTAGTAGTACTCAGATCAAGCAGAGATCACTTTTATATTTCAGCAAAAGTCTCAGCTTTACATTTCCAAAGCACCAATAAATTAGTATGTGATTAATTCAAATTGTGTGTTAAAAACATATACAAAGAAAGGCAAAAAATCAGTTTTTCCTGGTAACATATTTTTAATCCCCCTTGTAGGCCCCTCTGATGATGCATTCAAACCCCAAACAACCAAGGCACTCTAACCAATAAAATAATGACCATGAAGGCAGACAGAAGAGCTGCTTGGGGGGTGGGATGGGGTGGTGTCCGGGGGAAAGGCAGAGGATCAAACTGATACTCCAGAAGCATTAATCTCTACTCCTCCAAGGGTTTACGGCAGCTACTTAATTGCCTAAGTCACAACACAGGTACGCAAACAAGGGACTCTGCTCTATGACAGACAAAATACCCACAATATAAATCTATGAAACGGCTATGTATTAATACATACGTTTATACAGTGACCAGTTTGCTTTGTTCCATCAGAAAAGGGAGAGGGAGGTGGTGGAAGAGGGCATGTTTCCAGTCATTTAGGACTGGAAAGTTGTTTTATTTCTACTACTCTTATTTTCAGTATCTTCGATTACATAGAGAGAGCAGCACCATTCTTTGGTGCTGGCTGGGAGGTGCGAAGGCTACACACAATGCATGCCAGGTTCCGATGCACTGTAGCAGGAATTCCACAATTTGTTCACCATGTGAGTTGAGAGCAAGCAGAAAGGACAACTACTTTTGCATCGCAACAAATACTATTTTCTTTACAGACAGAACACTTAAAATGTTACTGGCCACTCAGTATAGATTTCAGTTAGACTGAGTTTGTTTAGCAATACCACGAAATGCATACTAAGGAACAAAGTAATGCATTCTGAAGAAGATTTTCCTTGAAAAACAAGTCAAGTTGTGTGTGGTTTATGACATTGGCTTACACAGTCTACTCCTCTTAAATGCCTGTAAAGTTTCATTATACCTGAGAGAACAAATTTGCACTTGTAAGATATCTGTAAGATAATAGTTATCACTGCTGCTGTTTGGCAAACTTAATGAGCTTGTGGTAACAGGTTTCTTGGCAACTTCTCTCCCACGTTCTTAGGGACAGCAACCCCTTTCCTTCTGCTGGGGAAATTTGTGGCTTGTAGTTCTGCTGCTACCAACTACTAAACACAACTCTCCTCTCTTCACTCCTCTGTCCATCAATGAATCAATAAAAATACAGTTAAAATGCACTCAGGAAGAACACCATGACTACAGTCTTTCTAGCTTTTGCTTTCGTAGTGAGGTCAACAGTCCCTCCTCTGCCAGTGACAGCAGAGTAAGAAAACTTATTCCACACACACCCCCCAACAAAACTCACCTCACCCTGAAAGAGTCAGGAATTTCTGCTGTTAGAAAAAAACCCCAAGGCTCTCAAAAGGTCACTCTTCAAATCCTGTATCAGTGATGGCTCACACAACCTGCAGATTTATATACCTTTTAATTATATCATTGCAATTCAATTATTCTGTATTCATATGAGTACAGTTATAAGTTTGACAGTTATTCACTTAAGTTTATTGTTCAAAGTGTGCTGGAAAAGACTGATGAGAACTAATAACTTTGTTACATATTATACACCATACCACTTGCCACATTGAAAAATAAGGCAAAGAACATCTCCATACCAGGAGCCACTAGTAGAGAAAACAGCAGCTATAAGCCAAATTTGCTGTTAATATCATGATTCTGCAAGCGTTTCCTAACATCATGTCTCTCCCAGAAGTTCATGGGCAAGAAGTTGCACTGTAACTTCAACATTAATTTATAAGATCTTTCATGCATTCACAATATGAAATGTTGTTTTATGGATGATAGGGAAAAGGAAGAATGGATACAACCAGGTATGTTTTCCAAAATACTCAATTTTAAACACAAAAACAAGTAAGGTCTGGAAAATTTACATTTAAACTAAAATTGCAGAAATTTCTGCTTTAAAATCTGCATCTCTTAAAAAAGAAAACAAACAACCAAACCCCATAAAACAAAAAAACCCACACACCACAGATAAAGAAAACACCATCTATTCCTTCACAACAAGTGCAGATAATATCCACAGGTACAGAAGGAAGTGGAAACGTTAAGGACATCTGGCAAATTCATATTTGTTACTTTTTTTGCACCTCAATCTTTTCCATTACAACTGTAGGAGAAAAGATACTGCAAGTCTTTTTTTACATTCTAAGACTCCTATTTCCTGGGAGAAAATGCTGTTTTCCTGCCCATAATCATAGCTAATCACACAGTATAGACACTATTCCAGCACTGCTTTCTAGGAAAAATCAAGACTTTCACTATGATGCATGCCCTCCTAATCAGAATTTGCAGAGTCTGCTGACACAGCATCCTCTAGAGCATCTGCACTGTTTGCAGGGGAAAGGTGGAGTGGAAGTAGAATGGAATACTGAAGCCATCAGCATAGGCAAAATTATTCCTCATACAAATCTATACAGCCTCCTGAAACTGTTATCTCTAAGTTCCCTGTCTTTTCCCCAGAATACCTCTGTTGAATCACCTCTGTAAGAAAGTACAAAGAACTTCTATGGCATGTCCAGAGAAGGAGACAAATTCACAGCAAAAAATAAATCAACAACAAGTCAGACAACAGGGAGACACAACAAACCAATATCATAGAGTCCTGAACACTAAGGATGGAGGTTCAACAATCTTTCTGGGCAGCCTCCTGACTTTTCCAGGAATAAATCCTTGTACTATCACAAGCACATTTTCTAAAAGCTTGAAATCTCTGAATTCAAACAGAAATAAGAATCACAACCCATGAGCAGACAGATTACAACAGTATGACCTGACAGAGTTACCTAAGATGTCAGAGCCATAGTTGCAACTTTTGTTTATACGGTGGCATAAATTTATTACTGCACTAGTTAATCCCCCACTCCCCCACTTAACTATATTTCCACTACAATACCAAACAACGTACCAGGACATTTTTACAGCTTTCTCAAAGTCCCATTTAACTGAAAGCATCTGAATTAAGATAGAAACAGCCACTAGAATACTAATTCCATGTAGAGATTGAGCCTCTGTTTGGACCTGTGATTTGACTCCCTTCACACTGTCTTTGGATAGCTGATTATAGTATCATTGTTTAAAAAAAACAAACAAACAAACTCAACAACAACAAAACAAAACCAGAAGAACTAAAAAAACCCCAATAACTAGGAGAGAGTGCTCTTTATAGAACTTAAGGATTGTTCTTTCCTCTTCTAGCAACTTAAATACCACCAGAGAGAATCCAGCACCTAAGAGCCCTGATCCTATCCCTTGAACTGTGGCCAAACATGCAGTTGGAGTATAGTTCTGCACACAGAGAGTCAATGTGTCATGGTTGGCAGAGACATATATCCCCTACATGATACATGGCAGCGGGGGGGTCAGAGAAGCCTACAGCACGGTTTTAGTCAAAAGGCATCTGCTCTGAGAAAATAACATAATAAGTTAATATTAATTAATTCTTAGTAGTTATACCAAGAACTTTTCAGCTTCAAGATTACAAGTTTACAGAGACAGAAGGAACCTCCTTCCCACCCCAAACCCCCAAGTACACAGACAAAAGTGAGGAGATGGCAATAACTGACAAAGAGTTTCTGGGACACCTGCAACATAAAGCAGTTTAGAAGTGATTGTCATTCTTTGTTTAACGCTCTACTTTAACAGAGTTAGTGAACATGCATTCATCTGTACTCGATCTACTCGGAGATCAAAGCAAGCATAACTCCTCTGAAGAAACTTCACTATTTGCCCTAGACATCAGTTTAGTATTTTAAAGCAATTCTATTCTTAAGACAATATACCCACAGACTAATAAGCTATCCATAGTTTTAGACTACCCCACCTTGTTTTATAGCAAAAAACGTAACACCTTTCTTAAACTGACCCTTCCATTCATTCAGACATATCAGGAAGAATTAAGGGAGATGCCTTCATTTTATTTCAGTTTGAAAAGTGATCATCTGACAACCAAACCCTTTAACTTATTTGTAAGAACAGGTGCCTATTAGGTAAACATAAAAATTGTATGGGCTGTGTAGTCCATAAAGAAAAATTGATAAAACTATTTGGTCACGTGACTGGTGGGTGGGGAGACACCAGAAATCCCAAATTTCAGTTTTGACCATGGCAGGGGGAAAGGGAGTTTCTCAGTGTCCCTAGAATAGGTTCCTGGGCCCAAAAGTCATCCAACATTCGTCACCTACAGGGTCACATAATTTCAGCATACATAGTTTACGTGCACAGAAGTAAAAGTTCAGCTTATATTACTTCAGCAAGTGAAGTAACTAATACTAAAAAGACCATTTCTGCATAGCCATAAACGTACAATAGTCTTAGGCCCATCAGACATGTTTTTGAAAACACACTTGCCTTTGAAACTGTTTCTTAAAACAGCATGCAGTTCTAACACGGCATATGGGCTTTGCGTAGCAAGGTTTTGGTAACAGGGGGGGTTACAGGGGTGGCTTCTGTAAGAAGCTGCTAGGAGCTTCCCCTGTGTCCAACAGAGCCAATACCAGGCAGCTCCAAGATGGACCCATACTGGCCAAGGCTGGGCCCATCAGTGATAGTGGTAACGCCTCTGTGATATCATTTTTAAGAAGGAAAAAAAGTTGCAGGACAGACAGAAGTGGCAGCCGGAGAGAGGAGTGAGAACATGTAAGAGAAACAACCCTGCAGATACCAAGGTCGGTGAAGAAGGAGGAGGAGATGCTCCAGGCGCCAGAGCAGAGATTCCCCTGCAGCCCGTGGGGAAGGCCATGGTGAGGCAGGTTGTCCTCCTGTAGCCCAGGGAGCTCCATGGTGGAGCAGATATCCACCTGCAGCCCACGGACGACCCCATGCCAGAGCAGGTGGGTGCCCAAAGGAGGCTGTGACCCCATGGGAAGCCCATGCTGGAGCAGGCTCCTAGCAGGACCTGTGGATCTGTGGAGAGAGGAGCCCATGGAGCAGGTTTGCTGGCAGGACTTGTGACCCCATGGGGGACCCACGCTGGAGCAGTGTGCTCCTGAAGGATTGCATCTCATGGAAGGGACCCATGCTGGAGAAGTTCATGGAAGACTGTCTCCCGTGGGTGGGACACCACGCTGCAGCAGGGGAAGAGTTTGAGGAGTCCTCCCCCTGAGGAGGATGAAGCAGCAGAGATAACATGTGATAAACTGACCGTAAACCCCATTCCCCGTCCCCTTGCACCGCTGCGGGGTATAGGTAGAGAATCTGGGAGTGAAGTTGTGGCCAGGGAAAAAGGGAGGGGTGGAGGGAAGGTGTTTTGAGATTTGATTTATTTCTCATTCCCCTACTCTGGTTGATTTGTAGTAAATTGAGTTAATTTTCCCCAAGCTGAGTCTGTTTTGCCTGTGATGGTAATTGGTGAGTGATCTCTTCTGTCCTTATCTTGACCCACAAGCCCTTTGTTATATTTTCTCTCCCCTGCCCAGCTGAAGAAGTGGGACTGATAGAACGGCTTTGGTGGGCACCTGGCATCCAGCCAGGGTCAACTCACCACACACACAGACCTCCCCATTGAGTGAAAGGACCTTCTCCAAAATTCAGATTATAAGAAAGGTTTTGTCTATACATTGACATTATGAAGTATGTGTAATGTATGTTGAGAGTTTAAGTGCATCAGCATTTCCTTCTAAATACTCTACCCATCGCCTCTCTAAGAAGGAAAACCATAAAAAGGAGTTCAAAGGAAGGAACTGAAGTATTGTGTATATTGTTTTGCCTTCTGAACAGTTTTTAAAGCCTCCATCTTTCCCAATAGTTCCTCACTGGCAACTCTGCAAAGGGAACAGCATGCCAGAGCTGCAAACTCTTACCACTGCTGACTAAGCACCAATCATCTAATCACAAATCAAAAGTTACAATACTTAACAATGCTAGAAATAAACCAGCTGAAGAAATTCTATGAATGTGCAGGCTTAACTTATACCAACTTGATCTAATGTAATGTTACTCTAAATTCCCCAACTATATACAACAAATTGTGTTGGAGCAAGAAAACATACAACATGGGCAACAGAACTGGTTTATGTCCGAATTAGCAGGGAGACGGGGGGGACAGGGGAAATGCGTACACAGGTCCATACACTTAAATTCTGCATGTAAGACAAATAAGGAGGTAGCTGATGCAACCAGATTCTGTTGCAATATCATCACAATACTGAAGACAACTACAGCCAAACACTTAAACTGATTTGCCACTTCTAGCTTCTCAATTAAGTAAATAATCATCTGATTGCAAGAAGTGTACAAAGCAAGACTGAAGGGTAAATATAAGACAAGAACAGCAAACAATCATGTTTTAGTAGTAAATTCAAGGATAATGAAGGGGGTTGGGGGGTTGGATGGGTGCTGGTGCACAGAGGGGGAATTTCTCTGTCAGCATTAACCTTCCTGGAAGACTGTTAGATCTGACAGTTAAGACAAAAAAGCAGTAGAGAAACACACCAAGAGGACACAGTGAGAGAACATACTGTAGAACAGGAGTACTACTAAAATCAGTTTTGCCTCTTTAAAGCTTAATACAATTAATTTCTGTATGAAGCTACTAAAGCGTATTGCAAAAGTAAGGAGTATTAAGCTTAACACAAATACAACTCTCCCCAAATAAGCCACTAAGATGTGTCTCTTGGATACATCTTTAATTTACAGTTTAAAGTGAAGAACTCTTAAAATAACATGTAATCCCCTCACAAGCACAAAAAAAAAGTGATAGTATGAGCCATATTCAATGCTTAGGCTTACAGAGAACATTCCTATTTGGAAAAGGTCTTACCTATAGTTATTACAATGCCTTTCTGGAAGAGGTAAACATCTTTAAAGTAGTAAAATGGGCATTACCACTAATTAGCTATCATTGCCACTTGTTTCTTTATTATTTATTACACCTAAAAGGCATACTGGTCACAAAGCAATGCAAGACTAATAGTAAAAGTATGTTTTTACTATAAAATTGTATGATTATTGGGAGGGGATATTTTTGTAAACAGATAAATTATCTTTGTATGACACAAAGAAACAGCTGATGTCAAATGTGAAAATATGAGACAGAGTTAATATGTACCCTGATCCTGGATACAAGCACTGCAGTAAAACCTATGCTCTTTCATACTTACAATCAAGTGTCTAAAAATTGAATGCAAGAGTAACTGTAAAGCAGCTTTTTATCAAAAAATGCTCCAAGAACGCCAATAAATGCACAGTATATTAGACAATATTACTTTCAATCTTTTCTAGACCTATTTCTCTCCCCAATTTTACTTCACTGTCAAAACAAAGTTGTTCTTTTTTATAAATGAAGAATTTTTAAATTTTAAATTAAAGCATTGAAATCATAATCCTATTAGGAAATGCAATAGATAGCTGAGCAATTTCTTTGGTCTGGTCATCCCTACCGGTAGCTACATTCAGTAGGGTAAAAGGAGCAATGATATGCAGATACAGAACACAAACACCTTATGCAACTAAACCAGGTGAGTGCTCATGTCTGTAACTGCTAAATTCTGGCAAGCAATGAAGTTGATACAGTAAGTTCCTGGCATGGTCCAGGTGATGAAATTCAAATCCCCTCCTTCAGCTGCCAAGAGAAACAGATAAGACCAGCATTTGTTTCACTAGCCTACTGGACTACTATTTTGCATGCTGCAGTTTGTTGTCTGCCTTCTTCCTTCCTCCCTCCCTCCCCTTGCTATCCATAAGAGGAGCCTGGTAGGTTTTGGTTTCCACTCAGTTTTACTACGCTAACAACTGGAGTGACTCCAGTTTTTCCCCAGTTTTGCTGGATTTATCAGAGAAAAGTAACTGCTTTCTGAAGATACATGCAGGAACACATATTACAAAGTTTTCTGCTAAATAAGATGTTGAAACAAAACGTAGATCATAATCAAACCACTTTCAACTGCTCAGATCCAAAACCTCTTCCCCAATTTTTAGTGTGTGCATTGAGGATTGTGATAGCTTCTCTTCAGTTGCACTGTAATAGTTATCAGATCTCCTGCACTAAGGACCATTTGATTTTTTGAAGAAATCAGATACAAGACGTGACAAAGGATTCTTCACCAGTTCCGTAGGTTTATCTCTAACTAACGTGACCTGCCCACAGTAAGTTACAATGCTGAAAATCCAATACTGCAACATTCTTGTAGGAGAGTTCAGACTTATTTTATCTTGAAGCAACCCCTACCCCCAAATCAACAACAAAAAATATCCCACCCCTACCTAGCTGACTAATTTGTTTGAAGAATATATTGTGTGAGATAGGGGGGTTGGTTGTTTGTTTTTTAGAACAGCAGATTATAAATCAGTCTTCTTCAAAATTACTTGGCTATCTCTAAAGCTCATGCACATAGACAATTCAAGCACTTCAGAGAATAATCTTTTAGGGGGAATGGGAAAGGCAAAAGTAGACAGGGAAGGAGGATGGATTTCAGCATTTCTGAAAGTCTGACCTGCAGTCTGTTCTGCCAACATGATTTCTTAGTGTAAATTACCGTTGGCACATTTATTTGGAGAAAGTTCTGTGGACCACACTGAACAAAGAAATTAAGAAGTCCACATAGGATCTTTTCATGCTGTCTTTTATCGAAGTACATGCAACTATAGCTTCATGGAGGTAGAAAATAAGTACACAGTGCAAGAAAAAGAAAGCCCCTTAATCCTAGTACCACAACCCTATGAACTGGTGAGCTGCACTGGTAACAAGGAGTCAAGAGCACAGTGTTGCAAGCACAACCCTTTGAGATGCTGTCAACCCTCATAAAGCTAAATCATGCTGGATCCCAGGTTGAACAAGCAACAGCAACACTCAGGTAGTCAGGAACGCAAAGGTGCAGCCATTCACTACCATTGCTGCCAAACAGGCTAACCAATAAAACAGTGGCATTTAGTCCCTCCCTTAACTGACATTTATCAAATACTGACTGGGGAAGATGGTCCTCCCATCCCATATTCAAGATGCCTTTCCCATTCCTTAAGTAAGCTGTGCAAGAAGCATCCATCCCAAAGAAAAAAAAGAGTGCAAAAGTCAAAGCAGACTCAAATCCCAGAAAACATTAACACCAGCAATGCCATCTCATTCATCCATTTTAGCCTGATAATATCTGAGATATCAGGAGATCAAGTGTCAGCAAGAATCAACTCAAAGTTAATATTCCACACATCCCTGTATCTCAAGATTCTTCATTTCAGGGGAAAAAAAAAAAAAAAAAAAAAAAAAAAAAAAAAGATAGCTTTACAAGAAAAAGTAACATGATTCAAGTAGCTTTAGATGTGACAAGGGGATGAGATAGGGACAAGGAGATGGGACTTAAACATGAATTAACTGACAGTGGCTGCAAAACATATATATGTTGTTTCAGAGCAGCTCAATGCCAAACATAACTACCAATCAGCCACTAAAATACTGGAAGAGTAACCCCTCCACCCTCCATCACCAGTGAAGATATCAGTATTACTTAGAGTGCCCCAGACTAGAAAGACACACAGAGAACACCTATTTGGGTAATTAGAGAGAGGAGACATATGTCCTTTTACCACTATTTACGTCTGTTGTACAGAAATAAGTCTCATTTATTAGTTGCATTTAAATTAGTGCAGATCTATATAATAAACCATCTATTTTTAAAGTATCATTAGCCTGTTATTAGCTACACAGAAAACCAGTATTGCACTCCCCCCATGCCACCGCCCCCCAGCAATACTTCACTTGATACTCATTCATCTCCAGGATTATCATATAACTACCAGTTTAAAGCTGGATCAATGCTTTTTCACTTCACTGAACAACCCAATCAATAGCAACAAGGACATTCTGCTGTCAAAACCAAACTGCTGCTCATGCTGCTAGTCCCCCCTGGGCTTGGTGTTACAGAATCATGTTCGATAGATCCTACCATGCAGCACTCAATGTGACACTGATCACTGCAGGCACAGTGCAGGCAGGGTATTGATACCAAGTATACAGCTAAATCAACACAGCTAATTGCTTGCACCTTCAGAAAATAATGCTGTAGTCATGACAACCTAGTTGAAAAGTTATTTGCACCTCCTACTGAGGAGACTAACCTAGTCTGATTCCTGGTTTAGTTACATACGCACACATTTATTTTTCAGGAAGGCAAAGCAAATGGGAGAAGCTTACGACAAAATGATGCAAGTATAGTTCTCTAATCAGTATTAGATAAGTAAGTTTTGATATTTTTTATCCCAACCACTGGAAAGCATACCACTCTTTTTACAACTCTCCAACTTCTGGAGAGGTCTGCAAATAAAAAATATCACTGTATACTTTTCAGACAAGAATCATGTTTTGTGTTTATATTACACAAGTTCGGCGGGGGGGGGGGGGGGGGGGGGGGAGTTGTACATACAAGAGATTCCATGGGTAATCTCTTAAGAATACATGCCTAACAGTGTAACCAAAGCAAAATCCACTCACTGGTCTATTTTATATTCAGTCTGTCCGTAGCCAAAAAAAAAAAAGAAGAGCTTACATTTGACCCATGGATCATCTTAAGTAAAATTAAGCAATTCCTAGCTTTGTTACATCTTCCATTAAGGTACACAAATGGAAAAACATGTTTCTTGAAACCAATTTTGTGTAATGGGAACAGGATGGGAGAGGAAAGGACAGAAAGAGCAGAGACATCACACTGAAGGAATGAAAGTATTTTTCCTTACTATGTCTGGCTATCCTAGCAGGCTAATTCCACAGCCTATGCTAAGGGACAGAATATGCAGATCCTTTGTTTAAACAAGATGATGAAATCTGCATCTGTTGCTATAAAAGAAAAACAACACTCACAGATTTCCCATTCTATTTTAGGCTATGAAATATCCCTTAAACCCATAAGATTTTGAAAGTATTTAGTTTCATAATAACAAAGTTAGCTTAACCTAGAGTCCTGGACTGTTATGAACAGTTCATTTCCCAGAACAACAAGTCTAGTGAGATCTGGCTTCTGACTGAATTACCTATCTTTTGTTTCCTTCACTACCTCATCTCCAAATTCTCAAACTATATCCCTCATGCTCACACTCACATCCACAATATTCCTCCTCCTCCTCTCTATTTACCCTGGGTCTCCAGCCAGTATCACATATGAATGGACCTCTACCATTATCTGAAATGCCAACAACAAAGATCTAGATAGAGCTGCCCCTCCTTTTCCTTCAGCAGTAATGCTTCCAAAGGCATCTCCTTGTCACTCTCAGTTTCCATAAAACCTACTTGTTATTTTTCATTGAGTACAAGCTACGTGTTTGAAACTGGCCATTAAGTTAAACTTTACTGAGGTAATATGGCCAAAGTATATCCGACTGGCATTGACTGCAGCTGCAATGTAACTGCAACTTTTGGGTTTTTTTAAATGTAGGAAAATAGAAAGTAAACCAGCAAGCAGGTAACCTTGCCAAATGTACCATTTTTCCCCTCACAGGAATTTTAGCTCCCAATACTTTTTCTTCTCCTGCATATTTGGCCAGCCTCACCTTAGACACCTCTACTGACTCCAGCAGTGTATATCCAAGACAGATGTGTTTCAGAAGAAACTAGCACTGTTGAAAGATGCATAGAAACTAAAGACTTCCTATCCAAACAAAATCTGTCAATCTGCTACAACACTGGAATTGCTTCCCTCCCACCACCACCTCGTTTTACTGGGCTGCATTTTAAAACAACCTTACACAAGTCAAAACTTGGACACCTCCTCAGGCCCAGCTACACCCAGAAGTAGCAAGCTGTCGATTTTTAACTGTAGTTAATCTAGCTTTTAATAACCACAGGATAAAAGAAGTACATAGTGAACATTCTTGCTAATAGCAGCATTCATATACTACAAAGGCACGTAAAGATGTATCCTGGAAGCTTCTTGGAGTTTCATAGGAACACAATCTGCCCACACACTTAACTTCTAAGAAAACATTTAATACCTTAAACAGCGTTGCATATTCATGAATTATGAGCCTGTTCTGAAGAACCAAGCCTGTGTTCCCCCCTTTTGTTAGATTAAAAAAATAACTAGAAACAAGTAGTTTGAAAACACATAGGACATTCATGTAAAAAAGATAAATTAGATCTTGAGACTAGTCTTTTCTATTGGTTTGGGATTCAGCAAAGTGGGGGGGGAGGGGGGGCACGCACAGTTCAATCACATCCACATCAAGAAAGCCTAAGTTCAAGCCTCTCTCCTTCTATTAGCAAAATGAATTGCTACAGAATACATCTGCCAAAAGCACATCCTACCTCTACATCTTGGGTCTAAGAAGCAGCCACACCTGTCCCCATGAGGCAAGCAACAATTAACAGGCAGCCACCTGCAAGGCCCCAGGTCCTATCAAGAAAATGAGACAACAGAAGAAACCTGCCAGCTTGCTACGGTATCACACTAACAGCCCTGGGAAAAGGACTATATATTTTTTAGCATGTAAAACAAGTACAGCACATGAAGTTTCCTAAAACTTGTTTATCAGATGCCTTCAGACACATTCTAAGAAACCAAAACAGTGTTAAAGGACGATACCTTTGCATACTTTCTATGCTACAAGAAATCAAAAGCTCAGACACTGTTGAAACTCACAAGCTTTAGAAGCAGCAGGCTACTGCACAAAACAACAGTGATGACAGATCAGAGAAGCAAACTCAGGACTGACTGTCCTGGTTTCAGCTGGGATAGAGTTAATTGTCTTCCTAGTAGCTGGTACAGTGCTATGTTTTTGAGTTTGATATGAGATGAAAGTTGATAACACACTGATGTTTTCAGTTGTTGCTAAGTAATGTTTAGACTAAAGTCAAGGATTTTTCAGCTTCTCATGCCCAGCCAGCGAGAAGGCTGGAGGGGCACAAGAAGTTGGGAGGGGACACAGCCAGGGCAGCTGACCCAAACTGGCCAATGGGGTATTCCACACCATGTGACATCATGCCCAGTATATAAACTGGAAGGAGTGGGGATGGGGGGGGATCACCGCTCTGGGACTAACAGGGTGGTGGTGGTGAGCAATTGCATTGTGCATCACTTCCCTATTCCAATCCTTTTATTATCACTATTGCCATTTTATTAGAGTTATCATTATTAGTTTCTTCTTTTCTGTTCTATTAAACTATTCTTATTTCAACCCATGAGGTTTACTCCCCCCCCAACTCTCTCCTCCATCCCACTGGGTGGGGGAGAAGTGAATGAGCAGCTGCGTGGTGTTTAGTTTCTGGCTGGGGTTAAACCACAACACTGACAAATCATTATCAAGCTCTCAAACCACAAAGCAGTTAAAATGCCTAAACACAAGGTGTCAAAGTAACTATTAGGCGAAAGAACACTTATTTTAGAATTTGTTTTCCTTTCTTCACCCACCTAAGTCAAAGACCACCCACAACTAGCTATGCTTCAGTGAGGTTTAGCAGAACTCTGAACCACAGTTTCTGTTTGAAGCCTTTGAAAAGACTCATAATTGAAGAAGTCACAATGTGCTGGATCCACTCTGAGGCATCAGTCAATATTAGCTTAATTCTTTATAATGCATGTTCAAGCTTACCCTGATCCACTGTTTGATTCTAGAATGGAAATGTTGAATGCATGCATCCATACGTATCATATTTATCAACTGCAGGATAATGAAGGAACACGAAGAAAGCTGTAATGTAATGTCCTACCTCAATGTAAATTCCATTACATTAAAACAGGAATTATCTTACTGAACTCAAGAACAGAAGTCACATTTTGCTAGAGTGAGAAAAAGGGCTTTTAATGAATGATTATTTTATTTGGCATTGTGAAGCACGTTTGTTACAACATTCAGTAGCTTTCTGTGAGTATATACAGTCCTTGCCAGTATGTACTTTCAAACTATATTAATACTCTTTAGCAACAACCGTATGATGTTTTATAATAACACTGTAGCATAATTAAGTGTTGCTATATTTCAGAACAAAAATTATTTCAAATTAATTCTGAATTTACTATTGTTATTTCAACTATGTAGCCTCTGGAATTACTAAAACACATGCTTAACCTAGGGAAGCAAGACAGTCAAACTGTCAAATAGCAGATGTGATGGCAAATTTTAACAGCAGCACCGTTCTGCGCAGTCAATCTTTACGAAGTCTGACAAATTTATTTAAGCCTTTGAATATCCGCACAGAATTAGAGAGATGTGGATCCTGTTCATGCAACCATCTAAATTTCTGTACTTCAACTTCTTCCATTTTTCTTGTTAACTGGCAGTTCCTTGTCATTTGTCTCTTTTCTTCTCTGTCCAAACCTTAAGTCTTCTCTAGGTAATGCTCAACCTATACCTATAATCTATCTCCAGTTTTACCCAGACTACCCATAGAAAGATTTCCCCCCGCAAGTGATTTGAGAACATTATTAGGTATACCTTAAAAATAAACAAGCAAAACTCTGTGGAAGTGTAAGCAAAGCAGAAAATATGGGCAGGGGAAAACCTGCATACCTGCACACTACAGAGTATTTCTCCATGTTTGACCTAAATGTTGCTGTAGAATTTGAACAGACATATAAATCCAATTCCCTTGGAAAAATGAGACCAAAAAAACCCAAGTTGGTAGTATATGCAAATCATATTTAGCAGAACAAGATTGACAATTTTAACTCTCTCATTTCATTCCTAGCTTGGTGATTAAATTTAATGAGTGAGAACAATTCCTTTGTCTCAGGACCTCTCTCTCAGTATTATGTAACCTGCTTCATTTAGACCCCAGATACCACCTGAAACCTACTTCTGATGCTTGCTGATTACTTTTCTTCTATTCTATTGCCAACTTTTCACAAAAGCTTAGCTAATACTGTTACACTCGCTCACAAACATTGAAGCACTTGTTTCCTGGGTCCTATTGTTTTGCGACACATGCTAAAGTTTAGAAACATTTTTGCAGGCACAAGCAGGAAAACAAACAAACAAAAAGCATTCCATTTGCCTTAAATTGATGCAAGCTCTACTGACTTTACTGAGGCCAAATCAATATATACCACTTGAGAAATAGCTTCGTAACCCTAAGAAAAGTTCTGGCAAGAGATGAGCTACAGTATAGCAATTGCCAGGGACCTGTCACAAGAGAATGGTGGAAAACATTTGAAAAAATTAGGTATCTTCTGGAATCCCTTAACTATAATCTAGGACTAGCAACTCATACAAAACTTCTTTTGCTCTTTATTTCATTTTCATTATTTCATCTGATTAAAATCTTTTTGAGCAGATAGGAAGTTTTTCCGCTGCAATAAAAACCAATCCTGGCCCAGAAAGGATTTACCCATTAGCCGCACTATCTCCACAAAGACAGCAGTCTTATTAAATTACAACTGTTTGAACGAGGTCAAGCACTCAGGGTTTAATTCAAAGTGTTTCCAGGTATGACGCTGTCAGGTCAACTTAAACAAGCCAACAGAGGCTTTGAGCTTGATTAAATATTAAAACAGAATCTTTCACATCTGTTTTTAGCCAAGGATGAAATTACTGTACATCACTTCAACCAGCTCATTAATACACTAAACACATATCTTGTCTCAAAAGGTTACAGGAATATCAATGCTTTCAGAGTGCCTGCAGTGAAACCTGCACAACACAGCTACAAGTGAGGTCATTGCATACTTTAGCAGGATGTCAATATTTCTTTATAAATGTGAAAGGTAATCAGTTAGACATAGATACATTTTAAATCAAAAGATAGGAGCCTCCAGCGAAGCTAAATCAGTTGCCTTTGATCTGAACCTTTTAATCACTCATCTCATTTTCTTTGATAGATAACTTGATAACAGACATGGAACAGAAAGTTTGATCCAACAGTAATTATTTTTTCAAACTGGAGGGCTGTCATGTCCAACTAGAAGTCTGTTTTTTAAAAAAAAATTTGCACTGCACAATTTTTAATTGAAACATAAAAAGGTCTATCAGGATCATCTATTTCAACACCTATCATTTCTAATGATACTTTGATGCCATGTTAGATTAGGGGAGAAGAGAAGCATTTGAGGATACAACTTCTTTGACAATGATAAACAGACTGTATTAACTACTCCACATGGCATCTGCTGCCCTTTAAAACACAACCAAAAAAAAAATAGATACTCCTCTAGCATTATCTTTGCATAAGGTAGGAGACATTAGTTAAATCATGTTTCCTGACTGCAATCCATAAAAATACATAGAGACAAATGAAAGTCATCTATTTAGAGCAACAGATGTACAAAATGGGACTTAACAGGGAAGCAACATAAAGTGTTTTGTGTCTAAACTATGCTTATCCCAGATGAGAAAATGGTCTGTAAATTTGTATAGACCAAAATTGAACCTAAACATCTTACCACTCTTAAAAAAAAAAATAAAAAAAAAAACTAGTGAATTTGCCACAAAACATTCAAACTTACTATACAGTCTTAACAGCACTCTTAGGGCAGGGAAGGGGGAAAACACTGTTTGAATACAGATGTTCTTACATAATGAATAGGAGAAACCCACTAAAAACACTTCTGAATGCTCTAGCATCTATTCCAAGAGTCAGAACTATAAATTTTAAACACTGGTAGTTAATAAGGCATGAGACAATTTGCTTAAGACAAAATAAAATTCCAATACAACACAGACTTCTACCACCCACTAATTTACACTTGAATAATATAATCAACTAGACCAAACTATGCTTAATGTAAAGTCAATAAATTCCTTTTTGGCTGTTGACACAAAAACCTACTGGGAATTAAACACTTGAGGAAATTAATCATTATAACACTCTGGCTCCATGCACATCTATATTGAAATAATTCAGCCTTTAATTCACTTTATTTGTAGTTGGGTTTAAAGCAGTAAATTTGATAGAAGCGGGCCTCATTAAACCAATCCAGTTTGAACTGCCTTTCATTAAGCTTGGTGTATTTGAACAAAGTCAAAAAAGATTCATTTCCTTTAAAACAATCATACATTATAAAGTAACCCAAACAAACCAAGACCATTAATACATAATACAATAAAAGCACTTACATTTGATCTGAGCAAACGCCAACATTAATTATCTATTTACTTTCAATACATCTTCTCGAGGCACAGAGATACTATTTTCTTACTGACCACAGAAACTCACATTGACAAATAGCAAGACCACCACTAAAATAAGGTGTCTAGAAGCCCAGATTATTACAACCTCCCAGCTTCCTGTTTTAAGAGTTGTGTTTAATTCTTCTAACATAGATGTGGCTCAGCATTATGGCTCCCAGACTTAGTTGGCATGGAAACTAACTGCAGCAACAGGTGGCTTGTGCAAAGCCAGTTTGGGACACAGCACATCCATGGGCTGGGGAAGCTCATGCAGAGTCACTTGGCTGCACAGAAGTGACAGATCCACCTAAGGGAACTATACCAACACTCCTTTCTACGTGAATTCAAAAGCAGCAGCAACCCTGCAAAACGTGGCAGCAATCACAGCTCCATATGTAGTTGCTAGGACACACCAAACAGTTCAGCAGTCTGGGCATGTCTCCAGCTTGAATTCTTTACCCCCCCATCTCTTCCAGGACAGAACACGATGGTCACTGTATAGTATCACATGAGCCCTGATGCCTGCATAATGCAGTATGAAAGCCTCCGGCAAAACAGAGATAGTTACACTAAAAATGTGCTTAAAGACATGTGCAGTAACTCCAGAGCATAATGTTAATCACTTCCACACACATTTACCTTTCCACTCTGTTCTAGTTTAAGGGACAATACAGCCAGTACACTTTATGCAGAGGGACTGCTTGCTCTCAGGTAAGCACTCAAGCAAAATCCTACATGATACAAGTAAACTGATATATTCAGCCAAGATTTGTATTTTCTCAAAGTGCACACACACATCTACTTCATATAGAATAAGTCTTTGATGTGATTTCAAGAGATGGAGAAGTTCGCAAGTTAAGTTTTCATCTTCCCAAGACAATGCTGCATCCTGTTCCACCCCCCCTGCTTTCACTACATGTAGGTTATGCCTCCACATCCTCTCTTCTGGAAAGAGAAACATGCACCCATGTAATTTCAGGACTTCCTATGAGATATAGCACAATACCTACACCACAACTGAGTTGTAAATAGCAGTCACATGTTAGATTGGGGTGGGAAGGAAGAAGGGGATAACCTAGCATGAAATACAATAGTATTCTTAGCAATTAAACAAAGCAAAAGTCCCCACTCACCCCGAGCCCCTAGGTTTTCCAATTCTTAAAAACAAACAAACTACCAGCATCCAAAGCTATTTAGCCATGCTATGTTCAAACCAATCCCAGTTACTACTACATGCAGGCAATGAAATTAGTGCGCATGAGAAAACACAGGACAAGATACAGGACACACAAGTAACAGAGAGAGGTGCTAGAAAACATGCCAGTGGGCAGAATCCCCTCAAAAGTACATCCTGATCCTTGCAGCTTTATAAGCATGGTTTTCATCAGGAATAGACTGTATCATGATTTAACCCCTCCCAGCAACTAAGCACCACCCACTCCTCCTCCCACACCCCCACACCCCCCCCGGTGGGATGGGGGAATCAGAAGAATAAAAGTGAGAAGGCTCATGGGTAGAGATAACAGTTTAATAGGTAAAGCAAAAGCCACACACAAGCAAAGCAAAGCAAGGAATTCATTCACCATGTCCTGTCAGCAGGCAGGTGTTCAGCCATCTCCAGGAAAGCAGGGCTCCATCATGCGTTAACAGTTACTTGGGAAGACAAATGCCACCAGTTCAAACGTTCTCCCCCTTCCTTCTTCCCCCCCCAGTTTTATACTGCTGGGCATGATGTCATAAAGTCTGGAATATCCCTCTGGTCAGTTGGGGTCAGCTGTCCCAGCTGTGTCCCCTCCCAACTTCTTGTGCACCCCCAGCCTAATCAGGGGTGGGGTGAGAAGCAGAACAGCCTTGACTCTGTGTAAGCACTGCTCAGCAATAACTAAAACATCCCTGAATTATCAACACTGTTTTCAGCACTAATATAAAAATCTAGCCCCATACTAGCTACTACAAAGAAAATTAACTCCACCCCAGCCAAAACCAGCACAGTCTGAAAACCAGCCTACACAACAGCAAACTGCTGCTTTACAGCCTGAAGGCAGGGACACCACCTTCCAGCCTTAGTCCTCTCTTCTTGCAGTAGTAACTAGAACAGAAATGTCACTGGCTCCTCCATGCCATTTGCATGTCAGCCACAACAGCACTACCTATGGGGAATGTAGAGTTCTGATTCTTATGAACATGGCACATGGAAGACATGCGATAAAGGCTGGCTATCAACAAGCCAGGACGGCAGGCTGAAGTCTTCTGGCAGCAGATAAAATTTGGAATTTAAGGTCCTTAAGATGGACCAGAAAACCAAGGACCAGCTCTGCAAGGAATATAAAAAAATATCTCCAGGCTTAGTTTTTCAATAGGGAAAATTCCAAAAATGCAAAGCTTTATTGAAAAAGAAAAAAAATTCGAAGTTAAAGGAAAAGCAGCAGTTGGTTAACTGATGATCAGAGCTGGTTACTTATGATCTTTACATGTTATCTAAAGACTTCAGTGAAGCATCACAGGTAGCCACTGAGACAATGACAACTCTGATAGTTCTCAGAGAGCATGCACAGAGCATCAGCTAATTCTCTATCACTTTAACCAGCAGAATACTTAAGGTGTTCTAGGTAAACATGTAACTTCACAAACTGTGACTACTAGACCAAAAGAAAGAAGGAAGGACATAGTTTGTTTTCCGCATAACCTTTAACCCTCTGTAAGGCTTAGTCTGGTATAATTTTGTGGTTCTCAGTTCTCAACTAGGATTCAAGTACCTAGAAATCCTTGCCCACCTCCAAAACCAGACATCATAACAGGGTTATTAAGTGATGTTCAGGTGACTACCACTTACTCCATAAATGAGCACTAAGGAAGTGTGATATTGCAAATGCCATTCTTTAAGTTCTTATGACTAAAAGAAGAATCCATAATCACCCAAATAGCTGTCCTGCTGAGTTTCTCCCACCCCTCACATGACTTTCTCATAACATTATCTCACAGGTGAGAAACCACTGACACTACAGGTTCCAGGACAATGTTGCTAGTGATTTCAGAAGGCCAAACAACATGTCAGTAATAAGAGCCCAGTTTATTGCAGTGGGACATGGTGCCATGCTATTTTGTTACAGCAATCCTGTATCTTTTGGCCCAAGCACCTGCAGCTGGCTGCAGCTGTCACCAAGTTACTCAACTAACTTCAAAAAACATCAACACTGCTGAATAGCTGCCAGTACCTGCAGAAAGGAAGCTGCTCTCAACAATAAAAGTCACCATTACAAAGTTAACAGTACACAGAGTATTTTCTTCTTTCACCTTTTTTCATTCCCTGTAGTCTTCTATTTTTCCCTTCCATCCTCACCGAGTCTTGCACCCTATTTTTCTATTTTTAAAATCAAAATCTGTCAGTCATCACAAGACAGCAAGGTTGGTAAATCACTGTATAAAATGAGGGTAATGCAAATGAAACATTTATATATATACACATACATATACAATTGTGTGTGAATAAAAGATACATGTAAAAATAGAGTACCCCAAGGCACACAGAAATAACTTCTCAGAAGAAAAAAATTCTCTTCCCTAGAAGCTGTTTAGAACAGTTATTTGCATCAATTCCTGAATCGCTACTGCTAAGCGGCACTAAAATGTAAAATCATACTTCTACAGTTTTCTCCTCTTGAGATTTACAGTTAAATTATAAGAAAAATACTTCCTGGTTAAACTGGACAGATAATGCAATACAGCTTTTATCAAACCAATAAATATGTTCTAATACACAACCCTCTGGCCCCAAGAGGCTTCCTTCTTCAGGTGCTGGCAGTTTATAAATTAGCTCATTTGTAGCATAGAAAAAGCTTCATAATTAGTACCTAGTTTATCATTAAAACCTTACATTCACTGTATGATGTCACAGACTAATGAGTCTGGCTCCCATTTATACACACTATTTTCTGGCATCTCAGAACAGTTGATCCCATTATTTTCTATATAATTGACCAACTTCAACAGCTGCAATTCTTCTCTTGCAAATACAGAACACATTGCACAAGACAGGATCATAGTTATCACTCTTAAAATAATTCCACATAATGTACAATTTAAGTTTGACAAGGCTTAAGATGCTTTGCCCTGCAGCCAGCAAAAGTTTGATTTAAAAAGCACTGTACAGTAATTAGATTTAAACCACAGAATTACTTAAAGTACCACACTCATTGACTGGTAGAGCTTTTACTGCAATAGATTAGACTCATTACTTAAAGACTGAAAAGAAGCTCAAGATTCATTTACCTCTGGTACTAGAAATTAATACATTTACTTCTGATTACAGCAGTGACTGAGACATGCAGACAGAAATTCTGCAGGTCCAGCCAAGCCAGATACCCTCCTGGACTAAAAAGGAGCAGGAAGCGTCCCTGCTGACTCAAATCGTAATTAGTGACCAACATGCTAAAGCCTCCTAAACCCGTCTGAGAAAACCTAGAATGCATGTTCTTAGAATTTCTTCTATCCAAGCAGCTTGAAATAGCAACACCCTGTAGCATAGACATGGAAAACAATGGACGATTCAGTAAGTATTTAATTTCAAATGACCACAAGAAATCCTAAGATCCTTTCAGCTACTTCTGCAAAATCATTTTCTCCAAGAACATCTGAGAAAATACCTGTATCTTGTTTAGCATAAAAGGTCTGAAAGTCTGAAAGCCAAGAAGCCCTTTCTTATTGGTCCTGAACAGATATCATGAATGGTCTTCAATGAATCAAAGGAGAAAGCATTAGCAGAAAAGAAATACAGGATTCATCAGCCTGCAACTGCACTGTACAGTACCCTTTATCCCTACAAAGCAAAAAGCAATGAGGAAAGCATCCTTTTCAAAATCTAACAGCTGGTATACTGCCATGCATATACACAGAATACAACTTTCACTGGAAGGTAATATTCCCCCCACTCCCCTCACCCCTTGCTTCTGCCCTTTGTTTTATAGCATGAAAGTAAATAATACTCCTTTTATGGTTCCTTTGCATCTTGCTTGGAATTTAAAGGCCAACACCTGTTCACTCCATAATACAGCTTTTTGTTATGGACTTTTAGGGTCTTGTTAATACTGTTTTCACATTGAGTGTATTCACGATGGCTTGGAATTTCAGACAATTCAAGTATTTTGTATTACTAGGAACAACAACAACAAAAATACAAAGAGCAACAAAGCTGCTTCCTGTTAGGAGGCAAAAGACTCTGCCTTTTAGTTGTTGCACTGCTAACGTGTCACTTGTCAACCCTGACAGACAGCACAGAAAAACTTACTAGCACTCAGGACATTTTCATCTAGACAGAACACATTTTATGAAGGATAACACACTAGCCAAGTATCTCCAGAATTTTTCACAGGTAGGTGCCCATCAGTACTGATGACAGTTGAAAACGTGTCTCAAGCATCTGCTGGTATGACTGCATTGTCTGAAGCATCATTCAAATGAAGCTATATAATCCATGGGGAAAGGGAAACAGAGAAGGACAGAAGATTCCGCCTCAAAACCTGTACACTGCACTTAAGTTTTGATTTGGCATTCCTGTTTTACACCTCTAAAGACGCGTCAGGTTTTCACCCCATAGAAGAATGGTGATACTTAAGGTCACTATAGATCTTGCACATAATCTGTACTGATCAAATTCAGGAAGTCTTCAAAACCAAGGCAAACCCCTCACCCAGTTCTATTGGATGGCCACGTGATTTAACAGCACAGCAATATAACTGAGCTCTGTAGCACTGCATCCTTTCTTCCAGCCCAATGTTTTACCATTTAACATAATGATTTTATCATTTATCAATGTATCAATTATGACACATATTTGTGTTATCTGCTACAAAAAACAGAAAGCAAACTCGCAGCAAAGCCTATCAGCAAAAGTATTTTAATTACATGGCATTACAATTTCAGTATGCTTTAACTTTTGAGGAAGAAACTGACATTTGTGGTGAACTGTTAGGCACAAACCAGTAAGTTTTAGCACTCCAGTAAGAAGATTTGAATATTTGTGTTCAAGACACAAATTCAAATAGGACAACCTTAACAGAAACGTATTCTTTAGACATGGATAAGGCAGCTATTGAGGCTAGTCTTCAGATTCCTGTAATCAGTGACCACAACACAAATTCCAAGTTAATTACCAGCATATACTAGTTAAGATTATATACAGATATAGCTGAGGATAACAGCTTGATCCTCTATAAGGAAACATTACTTTATAACTTGTTACATCCTGGAGAAGAGTTAGGATATTCTTAAATCAGGCAAATTATTTCAGACGTTAAACAGAAAAAAAAAAAAAAGTACAGTACTACAGAAGTGCTTCTGCAGGATACATCAGGCTACTCAATTCTGAGTAGCGTTCTATTAACAAAATTCCACCTTTTTTTATTTGTTTGCAAACAGCTCTCTCCTATAATCTAGGTAAAACCCCTTCCATCCTCAAATATAACATCTACATGACACCTGTCAAGACAGAGTTCTCCCGAATCAGAATACTTAAGCATTAGGCTCTAAAAAACTATCTTCACTGCATTCCTTTGGTCTTTTGATTCTACTCTGATGGATTATTTAACTTAGTCCCAATTTAATCCAGTGTTGTAACTCACGATCAAAGAAAGATTATTTTCATCCAGCTATAAAAGCTTGAGCTCTTGAGCTAACATGAGACAGCCCTATTCTAAAGCTTCACCTGTGCCACTACCACTGCAGACACTGCAGCACAACATAACATAGACAGGACTTGCCAGCCCCTTCCCAAGGTTTTGGAAACTTAAGCACTGCCTTAAGCCTGCATTTTCTAGTCAATTCTACTCTAGTCAAGAAACACATACATCATCATCAGGGCCTCAAGCCACTTTTTTTTTTTAAGCAGTGCAAACTGATTGCGTAAGGCAGGTATGTGGGTAGAGGAAGCTAGTGCCAGTGAAATAAAAAGGCGAGGAAAAATATTTTTTTCCTCCTTCAGCAGATGAACAGTCCAACACTTACCATGTATGTTTCCCATTTCCCCAAATTATTTTAAGCTAAATATTAGAACATTTAACTCTGCAAATGAACCTAATAAAGATTATTACATGACAGGAAACAGCATGAACTACATACTGTGTCCTATACCACAATGGTAAACTCACATCATAGTTGGCTTTTTCCTTCCCCTAATTATGAGCAGTGAAACCACAAAACTGATGTTAAGATCTTATCAGTTAAGGTCCCCTTATGGGAAAAGTTCAGGAACAGCTGTACAAAGAAACGAACACTGCTCAGCTTGAAGTTTCTGAAGTAGCCACAAATTTAGAGAAGAAAGAATGAAATCTGTCCATCATGACACAGTATTTGGGTTTCACCTATCACTTGTGCTATTTGTATTAGTGACTTCCTAATTAGCACTGCAGAGAAGCATTCAAAGTGACTACGAAAGTAACAAAACCCACTCAGTATACTGTCTTCACTGATGCTCATAGTACCTCAGAAATACAGAGTCTGAATACAAACTGGTAATTTGGCCAAAAGAACCCTGAGAATTTAGCTAAGTTGTACATAGTGTGAACAGGTTGTATGTAGATTATATGTTACTGCCCCCCGCTTTGGTAACAGGACACTTCTTAGTACCTCCATGGAAGCTGCTAATCAAGTATTTACTATAGCTTTTCCCTCAAGCTTTACACTGATGAGGTTAAACAACAATCTCAAAGAATTTCTTCAGTGCACTTCTACTAAGTCAGCATAAAAAGCATTTTTTAAAAAGTATTTTTTAAAAAACAAACAAACAAAACCCCTATGTTTTGCTATTGTTTTCGCTAAATGGGTTATCTGTTCTAGATTATGCTGCTCTTAGAAAAGCCTGAAAAGTACTTGGAGCTCCACACCTAGGAAACAGAAAGCCAGGCATACAGCATAAACACCAAACCCATCTACTGTGGTAATAACCACAGAGGCAATAGGTGCTGACAGTAAGCATAAAGCTGTATCAAATAGACCTATGATGGAATTTAATAGATCTACTAAGAAAAAAATTTTTGTAGACTAAGTATTTACTGTTTTGTGAATACAGATGAGTTAAAACTGCAAACAAAATATTAACATTACTTTCTTGTAGCACTACTTTAAAAAAATCTTAGCAAAACTGGTGTTTTGTTCTATAATAAAAGTCAACATATCAACAGACTACAGGAGAAGAAACACATGTTCATATAGCTCTTCACAAGCAATAGCTGCTGTATTAGTTTGAAATGCAGTTCTAAGTCATGCTTCCCTGTTGTTGTTTTGCTTCTAACAAAACATTTGTCATTGTACCTCTGCTAGTATCAGCCCTGATTAAGAATTTAGTTACCCTCTCTTTCGGGCTTTATAGTCTAACAGCCTTTCAAAAAAGAGTGATATAATAAGGTAATATACAAAATTTCTTGTAGTACCTCCTCCTGGTGACACTCGTTCCAAGAAAACTGTTTAAATTTAATACTACAAAGACAAGTTTTTCTTCTCCAACTGTAGCATTTTGCAGTATTAAAAAGCTACCGAAAAGCAAGTACCCTTTACTACAGGACTTCAAAAGACTGGAGGTGAATGAGACTGCTAGATCACACAACTGAGAAGAACTTCCCAAATTGTAACAAGTATGCACAATGCTTATCTGTGCTATTTTTTATCACATTATAGCACCACCAAGAAACAACAGTGCTGTAACCAAGGCTGTAACATAAGCTGTCATTATGAACTTTGATACTAGAAGCTGGTACTTTCATAGTTAGCACGCAGCCTGGCTATCTTCATCCTTGTCTCCAATGAGGCCACAGTCCCTCACAACTGAAAGATACCACTGCATAAGCTACTAGATTTTGGTCTGGTTTGCCTGAAGAAAGCATTAACTATCAGTTTACCTTAGTCACCCAATATATTCTAGGAAAGGTTACTAAAAGATGAAAGACTTTATTTTCATGTATACTATTATGCAATAGTTACTTTTAACACTGGGGCACACAGATGCATTTTTTTAAAGCTATTTCTCAATGACAGTATCTCAGATTTTTATACCCTATGAGCATGATTAACTCTCAAAACATGAACCAGGTCACAACAGAAACCTGCTAGATAATTAACAGAAGCGGAGAGGGATTCTTTGAAATGTACTGGAGTTAAGATGTCAGCATTTCAGCAAACCAGAAGGGGTAGGGTGGGGAATCTATAAAAAAATTCCACTAGATACAAGAGAAGAGCAATTTCTTCAGTCTGAGAAACTATTTTAAACATTTATGCTAGAATGTATTCCACCTAAGTGTCAGCACTCTATTCAGACATGGAAACCAGTTTGATTATTAGGGGAAAAATATATTGGGGGTAATCAAACAAATATGAAGCCACCGCCTTTTTCCGTAATTTCAAAGATGTATCATTTGACTGTGGTATTTTTACAGCAGGGAAAACACTTTAGCTCCCAGGCTCCTGCAAAGATTTCTTCAGAATATCATATGCCCATCTTACTATAGTTTTATGTAACAAATAAAAGTCATTCAACTTAAAAATAGATTAATTTCTAAATTCTAAACTTCAAATGTTGATTTTTAATCAGCTTTGCCATTATAATCCTGAGAATAAAACGGACTTTCTAGTTTTTGAACAATGTAGTTTCAACAGAAACAGCCCAACAATACTTGAAACTGTGTGGAAGATGGTCTAATCAGTACGTATGATTTGGGTTGAGAGAAAACAAACACCCATTACAACATTATATACTTGATTAAAAAATGAAGATAAACCCTACACACTTTCAAGAATGAAGTAAAAGTTACACTTAAGCAGGTCAGGGAAAATGAACCTAAACTGTATCTCAGAAACACCTCCTCTAAGGTGCATTAGAGAGTGACCCTTAAACATAGCCCCTTAAAAAGCTTAGCCCTCTTCTCTTTACATCTTAACCCAGAAAAGAGGTACTGTAATACTAAACACAGTTACTTCTAATCTATTTCTAAATCTGAGAGGACCATAATGCCTTAAGAAAACAGCTCTCTAGAAGATCCTTTAAGTCCTCAATCCATTACTGTTACAGAAGAGAGTATATTACCCCCTTCTATACAACATAGTATACAAGTATACCCCTTTATATATAGTTGCTATAACAGTACCTTATTCTAGTTACATTTTATCCATTGTATTTCCAAAGCAATAGAATTATTCTCAAAAAAACACCACCCGTCAAATCCTTACAAAATTGAATTTTCTTGGACAAAACTATAGTGATCTGAAGACCTGAAAGTCTATAAACACTGTCAAGCAATCCAGAAGTGTTTCTGCTTTCTGCAATCCAAATAATTTAAGCTTTACCAGGGGAATGCTCCAATTCCTTCTCCCATCCCTTTCCAAAATCATTCTAGAAACTAAGTATTTTATTTAAATCTTGAAAACAGTCTGTAACAAAAGCAACATAATTCTGCCTACTAATTTGTTTTGAAAAGGGTGGGAAAACAAGTTTACAAGCCAGTTTTAACATGATGGTGAACTATGACCTTTAAATATACCCCCCAACAGATGAGATGCATACTCTCAAGTGTAATTCAAAATACAGAAACAGATATATTTATGAACTTTATAATAATCAGATTGCTTAAGCTGTTTCTGAGGCAAATCTCGTCGATACACTGGGAACTAGTTTTAAGTGAAATTTGCCCCATGAGCTAATATCAAATCAGACTTCCAGGGGTGGGGGGTACACCACCACATCAAAACAAAACACAACCCTTAACAAAACTATTAATACAAAAAGCAGGCAGAACAAGAGTTACCTCCCTTTGCACCACTTTAAGAAAAGGAGAGGGAGAGAAGTAGGAAGGAAGAAAAAACAAATGGCTTTTTGCAATCTCTTTCTGAACTACTTCCAAAGTTTTAAAGTATCAATAACCATGTGGTGACAACAAAGTTGGTAAATACAGTTTAGTCAAAATGTTGAAGACACTGTCTTATTGTATTGACCGGATTACTAAAAGACTGATGGTAGCATTAAATAATTCTTACAGTGGTCCAATGCTCAGTACCTGGAATAGGACTAAATATCCTTTAGCATAATCTTGTATTCACTAAATCGAGAATTCAACAGTAGAGCAGCTGCTCAGTGCCTGGTCTGCAGAATTCAATGAACAACAAAAGGTTACCTTAATTCAATGAGATAATCAGCACACACTTATCCACTACCAAGAGTTTTCCAACCATCTGCAAGGCGGCAGAGCTAACTGCCTATAAAACAACTGGTAGCATGCTGACATGTCCTCACATCCCTCATGTCAAGGAAAATTCATCTCTTAGCAACAGCTAAAAAGAAGCTGAACTTCCAGAAATATTTTAGATGCATCATGAGCCAACAATTTCTTCGTAAGTGATTTTGATTGCTACTGATCTCCAAACAGATGTCTACTCTAATTGGTAAAGTGTATTAAATACATACTTATAAAAAAAAAAGTCAAGTTGTCATGACTTAAGAAAGCAATAACAACCGGAGTCATTATAGCTGTGCACATAAAAGACAAAAAGCTAGCCTTATTTAAAGCTGCTGGCCTCACAATGATATCAGTAACAGTGAAGTAAATAAAATGCATGTGTTGTGGGGAGAGGAAAAAATCTGCTATTAAGGTTGTTGTCAGAAATTTAAAGGTAAGACACCAGTCTGCTAAAACTCAAGATAAATATTTTTGAGAGGAAAAGCAAAATAAGAGATTCAAGGGTAAAACCACGTTAGCTACTAAAACTATTTTAGGATTTACTCCCTTTCTACACAGGGGTGAGAAAATTACTTTTGTTTTCTTCTCCAATTAAGAACACCATGGTATTTATTTCTTAACTAAGTCAAAATACAAAATTTTAAGGCATCAAGCTTTACATGTAAATTCCATATAGAACATCTAAGAAAATTAGAAATCCACTTGTTTTGGTGAAACTCACTTGTAATAGCAAAATATCAAGCTAATTAGAATTTTACCACCAGACAGAGATCAGGAAAGGGAAAAAGCTTGTCCTCAGCTATATTAGTAACTCTTCTTTAGAAATCAAATCTTTCAGCAGTCTCTTCAAAATACATCCAAACACAATATTGAGAAAGAAACAATATAAATCATTAAGATTCAGTTTTACATTAGCAGATTATGGGCAGTTCTGTTCGGAACTACATACAGAAAATTAAATATGGCACATTCACACAATGAAGCCTGAACATGCAGCTTTTTTTGGTTTGTTTTCTTAGGCAGAACAGACCTGCCAGCTGTCAAAGTCATTTTCTCAAATAAAGTCAACTCCAGCAAGTTCATTAACATAAAAACAGATAGATCAGTTTTATTTCTAGACTAACTCTGAAAATTATCAGTACCTTGTCTGTAACAGGCTGGAAGTACCTAATAAACATGTTGAAAATGTTACTTAAGAAGGCAGGATATCATTGAGAAAGAAAGAGACATACCAAACAAAATTCCAGTACACCCCTCTCTCAGCATTACTATCTTCTAGGAGACATAAAAAAATCTGTCAATTCTGGGCTGAATAGCAGCTGCAATTATTTCCTTAAATTCACAGGCAGAATTGAGGTACCAACTTGAATTCAGAGCAGTATAGAAAGTGGGCAACAGAGGGAAGATTTCTCCAGTGGTTTATTACTAAAAAAAAAAAAAAAAAAAAAAAAGGACTCCTGTCATCCATCTCATGTTCAGATCTGAGAAGACTCCTGAAACTCTCTACTGAAAAGCTGAAAACACGCCTGCAAGATGAGCAGCTGCTCACTGTTTTTTAAACACAGTGCACAAATGCATGAAGGGAAAAAAACCTGCCCATCACCCACAGAAATTTCAACTGGCAAAGCCCAAAGCACAAGGACTAGCTAAAGCCAGGGCTTCTTTTAACTTTTTTTTTTTTAAAAAAACAGCTATTACATTCTATGTTTGACTTATCACGAGAGAGTAGAGTTAAAATGCATAGATGTTAAGAAGAGGAATTGCTTGACTCCAGTGGAAGCTGTCATCTCTACAGATGTAGTAGTTTAAAATTTGTTTTAAGAACATTTAGAACCATTAATAGACCTAAGTACCAATAATTTCCTTCAAGAGTATGGCAGACAAGCTTGTCAAGTGGCCCAACAAGAGTAATTTTTTTAAAATGGACACACAAGTCGTCACTGGTTTCTAAGACAGTGTGAGCTCCAATACTTTTTCATGTAGTTAAACATATGCATACACAAGCACAGTAACAGACCATTCTGTATGCACATAGCACATGCTGCTATCTAACTTGAGAGTCTATCTTCTGAGTGGTTTTCTCTAGTCATTTCTTGACTGATTTATCTATAATGTTTAGATGTTCAGAAAACATCTGTAACAGCTGAATGAAAGCTTGCTTTGCTAAATCAGCAGAATGTGTGCCAAACATGTCAAAATAAATAGAAATTGTTTTTACTATACAATTTTCCAATATTAAAATAGCATTAATATTTGTAAAACAGCATTAAAAAGTTTTCAGTGACGTCTTGTTTTCACCACTGGATAAAGAGGGAAGGGAGGAGAGCTGGGCAGTTCAAGGCAGAGCAAGAATATTCAGACCAGAAAATACCATGTTTATGTATAACCCCACTGTTTATTACATAAACCTCCATGTGTTTATTTATAAACTGACTGATAACCAAATGCTTACTTGCAGGAGTCAATACACTGTCCTCTTCCTCTACCACTAACATATTCTTGTTAACCTGACTCCTACAGCAGGTAGTGTTCAGAGGACAAAATAGAAAAAGCACAAAATGAAAGGTATCTTTTAAATCTGAAACAGAACGGAGGGACACAACAGCCTTTATAAGCATAGAACTTGTTAACTAACTACTGTTAAGTTCAGTGATTATAATGGAGATTACTTTGGTCTTGAGAATTTTTTTAGGTTCAAACACCGCTTTTTTCATCACCCTTTAACTGTGTTTTTAATTTTGTAGAACCACTTTGCTAACTATTTCTCATTATCCACTAATCCTAAGCACTTTAGAGAATTCCACAGGACTTGCAAGTTAGGCGTTTTTCAGATTTTTACAGATCAATATAAAAGACAACAGTTCTACAAGCAGCACCAAATAAGGTATCCACACAACATAATGGTGAAACTTAAATGAAGCCTAGAAGGCTTCAGACCCAGCCTCCTGGGTCTGGTATAAAAAGCTAGAAGTTCAGCAACTCTAAGTTCTTATTTTTCCAGATTTCAGGGAGTCCCAAGAAAGCAGAAATCAGGATGTTCACTATTCTTAAAGCAACATACACAAAATACACTTATGAAAGAAACTTTAACAAAAATGAAGAATAAACACACTGTGAACTCTCCAGCAGTGGTTTTCCCAGGTGAAGCTTCTACCCCTCGTTAAAACTTCGTTAGCTTACACTTTGGCTATTTGATGCAGCTGTCTGCAATTCTTCATCATCATAGTCTTGCATAAAGAAACTACACTTTCTATTTTATTAGCCAACAGTTAGAAGAAACTGACAAACTTTCAATTCAAGTTGAAATAAAATTCTCTAGGCCAGGAGAGGCCTCTGGAGCCTGTACACCAACCTACCACTCAAGACCAGATCCAAATGTTTCCTCAGGTTGCTCAGGACCTTGACTATACCCAATCTCTGACCACCTCTGAGGATGGAGATTCCACAGCCACTCCGAACCCCTGTTCCATGTCTCTCTATCCTCGCTATACAGGATTTTCTCCTCCACCTATCCGGCATTTCCCTTGTTGCAACTAGTGTCAGTTACCTCTCATCCTTTTGCCATCTGTCATGGTTTAAATGCAGCAGCAACTGAGTACCATGCAGCCACTCACTCACTTCCCCCCCACCCAGTGGGATGGGGGAGAGAATTGGGGAAAAATATAGAACTCGTGGGTTGAGATAAGAACAAGTTTAATAGGACAGAAAGGAAGAAAATAATAGTGATAATAGTAACAATAATAGAATAGCAATAGTAATGATAAAAGAATTAGAATATACAAAACATGATGCACAATGCAATTGCTCACCACTTGCTGACTGATGCCCAGTTAGTTCCTGAGCAGCAGTCCCCCCAGGCAGTTTTCCCCCTAGTTTATATACTGGGCATGATGTCACATGGTGTGGAATACTCCTTTAGCCAGTTTGGGTCACCTGCCCTGGCTGTGTCCCTCCCAACTTCTGCCCCTCTAGCCTTCTCGCTGGCTAGGCATGAGAAGCTGAAAAATCCTTGACTTAATCTAAACACTACTTGTCAACACCTGAAAAGATCAGTGTATTATCAACATTCTTCTCATACTAAATCCAAAACATAACATTATACTAGCTACTAGAAAGAATTAACTCCGTCCCAGACAAAACCAGGACACCATTTAAGAAACAGCATCTTTACTATAATCACCCAATACATAGTGCTGAAAGAGGTGCTTTAACACAACAGTTCCACACAAGGACAAAAGAATTCTACACATCTATGATTTTATCTTGACTATGCTCCTTTCAACTGTTACCTGTAACTACTTATTCATTAGTTAAGAATATGTGTATTCAATGTCTGAAATACAAGTGCCATTAACATTTGTCTCTGAGCCAAATGCAAACAGTGCTTGTTAATGTTGCCATGGATACATGGAGATTACATAAAAATTAATTCCTAAAACTACAGTCAGTCATTTTCACCATTTTGGAAAAAACAGAGCTGTGAAATTGAAGCCAACTTCAAAACACCACTGGTGATGAAATTAGATGCTGGAGAGAATGTGGAAAATGTGTGGCAAACTTATCACAGCTTATGCTAGCCCCCACTTCTATTAAGGACTCTTCCTAGATGAGGAAACATCAGCTATGCCTCCCAGACAACTTTGCTGAGATCTTTCTCCTGTGCCAGAGTGCTGCTTGTAATTAAAAACAAGTCTCAAGCCTACTCCACCTAGTACTGCATTAGTTGGTAACTGACAGGCTGTACCACTACCACCACAACGTGAGATAGAAGGGGACTCTCTGCCCCTCTAGATCCAGAACACTTGAGAAAGCAGAAATTCCTGCACATGTGTATCTTACACAGAGAAGAGACACAAGAGTTGACAATTTACAAGTCTTCAGTTTCCCTCCCCCAAGGACATCTTCCTTATGCAACATCTTCTCTACAGCACAACCTGAAGTCATAGTAACCCACACAAACCTAAAACTAAATGCAGCAGCCCTGGAATTGCCTATGCAGACATCCCTTGCAGAGTTCACACCATTCATATTCTAAGAAGGATGCCTGTGACTGCGAATTTAAAACTTTGAGCTCTTCTGCAAAAACCTGGAGAGGAAGAAAATTAAACCACAAAAAAATCTCAGTGACACCAGTTATAATTTTCCTCAATGAGGAGGGATATAAGCGGACAGGAAAAAACAACAATAACACAGACAAGTGATTGTGCAGCTGAAGAATATCATACTAGTTTAAAAGTTGGTTTGTCTCTTATCAGGTAACCACAAACGACAGCAGTAGATCTGTCAGCTAAGTGGTACCTGATTTTATGTACATCATCCACAAAATTCTACAGCCACAACCTGAGCCCTAATAGTGCTGTTCCAGTACGAAACAGCAACACCCTCCATTTGGTTCCAGAAAGTCCTTGCGTCCTGACTTTAAACAGGCCCTGTCTAAACAATCATAGGAACTATCGGTCTGTCCTTATACCTGGGCAAATGTAGTCCTGAATACAGAGAAGAGAGTTTCCCTTTGAAAGAAGATGCATTAGCATCCATAAATGGATTCAAAGTTGTAAAGAAGACTTTTACACCAATTGAGCAATTCTTTTCTCACTGCTAGCTTGAAATTCTTTCAAGAGTGACAATCTTTTGCCATTTCCAACCACCAAGTTCGAAAGCTGTGGTTGATTAGCACTTGATCCACACCAGGGGATCTTCCTTGAGAAAAAAATAGTCTGTCAAAAAATAGCAGACAACCTCAACTGCAAGTTATCAAGGTTTTTCATCATCTGTTTTATAACAAAGTTCCTGTAACAACAAGAAACAACATGGAATTGTTACCACATTTCAAACGCCACAGAAAAAACACCCAAGAGTCGAGACTATCACTATTATTGAACATAGAAGAGGAAAGACACTCAAGATGGCCAAGGATACAGCACTGAGAAAATATGCAAGGTAGCTCTCCTTGTAACTAAGGCAGACTTCTGGTATTTCTATATTCCGGAAGGAATTTTGACAAAGGAGATATCCATATACTGAGTAGTTAAAGAAAAATTAATCTTGGAAGAAAAATGTTAAGAGTAAAACCTCTACCTGTAGTTTAGGAATCACATGCCTCTCCCAGTTAAAACAGAAGAGTTCACAAAATAGCACAGATGAACAAATACTAACAGAACTACTGGAACTACACAGGATTTCTTTAACTCATTGCTGTCCGTTTCAATACCAGGACTCACCACAGCACATCACACCAAGTAATTTTGAAGAGAGACTACCAAGAGAATCAAATTTTAGCAAGCCTTAGGATTAAACAGCTTGCAGTACAAGGTTTCAAATCACTCTTTGCAGTACACAAGAATCATAAGCACAACATGCAGAACTATGTTCCAAAATATCCAACTTGGGGAAAAAAGGGCAAGTAGGATCTTCTGTGATGGTTCTATAGGAAACTGCAAACAGATGACCTGTTTGCAGAAACTAAGTCAGGAGCAGACCAATCTAACTTAGGAAATAGCAGTTCTTAATTTCTTTCCCACCATCCAATTCAAGGAAACTTTTACAAGCACGTGTCTTGGTTTTATCCCAATGTGCTGAATTGTAAAATACAAAAAAGCCCAGAAGTCCACTATATCGATTTACAGTGGCATGAGCTGCTTCTCCACAATATGGGATGACAAGACTTCTCCAATTCAGTTTTAAATGCTCAAAAGATGAGGTAAGTCATTCTTCAATTTCTGGTAAGCTCCAATATCTCAAGTGGGAATAGGATCAATTTTAAGTGTTCACTTGGCTTATGCATGGAGTTGGTACTTAGAGCATTCCAGAAGCTACAGGGAACAGCAGAGAAATAAGAGAGCAGCAGCACCTAGCAATAATCCCAGAACTTCAAGGACAGGAGCCACACACACCAAGACACAGGCCACCCTTCCAAGAAATAAAGCTATCTTGTGAATTGACATAATGAGAAGCACAAACATAAGAGTTTGTGTTTGTCAAGTAACACTAATGTTCCTCAGTCTTTTGTCACTGTGAAGATGTTACGAGGGGAGAAACACAGGTTGTCTCTAAAGGCAATAGTATTTTATAGATTGACAAAGTTCAAGCCTAGATTTCTTCTTTTTTTCATACCACTGCCTACAGTCTCTAACAGTAGCACTGCAAACATTCTCTTACAGAAACTTACCTATCACTGCATTTTGGTGCTCAGACTCACCTTCAGGAGCACAGACTCCATGTAAAGCTGGCTCCAAAGTTAGGCATTTTGAATATCCCCTTATGTGTAAATCAGTAAGATACATTGTGTAGCACTTCCTTTCTGCCTAACTTTTCTGTTTCTGCTCAGTGGAAAGTCTAGAGGCCAGAGGGAACAAGGTAGAGCAAGCAAAGAAATCTCAGCCAACAGTCTCTTGTTGCCTACCCATAGGAAGGCAGGAAGCTGAAAAACTGAGCAGGGAGGAGCCTGGATGCCAAAAAAGCAATTCTCTATATTTGGCCTGTTGCCTGAAAGACAGAAGGAGGAACACCCAGTGTCTGCACTGGCACAAGCTACATACCAGAAAACTGAAATTCAATCCATGCCAAGTTACACTTTGAAAAGCTAAATGTACGTAGGCCAGTGAAAATAAAATTAGATAGGCGTTCAGAGTATGAAAAATTAATAAAACAAGTTTGGTTTTGCATGAAAGTCAGCTTAGAAAGACAAACTGAAAAGTGAAAGGGGAATTAATAAAAATTTTCATGCCAAGAATCAAATGGAAACAACTATTAATACAGTTGCTCAGCTGTTCAAGAGAACGTTCAGGAGAACCAAGAAAATACTGTATGGATCAAGTCATGTCCATTTGCACTGCATCTTTCAAAGTATACTTTAAGTAGGAATTATTCTGAACATAGCAAAGCTGTAATCACAAAGATATACTATGCATTTCCCCAGCCCTCTGAAAATGTTACAATGGCCATTGCTTCTTCACCTTTTAAAGTTGGATTTATCCTTTTAAATCATATTTAATAATAAGTAAATAAAGCACTGTCTACAGCCTACAAACATCTGCTTCTTCGGGTTTATAGCCACACAGCATTTGTGCTCAGGAGATGGCTAACTCCTAAGACCTAGTAGGTTTCATGCAGTTCCCAAACTGCAGAACCCTCCTAGTGCTTATCCAAGTGACAAGAAAAACAAGGAAGGACACAGTGCACATGTGTGGATGTGCACAAAAAACACCACCAGTACTGCCATTCTACAATTGACACCATTAAAGATAAATTAAACCCATTTAAAGACTAATCATAACTTAAATACCACTTCACTGATGCATTTCCAGAAGTGTACTTTAATGCATCAAAGGCTTATCGAAAAACTAGATATCACTCAACATGTTCAGGTTGATTTTCCTCTCTGTTCACATCCTTTACTACTATGTTATCAGTTTTCACACTGCATTTTCTCATTAACATACTCATACAGACCTTTTCAGAAGATGCTGTGTGAGAGAAGGTGTGAAGCGCAAGAGAGAAGACATCTATGCAAGATACTCTGAACGTAAGGAAGAATACATAAGAGGAGTTAAATTGTTAAAACTAACTATGCACTGCAATACAGTGAAGTGCACAAGATCAAACTACTGAGCAACAAGTTTCCTTGTTTTCCTGATTTCTTATGTGTGGGATTGGTGGGGTTTTTTTATTTGCAGGGAAGAAAAAAACATTGCAAGTCTTCATCCTAAAGGACAGCACTGTTTTCAGTTTCCCTTCATTGTTAAGGCGGCTCCACCTCTGGCTGGAGGTTGGTCCTTTAGCACACCAATTTAAATACTTTAAAACAGGAATTTTTGAAGTGCTTTGATTCAAGTTACCTGTCCACATCAAGCAAGCACCTATCTTAATGTAACCACCAGACTATTTAGGATAACTGGGATGTCCTTTTGAAATGTAATTTATACTACTCATTACATGTTATATGATGTACAGCCTAGACATGGCATAGCTGATGACAGCTACTAACCTTCTAATGGAATCTGTCCTTCCTATGAGCCTTGTACTTGCATCTCTTCATACAGAAGTGAAAAAGCAACCCTCCACACACACTAGGGAATGGAAAGGGGTGGAAGAAGAGAAAGTTTAAACAGCTGCACAGCACACTTCCTCTTCCTGTAACTCAGAGTTGACATACATTTGCCCAAATCCAGAAGAGTGAGGATAACACTTGAAAGAAACACACCGTTGTTACACAAATGCTTCTTTCCAGGCCTGTGGAGAACAGGAGGAAACATGGCAATATAAGCTACGCTGCTGTAACCAACTGCAGCTATTTCTGCATCTAATGAAACAAGAGGACTAGATCTAGTTGCATTGGATCACCCAGTTAATATGAAGACAAAAAAAGCAGCTCTGTATCATCACCATCAAGAGGAAAATTTAGCACTTTCGGCTCCCTGTTCCATGCAAGTATTTCATGGCATGCAAAACACTCAACACACCCATAACATATTCAAAGCTCCAGTTCTGCAAAACTAACTTCAGTGGTACTGCATTGCAATAGTATCTATCTTCTCAGTGCACTAGATACTCTGATGCTGGGGGGGGAGTGGGGCAGGGCAGGCAAGAGAGGAGAGTAGGAGTTGGGGAGAGTGGAGGGTGGAAAAGGAAAAAAAAAACAAACAAACCAACCCACACCAAAACAACCACAAAAATCCCCACACCCCTAAACAAAACAGAAAAAAAACCCCAAACCACCACACACACAGAAGCAGTACTGTATCTCTTCTGATGACTCAGTCAGGAAGAAAGGTTCAGAGTCTGCATTTGGTACCATGAGTGTGAAAGTTCAGATTGCCAAAGAGAGCACTGTGATGCACTTCTAATGCACTAAATCTTTGAACTGTTTCAATCTGATGTCAATTACATATTAAAAAAGTCAAAATTACTCAAACTTCCACAGTCATCTAAATAGATTTCTGCACATCCTCCTGTTCTTTGCTCTCCTCAAGGAAAGTCAACAGAAGAGATACTTGAACTTCACCTCTAGTATTTAAAAACAAAAAACCCCAAACAAACAGAAAGAGCCACCCAAACAAAAAAGCAGCTCTTGTGCTAGCTACCTAAACAGCCAAAGAAAGACTGAAATACACCAATGTCTTCAAAGACTAGCCACTCCTAAGAGATGCCAGCTGGCTACATTTTACTGTCTAAAATTCAATGAATAATCTTGACATGCCCCATACTGCCACTTAAATAACTCCTAATAAAAACAGCCTAACAGTTTTCCTGCAGTATCATTCTACTTATTCATTAATTAGCATCAATTTCAAATGAACATGCAGTCATATCCCAATAACAGACAGCTACATACAGTTACTTTCTGAACTGTCCTTTGAGTGTATTTAAAGCCATACAGCCTGAAGACCAGCAAAAATCCCATATTTAAACCCAGTCTCTATATATTTGTCTAGTAACCTGTGCCACAACTAGTACAACTAAGCAGTGCACTACAATATACAACTACAGATTCACGAACTTCACATCAAAACTATTTTTGTCATGAGAAAGCGCATGCCAAACAGTTTTTAAAAACTCAAGTCACACCGCTAATTTTGAGGCACCCAAATGAAAGCTTATTTCTTGCCAAAGCACTTGCTAGAGAACAGATTTCTTTGGCCAACTTCTAAAAGACAGATTTATCCTTATACCAGTATTTTAGTATGGCAGTAACGGCTTTTTCAGCACCATGACCCAACTAACATTCCTTGCAACGGATGGCAGTCTCACTAGGTAGCCTGACAAGGGAGATTTTTGTTTCCACAGAATTCACATGAAGGATCATAGTATTAAACTCTTTTGGTTGTTCAGAACTCCAGCCGTCAAATTTTTCATGCCACTAGAGTATCAGAATTACAGAAGAATCTCTGAAAGTACTTAAACAGACAACTTTATCTCTACAAGTAATTAAATCTTTATAGGGTATGGCTACAGCAGTAATTGCACAGTAAGCAACACTTCTGAATTACCATTCTGATTATTGAGCATGAAGCTCCATGCATCCTTCAATTACCTGAGAAGTCCAATTTGACAGAAATACATAGATATCCACATACAAATGCAATCATGTTTAACATGTATTTAGAGAAGCTCATAAAAATCAACCTGCAGCTACCGACATTTGTAGTGTCACCTCTGACTTCACTAAATATTTATAACACAAGCACTTTCTACTCTGCACCCTGCAGCACCTCACAATCAGCTGAAGGAAGAAGACAGTGAAAACCATCACGCAGTTTCTAGGAGACACTAATGGCACCTCTACAATGGCAAAGTTGTCTGGGTTATTCCATGCCAAAAAGAACTGCCACCAAACTTTATCACTGAGAAGTGGAGGGAAAAAAACCCACAAACAAAACAAAAAAAACCACCAACATCAAACCACCAAGTTACAAATACTCTAAGTAACCCAATTCAAGCAGAACAGGTAGCTCCCCCCCCACCCCAAGCATGCTGAAAATTCAAAACACACTTCACCATACTAAATTAGGAATGATCAAAGAATACCTACAGACATGTCTTTGACATGATCCTTTCATAAACAAAACACTAATTGACACCCCCTTCTCCCTCAAGGCTTAAATTCTGTGAATAATTAACCTGAAAAGAAGGCCCAAGTAAGAGCAAAACTAAACCCATGTAGGAAGTCCAACAAAACTGAAATAGGAGGATTCTGCAGTTTAGCTCGATTTGTTGCTCTGACACCTTTACTTATATTCCTAGAATATTTGTATTAACTACAGTTCCTATTAAGTTTAAAGTTCAGTATCTACATACAAATATGTTTAAAAATAATAATTTTAACAGTCTTAAAAGTCAAGAGTTCTACTGATAGTATTTCAGGTCGTGTTCAAACTATAAGAAAATCAGTACATCCAGGCACAAAATGAAGGTAAAAGGGGCACAATCAAACCACATTGCAGATTTCAGCAACATCGGTCTGCCAGGCAAGACAGAACAACTTCACACCTAGAAGAGGGCATACAGCTGTACTCTTCCCTGCTGCTGTGTTTATCTACTGAAAATCCAAAGAGGAAACTATCCAATGCATGGATCTTTGACATGCATCCTCACTTATACAAATTTAAACAGGTAAATAAAGAACAAGAAGAATCATTATTTTTGCATTAGGTAAGTAAACAAAGAACATGAATCATTTTTGCATTACTACATTTACTCTCATTTTTCAGACTTACCTGGTCTTTTTCATGGGGTAGAAGGCTGACAGGTGGAAGAGAAGCTGGGAAAGTGCTGGAGTATTTTGGAGCTCCTTTGCTTTCCAAACTACCATAATTCACTCTATACTGCGGTCCATCCTTCAGTAATCTCCCATTGTTAACAGCACGTTTGGCCCCCAGACGCAGCCTCTGCTGAAAGGCAGGATTGTTGAAAATATTTGCTAGGTCATTTTGACTTCTTAAATACTTCTCTATGTTTTTCAGGGACGAGCCATTTGGTTCTTGAAGCCCTTCAATTGCTCTTCTCAAGAGTTTATTCCAATCCACATTACGAAGCTCAGTACAAGCTCCTCTAGATCCCTTAACAGATTTAGAAATAGTGCCAGGTTTAACAGATGAAAACCGTCCAGGATTATCTGGGTCCTTGTAGGATGCAAGGCCTTTGTTGGTAACTTTAAGAATAGAACCATCTTGAACACTAAGTTCCAACTGTTCTGAAACAGTCTTCTTATCTAATCCATGGGAAGCACAAACAGCATGACATATTCTCTCTTCAGAAGGCCTTTGCTTTTGCTTTTTAACTTTTTGTATAGCTTCAAGAATCCACTCCGTATAAAGAGGGTTGGCAAGTTTTACCATGGTTGACCAGTAATTGTTTCCAGCCAAGAGTTACCCATAGAGGTTCCTCCTTATCCTTTTAGCAGATCTTTCAGATGTTGGTCACACCTCAAACACAAATCAAAGGATCCCACACACTGCTTGGATGCATCTCAAATATATCCATCATGAGGAGTCAGAAAATGCAGGGAAGTATCTGCCCATTGTAACTTCCAGTTACTTTACTGTTATGGAAAGGTAGAAAGGACGCATTGGTAATGATACTGGTATATCCTTACAAGAAAGTTTGTTGCAACCTTTAAAAAGAAAAAAGAAGAGACAGGAAGAGAATACAGTCAATGCTGAAGTAGTAAAGAGAAACAGAATGCATTCAGACATGCATTCATATTGTAGATGCTGCAGTATGCAAAAATGTTTGCAAGATTGTATGCAATGTTCACCAATTCCTACCCCACCCTAAACAAATCATCGTAAAATCCTTCCACTTCTTGTAACATTCAGTGGATTTAGTTTTCCTAAATTCTATCACCCCAACACTTAACCTACTACTGACTTGGTGGACAATTTCCATTCAGCCAGTGATCTGAAAATATTCTCCAAAACAAACTGCCTAGAAATCATTCCTAGACCCACAGATATAAGAAAATTACTGTCTGCATGGATTATACATGCACAAAAGAAAAACAACCCAGAAAACCCCCACAAAACCAATATATCTCCAACTGATGAACGTCAAATTATTAACCACTGCCATTTCTTACAGTATGCCGTTTCTAAGTGCCATGCCATATGTTGATTATACAACTCAGAAAAATCAAAACCAAAATATCAGAACTGAGTTACTGGTATTACATCCTTCATTAATACCTAGGTACCGTAAAATACAGCAAGGGATCACAAAGGCACTCATTCTAAAGGTGTGTAGTAGAGAGGCATGCACTTTTGATACAAACTCTTAGGAACAGAAATGAAAGTGAAGTAACAGGAGGCATTTTCACATAAATACACTGTCAGCATGAAGACAAATAAAGAGGTCACATTGACAAAATAAGTTTTGGTGACAGTTTAATGAACTTTATGATGAACAATATTCTTTACTTATTACAGATTATATCACTCTAATAGAGAATTCAGTGGCTTCAACAACTCATACAAGAAACCTGAAAGAACATCTTGAATCAGGAGTTTATTCATCCTGCAGGACAATATATGAAAAAAAATAATTAAAAATCCACACAAATTAAACTAAGACAGTAGTCACCTAACAAATAAATAAATATATTTGAGGTATCAGTTTTTTCTGCCATGAAATGTGAAGAACTTTTGAAGACATTAAAAGAATTGTATAATCACTTCAAATCAAAGGAAAATAAATAAAAACCAAAAGAGGAAAATCTTCATTCTCAATAAATGGGTTGTCTTGTAAGGAAGAAGATTCACCTGTTTCACAGCAAAATCTAAAACTGAGTTGATCTAAACCTACATTTATAAAGCTATGGCAAGCAACCTATAACTAAGTCTTGGTTCTCATTTTTATTCATTTATTCAAGTCATATTGGATTTCAATCATGTTTAAAACTTGAGTAACTTATGTATAGGAAAAACCTGAATTGATGCAGTAATCTAAATTATTTTCAACTTGTTAAAAAGATTCCTCTGCAACTGTGAAGAGAAGTACAAAACCCACTTTTGGTCCCGTACCTTCTCCTCCCTCTACGCCCTCAAAAATCTCTTTAAATATGAACTCCAGATCATGTTTCACAGATTATTATACCTACACAACAGGATTAGTAACAAAAGCAGCTGGTTATTGGTGAATATAAATTTCTACTATACCCAAGTAGTAGAAATATTAACCAATTCATTCTATGACTTTGTCATTCTTTAGGTTTGATTGAAGCTTAAGCATTTTCAGATTTATAAATATGAAAGTTCAACTGACAACCAGAATGAAGAGACACATTCCTGATACAAATGCAGGGCCTGAATGTTTAATTGGGTCTCATACTGAACCCTATTGATCTACATGGATTGGATCCTGTTTCTTGCTTCCAATCTGTACTCATGCAAGTTACACTTGATAACAGTTCTGTGTATTTCAAGTATTTGTAATAAAACAGTAACTTGTTCTATAAAGACAAATTTTAATTTAATCCAGCTAGCAAGAGCCATTCTTTCCCCAACGGCATTATATATATTCACTGGTTTCAGGTAATTCCAAAATAACACTGTAGCTGCAAAATGCAGACAAATATAGGGAAGAAAAAAGTTTCCATGGTATTATGAATCCTACAAATTCTCTCACAACTCTGACACTAAAAATACAATAATACAAAAAAGCAGAACTCACTCACATTGAGACTACTTTATACACCCTGCCTATCAATTCGGAAATTCTCTGCAGCAGCTACATATAAAGCTCCAGACTCCTAGAAAGCTGCTTTTAAGTTTAAAAGTTATTTAGTTAGGCTGCTCTACTATGAATCTTCATGAAGATAATCAGTACTTAATTAAATGCTGAAGGCTGCATTTGCTGAGTCAAAGGTACATACTTGCCTCATTTTTAAAACTACTGCAGTACTGTTGTATTAAATTTCATACAAGCAACCACATCACTTCCATTAAATTCCAGAACATACAGTGCAGGGTCTGTTTCAAGTACCTGGACACTGATGAACATTTCAGTATAAATGCTATAACTTGTAGCTTACAGGAATTTTTATTGGCCAGTGACTGTGGCAAAAGGCAAGCATAAACCTGTATCTTCATGTAAAGTCTGCTGCTTGTACAGGATTTCCACAGGAATATACATTCAGAACTACATTTTTACTTATTTACTTAGAATTCCCTATGTGTAATACAACCTCCTGCATACTAGCACCTACAAAACCAACACTGGTTGAGTGTACCAGAATATATATATTCTACCATAACCTAGAGTCTTGGTTATTCTAGAGTCTTGGTTATTCTGCCACTTTGACTACATCTGTACTTGAAGCGTAGCACCCTGACCTCCACAACTGATATGACAAGGTCTACCATTCACAAGATTCAGAATAACCTCTAAACAACAAACATATTTGCCAGCAATATAATTCAGCTCAGTGACCCTGGACCTGTAATTTAAAGAGGTCTTTCATAAGTCAAGAGATATTATCCAAGATTGGCAATACAGAGATACATACATACACATGCTGAGCGACTAGAAATTAGAAACAAGCTGCTTTAGAAACAAGCTTTCCAGATTGAACATAAGGGGATGCAGGGAAATTCAAAATGACATTTAGGTTGCTAAGTTTCGAACTTAATTTTGCCAAAACCAGAAAAAGGTGGTTATACTTCATTTATTATAAAAAGTACAATGCTTACCTAAACAGATTTCGAGGAAATACCAATTTTTCAAGTGATTATAAATTAGTAGCAGGCACTCATGTCTATTTATTAATTTTCCTCCTCTCATAATTAAATAACATTTAACCAAACTCTCAACAGTACCCATCCAATCACAGATTAGATTTTCCAGACTGTTCAGTACACAGGACCGCTTCCAAGTTTTATGGCAACTGTCATTAAGCTCTTTCAATGTCATATTCCAGCTTCTATGCTCTATGGTATCTTATTTATTTTGAAAATAAGAACGTTTGAGAAAGTTTGATTGCACTATACTACTGATCAAGTCTGTTAACAAGTCTGCTATAGAAGATCTGCAGAACATAAGCATTCGGAGGGTTATATACAATACGTTACCTTCCAAACGTGAAAAGCCATCTCTAGTCAAGGCTTGTCCCTTTACCCAAGGCATAAATTATCTGATAAATAGAAAGAAGTTGCAAAATTGCAGCTTGGGATTTAGAATGAATGCAAATATGTCCTTTATAAAGCACACACCTATTGCACAGCTGATTCTAATTAAAGAAAGCACTGACTGAACATGTTAGTCTTAGATGTCATCAGTAATCCTATAATAAGGTCTTTTTTAGACTGAACTATTATCTGGAATTATTTCCAAGTGATCATATTGTGAAAACAAGCTGTGGAGTCAGAAAGAAAAAGAAAAAAAAAATTAGCTCTGCTTCCCACCCCCAGAAACAAAAAGTTATTACACAAGTATCTGAAAGCATTGCACAAAATACTAAAGTGGTTTTTTGGAGCAATCAATGAAAAATTAGCTCTGGCTGTCTAAAATGCAAATGCAGTTAAACTTCCAAAAAACTGAGGTTAACACAGCTACCAAAAAAAGAAATAGGAAGGGCGGGGGAGGAAGATGACAGCAACTTGTGTAACCTGGCAGTGACCTGTGAAGCACAATTTCATTCTGCTCCCTCCTACCTGCTCTGCACACACTCAGAAGAAGCAGCAGCAGGCCAGCTCTCTGCTGCAGCATCAGGGTCAGGTAAGGATTGCAGCAGAGGAGGAAGACTGCCATTGAATTCAGTAAGCTTTTTGCCATTCTTCCTTCCTCCAAGCCATTACTTAGAATTCTGCAGCTAATCAACTCTGTATTCCACCCCCATCTCAATTAATGATGCAAAAGAGGCAAGATACTTGTTTCCCCATTGCAAAATACATATGCACCTACGAAGAGAGAGAGAAAGCAGATCCTGGCAAGGACTCCCAGCACACATGACACTTAAAATTATTCAGATCATGAAGCCAGCTATTGCATTATTCTTTATACAACAGTTTTCAATTTTAACAAGGAAGGGCAATGACACTTTCACATGCTTTAAACAGACAGACAAGGAGACATTATAGTAACTTCAAAACTACACCAAAAGACTTGTGGGTGTGGGAAATAAGAGTGAATCAACCTGATGAAGTCCTTGCACTCTGTTGTACCCCAGAAGCTAGTTAAGATCATATGCTAAAAAGCAGTTCACAACATGACAGCAGCAAGGACCACCAGAGGAAACAGCATTAGTACAACACAACAACAGCAAAAATCACCCAAATTCACCCTTCCCACCCTCTTCCATGGAATTTCTTAGCACTTCAAAATACAGTACTACAGAACATCAGGGAGCATGGGAAGGTAATATTCACTGCCAGCAGTTAACCTGGGAAGAGTGTTTCAGTGGAAACATTTCTTCTTGGGATAGAGATCCTCAACAGAAGGGGTTTCCATTTGCTTTTTGTGGAGAGGGTTATTTTCAATGCTCAGTGACAGAATGCTAAAGGGAAGGTCTGGGCAAAGAAACTACGGTGCAAATGTTGCTTCTGAAACGTGGCTTTAAAGGCTTGAATATTTCCCTCCCCAACTTAAATTTTTTGCAGTACACCCAAGCCATGGAGATTTCCAACGCCTAGTGCCCATGCATTGTTGTATTTGACAAGGGCCGAGCCGGGGCTGGCTTTTGAACCCTCCAAGCCTTCCTCCCGGATTTCTCATTTCAAAGGCTGAAACCCCAAGCCGGCAGGCGCTGCACCCCGGGCACGGCGACCCCACAGGAGAGAGCAGCCAGGAGAGGACGGCGACGGCGTGCACCTGCCCCCACCCCACGGGGGCGGCGGCCGCGCCGGCCCCCCCCACCGCGCCCGCGGGAGGCAGGCTGAGAGGGCCCCCCCTCCCCGGTACCACTCACCTCCGCGGGACCGGGGCTGCGGGGGGAGGAGCCTCCTCCAGGCGCCGCAGCGGCTCCCCCTGCTGCCGGCTCTTCCCCTGCTCCCGCGGCCAGACTGCGCCGAGGCGGCTGCCCCCGCTGCTGCGCTGCCCCCCTGCAAGCAGCCGCCGCGACTCCCCCTACCGCCGCGGCTCGGCTCGCCTCACCTCACCTACGCCGCCATTTTGTTTCGCCCTGTTGTACTTAACGTGAATCCGACATGACACTGATTACAGCCCAATGGAGTCTCATTAAAACCTTACCTACCCCCGCGCCCCGCCCACCGGCGCCCACCATTGGGCCATCTTGCGCACGCCGCTCCACGCTCAGAGGCCGCGGGCCCGTGCCCGTCAACGGTCCACCCCGGCCCTGTTCCGCCCAGCAACCAGCCTCTCTCTCCCATTGGAAGGCGGGGCATGTCAATCACGAAACACGCCCCTTCCCTCCGCGCTCAACTCCGCCTAATGGTGAGAAAGGGCGGGGATAGAGGCTGCCATTGGCTGCCACCACCGCCACACACCCGCATGGTCCACCCACCCGCCCGCCACAGCCCGGCCCGCCTCATTCCTGGGCCTCGAGCACTAGTGATTGGTCACCCGCCGCAAGCGGAGGCAAGAGTTCTCGCAAGCCCGCCTTCCGGTTGGCTACAACTGCCGTCCGTCTGGTCCCCCCGGCCTCGCTACCCTCCCCCACCCGCCGCCGCCCCACCCGCTCCTGAAGTTTGTTCGAGAGGGCGATCGCTAGCAAGAGACACCGGCGGCCGCCGCCTGAACCAGTTCGGCAGGGCGGGCGGGCGGGCGCGCGACACACGCTAATAAGCAGCCTTAAATACTGAGCGTCACGCGCGTGCCTCAGATCCTGCCACTCACCCGGGCGGGCGAGATGGAGCAGCACGCTCCCAGCACAACCCTCCCAAGGTGCCTGGCAGTGGCAGCCGCTTATCGCGCACACGCGCACACACACACACACACACAGCCCGCACGGCGAAGGGGGGGGAGGAGGGGGTGGGAACGGCGACAATGACTCCCAGCTTTACAGCCACATGCAGGTCCCTGCAAGTTTCGCCATGCGAAGCACAGGGACTTCTCTGTCACCCCTTCTGCGAAGGAACAATTGCCGCCTCAGAAAGACAGGGTGGGAGCATGCAACACAAAAACCTCAGCCATCCCCTGCCTCCCTCCGCCACTCGATTACCCCCCTCCCCACCCCATCCAACCCAGCCATCGCCTCCTGCTGCTGCTCCCCCTCCCCTGCAAAACGCAGACCATTGCAATGCATTTACCAAGCACAAGTGTCTGCAAACACGTGCATCAGCCTCCAATGCAAAAGAAAAAAAAAAAAAAGTACCCAGCCTAGTGACAAGCCCCCTGCACTGAGAGAGGGGAGGGAAAGGGGGTTATTATGGCAAATTACAGCCTGTCACCCAATGCAAAACAAAACCCATCGCATGCTCCCTATTATCCCCCACGTAAACTCCTGGGAATCTAACCTCCGATGCAGGTTTCCCCCCTTTGCTTGCAATGACCTCCTTTCTCTGCCTGTGTGTGTTTCTGCAGCAGCGGTTCCTGCGGAATGTGCTGCCCCTGAAACGCGATCGCGGCTCCTCTCTCTCGCTCGCTCGCTCTCTCCTTCTCTGTCTCTCGCTCGCTCGCTCTCTCTCCTGGCTGCAACCAGAGCCAGGAACATAACAACAACACAACCTCCCCCCACCCCCTTCCCCAAACACATACACACTGAAGAGACCCAGCCAGGAGAGCCAGACGAGCCGGGAAGGGGGTGGAGGGAATCCCCAGCCAGCGGATTGATTGCACCAGTTACCTTCTCTAAGCCCCTTCGCAAGAAGGGAAAAAAGATGAATACAGAGAGAATACCTTGTCTCCCCTCCTCCTCCGCGGGGCTCCTCTTCTCACTCCAAAATACTAAAAGGTGGACGGGCAGATCAGACACAAGCGTTCGGCTCACGGCGGGGGAGGAGAACGGCACGAACAATTATCATTAATTTAGAAATTAAAACAGAAACCCACCCCAGACCTCCAGCCTTCCCGATGCCGAGCGGACGCAGATTGCGAGGACTGGTGCTAAGACACAGGACCTGATAACAGCTAATTGAAAGGTTAATCTACATAGGCTGTGACAGAAGAGGTCCCTCCCCACTTTTTTATCTGCTGTTGGCAAGTGGGAAATTGAGCTCCCCCCACCTTTTTCCCTCCAAAAAAAAAGGAGGGGGGGGGGAGAAAGGGGAAAAAAAGGCAATAAAGTTTGGGGGGAGGCGCGTCCCCGCGGCGGCGGCAGGCCGCGAGCCCGGCGGTGTTGTGGGGCTGAGGGACGGGGCGCGCGGGTGGCCGTTGAGGGGCGCGTTGGGCGGGAAGGCGGCCTGAGGGGAGGTGGTCACCGCCGCCTCCCGGGGGGCCCTCACGCTGTCCTCGGGGGTTTGGGTTGGGTTTTCGTCCAATATGGGGCGATTTAAAACGTCTCGATGGAAGCACCACCACAGGAAGGCTTTGGCAGTTCAAGGGCTTGAACAGTTCCTCGGTTCGGAGGAAGGGGGCTGTGTTTGAGGCAACCATAATTAGTCTGAGGGATGAAAGGAGGGTGAACACATTACAGATGTTGTCCTCCCATTGAGTTTGCCATAAATGTAACATGACGTTATGAGGAATGTATTTTTACGAACAAGGTGATAACACATGTGGACTTAAAACTCAAATGAGTTAAATATGAGTTTTCTCATGAGTTTTCTCCATGCTGTCCTGAGCCATGCTGCCAAAGGCCACTTCACCATGTCAAAGTTTTAATACTATTTGTGATTGTTTTCTGAGCTATGGCTAGCAACCACCGCTTTTCACCTAAGTATGGCATGACAAAAATACCATAGGGTATATACCATAGGGTACCATGCAAGGGAGGAAAAGGTAATCTACCTACCTGAGCACCTACTCAAGTAAGCACCAACTAGATACCCCCCACACCTTCCCAAATTTGAAATGTGACCCATCTCAGAGGTCTCCTAGATGTCCTCTTTTCCATGTTTTGTAGGTGATGTGTTGCATTAGGTGCCTGTCTGCAAAGTTTTCTAAAAATACCTGGTCCTGAAGAAGAAAAGATAAAGATTAAAAAAAATATCTCCTTCTAGAGTGGGTGGAAAATGACCTTCTACAATAAATTAAGGTCTTTCCTAAATCATGTACTGAATGTAGACTGGCAAGCCAACAAAGTTTCCATAATAAAATCCTAAACATTAAGGTTTAGTGCAACTTCTTCAGAGTCAATTGCTGGAGATGCTGTATAAGCTCTTTGGTCATGTTTTAGAGCACTGTAAAGTTGAATGACCTACTTACAGAAAGCTACCGGGTGAAAATAATATTCCAGCATGTATCTATGATACCATACCTGTTGTCCAAGATTTTAGTCTTTTAACTGCCAGGTGCAGCCTTTTAAACATAGAGTGGGAAATTGGAATGTGTAGTGACCTAATATTTTTTGGAGAACCCTTCAAAGTTCATGTATTATTCAGGACTTGGCTGTGACTGAAAATAGTTTTTAAATTATTGGAAACAATATAAATCATTACAGCACAATTTGTAGGAGAGCATCACATTTGCAATACTATTCTGAATGTTGTGTCAACATTTCCATGACAAATTTTGTTTTCTTTCTGGGAAATTTACAACTTGGTTATTGGTAAAAGAGAAAAATAATCTCTTGAAACTGAAACTTGGTATGGCACACCCCAGTTCAGGAAACAAAACACTGGAGAAAACTCGACAATCTGTTTGGCCATTTTGAAATTACAAGTGTGCTGAAGACATAAGCAGTAGCACAGAGAAAAATCATAAAAGTCTCTGGTTTAAATACTTTCATTCTTTCTTCTTAATTTAATTCTCTTCCTAAAAATAAATTTTATAGGAAAATATGTCATTGAGTGTTGTGTTCCAGTTTTTAGCATAGTCAAGAACCTTTTGTTTGAAGAGAAATTCCTATGGATCTTGACATTTACACATGTATCTAACAGTATGTAAATTGTGAAGTTAAGCACATGAACTTCTTTATATATGAATCATCCTCCAGCAAACTTAGATCCACTCTCACTGTCACTTATACTATTTCCCAAAATAATGACTTCAAAAGAGTTGTGTTGTGAGTTTAGGGCAGTTCAGTTTGACACAGTGGGTGTTACACAAACAAGGCATAAGTACCTGAAACACTTTGGATCTAATAGAGAATGTATAATATGTTGTGTGCATTTGGGTTTGTGATCTAGATAGGAAATGTTTTTGGTTTATTGTATGAAAAAAGCCCTACATTAGAAATATCCATAGAAAAGTTATAAGCCCATCAAGGAAGTTAGTGTAAGCAATAAAATCTATGCTTTAGCATGCCTTCTACTGTCAGACTTTGGGGGATTTAGTCTCCCATAGCCATTACAAAACTGCTGAAGTACAACAGTTAATGCCCCTGAGCAGTAACAGGTGCCTAGACACCTACACATTGAATATACCTATTCCATCTGCTAAGATGTCCCTGATATTAAAAAAGTGTCTAAAATCAAAACCACTCTCATCTGCTTTTAGAAGGAAGTACTATGGCCCATTTCACTCTGTTCCATTAATTTCCTTGCTTTAAGTATTGCTTAAATATCCTTATTTAAAGGATTTCTTCCACCCCGTGGAAAAATATATTTGATTGCACATCTTTATTGTAGTGTTTGTAGTAAGCATACACTCCTCTCCAAAAGTCCTTGGCAATATTATAAAAATGTATGTATGGTTGCTATTTTTGGATCGCAAATGAGAGAAAGCAAGAAGTTAAGGGCTGAGCATGGTCTGAGTTAAATTCAATTCTCAAAAATCAAAATCTGAGCATGGTCTGCCTTAAATTCAGTTCTCAAAAACCAAAATCTTAAAACTACTATATGTATAGCAGTGGTGTAAGACAAGCTGGAGACTACTGCTTAAATGAAGCCCAGCCATATGCAGACCAAATTCATCAGTATACAAAAAAGAACGCTAAATTAGAGTTTGAACACTCATTTGAAATCAGTGAGAAAATTCTTGTGCATGAAATTACTGCCATATATAAGAATAAGAATTTCCCTGTGAGGGCTTTCATTGCTGGTGCAGTTCCATTAGAACTAGTGGGGCTGTTACATATTTAGAAACAATTATATAGTTGTCCATGTTGGTATGGTGACAGATCTCTATTTATCTTTGGAGCTGCTAGAGGGTGAAGTCTTGACCCCCATCAAACTCTGGCAAAACTTCCTACGACTTTAACAAAGCCAGGATGTTCCTTTTATTATTACCATACCTAACCACATATATGACTACAGTCACCTGGAAATTGCCTCCCCTGGCATATGCTGTTGAAAGAAGTGACCCTGGGGAGAAAAGTCATCCTAAGGTGCAGCGAGTTTCTTCCCAGCCTCCACAGCCATCCTGAGCATGTCCCTGCTGATGAGCTGAACACATATTCTTTACCTACACCACCTCCTCTGCTTAGCTCATGTGCCATGAGTTCAGCAGCTTTCCTGTAAACCTAGCCTTCAACCTCATATTCCTTGTGGATTAAACCAGCCTTTTCTTTTTTCATTTATGAGATTTTTTTTTACAGCCTTTTATATTGTAATTTAATCTGAAAGATTAATCCATGTAACTAAGTCTACCCCTCTGAATACAAACAGAACATTTCTTGGTTTATGTATGAGGGTATACATTGCAGCACACAACAGAGCATCACTGCCCAATTTAAGCACTATTAATAAATACTAATATAGATTATATTATTATATACATGCATATATTTATACACACACAGACACACACAAAGTGTGGGCATGTTTTGTGATCATTTGCTGTCTCATCTATTACTTTTAATAAAATTGAATAATAGTATAAAATAGTCTCCTGCTGCCATCTTACTGATTTGGGGGCTTTTTAATTCCTGAAACTAACAGATTATAAAGTAAATACTCTAAGAGTCTCAACTCAGGAATTGTAATTGGCATAATACTGTAATTTGGAAATAAGTGTTTGTGGTAGATCAGCTGTCATCCCACAGGGATGGAGACAGTGACTTTTTATAATAAATCCCACATGTTCCATTCTGCTCTGGTAAATATACCACACTGCCATATCAAAGTACTTTACAATCCTTAATTAATTAGTTCCTATAAGAGCTCTGTTAGATGAATGTATATTATTTTTCCTATTCTTCAACCAGAGTTACAAAGCATAGAGCAAAGTGGTTAGAAGTGGATGCCAGTTTAAGGAAAAATCTGGCCACCTGAGTTTCAAGGGCCCTGCTGTAGCCAGGAGAGATCCAGTTACAGAGTAGCTGTGCTAGGCATGGAGAAGAAACCAGTGGCCTGTTAACACATATTTGAAACCTTTACAGGAGCATGTCTTTTTGCTGCATTAACTAGTATACATTTTAAAGAGGAAACAGGATTAATAGAATTTAGGAGTGCAAAGGAAAAGGCTAAAAGTAAAGCAGAAAAAAACAGGTGGCTTTTATACATGATACATCCTATAAGATGCTGTCTTTCATATACACAGTATCTCACAATACTGCATACAGAGGTTCTATTTATACACACATGGGATTAGTAAGTGATTAATAGATGTTTTAATAAATGGTAATCAATTGTTACCAGTCCAATGGGTCAATAGAGTTTTTTATAACAATAGCTCATCATCGACTGAAAGAGCCTACCAATGTATTTAAACTCTATATGCTTTACATAGAAACACCTGCTAATCTTGTGTTAAACCTCACAAATGGAATCTTTAATATAAAGTGTGACTCAAAACAAATTTGCTGGAGAAAAAAGGATTAGCACCTAGGCTCCACAGTAAATTGTTAGTTATAGCTATACTGGATTTAAGTTTCTCCTTTTGCCATGTAAAATGCACTGATATGACAGGAAGCATTTTGCTGCTGTGTGCAAGAGTAGTGTTTTCTAGGCTAATCCCAAGAGGAAGGCCAGGGATATTGCAGGACTCAATATCAACCAGCATCACTGAACTTGAAGCAGCTTTGTGTTTTTGTACACATTTACAGTAATACTTTGTGAGAGCAGCTGATGAGATGAAGGATGGAATTGAAAATGAATAAAGATCAGTTTGCCCAGAGCTAGTGAAAGGTGCCATAATCAGGGGCTGCTCAGATCCTTCTTGGTACTGTCCTGCTGCAACTAGTTAGTCTAGGTGAAAGGGGAGGATGCTGGTGTTTGCAGGAGCCATTTTAACACCTCAGCTCGTCTTTTTGAGCTTTAAAGTAATTAACTCTCCAATCATTATCAGTTGACTTTGTCCACAGGTTTAGGTTTCCCTCCCACTGTTCCCTTTGGGAATATTGGGTCCACCCTCTTGAGTGGAGGGGGATTCATTTTAGAGTTCACACAAAATCCCTTTCACAGTTTCCCAACAGCTTTTTGTGCTCTCCAAACTGCTGGAATTCTCTCTTGCTCTCTGTTTTAATGAACATTACTTTTATAATTTTCTCCAGATCCAACTGGACAAGAAGAGAGAGGGAGAAAAAAATCCTCTCCAAAAAGCCTGGCATCACACTTGCAGAGCCCTTCAGATGAAAAGGCAGCCATCCTCAGTACTTAGAAGCCAATAAAAGAGACTGCAAAGGCAGTTTTGCTAAATAAGGTTACTTTGAGCCTCTAAAGGATCCTGACAGTCCTTAATGTAACTGAATGAATCCTCACAACTTTCAACTGTGATGTGGGTGTACTATGTTCTAGTTCAGTTTTAGCCAGGGGAAAATTTCCAGACTTGAAGTTGTTGGCAGTCTTTTATTGGTCAAACATTGCCAAGAAACATGGAGAAAAAGGGGGAGGAGAGAGGTTGACTATATTTTTGTTTAATCCCATTCTCATCCAGTTTCCACTATTTTTTTTTTTAAACTATTAATAAACTGAAGAAATGGAAATGACCGGAGAGGCTGTTATCAGCCACATAATTTGGAGACTATTCTGCTGCTGCCCAACCCTTGGTGTACAACAGCACTAGACAAGCAGCCAGAGCAATAAGAAATATTATTGAAAGGCACACCCACCACATTTCAGACTCAACGGGACAGTGAAAACCCTCTCCTACTGCAGAGCTGGTTGGAGCACTTACCCTTTCAACTTATGCTCAGCAGCTCCTGGCACACCCACCTTCTCATAAAGGATGGGAGTTTGGGAAATAACCCATGGGACAAACCAGCTCTGAATTTGCTGAGCCCAGGCTTAGAAGAACCTTAGGTCTGCTCTGTATTGTTTGAAAATTGAGCAACCTCCACTGTAGTCTTTTACTTTTGCAACTTGAACCAAGTGGAGTTTGGCTGGTCTCAAGGACCAAACTGCTATCTCCAGCTGGATTTTTAGCTAGGACTGTATGATGTTTTCTTTACTTTCTTTGGTGGCAGCATTAGTTGTGAGGTTCCCTTGCTAAATAAAGCTCTGACTGCACAAACAATTTATTTCAGTCACTTCCCATAGCTGCCGGTACTAGAGCAACTCTACCTCTGTTAGCTAGGCTAGGAGGCCTGTTAGAGTCAGATGGCAATATACCACATAATTTCAAATACCTTTCAGAAACCTTTAGATTTGCTCAATGCTGCTTTAAAAACAGCCAGTGGCTTGCTTGTATTAGGGGTCCCAACCTGACTAACTCCAGTTGTTAAATTATTGTCATGCATAGTAGGATTTTGTATTAGATATCCTTTGGGAAGGAAAATCTGAGTGAAAAGGGATTTGGGGGGCAGGAGGGACTTGTTTTTCTGTGTCAGGTAATATGAGAATGTGAACTACTGTAGAAGCTGGGAAGAGCTAAGGTAATATATGAGTGCTGGAAATATGAAATATCTTCTTCATACACATTGAACCACACAAACTGTCTCCTCAGTAGTAGATAGGATAGGTAGCTGGTGATTTATGAAGATGTTAGGGAAGGAGTTGCATTATCCAGCATAATGAAGCCCTTTGTTTATTTAATTAAAAACAAACAAAACCCAAACAAACAAAAAGAGAGGGAAGCTCTACCTCTCAGCTGATGGCAGAACCTGGGCGAGCAGCGAGATTGTCAGAATTGTTTCCTAAGCACTGGCCAGAACCCCCCAGTTATCCTGATATTATTCCCCTTTGTTATTCAATATCCCACAGTGCCAGCTAAGTCAGGAGTTGTCACACTCCTCACTGGTGCAGCAGGATACAAAATAGCTGGGGGTGGGGAGGAATACTGGAATGGTTAGGAGGTGGAAGGGAAAAGGCCTTTTTTTTTGTGAAAACAGTAGCACCAGCTGCATCCTGCAAGTTGCTAAATTAGCCAGTCAGTTGTTTTTCTTTTAATTTTTGTGTGAATTCAAGAATAGGTTGTGGATGTCTTGGCAACTCATGAATGAGGCTCTTTATGAAAGAATTCACCTTGCAGAGGGGCTGCTGTCAGATGCACAAGCCTCTTTCCATTAATTAAGCTGCAGAACATCCCCTCTTTTTTTTTTCCTCCATCCCTCTCAACGCCTGGGTAATCAGACCCTGTGTCTTTCCATAACATCCACTGCTGTCTCTCTTGCTCCTCACAGTATTTCACCCACTCTGTTAATTCTGGGCTGCCAGATTTTTTTTTGTTGTTGTTTTTTTTAACACAGCTTATTGCTGCTAAGTGAGATATCATGCTGCCTGAGCTAAGAACCAAGATGAATATTCTGCTCCACTGCAACCAGCAGCATTCTCTATGCATTATTTTCAGCTGAAAGGTGGCCTAAGAGCAAAGTTGGATATTTTCAAAAGCTCAGCTGGGAGTTAATCAACTCTTATTGTCTTTCGACAGGAGCTGGGTATTTAACTTGCATCCAGTGAGTCATCCATCCCCTAGATTGTCACTTACATGCAAGCAGCCCCACAGAAGGTGCAGAGAACTTTCAGGCATCCTAGAAAAGACCTGCCATTAAAAGTGTATAAGGTAAACTGTATCGGGTTAGGGAGTGATTACAGATGTAATTATGCCTGAACAGTTTGGGGAGAGAAGGTGGGCAGTACCAAGAACCTCAATCAGTCCTCACCCAGCTTTGCTGTAGGCTGAACAAGATATGTGACTGCAGCTGAATAGTCTTGAAGTTTAGCAGGGCTACTCATGTGTGTATTTATGAAATTATACACCTGCTTCAGGGAATAATTCCAAATCTTTTAAAACCAGTGAAAGTTTTCCACTGACTGATGAGCTCACTATCATACCTTAAGTGTTTGCGTGTTTGTGCTTAATTTTGTATGGCTGATTTAAAATCCCAGTCATTAGGAATAGAAAAATACATATATGGTATTAATGACAGACTTTTAGAAGTGATCTGTTCATTTTCTTTCACTTCCAAGTAATGTTGAACATTAATTTCCTGCAAATGAAGCAATCTGAAGTAGAGTGCACAAAATAATTAATCTTTGGAAATTCTGGACTAAATGAAAATAATTTAAAGTTAAGTAAAGAGCTCATCTGTGGCCTCAGTGCTCTTTCTGGGAAGCAAGGGATACATAAAAAGAATCAAAAAGAAAGCAAATACCGAATTATCTAACAGGAAAGGAATCTACAAATATATGTAATAAACTCCCACATTACATCATAAAAATAACTTTCTCACAAATGCTGTCATTGCAAATGCCAAGACACATAGGAGAGCATTCAATTAGTAGTAAAACTGAATAAGCAAATGAGAAATTATTTACATTGGAAGTATGCATTTTCTTATTTTGAGGCTTGCTGGCTTTTTTTTTAACAGATTAACAAGTTATCTGTTATAGAGCAGGTTTTCCTTATACTAAGAATTGGTTGTGGTAGAATTTGAAATACTGTAAACTTGTGGTGGTAGAAGTTCTCTTTATGCATGCAGGCAGCATCTCAAAGAATGAGCATTCACAATAAACTTAATGTTTTTATTAGCAAATGTTGACTTTTTAATCCAACATAATAATTTGGTTAAAATTAAAGCATAAACATAGTTGAATAGTTATCTGTAAATGGAGAACATTCAAGAATATAAGAAAAATAATTCTGTCTTCATTACATCCAGGAAAAGTAAGCCTGACCTTTTTTTTTGTCATCACCTCTGAAAATCAGGCCCTGGATTTCTGTGCCTACAGATGTAGCCATTTCAGGAAAGACAGTAAATAAGCTATTTTTATTTACTTTCTTCAGAGGGAATCTGTAAAAATAAATCATTAATATGATTTCTTATCACAGAGAAATGATACACAGTAGCAACATATTCTTAAAAGCCAGAAACTTCCAGCAGAGCATTCTCGTTCACATCCCTTTGCCCATTTGGCCTACTTGCCCATTTGGCCTACATGTCCTTTGTTTCTTTCAGGGTTTCACTTGTCTTTTTTTTTCTTTTAACTTTTCCTTGGCTTCAAACCCAGAGCTATCAGAGGCACGTAATCTAATGGAAAATAATACGGTTGAAGAGATTAAATAGAATAGTTGGCAGCAGGATCTTTTGAGTTCTAAACACATGGTGCTATCTCTAGTCTTGCTGAAAGTGCCTTGCTACAGTTTTCTGGTTTGTTAAATAGGAAAAATATTAACCTGTCTCTTGGCAAAGCTGACTTGGAGCTCAGAAATGGTCTGTGTAAATGCTGGGGATTATTAGAAAGAACATGTTAAACTTGGGAAGGGGGTTCTGAATATAGTGATGAACCCACTCAATTTCAATAGCTGCATATGTGGGTTTTTTCCTTAATATAACAATTAACCTCTTAGAAAAGAATTAGCACTGAGTTTACATGTTGACTCTATAGACATTGGATAATTGCTTTTAAAAAAATCATCTATAGTCCAGGAAATTACATTTCTCCTTTTGCTTCTAAAATTACAAACTTCTGACTTCCCAGCTGGTAATGCAAGCAATCAAAATCAGGTCTCTTGAGTGCAGTTGCATGACACACATGAACAACAATCTCATTGCATAAAGAATTAACCCACAGCCAGCCACATTAACTGGCACCAATTCCTGCCACAAAGCCCACCTGATCCGAGCACTGTAGTTCCCACTTTGTAGAGGTAGCAACGTACTGGTCAAATAACAGCAAACCTTCTCAGAGCTCTACCCTAACAAAACTCCCTGACTGAGGGAAAGTGTTTGGAATAAAGCACCGAACTGAAACTCAGAAGCTCTGGCTTCGTTTTCTTTCTCACTTAACCTCCCAGAGTTTCACCTTTTATCATATAGAGACAGTAATACCTCCTTTGACTGTCTTTTTAATCTAGAATATAAAGAAAGTGACATTACCCCCCGCCCCTCAATCTCACCTAAGACATCTAGGCACTACTGTGGTTCTAATCAGTAACAGCATTAACCACTGTTTAAACAGAAGGGCCTACTTCAAGTTGAAATTTCCTTGATTTTATCTAGTTAAAATTATCTTTGTAATTTCTCTGATTTTTTTTTTCTTCTTTTTGAGAGAAGGTAGGAGGAAAGGAGTTACTTGTTTTGGGTTGATGATTTAGTTCTTTAAATGCTCCAAGTATAGGGTCATAGAAAGGAAGCAGAGAACGTAGATCCAAATGAGGAAAAGCTGACAAATGTAACTTCCTTCAGCAGGATCAGTCCCTAAAATGTGTTCTTTAGTGCTGAGATTTAAAGATGACCTGCAACTGAAAGTCCAGAATAAATGTGTAACTCAGTTGTGCACTTTTCTCGGTGACCTACCTTAAAGTGACCTGCGTGGAGGTTCCCCTCAATACCTCCCCAGCACTTCATAGAATAAACACCTTGCTGTTTTCAAGTGGTTTTTCCCTGATATTTGGTCTACATCTTTCTCTACTGGGTTTTAAGCCCTTGCAACCCTAATTATAGTCCTAAATCAGTTAATTCTTCTCCTTTATTAGTGTTTACTGCAAATGGTTATCTTGGGTAAGCAATATTCCTCACAAGTAACCAATTAAGTAACATGTAGCCACTTTTATCTTTCTGTTTTGAAATACTTCTTAGCTGAAAGATTCAAAGAACCACCACGACATTCATTTGTGCCAAAGACTATCCAGTCTGGAAAAAGGTTATTCATACATTCAGAAGACTGACTCTGCTGGCATATGTACATGTTTGTATTTGAAATTTCTAGATTGACAGCCCTTCAAAACCAATTGCCTTCTCTTGGGACAGGAACATGAACCTTTATTTCTCTTTGATTTGAGAACTGACACCACCGTGATCTCCATCATGAGCCTAGCAATATTGTGTTGTTCTTTACAGGCAGGACTGACTGCTTGAGTTGAATGACTACATGGTGACCTTGGGGGACCCGCAGGGGTTGTGTGTGTGTGTGTTTGGTTTTTAAATTCATCTCCTCCATGTTGTGGGGGAAGAAGCCTGTAGACATTACATGATCCATGTGGATTTAAATGACAGTTGATTTCAGCAGCATCTTACATTTTTCAACACAGATTTATGAACTGTTGAGGCTTAGTACAAGTTTGGGGATTTTTTTAGATCAAAAGATCAGGACACAAAATGTGCAATGAAGAAACAAAACCATCCCCCGTATAGACCAAGAAGCACCACTACATACCAGATTCCCCTGACAAAGGTGTCTTTAGCATGAGTCCAGAAAATGGACACTCCAAACTGCGCATATTCTTCAAGACAGGCAGGCATCTGCCAGGGTCAAAAGTCTGTCTTCTCTCATGATGAATTGCAATGGAGCACAGCAGTCATTGCAAGTTCAGTGAAAAGGGAGGCTGCATGTGAAATACTGCTCAATGGAGGGGCATCAGAAAGACTGAACGAACTAAAGCTGGCAGGTTCCTCATGGCTTGTGCCTCCAGCCCATGGTTCTGCTTCTGCTCTACCTAGTTCCCTGCTGCAATGCTGGGCAGAAGCAGCTCATCTAGGTACAAGGCTTCCCTTGTACACTGGGAGCCTTACAGCTGTATTTAAGAAGGCAGAATTATTATCTCCCATTGCTAGACAGATTTAAAACCCCCCAAAGACTGAGGTTCTCAGAACCACATGTATAATTTTAAAATCCCTAATGATGGAGAATCTGAAACTCAGGAGGCCCCAAGTCCAATTCCAAGACAAATTTGAGCACTTGTGACAGAGACAGATGAGTTACATCCATTCATGGAAAGAAAAACAATTTTATGATCATGCAACTGAATTGTTTCTAATTAATTCATGACCTATATTTCATACTGCTGAAGCAGGGTCTGAGACACACTAGAAAAAAATCCTTCATGTGGCACATGCTAACAGTGGCAAGGGTGCCAACTCATTGATTCTATTATTAACAAGTTTTCTTGAGTTTGTAACTGATCTCTTAATGTCATTCTCTTGTTCCTGGACACACGTAATGAGTTGTTAGTACAGCATCAGGAAGCAGCAAGGGTCAGGTGCCCCCTGCAGCCCAGGAGCTGAGGGTACCACAGGGCTGGCAGTGAGGGAGCAGGGTAGGGCAGACCCTGAGATCAGGGCCAGGTTTAACCAAAGGTCAAGCTCACCAGGCAAGTTTGTGGTGATGAGGCAGATCCAAGGTCAAGCAGGGCAGTTGATCCGCAAGTCAGCATCTGTATTGGGTACAGTGATGAACGGGCAGGTCTGTGGTGATGAGGAAAGGCCACAGTTAAGGTCAAGCTGGAAAGTTAGCTTGTGGTCTGGATAAACAGGGCCCATGGCCAGGCACGGGCATGGCTGCAGCTGAGCTAGAAACCAGCACTCCTACTACACAGCCTAGGGTTGAGCTGAAATGGGGCTCCTGGACAGGGGTGGGGTGGTGGGGAGGCCCCAGGTGAGGCTGGTCAGGGCCATTAATGCTTATATGCCCTGATATATAGATGCACTGTGTTTTCAAGTTTTCTTTGTAAATAAATGCCATGAAGAGTGCCATACATTTGCCTGCCACATAGAGCAGGACTTTAATGTTACATAAATAATAACCTGATGCTACAAACCCTTGTATATGTCATTGAGATCTTATTACAGCCTGGGTAAAGGATGCTGGGTGTTTGCACTGATGAGGCTATTTCAGTATGACAAGCTGCACTAAGTGGGCTCAGATTTGCATCAGTGGAGTGTATTTGCATATTGCACTGCCAGGGAAAAGAAAACCTTCCATATTGCAAGAGTTTGCCACACACAGAAATGCCGCTGCAAACATCTGAGTATGTGAGCAGTTCCAATGAAGGCAATACTCTGTGAAAGTGCTGTGTTGGTCCTAGAAAGGCTAAATTAAAGGGTCTGTGATATTCCCAGTTTCTTGGATGCTCACTGGAAAACTTGTCCGTATACTTTCAGGACTTCTTGCAATATCCATTGCCTTTTGATTTTATAAAATTGCACATGGAAAAAGAGTGGCAGATATTTATGGCTGTGAGAATTCAAATAATCTTTTGGAAGAATTGTTATTAGAGCCAACCTTAACTACAGCCAAATATTCCCATTCTCTTTCACTTCAATCCTTGATATATGCTTTCCTGTTGAAAGGCAGTCCATATTTCCATTCTATACAACAACACTTTTTTCCATCAGCTGCCGATTTCTGATTTTTTTTTTCAGTTCAGATTTTTTTCTATTTCATGTTTTTAAGAAGGACAGAAGAAGCCAAAAATGTATCTTATTTTCCATTCTATGTTGTATTTTGCAGTTGTGTCTTAAAATTCTTCCATAAGTCCAACACAATCTTATTCCTAAATTAATACAATAATTTGAGGCCAGGACCTTGAAAAGCTGGCACCACATTTAAAAATCTAAGATGACAACTTTTATATTAAAAACCAAATGACTGCATATCTACATAAAACTGTAGACACATGCTCATACATGCATATGCACACATACTTTTAGTGTAGTGATATGTTATAATGGGTTTATATATAGGCTATTAAAATAATGTAAATGAACAACACAAAGCAGATTACCAGCAAAAAGTGCAGTAACAAGATTAAGACCAAAATTATAATCCCCAAGTAAATTGAGAAGAGTCATAACATGAACAATTTCATTCTGCTCCTATGATATTTGTGTTCACTAATTTATCTACAAAAGCTGTTTGGGGGAGCAGGGAGAGATCCTAAGGGTCCAAGATTTTTTTCTCCAGATTCAAGCTGGGTCTTGTTTGGTTGAAGTGGAAATGCACCTTTTGCAACAAGTGCCGAGTCTGAACAAGAGACTCACCATGTCCATTCAAACAGCAACTCTGTCAGAGATACCAATGGGGGAAAGTCCTTCAGGGATTATGTCATGCCCTGGAATTTAAGCAGAACCTCCAATAGACACTGATAGCCCAGTACAACTGCTCAGCTCTCCCTAGGCCATCCTGCAAATAGAGCAAACAGTACGAACCTTCTTCAGAGAAGCACGATGCAGTTTAGCAGGGCAGTGCTGGTGCACAACAAAGCATTACCTTCAGGCAAGTTAGTGGGAAGGAATTAATAAAAAAAGTTAATCATAAAGTGAGAATGCAACAGTAACAAAAATGAAAGTGATTGTAAACTGTGTTAATGCATGGATAATTCATGTAGTAAATAGAACAGAAGAGAAGGCATGCAAAACATTGCTTTGGTGAATGGTGTAGGAAAACCTGTCAGCAATAGATGTCAAATATATCCTTTGTAGCTTCACTGAGGTATTTTGCAGCGAAACAATCAAATATGCAGATCCTAATTATGGGACAAGAATCTTTTTGTAGTTTGGTGCTAGGAGTTCCCTGGCAGTTTGCTTTGTGACACTCAATTTTTGTGCTGTACTAGGACTGGCTGAGAGCTCAGAGCCCAAGATCCCAGTCCAGTTGCTAAGTGAGTTTATGTAGCTCAGAGTACAGGAGCAGCTCTGTACCCCTGCTACACAGATGCAGTGAAATTGCTTTTCTACTTACACTGTGCACATACAGAAAGAATTTGGTGTTTTGGTTTTTTTTTTTTTTTAATTCTTGTTCAGCTGTAACAATGTGCTTCATTTCTGGCTGTTCAGCTTCTGTGGTTTAATATTTATGACTCTGGCCTTGGACTTCCCAGGTGGTCATCCCTCTCACATTGTGCTTAGGGCCAGGGTCCTCTCCATGCTGTGTCAACCAGAATGTTCACCAGCAGGTGCTGAGTAGCCTCCTGATTTCCTCAGGCTCCATAGGGTTGGAAAAACCATTTGCTGGACCACCAGGCAACAAGCAGCAGTTATATCTGGCAAGCCTACATCCAAAAGGGAAGATTATGGGTTTTAAAGCCATCAGGGACCATTCCACATGACATAGCAACTTTCCAACTTATTCCTCCGTGCTTCAGCAAGAGCAAACACAGAGAGACACAAGGGCTGTCAAATGGCCCTGAGAGCATCCCCCCTTCTGGCTGTTTGGCTGCCTGGGCTCAGGGCCAACTTGGAGCTGGCGCAGCTGAGAGCTGCCCCACCTCCTTTGCTGGCCTTGGAGGCAGCGCTGCAGGGAGGAGGCCTCAGCCAGGGCTGATACCACTTCCTGCGGGACCTGCTTTTAAGCTAAGCCTCTTCCATTTGGCCCCCATCTGAGCTAAAGCTCCTGCTATGTTACAGCCATGCCTGTCCCTGGCTTTGGGCCTATTGCTCTGGACATAGACCCTGAACTGCAGCTGACTTCCAGCCCGATCTCAGACTGGCCTTATCACCATGATCCTGCCTGGTGCTTGCTGGGCTGTGCCTGGTCCTCATTACCCTCACTGGACCTGCTTTGCTTGCCTCACTTGGGGGCTGTGGGACTGGTGAGACTCCTGCCCTGCCAGCTGTGTTACTGTGCTCAGCTCCCGGCTCACTTTCCCTTGCAGAGAGCCAGCTCTCGCTGCTCCCTGACAGGCTGTTCCTCTCAAAATCTCCACAGTTTTTAAAGACTGATGATCTCGGCAAAAACATCAACCCTTTTTCCTTCACAGAAGAACAGAAATGGTGGATTCAGCCAGGAATCAAATCTACCACTTACACTACTGAACCACAGCAGGAGCAAAATTAACAGTCTTGCATTGTTTCCCCTCTCTCAGTGATGACAGGGCTAGAAACTTTGGGAACTCTTTTTCTTAGTCCTCCAGCCTTTCTATACCCAAAGAATAGAGACATCGTGGAAATAAATGCCATTAATTCACAAGTAGAAGAAAACAACTTGTGTGAGCAGTGGCACTTAGAACTCTTGGAGTCCAGTGGATATTTCAGTTATGTGCCTTTCTGTCCTTAGCTGCAACTTGTATCACACTGGCACCACAAAGAGAATCACTGCACCAGCAAGTGTCATGAGACTAAAAAGATATATAAAAAAATCCTCTTTAGCAGTAGGTCAGAGGGAGTCCAGGGAAGCTGTGGTCAACATGTCAGGATGCTCTTTTCTTCTTCCCCTGTATTCTTCTCCTGCCTTCCTCCCCCTGCCCCAGCTGATTTAGCTGAAGGCTTGGGCCCTGCTCCTGGAAGAAGTCTTTTTGTGCCTATTGCTAAACTCCCGCAGCAGCTGCTCAGACCTTTTCCTACCAATGTGTTGTGATGCAGTCATGATTTTACCACAAAAGTCGTGTTTGCTTGCCATGAACTCCGAAGAGTTCAACACTGATTAGGAAGGAAGGAAGGCTGGCTGGCAGGCAGGCAGCATTACTGACTAAGCCTGGTTTCCTTAGGAACTCAGCCTAAAAGAGCAAGAAAGTAAGAGCATGTGTGTTCTGGTAGGCAGTGAATAATCCATTAAAACTCTTAATTAAAAATTTAAACATGTGTTTGCTAATTACATCACCCTTCTCCTGCCCTCAAAAAGCAGCAAATGAGCATAGCTGCACACCTGCCTGTGTGTTTATTTCCTTAGGATGCTGCTCACTTGCTCAGCAACCCAAATACCAGTTCAGGTAGCAGCTGCCATTGTAAAAACATTCTGGGGAAGAGTGATGGCAAATATTTTCTTTTTGGTAATGAATGGCAAAACTTCTCACAGAAATCCTGCTCACTGTTGCTGCATGCCCTGAATTTGTTGATGTTTTTCATATATCAATCCTGATACTATAGTTCTCATCTCTCAGGCAGGGCTATTTAATGCCAGCAATGCACATTCTGCTGGCCAGCCACCTGAAGACCTGTGAAAAGAGGTGGGGTAAATGGTTTAAAAAGTAGGCTGTAAGGATGTGAAAATGAACATGGACATTGTAAACTCAAAAATGGCAGAGAAGGATCTGCCAAGGCTCTAGACCCTCTGGAGATTCTCAGTCCCGCAGGGATAGTGTGGTGCTCCACATTTCAAGCACACATGGGGTAAGGAGCCTCAGCATGGTAAAGGGACAGCTCAGACTAACTGTTGTCCATGCAAATGGGCACTCATAGCAAATGAAACTTGCTTCTCCCTCCGTAAGTTACCCTGCAGTGAATCTCCTCCAGTATATGTAGCCTCCTCAGCTGCTCTGAGTTGGCTGCATTGCAGCCACTTGACATAGGGCCACTTGACATTAGGCCACAGCCTCTGAGTTGGGAATGCTGTTTTATTCACTGCCTAGAGGAGTACCATCATGTTCAACATTGCTGTTGCTATTTATTACAGTCATTAATTTGGCAGGAATTAACCAAATTCTGGCAGGTAGCGTATGTCTCTGTAAATTAGCATAACTGTGCTGAGCTGTAGTAGGTACACTGGGTGGAAAATCAATTCCCTGATTTTAGGCTCCTGGCAAAACAGGCAGAGGCCAGAGCAGGAGGGCATGTGTGTCCACTGGCACATATATGGTCACTCTCACCAGATGTTCATCCAATATGCTCTCCTCAAGAACTGCCTTTACACTGTGGTCCTACCACAGCCTGCTGAACCTCTTGGGAAAGGATGTGGGATTTGGATGTGGATCCAGCTGGGATGTGGGTTTGTTTCCTTAGGGGCACTGAGAGCCACACTGGTACTGCTCAAGGCCTTCTCCAACTCGACCTAGAAAAGACTCAACAGACCGTAAGAAACTCTGAACCCCTAAGCCCCGACACTGTGTGTGGCTAACAAAGCACTGCCTCAAGACTGTGAATGACCCTATAAGATTATCTTTAAAGTGATATTTTAATGCATTCACTGACTGTTTTAAAGCTTCACAGGCGATGTCTTGAGATGACATACTGGAAAAGGCTTCATTATCCTCAGGGGTACAGCCAAGGAGACAGTTGCCCTACTGCTGAGTTTCCCCACGTTGAGGTCACATCCATCTAAGATGGCTGGAGTCAGGCAACTCAGCTCAGGGGCTGCCAGAATCACTGAATGATTTTTCATGTCAGGTGAAGCCTCTGTTATTGCAGGGTGAAGAAACTAACTGGTCCTTCCTTAAAAAAAAATAAATTGGTTATTTGTTAAAATCTGAGGTATATGTAGATTTAGGATGCCATGTGGCAAACCTAGGGGCATATGAAATCCCAAGAAAGGCCATGAAGTTAATTGGCTCTAGTCAGAAATATTGGGCCCAGCAAGCCTGGGCTCTCGTCACAGAGGAGGGAGCCCAGGCCTGAAATTCAAAAATTGGCCTGTCTTTATAGGGTGTCAGCTCCCAGTCCCAGGGCTTGGTCACTCTCTGAAATCCCAAGCTTGTCTCTGCTCCTTTTGCCTTTTCCTAACTTGCCAGGAGGGTGACATGAGCATCTGTGCAGTTCAGTGGCAAGACCCTGCTGTATTGCGCTGCCCTGCTATGTGGGGGTTATGGTCAGAGTGCTGGGAGGAGAGAGTGGTTCGTGCTGTGGTGGCTGTTTGATGTGGACTCATCTGCTCCAGTAAATGATCACAGGTCATTCTCATGGGTAACGTTCACTCTGCTGACCAGGTGCCAGGCTGAGCTTTCTATATTGTTTTTGCCCGCCACCCCCACCCCCCCCGAAGACTGTAGTAGCAGAGCCGTTGAGGACCTGCTGTTGCATTTACCCGGTATGTAATCTCCAGCCCAGACTGGATGGCACGGAGTGAAGCAGTGTGGTGGGGTGAGCCAGTGCATGTAGTCACAGGGTCTGGGTTTCTGTGGGTCAGTGTCACTACCCTTTGTGCTGCAGTGGTGGAGGAGAAGCACCCAAGGCTTACACCAAAACCTGTTCAAACTGGGAGTGGGAGGATGTGTCTGCAGCTGGGCTCCCCAAACAAGGCTCAATTACTTTCCATTTGTGTAGAGAATGGGTGCATTTCATCCAGAAACAGTAACAACCAAAAAGTCATTTCACTAAGTAGCAAGATCATCCACCACTTGGGAGTAGCTAGAACTATTTACAAAATGTTTTCATACTTCAGCAAGGAAGAAGCTGCATATTTCTGACTGGAGCAGAAGGCAATCCTATAATAATGCCTCATCTTACCAATCATTCCAAATTATTCACATGAAAGATCCTGCTTTCTCCCTTGGACTTTAATGAAGCTCCTGTTGAACCAATTATTCACTAGCTATTCATGTATTGTCAGAAAGCAAATCGCAGAAGCTTTGTCATTAGAAATAAGACATGATTGGCAAGGCACATGGCTTTGGGGTGGGTTTTCTTCTTCTGCTTTTTTGCTCTAAAGCCATAGGTTTTAGCTGGCAATTTCCACTGCTATAATCTGATGGAAAGTGATAAAACGCATCAGACTGCAGTACTCAAATGAGAAAACACTCCAGATTAGTACGAATATAATTATGTTTTTCATGACATTGATTTTTTATTTTCTAACTAATAAAAGTAAACAACTGTGGGGGGGGGGGGGGACGGGAGTGCAAAAACCCAACATTTAGACTTTAGTGAGATAATTAACTCAGCAATTAAACATATTTTGTATTCAGCATTTGTCCTCCATAGCACACAGCATATGTGACGTTTGTCCTTTATTCAAATTCTTGCTTCTTGCAATCTTTTTTGTCAGCAGGAGTGGCAGCCAGCGACAGTCCTGTATGAAGGCCCACTTCTGTGGTGCTTTACTTTGGAAGATTAATATTCACAGCTATGGTTTGAAGGCAAGAGGCAGCGAAAAAATCATTAAGCTGAGCTAAAGGAGCAGAATTGAGAAGCAAGAGACCTGTGCAACAGGCATTTGTGTCTGTTTTCTTTTTGCCAGTAGTGTTTGGAGGGGAAGTAAACCAAGCCCCTTGTGATCCTGGCTGCTCTATGTACTACTCAACTCTATCCAGCAGCAACATGGGGCTGCAATGTCAAATGCCCTGTGCTCTGATCCCATTCGATATCACAGCATCAGGATGGGCTAGCACATGGGCAGGATACGTCCAAGGAAAATTAAAGGACAAGAATTGAAGACAATTAAAGAGGCTAGCCCTTTGGTAGGGCTGCCTGCTGGTTCAACAGAGTTGATTTCTCACTACAGCATGAAACATGGGAAGAGGCATAAGCAACAATGGATCATTAGAAATCTCACTGGCCTTTTTTAGCACAGAGTAGTTCTTGCATCGTCAGTTCAGCAAGGTGTGAGTGAGTCTTCAGGGAAGCTGATTGTCTCAGAAGGTATGAACTATGATACAGGAGAGATGTCCTCCACATCACTGCCCCATCTTCATCTCTTTTAGAAAAATGAGGTCATTAGTAAAAAGTTATAAGTCTAGGATAAATAAAACATGCTACTTGAGACTTTATAGGCAGGATCAAGAGGGACAAGCAAACACTGTGTCAGGCAGAGGTGTGCAGATATGTCATGCAAAGGATGACACAGTACTTCTACGTGTCAGCCCAAACTGCAAAGCTGTAGCTGATACTGTGCAAGTTAATACCCAAGCACACTACAGTTTATCTTTTTCCTTTGAGACAACAATATGTGAGGCTTCTTTTCCTTCTTTTCTTGAGGGCAGAACTCTGAGCCTCAGGGAAACTCAAATATCTTCCTACTCTGCAAGATTCCCATGGCCCAATTTAAGCTGCTGCTGCTGCTGCCAGGGGGTAGAAGGGCTAACTTCTGAGCTGGCATAAATTTCTATAGTAAACATACTATGACAAGTCATTCCAAATTAATTTCTTCCTTTCCCAAGCTGAATTTATCAGGTTATGTAGTAAAATCTTGTTTCTTGCTTTGTCCTGAGACACTGTGGTGCATAGTAAACATCAAGCCTCAAGAGGCTGTCTCACTGCTAATTTTAGGTAATGAAATGTATCATGTATGTATTCATGATACGTACAAATCACCATGTATCTGGAGCACAGCTTTCCCTAAATCCAGGGTGTTCATCTTGTGAAATCTTGTGGCCATTTACAGAATGCAAAAGTTGCACTGCTAAATGCTTTTCACTATCAGACATAAAATGCGTTTGCTATTGTACTGACCTTGGGAGATGAATAGGAAAGTGCTTTGTCCTTACCCTGCAAGACAGCCACAGCAGCTGGCTATGCTTTAGGACAGGCTAGACTAAAATAGGTCTGTCTGTGTGATAGATAGGTTGATAGAAGAACCCTGGAAATTCTGCAAGTTATTTGAGTGCCATTAATAGCCCCACCAATAGATGATATCCCTGAAAATGAATCCCAAAGCTGGATCAATGATTTCATTCATAATTCACTGATCCACAGATATGACAACAATCTAATTTTTTGGAAAACCTATTGTGATTGGTAACTGCTTCACGCCTTAAAAAACCCCAAACCTACTCTTTTTATGAAGCTAACTGGGACAGGAGGTGTGTTTGTGGGGAAATATTTCAGGAGAGAGATAAATCCTATGGAAACAAAAGGTTGTGTAGGAAGTACTGCCCAAACAGCAGATGAGCAATGGGGTTTTGTGCAATATCTACCACAAGTATTAATATGAAGAGGAGAAATCAGAAGAATCATCATTAACTTGCAATCCAAATAATTTTAAGAAACTGAGATCAAGGTAATTTAAACATTTTGTTGATGGTTATAGATTTTGCTGCTTTATTTGCCTGTTTGTTATTTATTTTCCCTCCTCTTGCCTTCCTGTGAAAAGTGCAATACCAACAAACGGAAAAGGACAGGGAAGAGCAGTCCCCCTCTCTGCTCCCACTTTAGATGGCTAACAGCCTTTAAGTAGTTAGGTCCCATCCTACCTTGTCTCTAGAGCCAGGAGAGGTGCCTGCAGAGCATTTCAGGAGTTGTTGCTCAGCTCCCTGCTCTAACTTGTCCTCTGGAGGCACACTCTCCAGTGGCTACACAGGGAGCCTGGAGAGCATGGCCTTCTAATCGCTTACATTTGGTACTTACCATCACAAAGAACAGCCAGCAAATACACAGGGAATAGGGAACGTGACTATTCCCAAGGACTTAAAAGTAGGTACGTTCAAAACAGAGCAATTTTTAAGTACAGTGAAGTGTTACTTCTAGAATGAACAGGAAAAATAATATGTAGAATGAGAGGTGATTTTCAAGCCGAATCTATTTCTTGAAATAGTCTCTCATATGCTGTTATTGTTCGACTGTAATGCTTCTCTTAGGGCAATATTTTACACCGATGTTAACGTCTCCATGGCACCATAGACAGGAAGGGCTTCTAAACACACAATTTCTCTCACACTCAGTTCAGGAGCTCTTCCATTTTTCTATGCATTTATGCTGCATCACTGACTTGAGATATTTGATCCAGAATAATGATAATGCTTTGCTTTTCTTCATTCCATCCTTTCCTCAATCTCCTTTGCAAACATTGATAGGGAGTAATAGGGCCTCAGGAGGCAGAAAGCCCAGGCAAAGCTTACCTGGCAAAGGTAGGACTAGAAGACAGACATACTTGATCCTTCTCTCATTTGAGAAGCAGCTCAGGTTAACATGGCTCTAAACTTTGGAGATGATCTGCCTGCTAAGCTATAGCACATTTATGATTTGCGGGTTTCTAGTCTGACTTGGCTTCATTTTTTAACTTTTCATTTTCTTTTTAGGGAACCAAACTCTTCACTGGGCTTGGCAGCTGATGGCTATTAACTGTCACACTCCAATAACCAAGGGATAGTTAGAACAGCATTAAATATTTGCACTGTGCAGCAAGGCTATACTTCATCTCAGTACACATGAATCCCATGCTCTTTTTACACTGGAAGAAAACCCACCTTATTGCTATTCAAATCTATCTGTCTGTCTCTCTTCCCATACTGTCATTATGCATGCAAGGCCTGTCAGTGCCATTGACACAAAACCCCCCCTCTCACTTTATGCCAACACCAGTGACACCTGAAAAAAACCCAAGACACAAAAGAATTACTGCTTTAAAAAATTTTGTTTATTTGGCCTTCATTTTCTGATAAAGTCGCTTATTCCATGTCTTTATAGAAGTATTTCTCCTGCCCTGCAAGGGTGCATTGTTTTCTCTCACAGGAACAGCTTATAGATAATTCTGTATGAAAAGTGGGTTTTGATAACTGAGGTTTGTCCATTTTGTATGTCCCTGGTTAAATTGTGAAGCTTTGTTTTGAGCACATTTTTTTTCCCCTCATCATCTTAACTGCCATTTTGAGCCTAATCTTTTAGGAAGTATCCTACAGAGGCACTCCTTGTGCTCTGCTTTTAAAAAGCAAAATTTATTTTGGCCTCTGCAGGAAGCATTTAAAGCACATAATGAATAATGTTTGACACAGGAGTCAGTTAGCAGTCATTTTAGATTAACAACACTGCTCAGAAAAAAAACCTTGCAGAGGATTAGACCAAGGGAAAGATGCTTAGGCAATAACCTATGAGCCAGTTGGTTGCTGAACTATTCACAGTAGACATAACTATCTCCGAAGGTCTTAAGTGTGAGAATTATCTCCAGGAAGAGAACAATGAGTTAGTGAGATATAAAACAATAGGCTCATGCTCTAATACAAGCAGTTAGCACCGCACATGTTCACTTCTCATTTAATCTGCAAGACTTTCAGACAGTAGCAGTTGGTGCCCAAATTAAGACTTCCTCTCTCCCTTTGATCTTATGTAAAAACTAATGAATTGTGTAATCTCCAACACCTCTGAAATCCCGCTGGTTAAAGGGAAACTATCCCATGCTTGCCTCAATTCACTAAATGGGAGCTATATTTAACAGCAGGCTAATCACATGATCGCTGAAAAGGAACAGCACAAGGATCTGTAATCCTAATGCTCTAGAGCTGTGATTGCTATAAATCCTTTGCAGAATGATTTCCTTTAAATCCCAAACATGTCATCACACTTTTAATTAACATTTCTTTACGAAAACTGTGGATAAGACCCTTTAAATTAAAGATTTTTCCCAGGCTTGTCATCTTCAAACAGTGCGCATTTCTATTGTCATTTTCATGTAGCATATTTTACTTCACTTTATAAGTAAACCTTTTTTTCTTTCCTTTCCCCTCCCTTGCCTTCCCTTCCTTAACCCTCAAACAAGTAGTAAGAGCTAGCACTACCTTTTAAGGGTAAACAAATAGCTTTAAATTAGTTCATGTACAAAAGGGAAAATTCAAATAATCAAAAGACCAGCAAGGAGTACAGGCAGAGATGTGGCTGATACTGCCCTACGTGACTTCTTACCACCTTCATCTCTTGAGTTTACCATCTAATTGAGCTTACTATCTTCTTTACAGAGAGAAAGAGATTGAGAAAGGAAAGTGATCTGTCCAAAGTAACAAAGTGGATCACCTGAAGAAATGGAAACACATCCTTTATTTCCCGATTCCCAGCTCTTAATTCTTCTCAGCTATTTAGCATGTGGCTTTCTGAATACCAGGCCTATTTCCTTGCCTGCTGATCTCAGCAGTATTGCTACCCACTTAGGTGGTACTAAAACAAGCCTAAAATGCAGGATGCTGGGCACAGGTTATGCAGTCTTATTTCCAGCAAAAGGGAAGAGTTTTATCTGAGTGAGGGTGATATGCTTGGGCTGGTGGCTAGTGAGAAATGGATTTCCAATATTTGTTTTCCTGAAAGTAACCCAGGTAAGAACTCTGGGTTTGAATGATGACTCAAGTTCAGTGACAGACTCACTTCAGTTATCCCATCTGGGATTTGAGACAGTGTCACATGTCACTGGCAGACAACTCTTTCAATGATGTTTTTCAGGAAGCCCAGTTTTGTAATGTGCCTCTGTGTGGAATAAGCTGGTAGAGGACCAAAGAGAGAGGAAGAATATTTGTGAGAGAGAATATTAAGGATGGCACCATTATCCATCATATAGATAAAAACCCCCTTCAGCAGTGAGAAGCAGGAAAGAAATACAGATCCTGAAAATAATCCAGAATGAAATTGTCAGGCAATTTGACAGCACAAATTGAAATTATTTAGCATGATTTGGCAATACATTTCTAAGTAGCTATATATCACGCAAGAATATCCATTGACAGATATTGGAGAAATAATGAATGGATAAATAGAGCAGGTCAGACTCTTATGCCCTTCCATGAATTGGGTAGTAGTTTTTAGCTTAGCTGCTCACACCGGCTTCAAATTATGCTTTGTAGCTGACACTCAGAGCCAAATGTCAGGAGCCCAAGCTCACCAAACACGTCAGTGGAGAAGCTCAGAACAGAACCTCTGACTTGACTTTCTTCCAGCTTGAATTACAAACAAGGAATAGCCTAGAGAAAGAAAGAACCAACCCCCACTATGACTACCTTCCTTTACATAGCCTTCCTTCCTTTACAGTAGTTATGCTGTCTTGTAGTTTCACTGATACAGTAAAGAATGTTTACATATTTATATTCTGTTTTAAATGGGCCATAATTATCTGGCCAGGACATTGATAAAGTTGTTTCAAAAGGAATGGAAACTGTGACAGATGCAGAGCAAAGGGAACAGTAAATTTAACTACTAGACCATTGGGTTTTTCCTTACTGACAGCCAAATTCATGCAGTAAGCATGGTGTGGCATATGTGACCATACATTAAAGCAGGGATTGCAACAAATCCTTCCTCAGCCTGTCAGCTTCCCTTGATTAAAATATATTGCATGGAAACATCAATTAATAATTAACCATGAGATGTAAAAAATAACATTCTTCTGATCAACCCATAAAGCCTGAAGACCATGCACACTGTAGCTTCTTTCAGTTTTGTTTGCAGTTCCATTTTCACTCCAGTATATTAATTCCTGTTCCTCTCTCCTGTGTTAGAACATGAGAAATGTAAAGTGCAAAACTCTTTTGAGAGTAGCACTATGAAGAAACCAGACATTCATATCTGCACAAAGCTGTTCATGAGTAGGTCCACACATAGACAAGGCCTGTACATGCAACCTTTTTCAGACAGAAACTGTGAGCCTGAGTCCTTGAAGAACCGATGGTACTTACGACGTGGTGACCTGTGCTTGCAACAATGGAGTTCCATGGCCCCATGAAGATTTTCAGAAGTGGCTGGTATGAAGTTTCTGGATGTACTTGCAGGGATCCCACCAGTTGACCCCTAAGACGACAGAGCCTGTTGTCCAATGTATCAGACTGGATACTGGGCCAAACAAAGGAATCGGGGTCATATCCTTGATTTTTCCCCTTGCTTTTTGCAGTACACAAACTGTAATAACAACATTCAATCTCTGTGCATCCCTTGTTCCATGCAATGCAGTAAAGTGCAAAGCCCGCACTGACTTAACATTCTTTGATGAACCCATGCCATTAATTTTTCATCTCTCCTGTGGTATAAATGCCAAACTGTTGTTCCTTCCCTTCCTTACTGCTGAGATCACCCTTGAACACCCACCTGCACACTGAAAGTCACATAGAAAATGCTGAGATCTAGCATGTACTGTGTGTTAAGCACCCACTTCCTGTTCCCATTTCAGTATGATATGTGGAGGAAAGCTGGACACATACCAATACAAAACTGGGAGTTACTGTATGACAATTTTTTATTTATCAGTATCAAATTACATAGCAAAGTAATGAATGCAGTGTCAGATCACCTCTTTGAATACTGTAAATACAAACAAAATCCACCATATTGCTTAGTTATCCAAAGTAAATTAAAAGTTTAAAAATGTGCGTTTCAGAGATTGTTTGGCATATCCTGTCAATATATCCTGCATAAATATTTCTGTACCTCATTTTCACTATGTGTACCTTAATTAAATACAGCCTCTAGAAACCTCACATGGAAGAGATAGGCTCTATCTGTATGTTTATGATCATCATCAACTCATGCATCTGCCCTGAAATCACTGAAAGTACCTATCTGCCAGCTCACCTGACAGATGAATGTGACTGTACGTAGAGTGGCCAGACCCTGCTCTCACATAGTGCCAGACCCAAAGCTACTGGCATCAGTGCAAGACGACTGAATGCATGACATCAGCTTTGGATCCGGTCCTTGAATTACTGACAACATAGCTATTCACTTTCATGGAAGCTGGGCTGGATGTGATGGCCAGATCTTGTACACTCAAGTATGTAAGGAAATTCTTGGGACATTTACACCACTCTTTACTATAGTGTGACTCCACTATATAGAAAGAACAATTCCTGGTTTATAACGTTAAGTGACAAATAAAGTCAGGTCTGTTTATTTCACGTAAGTTGAGTAGGATTTGGCCAGAGCTGGATACAAACTAGATAATTCAACAGAAGTATTATACTGGTGTTAATCAGCAGTATCATTTACATGGGACTACCATATAAACTGTGTAAATAGAACAATTTTTCCTGATGGATGAGAGAATAAGCTTCACTTAGCACTGGTTCCAAAAGGTAAGACTACTGAGACAGTGTAGTGGTATGAAAAGGAAAACACCATAGAAATATATATTTTGTTTAGAATACAATGAGCAGAAGTACAGAAGCGTTGATGCAGGTAATTGGAAAGGTGAGGAAAGGGAAGGAGGAAAAATTTAGGCAGCAATCCCATGGCAACATGGGAGTTACTCTTGATCCCTCCAATTCACCAGTATCAGTGGAAGTCAGGCTTCTCTGGGAAGGTGCAACCTGAACGCTTGATAATTACACTGGCTGCATAATGTCCAGCCCGGATGCACTCGGTCACTGGCCGGTCATAGACGAGCTGTGAGAGAAAGCCTGCGGAACAAAGTGGGAGAGAAAGAGATGGAAGAAAATGGTTAGACTAGTTTTTCTGAGTGTATCAGTTTGTCACAGGGCAAAGCACTGAAATACTGGCCCAATTGTATGTACACAGGTAGCCGGGCTACTTTAAATTTAGTATTGCGCTTGAGTGACCTGCTGAGTTGGAGTGCTGCTGCTGTTATTTCTACCTGAAGTCTCCATTTGGTAGCTTCAAGTAAATTAAATGTTATCAAGACTGATCTCTATTAGTGCCCTCAAAATTATTTTACCAGAGTTCTTGCTCTCTTTTCCAGAGAGAACCCATTATTCCTCAAATACCATTTTAAAAACAAAGCAGCAGTTTTCTCTGCTGAAGAGAGCTCCTTTTGTTTGTACTGGCTACAGCTACAGCCCCACACAACTGTCCCTCTGCAAGCTTTTCGCAAAAAAAGAGGAAGGCATATAACAATTAAACTTTATCTATATTTACAGTTACAGGTGTTCACAATGAAAAGCAGGTGAGATATTTTTACTTGATGAGGAAAGGTAGATGACATCTGTTGCCCTTTATTACAGGAAATTTAACCTAAGACTTTGGAAACAGGGTACCTCTTAGCATGTGTAGACACCTACGTAAACAGCAAACTGTGTGGAGAACCAAGCAGCTCTCAGAATCAGGGCACTTGGTTAACTGCTTTAGCTAACAAAGCCCTAGAATGCATGGCTTAGAAAACCAGAAATCACTGGGACCTGAGTGTTTTGAAAACCAGAGCACCTCTTTAAATTAATATAAGCAGGGAGTCCTAAAAAGGAGATTATTCATAGGTACTTGAAAAAATTAAGTACAAGTGGCATCAGAAATTTTGATGGCATCAAAATGCCACCATCATTTGGTGGCATCAGAAATGAGTCCCTCATTTCTGAAACATTTTGTCTTGGCTGAAACTATTGTGATCGAAAGCATGACAGAACTTATGGCAGAGGTGAAATGTGTATTTTAAATTTGGAAGAGGTTTTCAAGATGTGAAAAGTAAACTTAGTATCTTATAATTTAAAACTCCACTCTGTTATTCTAGAGGTAGTATTTTATTCACTTTTATCCTGTTTTTAATATGTTTCAGATGTATCTCTCTTCCTTATCCAATCACAGAAGGAAAGTGAGACTTGCCCAGGACAAATCAGAATTCTAGCAAGCTGAAACATGTTCTTTTTAAAGCTTTCATCCACCATTTCAAGTTCCTGTGTCATGCTCTGACAGGCCTTGGACCTTGACAGTACAAATCTAGTCTTGAAACCATGTCTCTTGTATGTACTATGTAGCTCATAGGTACCAATTTCTGACATATTACAAATTTTGATTCAAAGATTATATGTTTTGCTAGCTGGCTTTCAAATACACTTTCTCTGTTCAGCTTGGTTACTATTGAAACAAAGACTCTACATCATATCGTGATGCTCTCTTTTAACCTGTGCTCCTTTTCTAAGTATTTCCTTCTGTGGCACATTAGAGCATATTTTTTAGAAGATGATAAAAGTATTTTATCCTTTGCAATAATGTCTGCTCCTTGAAGATTAAAAATCATGTAAAACATGAAAAATAAGGTTAGATTAAAGAAGGATAATACTGGTGAGCAAAAGACCCCATCTTCATGAATTACCAAGATCTATCTTGGCTTCTTGGTCATGACTGATAGTGAAAAGAAGCCTAGTTGATGTATAGTTTTCTCTAAACTGCACTGAATGGTGGAAGAGTTTGAAACTACTAAATCTATAAATCAAGTCCTTTTCACTGGAATAGGGAGGCCATAAAAAGTAGGCATTTTAGTTGACAACGAGTAGAAAACTCGTATATCTCTGACATCAATACTTTTCTATAGAACTAGATGTTAGCTGGAATTTCACAGATATTGACTGACACTAGCTAGGAAAAAATGACTGCTTTACCAACAAAAGTTAAGCACAAGTGGAGGAGACAGAAGTTTTCAGTATACAAAGATGAGAATCTGAAACAGGAAGAAATTGTGCTGTGAGTGCTATCACTGATAGCAGTCAGAGGATGACGGACAACACAACTGAGGCAGGGCGGTCCAGCTGTAATAGTTGGGTAACAGTTAAGAAATTCAAACAGCATGCCTGGCAGAAATCAGACCATTTCTGAATAACGAGATGAAAATGGTCTGCTCTCCATTAAATTAACATGGATTCTTCGGAGAAACTTTCTTGGATATGTGGAGAATGTCAGTCATCAAATTCAAACTGCCTGGGAGGCAGGAGCTTGCCAGTGTGCTTCTGGGTGGTTAAAACTTGAAAGCAAGTTGTAACTGTATGTAAAACAAGGCTGTTAAGACAGTCCATTTCTGACTCAGTAAAGTATCGAAGATGCACTGGGCAGGCCTCCAAAGGTAAACACAAGGCTAGGTTTTGTGCAGAGCATGAATTCAGAGAGGGATTTATACAAAAAAGAACAACTGTCTTCTATGTTTATGATCAAGGCATCAAACATAAATGAAGATGAGAAAATCCAAGGAGCAAAGGACCATAAAACTGAATTATTTTTCAGTACCAACTAGACTGAGAGAGACTGTCATCACCTCCCAGGCTTACTGTAGTTTCAAGCTAGTATGTATATTTTGTCTTCAGTGAAGGTACTTCTTAATTTATTCTGATCTAAGTCAAAGCAGAATCAGGTGAAAAACCATCCTGTTCTAATTGGTGATAGAAATGAGAGATCTGTGTGATTTCAGAGTGGTGGAGAAATGACATTAAGTACAGCTGTCATATATGAGGTATGTAGAAACTGCAGTGGGGAGTTTGCCCTCAAACCATTCTCTTGTCTGTTGAGTTTCTCATAAAAGGTATGTGTCTCATAGATGAAATAGAAATAGCAGTATCTGACACAATACCACATCGAATGACAATACAAACACACATTCACAAATACAGAACTACATCACGTACTAAGACTAGGCAGTTGGCAAAGCAGACCCCAAGGGAACACCAGAAAGCACTGTTGTTTGAGCAGAGAAACAAAGACCTCTATCAGGTTGGCTGCTGTGCTGCAGAATGTTCTTTTTAGTTAATGCAGTAAAAAGCAACATGGTCAGAATATAATTCAGAGTTTGCCTTCTCCAATGTATAAGGTACTGTGATGCAAACCCCATGAGTCATACTCTCAAGGCATGGACTCAAATCTTGGAGTTCCAGCTGAAGAAGTTACTGCCCCATCTGTTTTTCACCATTCTTCTTTCCTGCTTGAATAACTTGACACACTGTCAAAATGAGCCAGATTAGTTTAAGGAGTAAGCTGTTGAATAGTAGATCTTTGCTAACCCAGCTGATTTAAACTGAAGTGGTTAGTGAGTACTCAAACAACTCTACCAGCGAGCAAGGTGGTGGAGGGAAGATGATAAGCAGTTGGAGGCTGTAATCTCTTTAATGTGCCATGACTGGAAATGCAAGAAGATAAGTGAACATGGCTTCAGACTTCACACTCCTCCTACAATTTCACAGACAGAAAAGCCAGGATTGAACTCTGATCCTGTATCATGCGCCTGGGATCACAGAACTAGATCATCCCGGCACATACTAAAGTAGCTCAGCAACTATTTTAACTTCTGCCATGGCCTGAACTGGTTCCTGGCTATCACTGGAATGGAGCACCGAAAGCAGTAGTATATTTTGGCCACACAAGGAAACCTCACTTCAAATATTTCACCAAAACTTCAGGCAATACTGTCTACCATCTTCTAATTGCAGCTATTCTGCACTAGCATTTCTACACTGCTGAAGCTGTGGATGGTGTTACATGCATTGTGTACCACTCTCGTAACACTAGAAGACAAAGGCAAGAACCAAACCCAAGGCTTTCCTACTTGTCTGCCTCCTGCCCTGACGTCCAAAGCATTTATCGTTGGTGGAGTAAGAGAAATGGCAGCTGCAGGATATCTAGTAGGCCACCTTACTGTAATTAGCCATCTCGGTAAGCTTTCAGAGTAGACTGGGATGCATTTTGTCCCTCACAGGCATGGATAGCCAAATAACCACGTTGTACCTAGTCAGGATAAGAACTTGCTTGGAACTGTGTCCAGTTCATCCCACTTATTCAGCATCTTCCTAGAAAGCAAAGACAACTTTGCTTCAAAAGCTGCTTTAAACCTTAGAGTGGTACAAAACGTATCTGCATTCCCAGATGATAGAAGTGATTATAAGACACCAATAGCTATTTTTGGCCCATAATTATTTCTTTTCTGCTCAGTAAAGTGTCTCTGACATCACTTTGCTCTGAAAAGTGTGCCTGAAATAATTGAGCATTAATCTTTATTATCTCCAGCCTCCTTACTACATATGCTCAAAGACAATGTTTATAATTGCTAGGTCTGCAAACAGAATGAGGGATGGAAAAGTCAAGTTGCTTTTTTCCTTTTTGTTCTCACTGCTAAATGATAAGTTCTGTAAGCCAAGTGCCACAAGTGGTCGTTGAGCCTCAAAATCCAGACCCAAACCAAAGCCCTCACTGAAATCAGCTCAAATCTCCTTGGGGATCATAGAATCATAGAATCATTTAGGTTGGAAAAGACCTTCAAGATCATCTAGTCCAAACAAATGTCAATATAAGTCTGAAAAGACCAGCAAGACAGTCCACTGACTGACATAAAAGTTGTCTTTACTTTGTTACTTCTAAGAGCTGAGTAGCACTTAAAAAACATTAAAGGAGAACCAAGTTCATTTTCTTGTGGCCAGCAAAATAGACATTTCAGAGGCAATTTAACTGAAATCAGTAATTTCTTTGAAAGTTTTGTTTCCAGATTATCAGTGGTAGTTCTGAATGAACACCTAGCGCTAGTGCAGTTGGATAGGAATGTGGGAGTCTAATAGCGGAGATTTAAAAACAGTTCTGGTCTGCTTCAGTAATGGTTTAACAACACTTAAAACCAGCTCATATTGAAGCCAAATGTTTCATTTCAAATTGTACACTTGACAATTAATTTTAATGACTGTTAATTACTAATGCTGGCTGGAAATCCGTTTATAGCCTCTGACACCCAGCTCCCCCACTACTTGTCTTTCTGCAGTTTCTCTCACATTTCCAACCTTTATAAAAAGCCCAAGGCAAAATTAATGTATTTTTTTAAATGCAAGAGAGAAAAGCAGGAAAAAAGCAATTATCGAATGCATTAATTATAAACAATTACAAGGTGACCCTGAGTCAGAGCCCCTCAAAACCTTTTTGCTATGTGATGTTCCCAGACAATCCTCCTCTTCCAGCTGAAACCTGAAGCACCTAATATAATCCACGGTAGCCAGGCCATTCACCAGCAAAATTGTCCCAGCCACAAAAAAGGATCATGAACAGCTGAACTGCCTCCTCTTTTTGTATTTAAATTTTCCACAGCTTAATTTGTGAACTGCCTTTTTAAAAATGGTGTTATTCCACCATGGGGGACAGTTGCAAGCACCTTTTCACGCTCTCGTTCATATACAGCATTTATCACAGTTGCTCAAACGCTCATCTATTTTTATGTGATCCCACTAGCTTTCCAGGCCAGCAGCGTGGGAAGATGCAGTTTTCAAGAAACATTACCCTAGCAATTTAAAGCCTTGTAGTTGATATGACTGAGGCTTTTTTGGATGTCTTTTAGCGCTGTTGGAGTGGGTTAATGTGGTAGCACCAGGCTGGTCACTTGTAATCAGGTGGTTAGCAATGCTGGTGCCAAGAGCCAGCCAGCCAACCTAGATTTTGCAAAAGATGTTGGCATCAGATGATTCTGCAATATAGTCGCTGAACGACCGTACGTCAACATGCTGAGGTTTCTCCTTTTTTAATTTTGTGGCAGATGGTGGATATTACAGCCAAGAACTGTGGTAAGCCAGAGGCCCTGCCCGTTGCTATCAAACTGAATGCTGGCTATTCTAAATGGAAACGTTTTTGATTAAGGGTAGGATTAAATGGAAACGTTTTTGATTAAGGGTAGGATTTGGCTTCTATTTTCATGTATTTTGGCACTGTGGTCTGACTCATTAGACTTACAGTATATAAGGCAAATTAAAAGTAAGCATCTTCAAATACACTATACTTCTTTCAACCTTCACACACCTTAGCACTTTCTCTCTCAAAATATATAGAGAAAATGTGTGCATTATTCCACACATGCACATATATGCTATCATCTACAAATGTATATGTGTACAAGTGTTTTTCCCTCTCTTTTAAAATGAAATGGCTCTGTGCTTCTATAGAACTGTAGTGCCAGGCTAATCACAAGTGAGAGAAAAAAGGTTACCAACCCTTTCAGAAAAACAGTCATTTAAGATGTATATCTAACAAGTGACAACCTTGAAATCTCACTCTCACTGAAAACATTAGAAATCCCTTCCTGACTATACCACTGGAGGAAAGTTTCAATAAAAACTAATTAAACTACAAAAATCTCAAGTGGTTAACTGATTTTAGGGGCTAAATTTCTGGCAATTCTAATTACCCTCTTGTGGCTTCACTTAGTGTTTCACAACCATGACAGATGACAATGAAAAACTGCAGTTAAATTCATCCTCCCTGACACCATGCTAAGCACTAGCTTCTCCCTCTCCAAGTAAAATCAATACCATGTTTGAGTAAACACATTTACAGCTTTATTAGGATGTCTCACTTGTTCTGTAACAGCTCCTTGAAGCTGTGGTAACAAATCGACTCAACTCAGTTAAACCTAGAGAGCTGAGTAAGAGGCTCATCGATAAGGTTGTTATAAAAATAAACTGCAGGAGATCAGAAAGCTGGAACAAACAGCCTGGTAAATGTCAATATTTTTACTTCCAGAGAATGACAAAACCATGAGATCATGAATAAAATGTTTCGGAAGTCTATATTTACTTTATTTATAAAATGGTCACATGCTAAATGCATTTCACTGTCTATGTACAACCCTCTTACACAAACTTTTTATTTTCTAATCACCAGCATGAATACTAAACCAAGCACATCTTCAAGAAAAGCAGTGAGTATTGGTATTGCTGTCCCTATCCCTCTTGTTTTCTTTATATTTACGGACATGTTTTGAATGCATTGAATTTCTGTAAGGATCACTCAGATGGGTGTATGTCTTCCTTAGCCTGAGGTTATACAGTCATTTATGGACACAGGCAAATAATACAACTTTGCATTTACTAGACAACTGTGAATAAGAGAAAGGAGTGTTTTCTGTTTAGCAGCCTTTTCCTGGAATGGAGAGAAGGTATTGAATACACAAAGCAAAAAAGAGTTCAGGCTCCAATGCTTTAAACCATTACCTGTGGAAAAAGTTAATGAAAGATTCCTGCAAAAATGTGACAGTAAAAAAAAGAAATAAAACTCCACTATATTCCTGTTATTCCATTAGGAATTAGTTATTCAAGGCTGAATAATTTTATTGCATTGCATATATGATTACCACTGTTTGGACCTACTGGGCCAGCTCACTGCAGCTTATAGAATAAGGTGTCATCGTACTTCCCAAGATCTGTACAGATGCTTGAGATCATCAGAGACTATCTCTAAGGAAAATTAGCAGACTTGTTTCTTGATGCCTTTGTGCAAGTAGGAACGGTGGTTGCAACTCTATAGTGGTTTGGTCCTGAAGGCTGTGCAATGGATGGAGAAAACTTAAATCCTGATTTGAAGTCTACTGAGATTGATGGGAGTTTTCGTATCACTGGCCTATGCTGGTCTATGTACTGAGTACTGTCCATCCTTTGAAGAGGGAACAGCCCAAAGCCGGAGGAGAGGCTTAAGTATTTTACACTGTGACACCCTCCACATTAATCATCCTCAGTGGACTCTATTTATAGCCTGTTGCCTATCACCTCTGTTAAACTCCCCAGCACATCTTATTGTTCAAGAGAAGAATCACTGCAGACTACAATATGCTCCAAGAAAGATGTGATGGAGGAAACTGATAACAAGGTTATAACTTCTGATGGTTTGGTCCTATTTTGTGTTTTTAAGTCCACATGATGAACTTTGGAAAATTCCCTTTTGGATGAGAATCTGGTGGCTTTGGGCTTGTCTCAACAGCCAGGATCAGGGGGAAACATTTGATTAAAAAAACCCACCCTCCAAGCTTACAAGGAATATTCAAGGCACTGTATATGCCAAACCAAATACAGGTATTTTCATTGAAAGCATCTTCTCTAACTATCTGAAAAAAAATACTTTTCAGGTTGATGTTTCTCTTTGTTTTTCCTAAAAACATTGCCTAGAAGGTTTCCTAGAAGTGTTCTTCAAAAGCTAAAATTCTCCTTAGCCATTTTTGAGACAGCAGAATGAAATAAGCTTTCTGTTGTTGGTACCTGAGGAAATTTTCTGAGCCTCAAAACAGATCTGTTGTATTGACATTAAATGGTGCTGATTACTACACCTACTGCTTGGGATAAGAGGAAGACAATTTCACTAATTTAATGTAGAAATAATGAAATTCTAAGCATAACAAAATGGAATACTATGTACTATCCTCTATTCAGTTTTTAACATTTTCAAGTACAAAAAAGGCTATGTGAATGTAACTTCATAGTTGAGATTCACAAGCACAAAAGCTAGGAGATTTGAAGTTGTGTTTGCGGAGCGACCATCTCTCGATAAGGTTTTTTTTGCAGGTATACTTCCACACAATCAAAACAGCAGTATGCAAAGAGAATCAAAAAGCAACACCCAATGCAGTGGGAATACAGTAGCTAGACAGCCTATGAATTTCTTGACTTTTGTGGGCTGAAATAGTCTACCCTTGCATTTTATTCATAATACTCCTATTTTAATACAGTGGCATTTAATATCTTTTGCCTCTTTAAATATCTGTTACAGTCCTGGATTGATACTAATAATTTACTGATCACCAGTAACAGTAATGTCCCTTGAAGTAGAGTCAGAGATCAGTGTCAAACCAACCTACAAGCACTGCTACTACCACTGCTTTCAACTGGGACCATGTTTTTTCTTTTATTTCTTTTTTTTTTATTGCAACCTTGCCATCTTCCCACTTCAAGCACAAGCCCATTTCAGTGTGGGGGAATTGAACAAATTACGGGAGATGTCACCATCCTATTATATAACAGAGGCAGCTGCAAGTGAGTGAGGATCCTGCTAGCTAATCCCACAGCCTAAGAAGTACCTTTACAGTCATTGTGTCAATCTCCATAACACCACACCAAGTCATATTAGATGTGAAGTAGATAACATATTTCAGTGTATTTTTATATTTCATTGTGTGTTGTATGTCCTGCAAATATAGCATCAACTTAATCTGATGTATCATTTCTTAGGGGCCTATATCCTGCCCTGATTCCCAGGGGAATGTTCTTGATGATGCAATCTGACTAGTGCCTCTGTCTCTACTCAGAATACATTAAAATAACACAAAAATATTACCAACAGTCTGCGAGCAAGGTAATAATAACTCATTAAAGTAATTTCTAACCTTCCACATGAACATTTTCTTTATCATTACGTGATTTTCTAACACATGACACTTTAACATAAAATGAAATGTTATGAAGATAGGGATAGTAGGCATGACAAAGTATTTTGAACGGTGATGATTTGCTTTGAGGCATTAAGTCAATTTGTAATTGTCCCATAGCTATTACAGCAAAAATTGGAACTTTATAATTGGTTTTGAAAATCTATTTTTAACACAGTGGGCTTGTTTTTTAAAAAGTACGCAACCTATTCGACGTTTATTTCTCACAAAGCCTGTCCAGAATATCACTGAATTTATGGTGAGGTAAATGAGGCCTTTTAGAACCCACTTTTGCAAAATATTAATCCTCTTGCTGTGTACTGAGGCTCCCTTCACACTGATGGTGTCACTGACAGGAAAAGAGACACAGCCGCTAGAAGGATCAGGTCTTGCTTCAGTCTAATTAGAAACTTCCAAGGGTTTTTAACTCCATACACTGACCCATCCTGGTGATGGATCTCTCACTTCTACATGTTATCTAAAAAATGACAGCAAGTATACGGATGTTTTGGCTTACATTAATTCTACTATGCATTTTTCTGGATTGCCTTTAAATTGCATAGGTGCAAATGTGAACTACCATATTCAAGTTACTCTATTTTGATAAAAACCACATATGTAATAAAATTAAGATGAACAGTTAGAAACCAAGAGGAGGGTAGCAATTAAGACAAAACAATTAAACCAGATTGGGTCACAATTAAATTATACTTGGACAACACTTGCTACCAGTTTTAAGTATAATGTGTGATGGGTTAACCCTGGCTGAACACCAGGTGCCCACCAAAGCCGTTCTATCACTCCCCCATCCTCAGCTGGATAGGGGAGAGAAAATATAACAAAAGGCTCGCGGGTCGAGATAAGGACAGGAGAGATCATTCACTATTACCGTCACGGGCAAAACAGACTCAATTTGCAAAATTAACTCAATTTATTACAAATCAACCAGAGCATGGTAATGAGAAGTAAAATGAAATCTCAGAACACCTTCCCACCACCCCTCCGTTCTTCCCGGGCACAACTACCCTCCCGGATTTCACCACCAAGCCCCCCCAGCGGCACAGGGGGACAGGGATGGGGTTTATGGTCATCACACGTTATTTTCTGCCGCTTCACCTCCTCAGGACGAGGGCTGATCACACTCTTCCCCTGCTCCAGCGTGGGGTCCCACCCACGGGAGACAGTCCTCCACGAACTCCTCCAACGTGGGCCATTCCCACGGGCTGCAGTTCTTCACGAACTGCTCCAGCATGGGTCCATTCCACGGTGTGCAGTCCTTCAGGAGCACACTGCTCCAGCGCGGGTCCCCCACGGGGTCACAAGTCCTGCCAGAAAGCCTGCTCCGTGGGCTCCTCTCTCCACAGATCCGCAGGTCCTGCCAGGAACCTGCTCCAGCGCGGGGTTCCCACGGGGTCACAGCCTCCTTCGGGAACCCACCTGCTCCGGCGTGGGGTCCTCCACGGGCTACAGGTGGAGATCTGCTCCACCGTGGACCTCCCTGGACTGCAGGGGGACAGCCTGCCTCACCAGGGTCTTCACCACGGGCTGCAGGGGAATCTTCGCTCCGGCGCCTGGAGCATCTCCTCCCCCTCCTTCTTCACTGACCTTGGTGTCTGCAGGCTTGTTTCTCTTACATGTTCTCACTCCTCACTCCGGCGGCAGTTTCTCTCCGTCCCAACTTTTTTTCCTTCTTAAAAAATGTTATCACAGAGGCGTTACCACTATCACTGATTGGCTCGGCCTTGGCCGGCGGCGGGTCCGTCTTAGAGCCAGCTAGTATGGGCTCGCTCTCTCTCGAACACAGGGGAAGCTTCCAGCAGCTTCTTACAGAAGCCACCCCTGTAACCCCCCCCCCCCGCTACCAAAACCTTGCCAAACAAAACCAATACAAATGCCAGCACAAAAGAGCTTATTATTTCCAAAGAAATAATACTGAATGGAAATTGGTAAAAAGTGAAGAAGGGAATTAAAAAGAAAACAGGAATATTCCATATTTTTCTTGAGTGATATCTATTTTTATGGTTTTGTTTAAGTAGCTGCAATTTAAACTGTGGCAAATTTCTAAATTGTGCCAGTACTAATGTTGAAATTACTAGTGACTGGCTACACTATTGATCAGAATAATCACGTGCCTCTAGCTGAATCTGAGAAAAACCAACTAGGAACACATAATCTGGTAATTTTCTAGTTTGTAGAAGGTTGGTTACAGAGATAATGTAGCCATCTAATAGCCTAGGTTTAGATGTGATGTTTATCAGAGAGAGTTACAAATGCCATCAGAACACATGGGTGGTAAGTCATGAACACGTTGACAGGTTATCCCCTAGCAAGCAAAGATTGATGCCCTATCTGCAGCTCAGCTATTATACTTATGTATGCTGTTTATCAAACAGGAGTATTAAAGATGGGCAAAACAGGCTGTCAGTCAAATGCTGATGACATTAAGAAGGTATTTTTATTTCAAAGCTTCGTATCTCATCAGCCATGATCTCAGTAACAACAGGATTGCTCAGAGGCAATTAGCCACCCATGTTGTATAAATTAAGACTAAGGGAGTGATGATTTCTGTTATGACATTTATCTTTACTTCAAAGAAAAGACAGAACAATTCAAAGCAGTATCCCCTTGTCTCTTCGTTCATGAAGTTAAATTTTGTAGCAATAATCAGGCATAACAAGTTACATGCACGTGCATCTGAAATTGATATCAGCAAAAAAAAATGACGACAACTTCCCAAGGTATCTTGAACAAGTATAAAAACCTTATACAAATTAAAGATCACTGTAAGCCGATTAAGTAGCTTCTGATATCACACTCCTGCTGTTCGGTAAAGAACCATTCCTAGTTCCTTGAACTCCTATTTCAACAAATCTAGAATGTTTTAGGGGTGGCAAGTACTGGAAGGAGGGCAGCTCTTACAACAGAGATTCGTACAGAGATGAAAATACAACAAATAAGAGGAATATTTCATTTCTCTGTGATGTTTTTAGTGAAAACAGATTCTTCTACAATCTTAAAGAGCCTTATAAATCCATTAAGGAAATTTCTTTTTAATATAGTCACAAGCTCATTCATAATTTAGTATTCTGACAAACCATTCAAATCATCTGTCTCTGCTGAAGGCATTATCAGATCTTTTTGGCACGTTTAGCACTCCTGGTATAGCCATATACCAACTATCCATAAGAACTTATTGCATTTCTCACACGTGTACATGCCTCCATCCACACAATTCCTTCACATGAATTACATAAGGGACTTAGACATCTGTCATGAATACAGTCTACCTTTGCCCTGTATCAGATGTATTGTGCGAAGATGGAATTCCCATTGTATAAGCTTCATTTTTTAATTCAGTCAGCTTCTACTCTTTAGCCACCAACACTGCCCTCTGAAGACGGCTGAGGCTGGATTTTCAGAGGAGCAGAAAATGGCACCTGTGAACCTAATTCCTATAGGATTAGAACTCACAGGACCATAACACAATTTAGGCTGGAAGGGACCTCTGAAGGTCACTTGCTCCAGCCCCTGGGTTAAAGCAGGGCCAACTCAGATCATGTTAAATCCCACCTAGATAATTTTTTATTTTAAAGATTCTTGGATTCCTTCTATAAATGACAGATTCTGCAGAACAACAGCATAAGAATTATTATACTGGATTCAATTCTGTTTCCATTTTTATCAATAGTATACTTGTTTAAATCCACTGGCTTCAGTCAAGGTATTCCAAAGTTATACTAGTGCGTTTGGAAAACAGAACCAGACCTTTTTTAAAAAAGGTTTCTGAACCGAACTTTTAATAATGGAGGAGTAATGATGAGTAATTATTCTGGGCACTATGGGTTCTTTACAAACCTATATCTATATTTCTTGTGCTGTGTTTTTAGAAACATACATGTATGTATATGTATAATATATTTAAAGAATGTTTCACATTAAGGATAATATTTTAACATTTCAATAATGTAGAAGTACACCAAATATTACTTAGCTTTGAAATCAAAGCTAGATGTCACTCTATAGAAAATAATTTTCATTTACCTCATGAAAACAGGCTAAAATTTGAAGATGTGATGAACCTTAGGCAAACTCTTAGGAGTCCAAGGTCTTTATCTAATTTGTAGAGGCATTTAGATTAAGATGGAAAAATAATGTTTAGAATTAACCTCTATATTAAGGATGAGGGAGCGGCTTTATTGAGCCAGTTTGGCAACAGAAACAGAAACAAAAGGAGGGAAGTATCTCCACTAAGCCCTGTGGTCTCTAAAGAAAAGATAAGGATGCCATGAGGCACACTATGCAAGGACACGTATAAAGGATGACAATTCTTCTTTTGTTGCTGTCCCTGTCTTCTATCAGAGTAGTTCTCTGATAGCTGAGACAGTAGTTGGTCATCTCATAAGAAGATTCATGCTAGGTTTCATGAGAGAGAGAGAGAGAGAGAACTTATTCTGTAAGCATGTGCACCAAAAAAATTCTGAATGTAGCTTTCAAACTATAGGTAGCAGCTTTATGAGATTTCTCGGTATATGGAAGCTGGCAATGCAATTTTTAAATTGACAGGTGGTTTGAGCCGTTCACCTCAGCTTTGATACCGAAAGAGGCAAATTGCTATCGGCTTGTATTTGGCACCGCACAATGCTCAATGAAGAGCTCCTTCTGTCTGAATTCTTTTCCTTGAGAATGATCTAACATCTTTATAGCATGGTGATAAGTAGTATACACTTGCTGTGATCATTCTGTCACTGCTTCATCACGCTACTTTAAAATGATATGTAATTACATTTCATACTCCAGTACTTTTCATGTGGTATATGACTAAATCATAGTAGATTACTAAGTCAATATATTTATATTGACAGAACCTGGAGAAACATTGATTTTACACCTTCTCCTATTGATTTATTATGAACTCTCTACCCAGTTCCACTGAGTAGACAGATTCTAGGAGAGAGATTTAGCAGGGAACAATGGCAGTAACTTTCAGAAAAGATGCTTATTGTTTTCATTAGTTACATTGGCAATGACAAAGGGGAGTCCAAACAGAAGGCAAACCTACTCTGGCTAAAGAGAGCAGGATGGCATAAAGGAAAGCATAAGATGGTAAACCTGTCCATATTACAATCTATTTATTGACATTAAATATGCTTTGATTATCATTATTGCAAAGGTTCAAAATGGGGCTGACCAGTAATAAATAAATGTTAATTTAACGAGTAATAGAATGTTCCCCAAACTCTACAAACAAAGGCTGTAATTCCATTAAGAGGACTCTTGTGACATAAGCCATGTCAGCAAAGCTCAAGTGATTTGTCAATGTCATCAGAAGCCAGAGATGGAATTGCAACTTTAATTTATGGGTATTTCAGGGATTTATAACCAAAAATCTGTGGTACCCCTGAAATCCACAAGACGTGCTGAGATGCTACAAAGTAAATAATTACTGCTTTAACTTCTAAAACATAGCAGTGTTGCTGGAAAGCAGTAAAAGCACAACTCTGATGGTGTTGTCTAGAGAAGTGTTTTTAGCATAAAGATACCTGCAGCAACTTCAAAAGCCAGTTTCTTATTCATGCATTGCACCAGCCTGAGTGGCAGATGACTTGATGCCTGCAGTGAGAGGCAAGAAATTCAGAGGTATTCCTGGTGCTAACTTAATAAAAACACATTTCAGCTAAAGAATGCAGTTTATTTCTTGTTGCTAGCTGTTGGACTGAGCTAGTTCTCCTTGGAGGCCAGCAGCTTCGTGTTCAGAAATGCTGAACTCATGAATCAACTCACAGACTTACAAGTGCCCAGAAACTTTGTGTCTTAAAACTTTTTAATGACTTTAAGCTTTCAAGACCTTCACTACTTAGATAGGATCTAGAAAAAAAAAAAACCCAACAGATTTCTTATTTTCCACTTTCACACGGAGAAACACATGAGGAGTGATTTGCCAAGTTGGCATAATGATCGAGAAGGAATTTCCTTACAATCTGCGAGTTATACCTCTGGAAGAGAGTGCCTCCATGAAAGACCTTTCAAAATATGATTGAGTCTAACAAACCTGACCTCCTAATGTAAAATAAATCCTGCTTGATGGGGTTAGTTCTCATTATATCCCATGTTCCCCTCAGCCAAGATATTTGCTCCAACAAAACCACTGTTCAGTCATGTTAATATACCAGTCCCAGAGAAGTATGGGAAGCTTTGCCATGGGAGTCTTGTTCTCTGCTGTTTGAATAAAGGAACTATGTTTCCAGAAGAGTGTACTACAACACTGAGTGCATTTTTTAGTTAAGGGATGAATTTTGAAACATTTTACTATAAGGACACTAAGATCAAAATACTACATGTACTGGTGCAACTTGATAAAAACCTCAATCAAAGACAGAAGCTAGAAAAAACACCGAAGAGAATATAACCTTCCCATTTTAAAAATTCAGGACAATAACACTGCATCTGGCTCAATGCTAGAATCAACAGAGGATACATATCTTGAGTAGTATTACCAACATTACTGCATAGGGCTTTCTAGTAAGGAGACAATAAATAACTTTTCCTGTTGCAAATATGTACTTTGAAAACACATGAAAAGTGTGATATAGATAAAATACAGACATTTCCCCCAAATAAAACACAGACCAAATCAAAGCCTATCCAGTCCAGTATCCTATTTCCTACATATGGGAAGGAAAATGAAATGACTGCATCAAGAAGGAGACCACAGTACATAAGACTAGAATCAGGTGTGTATCTAGACTGTTATGACACCCAAATCTCCCATCTGGACTAAACTCAGGAAAATCTCTTCCCTGAGGAGAATAAATGACCAATTTATTATTTATGGGGTGACAGAGGAGAACTAAGCTATCTCAGAAGCTAATGGAAGAACTATGGATATTCTAAAGCTCATGTTGCTTTGAGTTATAGCAGAGAGAACTATGGTGGAACAAGAACCTAAGCTCACGTACTCATGTTAAGTGTCCAATCGCAATGAGATTTCAGACAGATTTGCAACTGCTGACCCAATTCCATTACAGAGGGGAAAACAGCTGTGGTCCTTTCTTTCCCTGGTATCAAGGGAGAACTGTACAGTGCCATGCTACCACTGGACTGCATTGCACTTGTGCTCCATACAAAAAACATCTGATGCCTCAGTGCTATTTGTGGGGGAATAGAGGAAAATAATGTATGTCCATAAACAGTGATATAGGACCTTGTTAAGATTCCCCAAATACACTGAAGCTTGCTGTATCCAGACACATTATCTCAGCAGACATAGAATGACAAAGGGGAATTGATCTTTCAGAAGACCTATTTTCTTTTCTTCCTTCCCAATGGAGTTTAGCATTTTCCACATCACTTTTCCCCTTGGAGAAAGGAATCTCACAACTGATCCAAGACCAGCCTGACAGGATGTGCCTGAACAACTTGCACTGCTGGTGGAAGGTAGCAGCCTGGAATTGAGTATGTTGTGGTTTATATCAGCCTTTCCATTCAGGATGTTCTGAATAATAACTAAAGTCAACGTTTTAGCCCTTCTACAGAAAACCAGCAGCTATGGCAGTACCAGGGAATAGGATATAATTTAAAGAGGAAGGGTTATGAGAGACCAGGCAGTTCTTAAAGCCTGATTATTTAGTTGCAATAGTCTTCCTGCAGCTAAACTAGGAAAGAACAAAAGTAGGATTATTAAAAAAAAGAGTCCTGATTTAAAAAAAAAATCTGAAGACCAAGAATAAATACAACCTGAGATAAACATGGCAGACACATGAAAAGCTGCTTCCTGCTGAGGCAAAGCTTGGTTGGTGTCTACCATATTGCCCACCTGAGCCCTATCCAGTATTATTTGATTTTCAGGATCTGAAAACAAAATAGGCAAGACCTTTTATCTTCATGCACCCCTCCTCCCCCAAACAGCAGCTTACTGGCACAGCTGATACACAGAGCACATGTATATAAGGACAAGCACTTGAAAGAAGACCTTATATATGTTATAGTCACTGTTACTTACTGGTTCAAATTTAGTCTCGTTTGTGATTTAGGAACAATAGAGAGTGACAAGCGTACGCTAAAAGGTGTATGAATAACATGACCCAACATGTTTCCCTCTATTTCTGTCCTTTTTGATTCACGAAAGCACGAAAGCAATGAGTAACAACATTCCTATTTGCAGCCCGATTTAAGCATATACTGAAAATTTATCATTGGTTTAAGTGATGTATTAAGTAAGGAAGTCAATTACTCATATGCTTAAGATTAAGCTTATGTTGAATACTTTCTTGAAGCGGGACACAATTCTGAAGCATTAATTTGTTAACACACTGCTTCTTATCTTCTTCATAGCTACAAGACTGAGGCCTGTGCTTCTATTTATAAAGTCTCTTTGGTAATGTTTCCAGTAAATTAGCGACTAATGGAGACCCTTACAGCTACTACGTATTGGATATTAGAGCCTTCAGGAAGCAATAGTGCATCACAGAACTACATATATGAAGGTTACAATGAATGACAGAACTTTTGGATTAGATTGGGTTTTGGCTTATATTGAATCATTTTTTAAAGCAGGCATAGACATAACATCCTCTTTTTTCCTTAGAGCTTGTGCCAAAAAAAATAGTAAGTTTGCAAATGGATATTAAGCAATGCCAGATATTTTCTGGGTTTGTTTTTAACAAATTAACCCTTTATGTTCTTTTCCGATGTCCAAATAATTGTAGTGGAAGCAGATGTTCTACTAAAATTGACATGATCAGAAGACATTATGCTCACTTATTAACATACTGTTTAATATTCACTACAACCTGTTTTAAAGAACAACAATGTGTTAACATTTAAGCCAGCAGGGATTTCTGTACACTATATAGTACTTTATGCAGCTTGTTTATGCAACAATCTGACAGAAACAATTAATCTCATGAAAACGACCAGAGTACAGCATAATGGCATATTATTTTTAAAGTAATAGGACACACTTTCCCTTTGAAAATCAGAATGTAATTAAATCATATAACTTCAGGATGCAGAGAAAAGCTCTAAAAGAGTGAAACTCATTCTGAGGGACAGTTGAATGAAAAAATGGTAGATTTTATACAAAGAGAATAATAGGATCATCTCCAAACAAGAGAAAGAGGTAAGAAATACCTCCAACAAATGCATCTCCAGCTCCATTGGTATCCACAATTTCACTCTGATCACTCACCAACACAGGGAAAGTAGTTACTTCATTTTCTGTAGTGAAAGGGAAGAATAAAACATGAGTTACTTGGAAATATGACTTTGAAAAGCACAACGAACAGTGAAAATCAAAACAATTCAAAACTGGAGCTCTGACCTTTAACACAATAATTTGGATAAAAATAGATTTGGTTTATAATGCTGTCTGTATTCACTGCATAGGGATATGGGAACACATTTGATCAAGCTATTTGCTGTGGACATTTTCATTAATTACTTCCAGCCTCATTTCTTTTCTTTATCTCCTAATATTAAGGGCAAGAGAAAAAAAGTAAACCAGGAGGAACGACATAAAACACCTGGGCATATAGACAAGACTAAGAAAAGTCCATCCTGCCAAAACTAGTGCTTCCTATTAGTTGCAGACAGGTGATGTAGCCTCCAGAATGGCCAGTCCAAGCCTCCAAAAGTTCAACAGAAATTGCTGCATTGTAAGAACCAAAATGCCTGTGAACTACCTAAAACAAAGCCGTGAAATAAAAAGTAGGAACTAGTGTAAATCAAAGTGCTCCCAAATTACATCTTTTCAAACAACACATATATGTAAGAAGCCTTGCAACTTGCCATCTGACTAGATTTGCTTTCAAGATTTCAATGACTTCACCCTCTTCCTTAGTATTTCTTTTTAAAAAACCCCTTCCTTCTCTGCAGCTCCCTGCCTTCTACTGGCACTCATTAAACCTATTGCAATAGGTGGATGCTCAGCATCTTCACCTCCAATTCACTGCCACACCACAGTTCAACATAATCACACCACTTAGGTATGATAACTTTAGAGTTCTAGGGTTATAAATTTAATATATGCCACTAATTAATCAGCTATGCCTTTCCAGGTGGTAATGTCATAATGACATGATAAAAATATAATTACCACCTTGTCACAATACCTTGTTAAAGTGTAAATTACCCCTGTAACAGAGCCAATGGAAGTTCTGCCTCTGGTAGTCAGTATGCACTAAACTGTCTCAGAGCAAACAGATTGTCCTTTGGCAGACAGCAGGAATTAGAAAAAGGGGAGGGGGAAGAAAAGCCTGTCAACCAGTGAAAATGAAAACCACCAGAGCTGTTTTCTTTTAATTTTTGGTAAAAATAGAAATAAAATGGGAAATAGATCCTCCAGTAGCTGAAAGCTGGAGATGAGTGGTTTCTTCACTGTCCAGCAACAGAGCAGATCATAAAAATCACTCTTACACTGACATACACAGTAGCAAACAAGGAAACCTAGTTTGGGAGGCATATAAAGAATTCGCAGTCTCAAATCAGGCAAGTCTGTGTATGCTGCAGCGGTACCAGAAGGATCCTGGTTTCTGTGAAATGCAGTGTATCAGCTCTACTGCTCTTCACCATCTGCTACTAAGTGAACTAGGCAGATATAATGATGCTGCCTCCAGAGGGAACTGTTGGCTGGCCCACCAGGAGGGGAGGGTAGGGGAGGGGAAGGGAAGGGAGCATTAGCAACAACCATCAATGAGAGGCAAAGGAAAAAGGGTAACGAAAAACATAAGATGAATATTCCAATTAAAGAACAGGTTTCAGTCAGCTCTCAGTGCATCCTACTCTCTATCCTGTTAAGAAAGCTATTTAGAAACGTGATTCAATGCTGTGTTGTGCCCTTAAGACAGTCTTCAAGAGCAATGATTTTAGTAATTTTAACAGCATTCATTTGAATTGGAAATCAAGAAAGGAGAGGTCTTACATTAAACTCTGCCAGACGAGCAGAGTGTACGCATCCATTTCATAAGAAGGTATGTATGACTTGCTCTAGATAATACTAAAACAATGAACAAATTGATAACTCTGTTGAAGACACATTGTAATAAACTAACCTGCTTCCTTCCCTGCATGGGCACACTCAGATATTCTACATTAATTACACAGTAGACACTTGCATATGCATACAAATGTATGTGGTTGGGCACAGAGAGTGAATAATGCACAGACATTATATTTTGAATGCTGTAAGTGGGACTTGGCATCAAATGAGACTCTATTCAAGCAAACTAACACAAGTGAAAGCTCTCACCATCATCCTTCTCCCTTCTTTTCCTCCTCTGTCTTGATTCCTTCCCTCAGCTCCCGCCAGTACTTGCAGGTAAGTATTGCACTATGAACTTTATTCTATTCTTTCTGCAGTAGGTGTAATTGTAACTGAATTAGTCCAAAACTCCTAAATACATCAAGAAATTCAGCTGATAAGAGAATAATCTTTTTTTTTCTGATCACAGTTTTCCTTCTGTATCTGGGTCATACATTCTGTCTTTATAACTTTATATATTTTCAAGAGGAGCAATAATCTCATCTTTTGAAGTACTGAAGTTTCAGAAGGAGCCAGCATGGCTTTAGAGCATATACTACATTATAAAGATATTACCATCTGCACACATCTAATAGGCAAATTATCTTTCTTTAACCTTAGGAGAACTTCTACTAGCGTAGTAGAGTCTACTAAACTACAGTTAATGATAATACATATTGAAAGATACAACAAAGTAACACTGAGGTGTTGGGTTTTTTTTCTTTCCTCCACAATAACTGAAGTCAGTTAGAATTAAAACTGCCATTAAATTACCTTGCTATGTCCGTGTAATAGCATAAAAATAGCTAACATGTCTTACTGATCTGTATATCAACTAGGCACAACAGGGTAAATTAAGATGAAGCAGAAGTCTCCATTCTGAATATCCTTGCTTTTGTGACTTTAATGTTGCTTTAACTTCATTTTTGTGTGTGATCTTTTATGTTATAGAACTCCCAAATCCATCATAGCAAACATAGAGACACCTTGGCTAAGTGCACTGGTCATCAGTGGCCTTGCTTTTCAAAGTCATTTCTGATTTCATTTATCATTCTGAGGGCTTATGAAATAAAGAATAATTACAAAGTGTTTTGAAGTCCAAGTGCTGCTCCTCGGGGCATAAAATCCAGTGCACTATTTTTAAGCAACAAGTATCTTCTATGGTAAACACCCTGGGATACAACACATTCCACTTGGATATAGTTTCCTGGAAGCCCAGAATTATGAGTGCAATTGCAACAAGGTATCTATAATTAAGGCAGTTTTGGTAACAAGCATTAATGAAACCTAAAATGTTGGGACTTTGTTTCAACTATCAATGATTTTATATTAGTGAGGTACTCAACTCTTTTAGAATGGTATAGAAATAATCAAAAGCAAACATTGATGTGGTGATTTCATAGGCTGAAGACAATATTCACAGACAAATCAGAAGGAATTAGCTCATTGGTAAATTTAGTTATTGTTAATTTGTTGCACTACATACATAAAGATGTGAAATCAATTTTCTTCAGGCAAAAATATGTGCTAGCATATCTAGCTTAAGATATTTTCACAGGTAAAACAGTCTGGAGAGATAATAATTGGAGAGCAATATTAAGTGAAAAAACAGTGCTCTTTCCATTCTACTACATTTAAGCTCCCAAATGAACAGAAGCCTATTTCATGATGTTAACTGAAACAATCGAACTCTGATGATAGCTGCAAATACTACAGGTCTGTCTTTAAACCAAATTAGAATCACAGACTACACGTCTACTCTTAGTACAGTAATAAACACCAGCAAGCAATCATTACATCCAATTAGGCTCAGTATTTTCCTTAACTGGGTCATTTACCAGTCTCTCTTGCTCTTAAAAGTAGATTAAATGTGTAAACTTACATTTAATTACCTGTAACAGAATTCTTATGGGCAACATGTTGGAGTGTCCTTAATTTTGTATTAAAATAAAATAAAAGGAAGAAGGGAGCCCTAAAGTATATACAAAAATGTCTAGCTATTTCCTCAAATAATCTTTTGATCCGTGGGCTGGTAGTGGTAGTACAGATGCTTACAAGATGGAGACACATTCAGGTTTCTTTTGTGAGCTTTAACTTGTTAAAAAAGGAACAACTGTGAAACAGAATTCTGTCCCATCTCCTCCCCACCTCCATCCCCTCTAATTTTCTTCAGATCGGGGGCCAAAAACAGATAAAAAGAAAGGAGGAAAAAAAAAAAAAAAAGAGACAGGAAGAACTTAACAGAACATAGAAACCTGAACTCAAAACCTATATATGTCTCTGGGCAGCTGTAAGGTAAGAAGTAACGAGAAAAGTATTTGAAACAAGCTCATGTCAGTCGGGATGATTCTGAGCTCTTGCCTCTCTCCAGAAGGTAAAACCCAGAAGCCTACAGGCTCTAAGTCTCTGCACCTTCTTCAGCACATTAATACAGCTTTAAAAATCGTTAGTATAACAACACCTTCTCTTGTTTTTTCTACAGTAAAAAATAACGTTGTTGCTGTACTTCATACAAAGATACCACACTTGATAACATAAATCACACAGATACCGCAACTCTCCCACCGTATCAGCACAGCACTGTCCAAAGTTATAAGGCAACATGGGGCAGGGCACTGTGCACTGAACCCCTGGTTAGGAATCCTTAAGACTACCAGCGATGATGTATTTCAAACCTGGCAGTCCTGATCCAACCTGTCATTTCTAAGCAAACAGAATGAGATCCTGCATTTTCAGGCTGGAACTTTCAGTTAGCTGTACTGGATGAACACTCCAGCCCCCTGGCACTTCTGTGTGCATGGTAACTTTGCCTTGTTTTGCATGCCAACATCTCTCTCCTCCATTTAGTTCCGTCCATTGTTTGGCCTGGTGCTGTAACCATGTAGGGCTTGTCAGAAAAATACAGAATTTATTTGTGCAAGTCAGTGGACTTAAAGAGTATAACAAGTGAGATGCAAGTCAGCCACATGCTTTGGGATCTTTCTAATCAAATATTCTAATAATACACAACAAATGATGCTGTATTCTAATGAATTCAACACGTAGCCAAGAAAACTTTATAGCTAGTAGTGTAGAAGAAGTTAAGCTTTTATTGCTATAATAAACAATGTTATGCTAAACAAGTTATAGAGTAGTTGTCATTTACAATGCATTTATATGTCTATGGCATGGTACAATTAATATAAATATTAATTTATTTCCATAATAAAAGACCCAAATAGTGCAATCAGGCTAAAATTCTCTTTGCAGCTTGCTAAGCAAAAGTAAGGCCATATAGCTGTGCTGGCAAGGATGCAAAGTACTGTCCCTCAGAGGCAGCTAGTTAATTTTCAGTAGAAACAGAGAAGGAATATGATACCAAAGACCTTGAATCCTCTGTAGCTCTACTCATGGTACTACAGGTATCTGTAGGGGAAATGATGGTGTGCAGACCCCCTCTTCCCTCTCTCTTAGGAGATAACATTAATCCAAAGATGTTCAGTGAGACTTGTCTTCTCTTTATAGCTCTCCTCAGACATACACATTGTCCCATTATCTAGTCAAAAGTATTTTTATTCAGACGTCATATTCATAGCATCTCACTAAAGTGTGATTCATAGGATTAGAGTTAACAGGGAAAAGAAGGTTTCTCCAAAGGAACTCGTGCACTCATACACATCAACTATTAGCACTGATGTAAAATTAAACACTATTCTTGCACCCAGCATATATCCTTTGAACCTATGTCTGATTCTGTCTGCACTCCTGTTAATTCAACACCACTCCTTTGAAGTAACTCTTGATTTATAGCAGCATGAGATCAGACTCAGAACTCTGTATCTAGTTACAACAATTGTAAAAAATGTAACAGCATCAACTAATGACTCATGAATAGCTTCTATAGGCCAAAATGTGTTTTGTTTACTTTATAGAAGGTGTGGGAGCCACTTAAATATCAGTATTTTGTGTATCATCGCTGCCACTGCCATGAGTTGAAGCTCTACTTTATTTCTCACACTAAATAATTCTTTGTTTGCACAAGTAAACAAAACACCGTGACTGCATGTAAAAGACAGGGAAGCAAGAGGTCAACAGAAAATACTAATTTTGCTTCAGTTTGGTGGTAATATAACATTTTGAAAAAATATATATATGCATACATATATGGAAAAACTGCCCTAAAGAACAAACCACTGATTTTTTCTGGCATGTGTCACAATGTTTAAAGTTTAGAATGGCAATGAACTCTGTTGAAAAAGCCTTTCCGAGCACACAAGAGCATTGCCATTTGCCCTCTAGGCACAGATTTCAGAGGGAGCTGAAACTGCACCCACTGAACTGCCAGAAAACACACTCCTCTAACTATGCATGGCTGCTGAAGACATAAGGTAGTGTTCAGAGCTAAATCCTTTTCCTGTGATCTCTGTCCAGACCAGGAAAGGGGTTGAGGACTCAGAAAAGGCAAAGGGTGTGAAGTCATAGGCACCAAAATTAAGAAAAGCTTCTGCAGATGTCTTGGAGTTACTATGAAAAGCTCAGATCAAAATCAGTCCTGAAGACAGAAGAAATAGGTTACAACAAATGAAACCCATGAACTGTATGATCCTTGTCTCTATCAAGAGCATGGTCTACTGCATCAGCCGAGCAACACCAGTGAAATTACAGGGTGACACAAACCCAGATCTGGCCTTGGATATCAGCAAATACAAATTTCTCTTCCTGCACTGTAAATCCTATGTGTATCAGTTTGGCCACTGTACATCTTATTTGATCCTTACGTGTAAAAACCCAAGCCAACCCTCCCTGCCCCAGCCCCAAACTCTTATTTTTTGAGCTGTATATGGGAATGGGAAATACAAACAAATCGATTAGTATCCGTAAATAGGTAGCTCAAGAATTGAAAACACACACAAATGATGACAGCTGGAATGTCAATATCTGATGTAAAGAATAAATAAAAAATGTACATCCAAGTTATGCTGATATATGTTCTAGCTCACACATGCTCTTCAACCTTCTGAGACTTGGCTATGGGGACTGTGCAAAAATGAAGCATCTTTCAGTTCAGAAAGCAGACTGTGCACTTCACTTACTGTTTGCACTGACCCACACACTGCAGGAATGCATGTGTGTTTGTACTCCATTTCATGGTATTCTGCAGACATATTTAAACCACTGCATAGCTGGACCATCACAACACTGTCCTATGGGAGAATTTTCTGACAAATATCAACCTATAATCAAGTCAAAGCAATTCCTACCAGAAAGCCTATCAGGGCATTGGCAAAAAAAAAAAAAAAAGAAAAAAAAAAGATAAGAACATGTTATAATTTGATTTTGAGCAGGACAAAAACTGTATTATGCCTCACATTTTTTATACATTAAGCATATTGCCCTAGCGGGGCAAACGCACCTGTCAAAACTTGCAAGGTTTCTTAGCTATACCTCAGTTTCAGAGTGGTGAACACAGAAATCACATCATTTAAATAAATGCCATGTTATATGACAGCTTTGTTTATGCTACATGATAATCTGAGAAGCACGGGTTGTCAGTGGAGGCAGAAATGGGCCCAAGGCACTTCTATTTTACTTGAGCATCAGTAAGACTGAAAAGAGAAGGAATGAACATTAGGTCACTACAGAGCAGTTCTGAAGGAGCTTTTTCTTCTGGGAGAATTTATGCTTAGTTTCATAAATAAAATCTCTCCATCGGAATGAAAGAGACAGCTTTCCCTAGAAACATTACTAAAAATAAGTTAATGTGTATATATATTTCTCCTTTAAAAAAAATAAGTAATTGGATACTAGTTGGACACTGCAGAGGTAGATATACCAAGAAATTCTACAGCATTGCCTTTGAAGATTCAAATTACTTGTCAAAATTTTGATTTTTCATCCTTTTAACTCAGAGCTCAGCTCTAGAACTTTTACAATTATCTTTTTCTTCTCATTTGTAAATTCTCTGTTGCCTTTAATTAAGATCTGCCTAGACTACTTATTTATTTTTGAAGAATGAAACATGCTTGCTAAATGAATTTCCTCAGGATTTTGCAGGTTTTAAATCTATTAGAAAATGTCACTGCAGTGGAGGCTGAAATTTGTTCTAATCCCAATGGGAAAATAGTCTGCTCTTAAACTGCCAGTTAAAACCAGAGCAACGCCACTGTTTTTAATGGAATTCTTTAAGCGTTATGCCAGTCTAGAAAGAGAATTCAGCCCAAAATGAAGGAGTTTATTTTTCCCCTATGTTAGTTGCAGGTAATTTCTTAGATAATTAAATACCCCAAACTATGATCTCTGTAGTATCTCTTCATCAGTTTAAAAGTATTACCTAACAAGCAGGACAATCAATCTACCACCTTTTAAAATAATGTAAAATACATTTTAATGTAAATCTTGCAGCCCTGAATTTATACAATTATACTTTTATACAATTCACATAGTGAATTAAATTCATTTGAATACAGTTATTATAATAGTAGTTTTGACAAACAGTTTCCGGCAAGAGCTCTTGAATTGTATGTTTGTGTAACAAGCCCTTTAAAGCATGGCAGTAGCATATAGGCATTCATAAAGGTAACACAACAGGCTTTACAGTGCACATGCTGTCATTTAAAGGAAAACCCAACACTATAAAAACAGGCTGTTTGACAAAACCAAGATAACTAACTTAGCAGACATATTAAAAATTTCCAGCATCTATCTCTGCAGAACCTTGTTGAACTCCTACTGTTGCCTGTCACTCTGTTACCTTTCTTTAAAGTTTTATTTCTGTAGTGATAAATTGCTGAATCATTCAGTTTTAAGTTATTTCAACCTAAAACCCAAACCAACTCATTGATCTTCTTTTTAGAAGCAATAAAACATTTTAAAATTAATCAAACTTTAGTTGGCACGTATAGCCAAGTTCAGCTTGTGATCTTTTAAACCTAATTTGTATTCTCATATTGTCAAGGTATATCAAGATAGGTATGAGAAGGAAAAAAAAAAAGTTTCCTGCCCTGAAGAGTTTCCAATCTGAAAAGCAAGGTTGGTAAGCAAGTAAATAGATATGTATAAATAAAACGTGGACACTCTGCTGATATAATTAACTTATGAAAAGTTATGAGGAAAGGCAAGAAGCAGATACTGCTTTAAAAACCAGATAAATATGCAGGAAAAAACTCTTGGTTAGCCTACAGAATGAGATAATTTCAACTGTAACTTATAAATGTGGAAAAAAATTTGGAAAATGCTTGTTACTTGTTCCTTTTAGAACCATTTCAGTATAAAACATATACTCAAACATATACTCAATGGTTAGTTAGACATACTGCCTGCTTTTTTGCCATCTTTTCCTAGAGGAAATAAACCCAGATAAAAAAAAATAAAAATTTAAGACTTTCAATTTAACATTTTTGAAGAAAAACTTTCCTTTTTAATGGAAACAAAATTAACTTCTGTAACTTTCAACTTGCCAAATTTATACTTGTACCAAGCTTTTACTCATCTTTGCTGCTTACTGTCTTTTCATTCACCCTCTTTCGCTCCATCCTTCTCTGTTGCCTGTTGATTCCCACTGATTAGAGAAATGACCGAGGTGTCTACTGGCTATCTGGAGGCTGATTGTAGCCAATGATCCTAGCACAATTTGGATTTTTACACCAATAAAAACTTACAAGGATCCATTCTTTTTTTCCAGATAAATACAAAACTGATCCAATAGCTGCTACTCAGCAGCAGGAGAGGCAGGAGCAGAGGGTGCCAGGAAGGAACAAAGCTGCTTGGAGCAGGTTTTTCTGCTGAATGCACTTGTCAAACTCGACCTTAGAGCCTGTATTGTTTTACTCATCCAGTCTCTTATTTCCTTGTTCTGATTTTATTCTTAAATGCCTGTACATTTTGCATGTTCAGGCTGAAATCGGAAGAGCAGTGCTTTCCTTCTGTAGCTCCAACCTTTTAAGAGTAGGCCTCCAGTTTCCTGTTTACAAAAACTAGGGAATCCACCAGTGTCCCATCTCCAAGGAGAAGAGGGCTGTCACTCCCCACCACTTTATCCGACTCCAGCAAAGGGTGTGCTCCAGCCTAGCCTATCCCTAGCAGTTTGGCTTGGCCTTGAAGAAACAAACCTCATTTCTCTTTATCATCAATATCTAACATATTTTAATTTCTGTATTTATTTCCCTAAGCCATTTGAGATCACAGCTTCATGTGCTCTCATCTTCTAGACCAGTGCAGTAACTATTCCAGAAGCCAACACACAATACGTGCGAACATCTAACATGCTTTACTTTGTTTCTCCAAACTTCTGTTTTGGTTGCACACACAAAGACCATTTAATGGTTTCTGTATTCTACTTTTCATAACAAAACAACTGTGCCTTGATTTTTGAAACATTTAAGCTGTCTAGTTAAGCAGGAAATCAAAAAACAATCTACATTTTTTATATTTGGTTTTAGCCAAATATAAAAATGTCAGTTCAAAAAACAGATACTCATATTCCACAGTGCACCAGAGATTAAAAGAAAATTGTATTTTTAGCACTCTAGTAACTACAGTGTTCAACTGCTCACAAACAGATTTTCATATTTTTGTAATAATTTACAGTGTGCAATAGGTACTGTAATCTAATCCACCACGACTGCATAATTTTTGATCAACTTGCTGTTGATAAATAATGCAAGTATTAGGTTATTAAATTTTTTACAATTAAGAGACTAAGAAAGCTGTTTATTGCCTTCCGTTATACCCTCTGTTAATAAGATCGTTGTTGCAGATGTTCATGTATGCTGCATTGGTGTTTAATGGTGCATGATGCTCTAGGTGGTTCCCATAACCTTGCTTTGTCTACTGTGAGCTGACTCAATTGATATGATAATAAAGAAAAGAGGTCTGAAACAAGCTGGGCTGTACTGGCACAATTTGCATAACCTTTAAATTTGCCATCATTTGATAGCCAACTGCTCCTAAAAATTCTTATTCAGTTGTTAGCAACAACAACATACTGTACAAACAGCATTCTGCAATTGGACAGGTGGGGAGGAAAGAGAGGGCATGCATAGTCTATTGCGCTTTTATGTTCTATCAAGAAATGTACTTATTATCAAATTTATAAAGCCAACAATTTGGAAGAGAGTTCTGCAGTTTCATTTGTGATCAATTGCTATTAGTGACAATGCATGGCCTGGCATCTCTTCAGGTTCACAGTACAATATCACAGTGTCAGATTACAAGGGACATAAATATTTGGTTCCATGGACTCCTCTCTGGTTTAGTTTTGACTGTTAATCACTGGGGCAGGCAGAGGAATCAGGATGGGTTAAGGAGGGCAGTGGGGGGCACAGGGTAGCGGACTACAGCAAACAAAATCAATGTAAGCAGCCTTCCAAACTTTAAATCTGGTTTCCAACGACTCTGTGTATTCTTTTTAAACAAACACTAGAATTATATCATTCAGTAGGTATAGCCAAAACCTAACAATATAAAAATAGTTCATGTTTACTGTATTCACTACATCTGCTCTCTGTATATATTTTGTCAGGTCTGCTTACTTCACTGACTTTATTATTCATAACAAAGAAAACAGCTATGGTGAAAGTAAGCCCGAACCTACTTTCATTCAAAGGGGATCAACTATTTAAACGTTATTTTTGTGGTGTCCAGAGATTTATATCTAAACTGCCACTTCATATTCTATATTATGCTCAGGTGTGTCAAGGCCAGGTCATTGGTATATGAGCAACGTGCACAGCCTATTTTTCAGATATGGCATTTAAACAATTTCCACTTTGCTTTATCTGTAAAACCTACTGTGGAAATCACTGAGACAAACTGATCATAAAATCTCACAATTCCACTTTTAGACAATTAACCATTTTTGAGAACTCCAATTACCCCGCCACCCCCCCAAATTAACTCTAGATGTTTTGTTGTGTTTCACAAAATGAATCCTAAATCCCCAAAGTCAGGCGAAGCAGGACCCATTCAAACCTCCCCTTTGTCCACTCTTTCCACTAGCCAGGATCTCTGCTCTGTCCCTCCTGGAGCTAAGGATTTGTCTTCCATTCAGATACCTATTTCCCACAACTTCTATTGCCTGCAACTGGATACTACAGCAAGTCAACTTCTAATCAAAGGGTCAGTTCCTGCAGTTAATTTTCATCCAGGGTCACCACACATACTCTCACATTTTACTCTCCTTCCATTCTGTGCAATTATTTTACAGTGACTATTTGAGCAGGTGAAGATTAGAGGCTTGAAAATGTAAGTTCCATCATTTATGGCAAAAGCATGACATGGATAGCTACAATTTAAACTTTTCTACAATGTTCATTCAACTGTCATCACAAGATGGGAAATAAAATCTCTAAATTAAAGATGATAGGCTATCAGAGTCTGTAGGGCACCTTCTGAGTAGAGATTCTGCTGTTCAAACTCCTCTGTGATGATTTGTTATGAAGTGAACTGCTGCCTAATAAAAAAAGGCTAACACTGCCAAAATAATGGAAAAGAAGATTTTCTACAGAAGGTATTCTGCCTAGGTGCCAGTGGTCAAAGGGCCCAGTTCTTTATGCACCTCATTTGTAACAGACAACAAAGAAGATACCTTAAGGTAAAATGTGTTATCAAATCTTTCAGCATACATAAAGTTTGCTTTTTGTATAACCTCTAGGTAGACTACAAAAATTGAATTGGAGATTGCAGACAGGGTACAACACACAAAAAGACACATGGATCAGTATAAACCATTAATATTCATGAATGTTTTAAGTTCTCCATGGCCATAATCGATATCCAATGAAGTTAATGAGATCTTCCCATTGATTTCGAAAGACACTGGGTCGAGCCTCACAGACAATAATATCACATTCTCTGCAAGCACTCCAGCTGACAACACATACTTTGATAAGTTGCTACCCTCCCATCCAGAATTTCAGCAATGAACAAAAGATACATTATCTTATTTCTAACTGGTTTTGCAAAATGAGCAATATACCATTATAAAACTCAATATGGAACATTTAATATCTTTAATTGAAGAGCAGTCAAGGCCACAGTAGTAACTTGAGGTATTAATGCCAATATGTGATCCATAAATAAGACAATTGTTATTTATTTAAGAAGGAAATGAAAAAAAACCAAACCTTAATGTGTCATCCTCCCAAAAGGTTGAGATTTTGTTTTGTTTTAACTTTGAGCCTCTAGAAAGCGGTGCTTCAAACTCTTATGTCTTCTAACACATCTAAGCCCATCCAATAGATTTAATCGCTGATAAGTAGAGTTATAAGTTCAAACTGGCCTTGACCTTGGGCAGTATGACATTATCTGAAAACCATTAGTGGTCTGAAACTAAAGGAAAAGCTCATTAATAAAAGCAAAACCGTATAAAGGTACAAAGGCAAAAAAAAAAAAAAAAGAAGAAGAAGAAAAAAGGAAGTTTTATTAAAAGTATTGATCATGACCTAGGGCACTACAGACATTGATCTTCCCACATCTCCACAGGAAAAAAAAAAAGTTAAGCCAACAAATAATTGATCTGTTTTGAAACCTGCTGAACAAGCCATACATTTAATTTCTTACAATCCAAAAAATAATCACACCAAAATAGGGTAAAGAGAAAATATATTTCTCTAAAATTTATTGGTAAAAAAAATTACTGTCTGATTAATTTCATAGAACAGCCACCCTGTTAGCATGATTTGAACCTAAGTGTCAGGAGGTGAGAAGGCTATGCACTGTAAACCTTTAAAGCATGGGTTTCAGATTTCAACTCATTAAAGCATATGCTTTTAAGGAGAAAAGGGTAGTCCAATACTGAATATTGCAGCAACACAGAATGCATGTATAGAAAAGGCCAATGCTGAACATTAAACTTAAAGCATACATTTAATGAAAAGTTTATAGGATAATTATTTTATATAAAACAGAATACTGTAGTTTTGGATTTTCTTCAGTTTGTTCAAAAAGTCAGAAAGATATCTTTAGACTGACGTGACATTATAGCTGCAAAAACAGTTGCTGAAAAACTAAAAGTCACCAGAATTGCATGTTTCGTGTACATGGAGAGGGGTAGGTGTCATTATCAGAAAATGGGATAACCTTGACAAAGTTGCATCAATTACATGTACACGTGAAAAGCACAAATTAAATTTGGAAGGCTATCATTAGTTCCAGTGCTTCCCAATTACTGAATGAGCGATTCTGCTGTCTCACCATTCTTTTAATATACTTCTGTGATAAAATTGGTGGTTTTCAGCATATGAGATGTCAAAGAGATCATTTCCCATCTGATAGTACATTCATGGCTCTGTTCCCTTATTCTTTGATCATTGCTTTGCAGACATAATTCTACAGTATTACCAGCTGATCCTGGAGCAACTTTCCTTCCAACTTTGGAACTACAGTCTTTGTTGCTACATAGAAGGTCAAAATAAAACATCATGTTTTACGCCTCAGAGTGAGGCTCCACAGCAACTTCAGCCACTACAGTTTGCAGATACTATAGTCTCATCTTTGTCTCCTTCTACTGCAAATGCTGCATTCTCTCCTCCCATGTTGGCACTAGTACTCATCTGGACCCGGCAACGAGCTGGTTCAGAGAGCTCACTACCCTACCAGGCTAGGTTTCTGCCAGTCTGTGCAGACTGCTGAACTGGTTCCCCATGTGGGTGGAGAAGTGCTGGCAGGGTGTGGGAAAAGTAGGGGATGGAAACGTGTGTCTTAGGATGAGCCAGTGATCTCTGATTTTTCTATCAGTTTAAAACTGCCAGGGACCCAAGTCTCAGTCTCTTGTGCTCCGAGGACTGCATAGCCATAGAACGAATAAGGTGAATCCTCATTCCTTCCATGACTGCCCACAACAGTAGGGGCCTGCCTTGGTAACCAGAAAGCTTAATGACTTCAATTCTGTCTTCTCAGGATTTCTGGTAGGTAGTTCCATTGCTTTGTGGTTTGAGCAAACAGAAAAATATTGTGCCATTGTAATTTTTTCTATACAAACCACCTCACAACTCACTCAGGTCACCAGTAAAATGGTGACTGTTTTAAAGTATTAGAGCCATTTATACAGAAGGCATCAGGAATTTATGATAAATTAATTCTATGTGGATGATCTAATTGAGGAATAATATCACAGGGAAGGCCTCATTTCTCAATAAATAAATAAATTAAGCTACAGTGTACTAAGGTATACTTTCCTTCCTGAACAAGAGTGTTCATTTTGTATTTAATGGCACCTGAATCGGCATCTTATTGTAAATTCGTTCAACTTTGCTCTCCAGAGTCAAGCGAGACAGGCCTCAAGTGGTTTAAGAGGTGGCCTTATTGAAATCCCCCTGCCCAAGTCCAGTCTTGATGTTAACTGTGCATACCTGTTATGGGTAGCACCTCAAGGCTATATATACCATTTCTGTGGGGACCTCTTCAGTGTAGCGTGTGCCATCCTCTTGTGATACGTTTAGACTCATTTGGGATAGTAAAAACAAAAGTTGAGTGTGAAGAATTGCAAAAGTGTCTCACACTGGTTCTTTGTCAATCAATGTAAAAAAGGTACACATACAAAAAACAATTCTAGCTTTAAATACATAATGATGGCCTCTAAACCACCTATTGAAGTTACTACAGATAATTCTATGAAAATGTCAGATCAACCATCAATGGCAGCCAGAAAAGCAAATAAAATGTTAGAAATTATTAAGAAAGGAACACAGAATAAATGCAACAACAAAACTAAACCACTTTGTAAACTTCTCAGGACCTGGCAAGTTGCACATTCTGGTCCTCCATTCACCAGCAGACCTGAGAAAAAGTGCAGTGAAGGGTGGCCCAGGGTGTCAGGATTACGTAGCAAACGAAGAACAAGTAAACAGAACAGGAAAAGAGTCTGGAAAAAAGACTAGTGAAGGGGAGATAAGCAAGAGTTCCGCAAAATCAAAAGTAAAAAGACATTGTATATGGAATGATTATGGATTGGCTGTGCAACACAAGCAGGAAGAGATAGCCAGTAACATTCTTAAGTGGCTGAATCCAAATAAATAAGGGGAGGTATTTCTTTACATAACACACAGTCTGTGACACTCATTATCACAAGACATTATGGATGGTAAAATCCTATTTTGGACTATTAAGCACAAAGACAACATCTCTAGTTCAGAAATCCCCAAGCTACAGATCGCTGGAAGCTAGGAGAGTGTAACATGCAAGCATCACTAGAGATTTGCTCTGGTTTTATCCTCTTTTACAAGCACCCACTACTGTACACTGTTGCAGATACCAGGTTAGACAGACCTTTGGTCTGCTTCACTCCTGCTCCCACTCTTTCACTCTATATTGCCTCTCCAACATCATATAATTTCTACTACCTAAGGAGTGGATTTGTGTATTAACAGTTATGCCTCTAAAAATCCTTTTTAGAATTATGGTACAAAACCTGAATTCCTAAATCTATATATTTGTATCTGAGAAACAAATACAGAAATTCTTCTGTGTAAGAGGAAGTACTGACTAGTCCTAAGGAATGGGATAGGGGCCTGCATTTATTGTCCTTCAACAAACATGCATTTTTCACACCTTAAAGGGGTAATTTTTCCTCAGAATGCGAGAATGTAAATTTATTGTAGCACCTGAAATTCCAGCTAGGTTTAATAAGAGGCACAGTTTTGCCTTGAAAATTCCTTATCACAAGGGAGTGTACACAAAAAGGGGATTTCCCAGCTTCACTCTCAATTTCTGGGCTAAACTGGAGCATTAACACATTAGACTGGAAAAGACATCCTTTTCTTAAATTATTATGAAATTACTGAAACACACACACATTACATATATACATGTATCTATTTACATACATGTATATGCATACTTTGAGATGCAACAGTTGATACACTTTTAAGTCCAATCAAGATACCAGTATCCAGGAACTTAGGTTTTAATAATGTGTTTCAGCTGTCTAATAAAATGCTCTGACCTCCTCTCCCACACAGCATGAAAGCATGAATAGTCTCAGTTACAAAAAGGTATTGCCAGCTTTGCTATTCATTAATCCTTATCAACAAATGCTCATTATTAATTTAGGTTTTGTGGTTTCCTAAGTCACAACTAAACTAAAACTAATTCTGTTGGGCTTTCTGGCTCGTTTGTTATGCCATTAGTGGACTAAAATTTCCTTTTTTCCTAAATCCTTTTTTGTTTTCTAAGCTTTTCTCTCTATTTGTGAATATAAATGGATAGGGAAGAGTGAAAGTGTGTAATTCTGTGAAAAAGAGAGCTGTAACATAACCCAATTACTATTTCCCCAGGTCCAAGACACTACTTTTGCTTGTGTAAACACATAGGAAGGCTGGCTGATAAAAAGAGCTAGTCAAGGCTTCCCTGTCTGGAAGGGTAAGCATGAAAGCTGTAAGTAAGGGAAAAAATAACACTTTTTTCTTGCTTCTTAGAGGAGAACACACAATACTCGGTAACTTACAGAAAGAGGAGCTGCAAACAGGCCCACCATAAAATGTCAGCAGTGTCAATATTAATAAATACTTTTATGTTTTATAGATAGGCTTACAAGGTAACATGCTGGTCTATGATTGCAGCACAACCTGACAAAGAAAACCTACTGACCTCTGTTTAGAGTAAGTTATATGCTTGAACATCAGTCCTTTTTATTCCCCCCAAAAGCATACAGCATCATGTCATTATGATTTAAGAACAGCTCTTAAAATCTCTCGTTTCCACAATTTTGACAACCCTTCTAAAACAAATGGTATAAAAAGTCTCCTAAAATATTTAAGATCTAACATATCCTCACAACGTAAAAGAAGCTTCATCATTCATAAAAACATACTATCCATACCTTTGTCATTATTTTCATTTAGATCAGGTTTGGGTTCTATCCAAACATATAAACTTTTAATTTATGAACATATCTGCATATATTACCTTAACAATGGTTGTACTGGGTGACACCAACAGCCATTTAGCAGATAACAGGTAGAGGCAAAAGCCTAGCATTACTCCATAATACTCGTAGCATAACATCAAAAGCTTGGTAGGCAGGCTCGAAAATTTGGTAATGTTGCAAGTTTTATTGCAACATTAATTTGGCTATACTGCACATGCTGTTTAATTCACGGAATAGATTAAATAACAATAATAACAAGTAGAAACTCACAAAAGTATTTCAGTATGTACTATGTGATACGTGCACTAAGAAATTTTTAAGATGGACCTTTTTCATTTTACCACATTTGCCAGTATTGCTAATACCTTTCCTGAAATATCTCAAGTAATGTATCCCAAAAACTGAAGAAGATGTAAGTGGTTAGTAAGCCCTAACTGAGGTGGCTTTAATGCTTGGATCCTTAAAAAATCAATTTTTACTGCCATATTCTAACAAATGAGGTTATTATAAATGTGCCCTTAACAGAGGTGGTCTTGCAAACATTGGGGGGGAAAAAGAATGGAAAATTCTAGGTTCACGCCTGAACATACCAGATTTCATCATTCATAAGTTGAAAAATGCTGAAGTGATTTCTTTAAATTTGGATTGTTTTTCTTTCCTCTATTAAAGCTATAAAACAAGCCAAGTTTAAAGTTTGTAGCTTCAGCTGTTTCTGAATTATGCAAATATTTCAATATAAAAGTATGTTTTTCCATTGCTGAACTGATTTTGCTCAGACTTTCCGAAGATTTCCCTTTGGGCCAAGACCAGTCATAAAATGTATCTGACTAAAAGTAATTTGTTTAAAAATGTTACGAGCAACTCTGTAAAAGGGATAGCTTTCACAGCATTTGATTCTGACAAATGTTGTAGCACACATATAGATATGACATATATGTTCTTGCCAGAGCTCGTGATTTTTGGTGCATTTCTTAAAAGCTCCAGCTGCTGAAATCAGGAGATTGCATGTGTTCATTAACTCTCTCTGCTTTCCCTGCATATGTATATTTTGTGGTTACAGGAAAAAAAAAATTGAAACATGAAATGAATGTATCCCATAAGCTCAGGAACCCTCAGTCAAATCCAGAAGCTTAGGCCAGGGAAGAGGGATATAATGGAACAAGGCTGTGGTAGCGGGACAAGAGTCTCAATAGCCAAGTAATTCCCAGTATGGACGAGGAGCATCCACAGAAGGAATTAACCCAATACTGTACCTCAGATAAACTTTTCAGGTAAGTCAGTCCATAGATCCTATTTTCAGTTAACAGTACATTTCCCAAAGCATAATGCTCTGTACTGAAAAGTTTTGTCACAGGTGCCTCTCACAGGCTACTTTTTTCAAGAGAGTTTTATCAAAATTCAGTCATGTTGGAGACCGATGCTAGAGAAAATTACAGCTTTTTTGTCAATGGTAATTCTTAGGGTCACTGAGAAATCCAATGCCTTCTTCATGTTCTTCAGTAAAAAGATAAAATTTGACATCATTGAAAAATGCACCTCAGGTTGCCCAGAGAGGTCGTAGATGCCCCATCCCTGGAAACGTTCAAGGTCATGTTGGACGGGGCTCTGAGCAGCCTGACCTACTTGAAGATGTCCCTGCTCAGTGCAGGGGGAGTTGGAGTAGATGGCCTTTAAAGGTCCCTTCCAACCCAAACCATTCCTTGATTGTATGACATGAAGAGGAAAACTTCAGCCAATGATCATTTGCACATGCTCTGTGGATTCTTATTAGAAGCTGACAGTTAATTCAGTCAACATTTCATCTGCCACAGCTCCTGTGTGCCAAGCCTAAACACTCCTTTCCTTCTCTATAAAACACACTGATCACACTCAGCTTGAATTTGAGCTTGCCTCTTCCTTGCAATTATTCCTACTGACAGAGAACAGGAAGGAAGGGGAGAGAAGAGGGGCCTTGAGGCTGGACTACTATGACAGAGGAGACAGGAACAGACTGTAGAAAGACCCAATGCGCTCCATGATAGAGATAGAATTTCTTCCTCTGAAAACAGAAATAATTCAGACAGCCAAAGAAAGCAGACTGACAAATGGGAACGGCTTCTAACTGTTTTCATGATCTGCTCCATGTCTATTACATGAACCTCTAAGTTGCTTGTCAAGCCATGCCTGAGTGCCTACAGCCTGTGGTCGGTTTGAGGTCAGCCACCAGTGTTTTTGGTGAGCATTAAACCAATGCTGTGTAAATTGCAGCAATTCGTAAGATGACTAAATATCTCTGCAGTATGGCTGGGCTAGATTTTTGGAGGAAGTAGATGTTTTAGCTGTCTCAGTCTAACCTCTCTCCCTTGTCTGCAAGAGCTATATTCTCAGAACTTTTTGGTCAGTCTTTCCTTTTGGTAACAAACTGCACCTTTCTGCCCTATGCTCTGCTCCTCAAATGCCTGTTGATACTTCCATTCTCTGGAATGTCCAGGAATCAACAACTGTTGCCACAGTCCCTTCCACATGTAATGATTACCTGTATCTGGCCCTCTTCATCCTGCCCCCCCCTCCCCCCCCAAAAAAAGAAAATTTTGACATCTAATTTCCAGCATGTATGTGTCTGTGCCCTTTCATGAATGAGCTGGCAATCTGCAAGAACTCCTTTTATCCATCTTATTTCCTCTCCTTCCAGCCAGAGCTGTATCAAAGTGTATCCCCTCATTATTTCCATGACCTGATCCCCCATTCAACCTACACATAACTCATCCAAGAGGTGCACTCCTTCTCTCGTAACTCAGCCCCGCTCAACCTGGCCCCGTGGCTGCCTTATCCTGGACAGGATGCAGAGTCTTTGACAGAGGAAACAGAGCTCTCTTAAGGATGCTCTTACAGTGTTGCCTATCTCATTTTGCCATGCATGGGCAGGAGAAATGAAAGAAGCAGGGGGTGGCCATCTGGCTGTGTCTCTTCACAGCTTGCAGCCCAATCCAAGCCGTTCACTTCTACTCCCATGGCTCACAGTAATGCTACTCTGCGCTGGTGCTGGAGAGCAGAGACCTTTCCAGGGGGAAAATGGGGAAGTGGAGGAGGAACAAAAGGTAGAAAACCCACAAAGGCCAAATTCACCTTGGAGTCTTTTACTCTCACACTTGTAAAATCCAGCTCTATCCTGTGCTCTTTCAGACATAATCTAAGACCACTGGAATATGTGATCTGCCTAACAGCTGATGAAGGCTGGTTAAAGGCAGTAGTAGAAGGGAAGAAAGAGTAGAGTCCTTTGCCTGGATACCGACCCCCTCTGGTTGAGTCACTACTGCCAGAAATGCCTTCCAGCTAATAAAAATGTTGTTCCTATTATTATTAACCTGGACAAAATATAGAGCAGACAATACCAAAAAGCATATTCAAATCCACAGCTGACTTTGCAAATACTATTTTAATACAGGCACAAACTCTTTGAGACTATATAGTTTCCACAGAAAGGCAAACACAGCCCGCTTTTTCAAAAAATGTACTCCTCTTCTGTGCATTAGGAAATTAATTTTATACTGATAACCACTCCTAAATGCAGTAATTCTTCCAAAGATAATTTAGCAACTTTTTACACTTTCCAATGCAGGTTTCAAAGCACAACTAGACCTAACTAGTGTTGAAATAAGTGTGTTAGCAGTATTCTATGCCATTTTGTGGTATCACCATATGCTAAATTAAGGGACACATTTTCCTTCTTTCATTATTATCTTAATGTGAGGAGGTGGGAAAAAGATGATCCACACCAAAGGAAGGAAAAAGGGGGAAAACAATAACAAATTGGTATCTCTTTTGAGAATTGCCCCACAGGCCAAACATTTTTATGTTCTTAATCATTATTAAATGACTTAACATGACACACAGAGCCTGGCAAATGATTGCATCCTGACATGAGAACGAATTACAAATGAAATGAAAGATCAAGCTGTATTAGAGGACTGCCTCTGGGAAATGAAAATCTTTAATTCTCTTTTATTATTGACATTTATTTGGCTGCCATGAATAACAACATAGCAAAGAGATTCAGCTATGCTTGTGCGCTGAATAGCTTATCCCACGGCTCAAAACTGCCTTAACATTTATCATGTTTGCTTTTGTAGCTGACACCATTGCATACACTCTCTATCCATCTTGCATTTATCATGCATATAAAGTGCATTCTCTAATTTAAGTTCATTTCATAGCAACAAACAGCTAAGATTAGCAAGTGTCAGTCCCCAAGTAAGCTCCCAGTTGTAAAAATATCAAAGAAAGGATTAATGGATTTGTTAACAACTCCAGTTTGAAGAATAAAATAAGTACACAGTGAAAATTAAATAAGAGCACAGGAGGGTTACATATAAGATTTAGGTTTACTACTGTTATTACTAGCTCATGTATAAAAACATTTTTATACTGCTATTTTTCAGCCAAGTGTACAATACTCAAGTGGAGTGCCTCCATATGGGCCATTCACGTAATGCAGTAACTTTCTGGAAGTAACACTTCCATCATTATTCAGTGAGATACACATACCCAACTCTCAATGACTGCTTTCTATTGCCTTTAAACCAGTTTGTAGCTAACAAAATAGGGGAAGAAGCAAACTATTGGAGAAATCATTCAAGCGGCTGCTAAGAATGATCTACTTAGTACCTAGCCCTGCAGCCACAGTCTGAAGCCAATTCTGATTTTTGGGCAAATATCATATGAATAAGCACCAGTCCCTGAGGTGCAAAGCTTCCTCAACTTTACTTCATTTCCAAAGGCGGAATTCAGCCCTGACTAATAACTTACCTTGTGAAGGAATGAATGACTAAAATGGCTTGCCACAGCACATGTTTTTAATAGCTTTATTTAGTCTAGAAGCATAGGTGGACAGAATTAAAGAGCCTGTCAAAAGGTAGGCAGTCATGTTTATAACGCTTAAATCTGTGTGTCGTACATCATCAATTTAGACAGCACAAACTACTTGTATCCCTGCTAGAACACCTTTTTCTCATGTAATCCTTTGAGACTAGAAGAGCAGACGGCTGAGAAAAGCTGAAGTGAGACTTTCTGCTCAAAGCAAAAAAGCCTGGAAATTCACTTAGTACTGGATTTCACTTCCTCCTCTTCACAAATGTTTAAATATACTATACTGGTGCACAGCTGTTCTCAGCAGGCATAGTGTGCTCTTGTTTGCAGCAAAGATGGCTACACAGATAAAATCTCAAGTCATAAAAATCTGAGTAAAACCAACTGGATCAATATTTTAGATCTATGTTATAAAAAAAGAACTTAAGATGTTCAGAACTAAATTCTCAGGCATTCTTGTGAAATATTAACTTCTTAAATTCAGAATCTTAAAACAGTTAAAAGTATAACGGATGAGAAACATGGGCTAACATCAAAAGGCAAATGCTCTGACTACCATTTAACACTCAAAATTTGTAAAACCACAATTTGTAATTGATTAACTAGAGTATTTACTGTGAGCGACAATGGAGATTTGAAAAATATACCTGTAGCCATTACTGTGTCATCTTTCCCCTGGGTAAAGACTACGATTCGTTGCCTTTTAGTGTTCACCTTTGGCAGGGCTTGTGTCTTCCGGGCTATCTCTTTAATGTCTTCAGTCTATTCATGGAGAGAAAGAAAATTTTTGTTACCAGCATATTGAAGTGGTGAAAGATTAGAACTTTATTAGCAGATCAAAGATTTATTTTCTTATGGCTAGGTATAAAATAGACTTTACTGTCAGTAGAGGAAGATTTTTAAAAGGAGGAATACTTCATTCTCCTCAGGGTTTATGTATTACTATGAGACTATTGTTTTTAATCTTGATAATGATAGTTCAGCTATTCCAATTGCTGCAAAACTGCAAAGCTAACAAAGAAATTACAGAGCATTTCCTAATGAGCAATTAGTGGGTTTCTTTGCTGCTGACTGGATTCTAACCTTACCTATCATAAAATTAGAAATAAAATTGGTAAGAGAATACTTTGCATAAACTCTGAGCCTGATTTTCATCCAATTTAGCCAGGTTTTATAGTACTATAATCCCTCTGATTTCAGCAGGATTACAAATACTGTTTCTCTAACTTCCCTGCAGCAAATGATCTCAGCAAGCAAACTGACTGTAGACTGCAGCACCTTAGGGGGTGTAGAGCCCAGGTGAACATGCTCTCTGCTCACTGGCTGGTTGCATAATTGAGATGCAGGGAAGCAAAGGGTTAAAGTTGTATTCAGTGGGGCACAGAACATCCCTGATTTTCTGCAGTAAGGCTAAGATGCAAAAATTTCAGGAATCTTTTCTTTGAAGGGACTTTGTACACCATAGCACATGTAGCTGGGAACAGAGGAACTGGCATACTGAACCAAACCTCTCATCCACCCAATGTCTTTGACAGCAACAAGTCTGAAAGGTTTAACTTGATGCAAGAAACTCTAATAGCACAACCTCTCATTAGACTATTATCCTTCCTATTCTCATAGTTGCCCTGTGATCTGAAACACAAGGATTTCAATTTCTAATTTATTCAGTTTTCAATCTAATCTAAATATAGGTATTCCTGTTATTTGTATAAGCATCAAATCCTTTTATAATGCTATGTAGGAAGCTTTTGTTCTCAGATTTATTGCAAGTCAGTAAGTTCTACAAATTAACTCTGGTATATGTAAACTTATTTCTTGCCATCATTTATATGTTTTTTCTCTTTTTGTTTTATTTTTTAACATTAGGAAAAGTAAGAAAGACTACGATTATTCTCTGTGCTACTTACTATGACCCACTTTATTCATATCTGTGTTAAATAACACCATACTTTTTTCCCAGTTTGCTCTTGCATACAAGCAACTGTAGTGAAACATAGCTGATGTGGTGAGGGCCTAGCATTGAATATATGAAAACACAACAATACTTTCTGCATTGTTTTGTCTCCTCTTCATTATGAATCCCAACTCATTTTTTAACACAATTGTATAATGAATGGAGTCCTTTTATAAAGCTATCCAAAGTGGTTTCAAGTAATTTATCAGAGATGTTACAATTAATTTATATTATTAATAAATTGATTTTTATCTTCCAAAATCAGCATACAGTGTTATCTTGAAACGCAGGTACCTTATGTGCCATTTTGACTGCAGCTGTGGATCTTAACAAGAGATTGATTTATTTTTTATCAGCAGGTCAGGTAAACACTTCAAGAACAATAATCTGCATACCATTCAGTCCTGGTTACTTGCTGATTTTTGGTAATCTTGTTGATCTTCAAGCACCACCTTTCTTATGGACAGAGAATATGCCTGGGCTATGTATTTATGTGAAAATTATCTAGCTCTTTTGCAATACTCTTAGCCTCCCTTTAATTTCTCCCCCGATTCTGGTAATCAGTGAGCCCATTGATTTATACACATTTACCAAACATGAAAATAATTTCCCCTTACCTATTGGTCTCTTTACCTGTTTTTAAAATTCCCTCATACTTTTCATTTCCATACAGTATGCTATCATTTGTGTTATTTCTTCCTTCCTCCTGCTTAGACTGTTAATATAGCTTTTAGAAGGCAACATCTTCTGCCAGAGGAGAACCTCAAACCCCTCTGTGTGGACTGAGGACAGTGAACAGGGGCCATCTTACCCCTAATTCTCTAAAGGCGAGGAGTCCCTTAAAGGTGCCAGAGAAAAAAATTGAAATTGCTTGTCTTCTGTTTGGAAATGTGTTTTTAAGAGATTCGTGAAGAGAGGGTATCAGCTGATGGCACAAGCTGTTGAATAGGGGATGGATGGAGAAATACAGCCCTCCAGCTTGGTAATATGTAGGCTTCTGAAGGTTCACCTGAATTCTGAACTATTTCAGGCCTTGATAATTAAGAGATCCATGAACTAGAAAACGCAATAAAGCATCGTGGAGATCAAACAAGAGAGAGGTGTTTAGCTTTGTGGAGCAAAGCAGGCATAGAAATCAAAGAGCTTGAAGGTATTTGTGCAATGTATTTACATGCACTTTGGATTTTAAAAGGAAAACGAGGAAGTTATAATAGGTGAAAATGGCACAATCAAGAGATGATTTCTTCAGTTTAAGGAAGAATAAAGATGAACTTATATGAGGGAAAGAGGACCCTGAGGAAAAAGATTAGTTAAGAATGATGGTAAAGGATGAAATCAAGTAGACAGTGAAAAAAAGTAAAAAGCACACGTTTTCAGGAAGAATTAAATGTATAATAAGTGTGTAACAGTAGAAGGAAGGTATTTAGGGGAAAAAAAGGCATTTTTTTAAAAAGCAGAAATTTCAAAACAGAATGGTTTGGAGATGTGTCTGATTGTGCAGACTTTAACAGTAACTGAATAGCCTCTTCTGTGAGAATTAACTTAGCCATTTTAGCCAAAATCACTTTCTATACTAAAATTTTTGAAAGAAGAGAATAAAATAGAGCTTACATAGTGGAAAAGCTGCAATCTCAGTGTTGAGAAGGTTAATAACTTTTCCACAATATATGTGAATATTTACAGCATAAGACTGAAGAGGTACTGTGCCCCTCATTCCATTGTCAGGCAAACATCATGAAATGTTGTCGTCTTCTATTTCTGTTCAGAATATACATAATATTTTCAAATAGCTGAAATGAATAATACTTGTTTTGCACTGACTCATACTTGCACACTTATCAAGACTTTCTTATACATCCTGTATCTACAGACATGGCTGAATAGTAAGACTGTACTGGTTTGCGGTCCTAAAGCCTCTATAACATGTCCCAAATTCACAGGATATTCACACATATCCAATTATACACTCGAATCTGATTTAACAAAGCTGACATGCAAATCTCACAAAAGCGTGATTTGCCTATTGATGCTGCACCTGAAAAACCTTGCATGTGGCATTTGTTCCAGCAAGCAAGTGAAATATATACATGTAAAGAAAGTACATCAGATATCCCAGGATCAGATAAAAGTATGAGAAAAACTCATACAGTTAAAACTGCTTGTCAAACTACGTCTTCTGATCTTTGCCTCTGAACAGATACACAATACCTGGGACTACCATAGCCCTGACCTAAACAGGCACAAATCCATTGAAAACAGTGGACCTGTGCAGTGTACCTCATTAACTTGAAGACCTAAATTTGGTCCAGGGTACCAAAACTCTTTAATTTGGTTCTCCAACCAATTATTACTTAGGAGGAGACATCTGCCTCTAACAGGAAAAATTATTTTGCATGGCAGCTGCTACTAACCCCTTAGATACCTACTGTTCCATTCACTTCATTTTACTTCTTGGGTTGACAGACAGAATTGAACCCTAAGTTTTATGTTAAAGTAGGATTTTGTTTTCCTAATTCCTACATAGAATAAACAGCAAGTTACCATTTTGTAAAAACAAAACCTCATAAACCTTTGTCCTGGCAATTTTGTTATTTGAAACATATTACACACATCCAGTTAAAATATAGTGACAAACATTCTACCGCTTCAAGGGGAACCAAGTCCAAGAGCTTCCCTGGGATAAAAATTGTGACTATTACAATGGATTACTGAGATGACTGCAACTTACAATTAGGATGAAGCACTGTCTTCACAGATAGTGAATTTACTATCTATTTAATAGTTTTAAAATGTCATAGACATGAAATTCACAAAAAAAGAAAATAGTGATGCACTCCAGGAAGAGACTGCATCAGAAGTAATGTTCTGCTTTTGATTATTGCAGGTAAGTGTTGGTCAGGAGATAAAATGAAGGAAATAATAGTCTTCAAATATCATGATTGATTTTACAAGAATAACTTGTATTTCAGCAAAGTACAATGAAAACTAACTCTTGGTAAGGTGAAGCATAAAAATAAAAATTCTTTTGAATGCGGTTTTTCTTGCAAATAAAAAACCAGATTTGTGTCATGGAATTTTTTTCTCCTGCCTATGAAAAGGTTTTATTTCTTCAGAAAAGGTGGGTTTTTTCCTGAAGTTGACTTGATTGTACTTCTTTTTTTTTTTCAAAAATTGTTTCAGATATACTTAACTCAATCCATGTTTAAAAGATGCATTTAGTCCACACAAACTATTTAAATTACTGGGAGGTAGAAAAGGAGACAATTAAAAAAAAAGAAGCTAGTCACAACTGATTCTCTATGCTAAAAGATTTCTGATTATTTTTGTTAAAAAATAAAATTCTTTCCAGGCTGCAATTCAAATTCAGCTACTAGCAACTTTTCATCAATTCTATGACAAATATCGTCTTGATTTTTGCCCTGGTCACTCAAGTCCTTTCCTTTAGTTTTCCATGTTTCAGCAGTTTTCTATTCTCAATATAAATCACAGAATCAAGTTTACAAGCTTTTGAGAGTTGCTGGAAATTTTTCTTGGTTTTAATTGAAAGGCTAATTGAAGCTCTTTAAGTTTTTCCTAAGATACTTTATTAGTAGTGTGATTTTTTTGTTTGTGTTTTTTTTTTCCTCCACAGCACAATGGGAAAATAAGACTGTGGATACTTACCAAGTTTTACACATCCCTGTCAGTAAACTTGACATGTGAGTTGCTACCAAGCAAGGGGGTAATAAGAGATAAGATCATAATCATTGTGCACTTTACTGATACACTGTAATCAAATGTGGCAGATTTAGGATGTTCAGAAGGAACTGTGCTAAAATCTCTAAGCAAGCACTAATGGAAAGGTTAATATGATGGTAGTTAGCAGACACCAGCAAAAGCAGTTTGTCACTAGAACTGAATTTAAACCAGGCACATTCAAAGTCTTTAGCTCAAGGGGGCAATAAAAATATAGACTGGGTAGACTTAATACACTACTTCCTTTCTTTTTTATTGCCTAGCTACCAGAGGGTACCAATAATTTGTTATGCTTCATATTATATTTGGAGGCATCTGTGAAATTCATTCATTTGATAGAATAAACCCAAAGTGTATTTTTATGCTAACAATACAGATTATAGAAATGAAAACTGACAGTGATAAAAAGTCTTGATTTCTACAAAGCAGCCAGATGAATTTGGCAAACATAAAATGAAATGGGACAGCCCACAGTTTTAATATCTAAACCACCGATGGCATTGATGTACCTGCTGGTGTATGGTTCTAAAGAAGTCTAAATTGTAGAACAAAAGCTGTCAGTCTTTCCCTCTTTTTTTATATGCAACCAACCACACACAAAAGTGGCACGTTCTTAAAGCGATGGAGTTTGAATTGCGCGGCTTCTCTGATTTATGCAAAATAGGTGTTGAGCACTCAAACTCCTAGCTATTCTTTTACACTGCAAATAAATCAATTAAGGTGGGTCTTATTCCAGTGAAAAAAACATGTAAAAGGATTTATGTCTGTTCAGTTCTGCAATTTAGATTTCAGTAAGGTCACTTACTATCTGCAAAATTAGCACAACTGTTGTCACATTAATTATAGTATTTAAAACCTGCCTATTTGAATTCAGCATTAGAGACCAATAGTCGATAGCTCTCCAGACTAAGTTATCTGAATTTAGCCAATGGGAGATACTGTTCAAATAAATACTTCAAGAAGATGAAATCAAAAGCTCTGAAAATCCGTGTAAAATCAACTGTGTTTACTTCAAGAAAGTAGAGGATCATACATTTTTAGAGCACAGATGGAAAACACCAACTCGAATATGTTTTGAAACACAATTCCACACTACCCCTTCTAAAAGAAGTTGTTTGTAGAAGAACGGTTTATATTAATCAGTACCTAACAATTTTATGTACAACCTTTCTAAAATTCATTTGCATAATGATAATCCACATATGGCAGGGTTTAAGTTATTTAAGTGGTGTTATATTTCACTATTTAGTCTTGCTTCATCACTGCTTTAGCAGTGAATCCTTATGGAGTGTAATGCAGCTAATGAGGTAGCTTTTTAACTGAACAAACTGACAGGTCCCATATCTGCAGAGGCAGCTTGAAACTGTGCCCAACCTCTCGGCTTCCCAAGAGGCTTTTCAAAATTCAATAAATAACATCTGTAGGCGATGTTGGGTGCAGACCTAGCAGAGTGCGTCATAACACTGAGCTGGCAGAACAAAGAAACCATGACGACTGCCAAGTTTCTATGGCAACCGCTGCGAGGCTTGGAGAGTATAATAGCACATCAATCATTGTCCAAAAGAACTTCATTATCAGCAAGAAAAAAAACCTTTAGGATCTGTTTAGTGTGCAATTGTGGGTTAACTCACCTCAAAGCCTTGCTCTCTAGCAAAAGTGGCAGCTTCCTGAAATAATAAAAAAAGAACAGTTAATTATAAAGCGCTAGATAATGAAGAAATAACACATTTTGAAACTCATTCAGCCAGTTTTCCTTTTACACGATTTTCAGTGTAAACCCATATACAGTTGTTCAATTCTGATAGTCGCACCAAAAGCTTCCCTCTCCTTCCCTCAAGCCCAACAACAGTACAATGTCAACACACTTCACAAGTTCAAATAAAGAAGGTACAGTATGTTTTTTCCAGGTAAGGGAAGTTACTTCTGGAGATAGGGCTTTGACTAGGAAACCACTACTTCAAATCCAGACAAACATCCTTCAGACATATTTTTAATTGAAATTGTATCATATCTCTATTTATCTGTGGCATTTCATGGGATACAGGTTATCAAGCCATTTTAAAAAAATCATTTGTCATCTACAGTGCATTAAGAAAAAAGGATCACAAAATGTGTTCAAACCCTTGTGGTGGAATCAGATGAGCATTTTAAAATACTCTGATGTCTTAATCACTGCTTTAGGCAATTTAACTATGTTCTTTTCCTGCAAGAACAGAAGAAACATCAGGGTATCAGAATGTCCTCGTTTCTTATTTATATTAATTGGAGCAATTAAAATCTGTTTTGAAATAAAAGCAAGGAGACAGAAGACAATAGCAATGTTTTTCCCTTACTCACTTTATACCTTAACATTGCAAATATTGCAGAAAACCCTCAAAGTCTTTATGTTTTAACTTGCATTCTTCCAGATTATCTTTGCCAAGTGATATTAATAGAGGGATAAGTCTTGAGCCAAAATGGTGAGTTGATCCGACTAAACAAATATAACTACCATACCAAACCATTTAAGTCCAGTGTCCCTACGACAGCTTTCAGTGCTGCAGAAAATACATTCTTGTGGACCTATATGATCTGCCAATTTGGGGGCAATATAAGAATTTGAAGTGGGTACAATTGATTATAACAACAGTAAGTTGAGGTTAATAAAATGTGATAAGCTGAAAAGCACAACTCCTCAGGCTGCTTCACTGCAGAAACATGAGGCTGACCGGGTTAGCCTTAGCTGATGTTGACAGAAAAACTGAATCATGGTCCTGACAATTGGGTGCGGGCAAGGTTAGCCACTTTGACAATTTACTTACAATTGAATTCCTTCTTGTACATCACACAGTCAATGACATTTGCTAGCCTGGCTGTCAAGAAGGAGTATAGGGTTCAAAGATATCATGCAGTGTTTTCCTAAACCAGCGTGTGATTAACAAAGCCTATGCTCATATGAAAAAAGGAGCCTGCAAAGCTTCCACTCTAAAGTGATGCACTTAACAATGAACTGCAACACAATCAAGAAAGCCTCTAAAGGGACCAGGACACAGACACCCCCCCCCCCCCCCCCCCCCCCCCCCCAAATAAGGGAGTGATAAGGGGGCAGAGAATAAGAAAAAAGACTAAAAATTATGTACTGTAGCCAAATTACTTCTTTAACGTCAGATTTTTGGTCATGCAATTGAAATCGGAAGTTACACTGATCTGTCCTAAGGGGATTTCTTTCATGTCCCAAAGCAGCAGGACATTAACATCTGTGTTAAACTATTGTTTGGCCAGGAAACTGGACACCAGTACATTCTTACATCTATGAAATAAAAACTATTCCAGTTAAGTAGTGTTTCCTTATGTGGGAGACTTTGAGAGAATTCATCTTAATTTTCAGTACTGGGGCACCCATGCATAGCACATGTGGTTTGAAAGACCTGGCCCATCCACAAGAAAGAATAAATGATTGCACATTTGTTAAAAAGTATCTCATCTTTGGATTTTCCTGTCAGAACGTCATCTTTTAGCCTGGTCTGCTGCCTGGCTACATGAATAATGGTAGCCAGCCTACAATCATAGATTTTCCTGCAGTTGACCTCTAATCTAAGGGTGTCTGAACGTGCCAAAGAACAACAGCAATATTAATTTTCTTCTCTCCTATCAACCAAACCTCAGAATAACTCCCAAGCAGCTTCTTTCAGTAAGGACTGTGTCTGCAGCCCCCTAAGAATCAGCCTCTCTCAGAATGACATCCCTTTAAGAATTAAGGCTCTTCCAGTAAAGAAGATAATAAAGCTCAAAACACACGTTTGGAGACTAAAGTTTGGTGCTTGCAAAATGGTGAGAAATGTGAGCCAGGCCCTGAACGCCAGGGACAGTTCAAAGTAAATTAACCAGATAAAAGCGATGAGAACCTTTTAGTATCTATTCACAATAACAGTGAGAACAGGAAACAAGCAGAACCCATCTGTGCAGCCCTAGGGCACCTCATACTGAGCTTCACGCCTCTAATAAAGTAGTCAGGTTAAAATCTAAGTGGCTGTAACATGTGGAGGCTGCTAGGGTTACAATGTCCAGCCAGGGCGTTCCCTGATGCAGGTGATAATCAGTATGATAATCACTATATTTACAGGCTTTCCATTTTATATCTGACATTGGAAATCATGAAGAAGGAGGGATTAAGGAAATAAACAACCTACACAGAAGCTTTACCGCTCCCCAGAGAATGCAGCATTTTCATTCATGCGTGACATGCGACAACAGCAAAGCAAAACAGCCACAGAACAGAATTTTCTTAGGAGGCTTCATTTCACATCAGGAGTTCTTTCAGTTTTGATGAACTTTAGACATTATTCATTCATTACTCCAACTCAGCATTTTCAGAGCTATTTTCCATTATTGTCTACAACAGAACATCTCATTTCATAAAACCCTCTCCCCCACCTTTTTACTCTTTCATACCAAATATATTAAAAACTCACACTGCTTTTTCTATATAATCTTTTTACTAACCATGACAGCAAATTTATTGCTGTACCACCTAAAGTAGAAATGGGATTATTAGTTATGAAATATTACTTGGCTTATGCAGTTTGGGAGAAAAAAAAATCCTAAGTATAGCCATGCTGAAAAAACCTGCACGCTGCATTACTTAATGGGAGTAACACAATGTCACCAAAGTTAACACACACCCTCTCTTTGCACAATAGCGAGCAGTTTGTACAGGAAAGCGAGATAAATTAAAGAGATAACAATAAAAAAGACAACTTCCATTAGTACTGGCCTTGCTGTTATGTTAGAACTTGCTTGCTAGCTGAAAACTATTTCCATTCTTCCCTGTATTTTTTTGCTGTTGGAGTCCCAGCATTTAGTAAGTTCAGCTGTCTATAATCTACACTGGGGCTATTTGTAACAGGACTTGTTAAAGTTCTGAGTCCTTTTATCACCAGCAATACAAACTATCTGTTTATAAGTAAACAGAAACATACCCTCCAAACACAGAATCCATTAGCATCTGCATTCCTAGGAGTATGTTAGCTCCCTGTATTAGAAGAATTTTATGATTCTAAAGTTAAGATGGTTCAACTTCAATAATCACACGTTTGGTTTGCCATAACACACAGAAGGCACACTATGTATTAAATATTCTTGACACATCCAATTTTTTTTAGAAAATTTTTTTTGGTACCAAGGTTTTATGATGACTTGATCGAATTATAGCCAAAACGGTAACAACATGCACATTGGGTTAAAAATAATTCATGTAGGCCAACACGAAACTCATGCAGTTGCATTGAACAGCATTTAAAACCATGTATCACCAAAATTAGCTGACAAAGACTGTTTCAAAAGCACCACCAACAGTATTATCTACAATATGCATTTTAACCTTTATATGGAGAAAAGGAGCACTGTAAACTAAATTTGCATTTTATTGCTGAAATCAACATTATCTCATAAAGAAATGATAAAACAGCAGGACAGCAATGATACCCTTGCACACTGAATGCATTTCCCATAATTACACAAGAAAGAAAATGCAGGGGACACTGAAGCTAATCCCTCCCCTGCCATCCTTCTTGGTAGAGGAAACATCTCAGAGAAAAACCTAAACTCATATGTTACAGTACTACCCTGTGCAGCTCTCTCCAATTCTCTATTTTTCCATGGGGGAAAAGAAAAAGTAAAAAAGAAACAAACCTAGATTTACTTTTTTTTAATTGGGAGGTTACTGGCAGGTTTTGAGGGATTTGCTATTGCAGTAACTGTAAACTTCCTGACTTACCCAAAACAAGCCCAATTCACATTTTCAGGAATATCATCCTTTTCCTGTGCATAACATATCTGTGACTTGGAGACTTCAGCCTGGCCCATGAATCAATGTAATCTTAACCCCCCCCGACACGTACAGCATGTGTAACTGCAGAGGAAGATCCTTGCAATGCAGTGCAGTGCAGACTGCGTAACAACAAAAAGAAATAAAAAAGCAAACTTGAGTGGAGTCACTCATTGAGAAACAGTAAATGACTATGAGGACCATCCACCTAGTGTCTGCATTTGATGGAACCATTCCTACTGGTACCAACCACGTTTGATTATAACTTGAATAGTACTTCCACCACTACACCTTACAAGACTTTTTAAACTGCTAAATTCTTCTAAAAATCAGTCTTAAACATTTCCTTCCTTTCACACATTTCAGAAGTATGAATTGTTAGTTTTCTTCCATTTACATTGTTTCCTTGAACACATTAAAAGCTATGATTATCTCACTTACATAATTCCCTTTTTTTCCAGCATAATCAGTACTTTCCATCCAACTCATGAGTTCATCTCCAATCCTGGTATAAGTTTGTGTTCTTTGTATCCCCTCTTGCTTTTCTACAGATTGCCTTGTTTGCAGCAACAAAGTTAGTTTCACAAATCTTCTCTAACATTAAAACCCTGTTATCTAAATGAAATGCATGACAATAAAGCAAAATAAGCAAATGGGGATATAGGGAAGACTTTCATGCAAGTGATGCACACTGATATCTACAACTTAATTCTGTAGAAGACTGACTCAAATAATCAAAGTTGTTCTATATTGACAACCTCCTTTCTTAGAGATAGGTGCTGAAGATTTGTATTTCTGAAGTAGACATATTAATGATTTTCTAATGGACAGTATACTTTTGTAAAACTTTGTAGAACAAAACAAAAAACCCACCAACCAACCAATAAAAAATTCATGTATTATTTGTCTCACTGCACTACAGAGACATGAAAGTCTTCTTCTTTATTATAATGTAATTACTAACACTTGTAGTTTCAGCTTTCCTTAGGTAGGCTCATTTGTCCTTCCTATCTGCCTGTCTCTTCTGTCATCTTTCCCTGCCCTAACAAAGAGCTTTCTTACACAATCCTGTGCTTTCAGAGCTATACCCTTATTTTTATATACTCTATCGGTACTGAGAACATCCGATTTCAGCAGTATCTGTTGTGCCCAGTAATTCTGAATACGGGCCACTAAAACATCTTTTGTTAAAATCTCCCTCCTTTTTCTGTCAGAAGATAAGTCACGAAGAATGACTTCTCAAGATCACCACGAGCCCTCCTGTTGGTATTTCCTTGATAAAACACCAGTCACAGTGCAGGAGCTGAGCTAGTTTTTTAAGAAGGGGGCTAGTGAGTGGTACCATGCCATGTTTTCCACTCTTCCAGCTCCAGGCCATTTTACACTAAATATGACCCTGGAAATGTGGCTTAAGGCACAGACAGGACAATGGATTTTCAGTTGCTGCCTTTGAATTGTAACAAAGATGTCATACAAATACCCACTAACTTCATGACACAGTTGGTGGGGTGTTCTTATATCAAATCCAGGTATTTAATGCAGCCCATAAACATGCAGTAATATGACCTGTCTTTATACCACTTTCCTGTGTATGCTACACAAAGGCAAACTAAGTTATACCTGATTTTATTGCCCATCCCAATTTTAAGTGAGAAAATAATAGATGCATATATATAAACACACATATATATAATAGCAGATCCACAGTTCTTCACATGATGAATTAACAGCATGCAAGAACTATGATTACTTTCATGCTATGCAAACAGGGGTGTTGTCAAAGCTGCGGTAATACTAATCGTGACCTACCTAAGGAATCAGAGGTAGATACTGCTGAAGACTATCCGTTGATCAGTTGAAAACATGATTTCAACAAATGGCCACTATTATTCTGTTATTTAAAATGAATGGATGGAAAGTCTACAGGACATAGTTCCAGCTGGTTTACTAACCTTCAGTGCCAACAATACATTTATTGTGGTTAGTGGCAAGATACAGATGTTTCTCTTTAATTCAGCACTAAGTAGTTATCAATAGTTACTCAAAACACTAGATTGTCTTATCCAGCCTCTTATGTCATTGTAGTCTGATTTAGACAGGCATTACTTTAAGGTCAACTGTTACCACATTTCACTGTGTAAAAGCAATACAAGCTCATACGCCTTTATTAAAAATAGCCATTTATAAAGGCATTTAGGGCTCAGGAGGCGAATATGATTTTATCCTCCTTCTTTTTTCTTTTCTTTCCCCCAGAGACAGTTGCTTTAATATGGGTCATACGAGAGTTTGAGAAACAGAAGTCGAAAGAACCACCCAGCATATTTTCTGAAACAAATGTCTATCTGGTGAAATTCTGCTACAGCTGATAAAGTTTGAGCTATACTTGGGGATGTGTTACACGGATGTAATGCTTCAATATTATTTTTGTTTGACAAACACAGAAGACTAATCCTTGATTTGGTCAGCCATGTACACCTTTTCACGTTTCAGAGAAGATCAATAAAAGTGGTCACAGAACAGACAGACCCCGCGCACAGCTTGAGAATCAACACTGAGTATCACCAGTATCTGAACAAGTATCTACCCCTCACTAGTTGTTACTGATGAAAGCACAGCTGGCATCAATTGAATGGACAGATTATCATAAAGGGACACTGTGATGTTTCTTTTTCCCTCTTTACTTTTTCCATGAGTACTGCCAAACCCCAAAATTGCTTTTCTTCATAAAGGATAGCAAGAGTTGATATCATATCCTAAAATATTATTTCAGCTTGCTCCAGTAGTACTGAAGTGTCCTGGTTCCAGCTGGGATAGAGTTAATTGTCTTCCTAGTAGCTGGTACAGTGCTGTGTTTTGAGTTCAGTATGTGAAGAATGTTGATAACACTGATGTTTTCAGTTGTTGCTCAGTAGTGTTTAGACTACGGTCAAGGATTTTTCAGCTTCTCATGCCCAGCCAGGGCACAAGAAGTTGGCACAGGACACAGCCAGGGCAACCTGACCCAAACTGGCCAACGGTGTATTCCATACCATGGGACGTCCCATCTAGTATAGGAACTGGGAGGTGGGGGCAGGGAATCGCCGCTCAGGGACTGACCGGGTGGGTGTCGGTCGGCGGGTGGTGAGCAATTGCCCTGCGCATCATTTGTACATTCCAATCCTTTTATTATTGCTGTTGTCATTTTATTAGTGTTAACATTATCATTATTAATTTCTTCTTTTTATATTCTATTAAACCGTTCTTATCTCAACCCAGGAGTTTTACTTCTTTTTTCCTGATTTTCTCCCCCATCCCACTGGATGGGGGGGAGTGAGTGAGCGGCTGTGTGGTGCTCAGTTGCTGGCTGGGGTTAAACCACGACATAAAGATACTGGTAAATCTATCTACGCTGCCTTTACCCAGTAGCTGATAATACAAAATACTAATAATCAGTTCAAGTGAATAATCAGAACAAGTACAAATACCATATGGGGTTAAAGTTGTAATGTTCAGAGGCGGTTCATGGCAGAGTATCAGAGGGTTTTGTCTGAAAAAGCCTAGTGTGAAAAGAATTGAGAAAGAAACATATTTTCTGTCCTGCTCGGGTTGTCCCTGGAGCGTCTGTTATCACATACAATTCATCAATATTCAAGTTATTTATTCTCCTATTCAGGTTATTACCAGAACTATAGTTCCTGCTAGAATCTTCTATGGAAAAAATCATCCTGAGTCAGAGCTTAATGCCATTACAGGGTCTGCAACAACTGCAGCAGTGATATGCCTCTGAGCCATTTTGAAATTTTATGATGGATAAAGTGCTATTACTTGTATCTCTGCCTTACATCCTTACCTAAAGAACTGAACTACCTATGACTCTGTATGTGTGTCTCTCCTCACATTTTATAAGCATCAAATTAGTGAATGATACTTCCTTACACTGCCTCCTTATACAAATGTGTCTGTATCTTAAAAATAGACGCATCATGATCAGAACAGAGGGAGAAGAAAAAAAAGACCCCTTCCTTAATAATCACTGAATCAGGAGAACAGAATAAAAATAATAATAAAAACCCCTTAAAATTAATTTAATAGCTAGAAGATAAGAGTTTTATATGCATATAAAAAATAAGAGATGTGCAGGGTCTTTTGAACTCTTTAGTACTACTCATTGGATGCTCTTAGTGCTATCTTTCTGGCTGAAGGATGACAAACAGAAATAAAAGATTGCATCATTTTCAACAAGGCCTTCTATGATTGCAACCACTCAAGACTAGCCTGAAATCACTGACAAGATATTCTCGTCTAGCAATTTCAGATGAAGAGAATAATCAGATACTCTGCTAAAAGTGCTGGGATCCAGCAGGACTTGTCTCTAGTCCAGCTAAAAGGTTAACACATTTTTAGCAGTGAAATTGAGTTGTTTTATACACTTTGTTTGCTATGTCACGTACAGCCATTTAGAATGATAACTAAGACTATGGTATTTGGAACCCTCCAAAGAGCAATCATCGCATAACTCTCTACAAGTGCTAGGCTTGCACTGCTTGTTAACTCTAGCAAGAAAACAAAATTGCTTTCTGCAACCTCCAGCAATAATGCTAACTTTTAAACTGATCTTAATATTACACATTTTACTCTTTCAATGAAGTTTTGAACCCAATTGACTTAAAGATTCTTATTGGAGTTTATTGTGCTATTTAATGCTAATTCGATGATGCATTTATCTGTGTTCAAGACATGAATATTCAAGATAAAATCTTTTTCTTGTATTTTCAGTTTTAGCTACTGCAGCTACTTTATGGAAGGGAAAACCTAGTTCTCAGTCTGTACTAGTGGCTCTCTCTCACAACATGGCCATTGCACGGAAAAAAAAATTTTCAATCTGACCACAGTTAGTTCACTGTGGTCCTTACTGAAGAACATGAGCTCTAATTCCAGATGTGACTAAGGTGCTATTTATCATCTTGGACAAGTTGTTAATTTGTTGCACCAATTTTTTTTTAAATCAATAGAAGTTAGAATTTTCCTGCTTCTGACCATTAAGTATTTGAGGATGAGTGGTTTTTTGGTATGTTTGTTCCTTTTCTAAGAGAAGCCAACCTGAACCTGAGATGAGCTAAGACAGAGCAGAAGCTGAAAGAAAAGTCAAGTAATGAAATTAGAGAGATCACAAACTCCAACATATTTTAAAGAGGTATTACAGAAATCGCAGAGGGGTTGAGGTTGGAAGGGGCCTCTGAACATCATCTAGTCAAACCCCACTCCTCAAGCAGGGTCAGCTAGAGCAGGTTGCCCAGGACCATTGGGTTTTTAATGGAGAACTCCACAGCCTCTCAGGGAAATCTATTCCAGCATTTGATCACCCTCAGAGTAAAGGTTTTTTCTTATGCTTAAGTGGAATTTCCTGTAGTTGAATTTGTGTCTGTTGCCTCTTGTTCTGTCACTGGACAGTGCTGTGAAGAGCCTGGCTCCATCTTATTTACTACCTCTCATTAGATATTTATATGTATTGATAAGATCTCCCTAAGCCTCTTCGCGAGGCTCTCAGTCTCCTCTCCTCATACGACAGATGCTCCAAACCTTCAATCACCTTTGTGGCCCTTCGCTGGTATCACTCCAGTAAGTCTATGTCCTTCTCGTGCTGGGGAGCCCAGAACTGGATCCAGCACTCCAGATGCATCTCACCAGTTCTGAGCAGAGGGGAAGGATCACTGCCCTCCACCTGCTGGCAATGCTCTTCCTAACGCAGCCCAGGATGTTGTTGGCTGCCTTTGCTGTGAGGGCATGTTGCCGGCTCAAATAATTTTTTTTTTCCTGAGGTCCTTTTTTGCAAAACTGCTTTCTACCCAGCTGTTTCCCAGCCCGTCCTGGGACCAACAGTCCTCCCCAGGTAAGAGGACCTTCCATTTTTTTTTTTTAAATTTCATGAGATTCCCATCGGCCCATTTCTCCAGTCTGTCAAAGTCTTTGAAATTTTATATTATTCTTTGCATTAAGATAGTAGCTACTGAGTGCAAGCACAGGACAAAATCCATGCTGGGGCTAGGCAGACAGGGAAAGACTTTATCAAAGACTTGCTGATATAAACAGAAAAGTCAGATGACTGTTAGGATGGAAAAGAAACAGCTAAAGAAACCGAGCAACTAACCACAGCCACGCAGCAGGTGAGGGTAGTCAAGATCTACAAATGAATAAGAACAAGCTTCTCTGACAAATAAGCAGTATTTCTCAGAGACTCAGAAAAACCGTCCATCCAGCTTCTGCTGGCCAAAGGACTGCTAGCATCAGTACAGCACACCAGAGATGAAGAAAACATGGAAGTCAATTAACGTCTTGACCACTGAACTTCACCTAACAATTTCATGTGGGTTATAATATGCTTGGCAGGAGACATTCAAATTATCTATAACCAATTGCTTCAAGCATTCAAATCACTCTCATTTCATTATAATTGCTTTTTCCTTTAAAAATTGGCTTAGGTAAAACAATCATGACTATTGGTTGGTTTTGTTGCTATGCTTTCAAACATGAGGGGTTCAGAATTCCTGGGATAGAAAGCAAACCATAAGCTTTTTCAGGACTCCTTTCTACTTTTAAGATACCACACATCAAAAAAAAAGGAAAACGATAAAGAGTGAGATGCAAAAAAGAATACAAAATTATGTATGAATATGCATGACTACCTGTAGAAAAAAATTTAAATGATGTAATTATGGAAAATTACATTTCTGCATCAAAGATCAGTAATCTTTCACCTAATACATAACAGCATAATTATGACAACTTATTTGTTAAAAACGCATAGTTTAGCAATGCATTATTACATAGATAACTGTATGCAAACCCCTTTCTTTCAGTGTGATCATTTACTCTAAGATGCACTGGATATGTAGCAGTAATACTGATAAGAAGCTGAATCCACAGTGGTTTTGTCTGTCAGGTGTTTGTCTTCCCTGTTAAATCAACTTTATGTACACATATATACACACACATATACAAGACTCCCAAATGCACATACAGCTCACGACAATATAAAGGTGATCTCCCTCTCTGAAACCTTCTCTATTTCAGGCTTCTACGTGCACCCATTCTCCAAACTGTTCCTGGTTAAATCAATGGTTTTCACAAGCATTTTTATTCACTAGACCTCTAACTAGGGAAAAAATATGTGCCTGCAGTGGCATCACAGCCACTAAAATGCCACAACTGATCGGCACTTTCAAGTTTTGTGAGCACTTGAAGATTATGAAGACCTACAGCTGTTGTTTGAGATATACTGATTACATCATCATTCATGTTAAATAGTACTGATGTATCTTTTTGTTACTATGAAGTAATTTTACCTTGTTAATATAGCTGCAATGAATTATTAAATATTCTCGCTTAAAAATATCATTAGATATATTCACTAGTTATATTGAAATGTAAATACATTTCTGTTACAGTGTAATGACTGAGGTTGTTGTACAATTTGCTATGTACTATTATTCTTCAGTTCATAACTTCACACAGATAACTTTTAAAGCCAAGTTGAAAAGTAAAATTTGGACTCAGACCAAACAGAAGAGAAATGAAAGATTGGTCTACATTTGAATAAAAGAAAACTTTGAGTTTCACTTGTGCTCTTTTTATAAGAACAGTTCTCTAAATCTCTGCTAAACAAGGACAGTCTCATAGTGGCACCAATTGAATATTTTAAAGGATCATAAAAATGTATCATAGTTTTTAAGCAGTAACATTTTATAAATTTTGTACACAAGCATACAAAAAACCTACCATCCTGATTCTACCATATGCACATTCTCCACATATTCCCAGACTCAAAGAACATTTTTTAATCCTCACCTATACGTCAGAACAGTTACCATTTTAACCTCTACTTCTGTGTCCTTAAAATGCTACATTTATTTTAGGATTTGTCTCACAACTATTTTTTAATTATTGAAGTTACAGATTGACATTATATTTTAAGATACATTTATATATTTGTTAACCATTACTATATGCTTAGTATGTGTTAGCATATTGCAAATGAACCTGAAATGGCACCTGATATTTCTGGTTTTATTACATGACAAATGTAAGACTGCAAATTATTCTGAAGCTGAAATTTGTAGTTGTAGTAATAGTAATTCAGTTTTGGACAGGTTATTTTTAGCTAAGTACTTGCTCAAGCCCTTCACTACAGATTCTCACACCTCCTGAGTGCTCAGAAGTGTAAATAATCTTTTTTTTTTTTTTTCCTCTGCCTGTAGCATTATATTTGTGTTTAAATATAACAGAAGTTATTTCAATCTATTTAGTTTGCCGATTTCTTCCAAGATGCTGTGTCTCTTCCATTTTATGCAAAATTTGAAAAGAGCTGTAGGGTCAAAGCAGTGCTGTTCTTTTGTTCAGATTGCATTCCGATTTGGGCTCCTGACAATTCACTTCTTCCTCTTATATTAGAAATAAATTTTTGGCCAAACACGAGACAACAAATGAAAGGGAACATTCTAAAACAGTAGTGCTATACTTTCAGAGCAAAACTAGTGGCAATAACAGCACACCAAATGCTGCACTGGAAGTTTTTTTGAAAGACAGCTATTTAGGGATTTACAGAAAAAGAAGAAAAAAATAGGCTAGGACCTCTGAAAAGTGGCACTAATTTGTAGAGTCTCTAGTTTGAGGTTTGTTTTTCCTAAAAGAGCTAGGAGGAATGTAGTGCTCATATAATATAGTAAAATCTAATTATGTTGTAAACAACAAGCCAGAACAGATATTCTGCGCTAGCAGATACGTATACATCTTCCTAATTCCTTGTCCCTTGTCAGATTTTTATATCATACGCTCCCCTCTTTCACTCAAGTTAATCAAGTTTTCTGAATTATGCTTTGAAAGTCACATATGACACCTACTACACCATGTTTTGAAAATCGCCATGCTCTAAAAGGCACTTTGGTCTTAGGTTTAGACCATGAAAACAAACAGTTTATTTGGAGCCTGGCTGGCTTATATGGCAAGCAGTGAACAGTTTGCAGAGGATACTGTGCTAAAAGTGTCACTTTTAAAAAATAATATTGAAACAGTTCTTTACAAACATGGCACTTGTCCAAAGCACATATGGAACATCAAATATAACCATAAAATTTTATGCACCAGATTTGACCAAGGTCTTGAGCTCTAATTTATATTTTCTCTGTTTTCCTGGAAGACTAGCTGCATTTGATAAAGCTACTTCATAAGGACTCTGTTCTCCTAACATTTACACATCATACATCTGGACTTGGAAAAGGATTCTAAGTAAAAGAGCCAACAAATGCAGATCTTGTTTACATTATGTGCAATTACTCTTGTGTCATAAATCTCCCTGGGATATCAGAATGTGCTGAAGACACCCAAAGAATATGTACTTCCAATAAAAGTGCAAAAGCCTGGGTGTTTCTGTCACTATCAATGAGCTCAGGACACTTGATCATGTAAGAAAATGAATGGTATTTGTATTTACTAATAATATTGCATTTCATTTTTATTAATTATTTGTATGTAATTAGAGTTGCCCTCAGTGTCTGAAGATCTCTGTTTGGATTGTTTTTCTCTCACAGCTCGCTCACTGCAGCCAAGGGAACTAAGTGATGGCAGTTGCAACACTCAATTCAGTTACATAAACACATCTTCCTTGCCAGATTCCCCTGCGGTGTTCCCATTTCATTAAATAAGTCTCTAGCATTTAGTAATGTACTGTACCAGCAAGTTTCTTTTCATGTGATGAAAAATTAGGTCCTCTAATCCTGGCAGCAGAGCAGCATGTGTGTGAGCATCACACACATGGAATCTACCCGAGACCAGGTGGCTGCATCAGCAAGAGGACAGAGAAATACAACACTTGAGTAGCTACAGAACAAGAATTGGATGTCAGATTTTAGTAGGAGAAAGACAACCTTCATCCAGAAATTGAGGCAGATTTATTCCTAAGTCTGTTGCAGTGCCAACAAATGTGAGTGTACGTTATACCTTCAACGGTATACAAGATGCACGTGCTTCCATATTAAGTGTATTTGCCAGTGATGGTAAAAAACACTCTGGCCAGACTATTCCTGTAGGTGTAAATAGAGCTATACTTTTTAACATCACAGCTAGAACAAACACACTCTTGACAATGAAAACAGTATGTGGTAAAAGTAGAGACACAGAGTGACCTCATCTATCACACAGCTGATCAGCTGCAGAGAGAGGGGGACAAAGTTTCCCACCACACCTGCCTATCAGTGTGAAGCTGGGTGGTCATACTCCATTGACTTGCTGGAGCTTACCCTTACAATGGATAGGTCACTGTTGAAGGCTGTCTGGTAAATTATATAGGGACTAGTACCTGTATGTCTGTGCAAAGGTCAGAGACAATATAAGTCTTTGGGCATGTTTATATCAGGCAGTGGAGCATCACAGAGATCTCAGTACCACCTGAGCCAGAAGCCTGAGCTGGTAATTCATGCAGAGTCACACAGCTTAAGGTACTCCTGAAGCACAGCACTCGCACCAGCAAATTGTATCATCTAGTTTTGCAGGTCACATGTCCACGGTCCGTTCAAATATCTGGTTGAAGAGTAAACCTATGCTCTTAAAGGATTATTTGCAAATTCCACTCACTGTCTAGATAAACATAAAAATACTGAAATGGTTTTCTGAGAAAGAAATATAGGAGAACAGAGAGAATCCAAATAAAAACTGAAGTAGTTAGAATTATTAATGATTACTAATTGTAACACAATGAAAGAGGCTTTTTTGGATCCTTTTACACAATTTTCAGTCATGTAAACACGGAAGCTGTGAAAAAAAGTTGACTTCTTTCTAATTCAAGACTTCATTTTCCTTTGGGGGCCTCTGATCAGATTTGGAGAGTCTAAATGGTGGCACTGCTACATAAAGCTGGAACCTGAACCACTCACGTCTCCACCTCCAGTTCAAGGACTTAGGGAGGCTGGATCAAACTTCCCAGCTGAGGTAAATTCCTAACCCTTCCCTACAACTCATACAGATAAACTTAACACCGAACAGCACCATGTCCACTTCCCTACCCAGGAAAGTAAGATTCCTTCTTTGTGGGAAGAATTCTGACACTGCATGATGCAAGGAAGAGGAGATCAACCATTACATGAATGTGGGTCAATTTTACTTTTGCATCTTCACATAGAATTGCTAATGGCTGGCTCCATGTGTTGACATGTTTGTTCAATAATTCATGTGCCTTGCTCCTCTTTAGTTTAACACATTTTCAAAGTAAGTTAAACAGGAACAAACCACTCCTACTCCAGTATAAGACTGTCCACAAATGGACACAATACAAATCTGAGTTAAAGATGTTGTGCTTAAAATAATGTGCTATCTCAGTTGAGATTAATCTTCCTGTGTAGACAAGTCTTTATTAAAAATGAGAAGGACTGAAGTGGTGGATTAAGTCTACAGTCCTGCAAATGGCTTTTCTTTATAAATATCTGTATTCACAATTGTTATATGTATTCAGGTTATCTCAGACTGTCTACATGTGAGAAAACATTACTCAGCTATAAGAAGAAGTCTAGATCTGTGGCAAAAGAGTTTTCACCTTTTCCTTGCTCACTGTCATAAGTCACATCGGGGTAGCCTGCCACTGCCCTGGTGGTTAATGCTGATTTGGGAAATCCAGTACTTGGCTCCTCAATTCTATTGGTGTTAGTGAGCTGCACCCCAAAGTATAGAAGGTCACTACCTAAATTATTCATAAATTTGCCATTTCTAAAGTAGAAGAAGCAGCAGGGAAAAAATGCACCACTTCCTGTGATGCCATTTTACATAACATTACCAAGCTGTAAATAGCTGAAAGATGGCTTTGTTTATGAGTTCACACTTCAAATCAGAGAAAATGGCTTCCTGAATACCACACATTATTTTCCTGGAATACCGCATGTAAGTACCAATATTTAACTAAAGGTTAAATGTATACTAGTGAAGTCTCTGCTGATAGGAGCCAGTGAAGCTTTTCTTTCAGCTTAGTGGCAAAGGATTTACAATACTAGGAGATGCTAGCGACCTGAGATCCACTTACACCAATTGCTTTTCACCATAAAATGTTCCATAAATCAAGGTGTTACTGTTTGTTTAGAGAAGTGTGTGACACTCTCAACTTCTACTTTCAGTACTTGTGCAGAAAATAATCACAGATCAGGTGGCATATGGGTATTTTGTATTTCAGCACTTGCAAAGAAATCTGGTGACATGGTCATTGCTATGGTTACTTTACTTTTGTAGTGAACATTGAAGTAAATAGGTACATAAAACATGTGTAAGTTGTCACTATGTAAGTTACTACTGCCCTGGAGCTGCAATAATTTGCTTCCTTTAAAATCGTTAAATCTAGCCATAAATACTTGGTATCTTGCAACGTCCTATTATTTCAATAAGATGACAAGGCTCCTCTTACATAATACAGTGCAAACACACTAGCAGATTGATTTATCAAGAAAGGAACTTTTTGGAGGAGTAATTTATTGGCCTGTAAGTAGCAAAGTATGGACAGGCTTCTGGCCTGCATGAAGAAAACCACTTCTAAGCCCTGATGCACTGAGGCAAGGTTGAGCTGTTGTGGAAAGTTTGAAAGCCTAAGGAAGTTTCTCCATCTCTGGGAAATACAGAAGCTTTTTCAGGTAGAGAGGTCCATCTGATCTTCTCAAGTCTTCCCCTTATTCTTTGTTTCCTCCTCTTCTCAAATAATCCACCAATGGCTGAGATGTTGAATTAGAAAAGAACAGGCTGGACCCTGCCTCCTTTAGCAAACAGCACTAATGTGCAGAAAGAGGTTTTTGTCTCCTTTCATGTGCTGCTCTTCATCACAGAGAATGTTTGGTTTAAGGAGGTCCTCCTTTTGTCCCAGCTGAGCAATATAACACAAATGTTAGGTCTTTCATACACAAACTTGTTTTGGAACAGTTAAGTGCAAGCTTAACACATAGCTTAATGCAAGCTTCTCACACATAGTGATGATGAACTGGTGCTTAGAGAAGGAAAGCACAGTTTTGTCCAATTTAGACAGGGACTGTAATCCTGCTGAGCAGATAACTGAGGGGACTGGTGTACCCGCAGCACAAAATGAAGGAAGACACTGATAGGTCGAATGGATCCCTTGGGATCATTTCCTTGGGTTAGATTGCATGTATGGCTTGGAAGTCTTATGTTTCTGAAAGAAAGGAAATAGTGTTTTGTGACAGCTGCATTACATCATCATATCAAATGGATTAGGGCGGCCGTGGAGACTGGAAGGCCTACACAGTTATCACTGATGAGGGAGGTACAGCTGAATAAGTCTTTCACAGAACATATACCAATGTATGTCCAGTGACTGGACGAACATCAACAGATACCGTTTTAAATTAGAGAATCCAGCTGCTGCAAGGAAAAAGAAAGAAAAAGTTGGTAATTATATTTTATGTATGAGGAGAAAGCAGCCACCTTAATGTATCGTTGATGTTCTGGTCATGTCTCTAACACCAATATTATGCTCCGTTTTCCACTTAAAGCAGAGATTTGACTTCTGTTTACTATGAGAAATATTGTATCCAGACCTTGCATACTTTGAATGTACTTTCTGAGAGCATACAAGAACTTTATTTGTGAATCCATTGGCAGCTAGGTCCTTTACCACAGATACCAACATTGGCTGTATCCCAACAAATATGTCATAAGTAACTATCATTTAAAATTTGACATTCAGGCTATATTTGAAGATAGAAATTTAAACAAACTATCAATGATTGTTTTATCTAATTATATCTAGAGGGACTGCAGCAGTGCAGGTAGGACTAATATGGGTTACTAAAATGCTAGTTACCTGTCAGTCCTTGTCTAATCATTTTACAGATTGCAACAATTTAGCAGCGGGGAAGAAGCTCAGGGACTGTGTTTCGGTTTCTTCCTTTTAGATTGACTGTCTCTAATTACATCCCTGTTTAAAAATCATGTGGCTATACCTCCATGGGCCTTTCTTTTCAAATATTCCCCATGCTTCTGCTGCCTTAGCTCCACTGCACAGAGGGAACCTGAGACAGAAACTACAAGTCTGAAAAGGGGGAGAACAGGGAGTAAAATCTCCATCTTTCTCTGGCAGTAAACTCCTATATCAACTCAGGCTGCAATATGCAACTTCACATTAATATAACTCAGCAAATCACCACCTTAAGGGTCTGATTCATCAGTAACGCTCTCACATCATTATGCTGCTCTGCTGATAGAAAAGGTACACAAGTATAGGTTAACAGCTTGGTGCACTGTGGCTGTTCTTATGCTGTTATATTTGTAAATCTGTTTTTAAGAGTCAACATCAATACAAAATGATTTAAGGTTGATACTACTTGAAAGAGATGGGCATGGCTGTGTAATCCTTGGGTTTCTTGTTTGGAGTCCATGTATGATGCTTTAAAAAAAGCCCTAATAATAATCATGATCCAGGACTAAAATTTACATCAGGTCAATATAGAGTTAAAATCAGGGTATGAACCAATAACTTCAGTATTAAGAACTGGAGGTATGGTCTAAGAATTCTGAAATCCATATTCAACTCAAGGTTAAGTTTATATTGAAAAAAATCCAATCACAGTAAGATAAAAGTTAGACAAGCAAGTTACTCATATATTAACTCCTACCTGTCATAATAATATGAACAAAAACATACATGAAAAAAGTCCAATGTCCTGAAAACATAATTCCCAGCTAATCTAGTACCACGAACACTAAAATATTTGAGTCATAACAATGGTTACATAGCTTTACTACAGGGTACCCTATCATTACTATTCTCAGTAGTAGGACTGAGAAGACAACTCCCTGTGACACAGCTCTTCCATGGCTCTTTTGTGCTGACAGAGGACCAAGTTAACAAAGAGCAACCTACTTCTTGCAAATCTTGCAATACACAATCCCTGCTGCCACGTTAAAGTCTAACATGACAATACAGGGAAGCCCAACCTCCTTTCACTTAGCTCTCCTGCATAAGACTTAGGCATAATGCAGTTAATAATGAGAATGCATTCTTAGCCCACCATCTTTTACTCTGTTCTGCTAGAATCCAACAGTTGTTTTAAAACATGGGTACTACTATTAAAAGTTGCTGGAAGTATTCATGCAGTAAGCTGAAAAGATTGACAGTGAATTTTTTTACTTATATAGCAAAGACTAATTTGTATTTTACGCTGTTTCAGCAGTCTTTGACTGTTTTCTTCAAAATCACTGCTCAGTGGCACCATATGGAGCATGTTGAACTTAAGATACCAAGAATGTGTCCAAGATATATCTCACTCCAGTGTGTTAAAACATTCCACCCTGCAGCTGTCATTATAGGAATATAATTCATACCCTAAAGTTTAAAGAAAAACAGTGTAGCTTACTATGCTTACAAAAATACAGTATTTTTTTGGTTCCAAGTAACGGTCAGTAAATGGAGAACAGTTAATCTTAAATACTGCCTTCTTAAATATTTTAAATTTTAACTGATCATGAACTGCTTTAATTCTGCATATTTAAGACTGCAAACAAACAAAAAAAAAACATGCAAAAGAAATACTAAAAAAATCTATAGTGAAGGGACTTGTATATCTAGAGTTAGCATAGCCCATCATTACTTTTTTCTTTTCCGTTGATTGTATTTCTTTTAAAAATTGATATATGAGATTATGGGGCAAAAACCTGACCTACACTTTTGGTAATGGCACTGAGCAAGCATATGATCACTGTATGACATTTCACCTCTCTCTGGTTGTTACTTCCCTAGTCTTTTGTTTGTTATCTCTGTTTAAAATTAAGTTTCTCAGGACAGGACATGCCTCTTACTCTGTTTTGTACAGCGTATAGTACTCCAAACACCTTCTACAAAGTTAACTGCTGTAATAAGGGTAGGAGATAGGCAAGAAAAAAGAACACATGATGGTTTCTTAGAAAAGCTTTCTTGGGATGGACACATTACTCAAATGGTCAATTTGCAAGCTAGTAAGGCAAGTTGCCTTAGAAAAGGATCCACAAAACCATTTTAACATGCCAACTCATTATATATTTTGTATATGACTTGTTTAAGAGGAAAACTGTTTTAGAGAATTTGAAAATTTTATTGATATAATTTTTCATATGCCTTTGTAAAGTCAGGAAGTTGTATGAGGCGCAAGGGAAAATGTTTTAGAAACCTTCTAAGGTTATCCCATAATAGCTTATTGATAAATAAACTCGTATGTAAGGCTTAATATCCTGGAGGCCTTGAAGGGCAGGCAGTAAGTTCTGTGTGTCTTGCTGGCAAGCTGGGGATCTCACCTCTACAATATTGTCAGTCTTCCATTTACAGCCATCCAAGGACCAAGGGTATTGATGCAGGCCTGAACATTGCATGCCTTATGTCTCTAGCCAGTATAATATTAGGGAAGCATTTTGTATTTGCAGGGACATTACTGGGAGCAGGAACACAGAAAGGGTTTTCAAGGGGTGGTTTATTATAGAAAGATGGCTAGTTCAGAGCATAGAAACTGGCACTGTTGAGAGAGAACAGTAACTATGCTCAGTAATAAGTACTACTGAAGGCCTTGTTACGCTTTCCACGTAGCTGAGACAGGCAACATAAGATCCATAGAAGTGTTTGTAAAATGTGGAATTGAAATAGGAAAACATTGCACAGTTATACCAAATTTGCACCCCAGGCTGTTGCTGAGTATGATGTGGTTGATTCCAGAAAAATGGAATGCAAGAAATATACAAGACAAAAAATGTAGTTAAGGAAATGTTATGAAAAGGTAAGCATCGGAACTTGTTATGATCTTGATTTAAATTAGTAACATGGTTTGGATAGATTAGTATAGACAAAATTAGTTACATTTCAAACAGTTTGCAGGATGAGTTGGATATATTTCAAATTTACTTTTGGGAATTCTATCTACATGAAGTACAATTTTTCTTACACATTATCCTGAACTAGGATTTATTGCAAGAGGTCTTGTTAACAGATGAACAAAACAGTACCACAGAAAACAGTTGTTCAATTCTAATTAAAAAGAATTCATTAGAAAACTTTCCACATGTATAAATTGTAAAATGAGAGAGTTCTAATTATCTGGCTAATCTTTCTTGAAAGAAATATCTTTGTTCAAGGATCACAGAACTGGCCATAATGGAGCAGATCAGCAATCTATCTAGCCCAGGGCCCTGTCTTTGGAAAACTGTTATACAGAAAACTGCAGGAAACTGAAAGTTTATATAACAGTCTGGTTTCCTGTAAACTCTCATTTAAGAGTTGGCTTTTACCCTGAAAAATAAGTGTTAAAGGATATTAACTGTGGATAGTCATATTGTCTAATTATCCAATTCTCCTCATCTACCTAACACTCAAAATCATTACTGTATCATTGAACATACAGATATTGAAACAGAAAAATGAGGGGGTTTGCTTTGTGTTTCATTACATGAGATACAATTCTAAAAACTGTTACCTTAAACAATAGCCACAAGAAAGAATGTCTGCATAATTTACTCCTGAATTAAGCATCCTCCTGGGGTGATAACATTCCTTGTTAACCTATCACATATTATTCTCTCGGTCTAGATCTACCCAAATGCCCCCCAAAGTAACCAACTTCTGTTAATTTATGTTGTAGTATTCTATACAGTGCACTTTTAAGTTCCAAATAACAAGAAAGAGAAACTCTAATTTAAGAATAGTAGAGATGAAGTTTGATGAAAAAGAGATAATTGACATTTAACTTTGTAAAAAAACCAGCTCCACTGGAAGAGGTGCAAAACGAATAGGTATGCTTTGAATGAAGTCTGTTACAAGGAAGATCCCCCCTAAAATACTTAATATCTTTACCATAAATGTAAAGATAACTTTGGGATGACTTACGTTGTCACTTCCACGCCAGATTAAAAATTATCCCAAGAACACAGCTGAAGATGATGTTACACTAAATGCTTTGATCTTGATTTTAGCTTGCTCTACCTGAAATATATACATGCACCACTCATCCTGGGACACAAAGTTCTTGTATGAAATATGAAAGAAACTCAACTGCAAGTAGAGTTAATACAGACTCCTAAAACTTATGGTTTCCATGGTGTACTCTGCATAATGGGTCCCCCTCCCACCAGTGCTACCCTTTATAATGCTCATATGTGTATCTACCCACCTCTCAGATAATGCATGTTCAGAGATGGGCTACAACTGGCCAGCATAAGGCTATGTGCTTCTTCAGTTCTTTTCACCAGTTTAGATTCTAGAAGAAATGAATTTGATTCCAGATAAGTGTTCTTTTTTGAGCAGTTAGGTTCAGTACTTTGACTCATTATCCTAATTCATATATACCAAGATGCAGCTCCATCCAAATCTGGCATTTACTTTGATGTTCAAATCAAATGCATAGTGTTTGGCAACTATATGTGCAGAATTTAAATTGACTGATCCATTTATCTGAAACTGGTATGTGTCCAAGACCACTCACAGATGTATCTACTGGTCTAGTAGAAATTCCAACGAGAGGAAAAATACATGTTAATTATAGCGGCTCCAAAATGACATATGTATTAAATATTGTGTGCATTGAGACCATCTGACTGCCCATACACAGAGATCATACATGTTTCAAAAAAAGTTAACAAAAAACTTCAGGTGAACCAATGGTGAAAGATACCTGCAATTCCATGAAATTTCAGATATTTTTCCAGTTGCAGGAAGGTCTTCCTTTCAGAGCAATCAGAACTGCCCCAACAACACAATTTATGGCTACAACTTCATTTCTCCTGAAAATTCTGGTTCTTTTAAAAAAGAAAGAATGTTGTACAACCTGGAGAGGTCAACGGTCTGACTACACAAGATAAAAATGCCCTGGTCTCTCAGAGGAATTCCAGAGCAGAAACACCTTTTGTTAAAAGAGATGCTTAAGAGGATCTAGTTCTGAGAGGTCTCTTACCTGCCAGGAACCAAAGATACTGATAATAGCTTGGCCTCTCAGAATTACAAAAATAGTATCCTTCAGAAGGACAGCCACAGAGAAAGAAAAATAAGCATGCTGTTGATTGGCACCTGCAGACTGGCTTACACTCAAAGGATGATAACATCAAGATGAAGAAGCGGAATTTCTCAATACAAACAATGTGTTTCCCCTGAATCAATCCATCAATCTTCAGCATCAGAGAAATTTGAAATAAAACTCCTAACTCTAGGAATATTTGGAACATCCTCAGACAGCCTGTTCAACTAGTAAGGCTTGAAAAGTATCACTAAAAACAGATTAGCTGGGGATCCTAAGGATCTTCCATTGGAATGTGTACCACTTTCCCATTGCTTTCAAGTGAGCTTCTCAAATGCTAAAGGTTTTTGCTTATTGACAAGGAAAGCCCGTGGCCTTATGGAGCAGGGAGAACCAGCTGGCTCTGAGCTCTAAGGCTCGGACCAGAAGGAGTTGCTGATGGCTGCTTCCTTTGTAAGGGTGGTGAGGAAGTCCTTCTCCTTAGCTGCAGTTGGGAAGAAGAAACTTGTGAAACTGCTGCCTCTGAATGAAATAACTTGAGGATGATGAATACAATTGTTTGTTGAATTCCAGAGTAGTGGGTCCCCCTCTACACAGCTGGAAACAACCAAGAAACAGACAGGTTTATATATTTCAAAATTTCTACCATCCCAGCCATTAGACTGCTATAATTCTTTCCTTTAGAGGAAAGCTCCTTCACCTGCTAACTACTTTAGCATGGGAAGCAAACGGACTCATATATGCATGTTTCCCTAATGTGACTGCATATGTTGCTGGTTTTGACATGGAATATAAGGTGGCAGATGAGGGTCTGAGGACTTAATGAGCAACATTTTGACATTGTTACTTATCACATTTGTGCTGGCAGTACTTTTACTACAGTAAAGGTTTAGTAGATCATTTCTGTGGAGAATTAAAAAAAAAAAAGTATAGTGACCAGGACAGATGAGTTCTGTTAACTTAGAACAAAAACCTATAGCAAAGCAATTTCTCCACATCGCTTCCCTTGGAGGTCAATATTTAAACAAATGGTATTGTAAGTCAGAATATGACCACTAAACCTCAAAATGTAGCTTAAGGAGACACTTTCATGTGGCTGCAAAATTATCACCCAAAGGCTGCTGTAAATGGGGTGGCTTATGTTTATAAATAAGGCAAGGTTTTAGGGATCAATTAATACCTTTGGGAAAACCATAGATGCTTTTATGTATCTTTCACGTACTTTAGGTATGCTGCAACTGTATTCTTTTCTACTCCTTTTCCAAGCTCTTCTCCTAAGTTTCTGACAACTCTTTCAAAAACTATTTAGAAATTAATAAAATATTTTTGCAACCCTTACATATATTTATGACCCATTGCATATGCTTCACAATATAGTGCACACTTAGCTTTCCTTTTAATGCCATTTATAGGAGGGACAAATTATGTTTTAATTGTATAATTAGTAAATTTAATCCATGAAAATGCCCAGTATTATCAGGTCTAATGTCTTCACTCGAAATTCTAATTAAAAATTAAAATACAGGTTTTAATCAATAACAGTTTAGCAGAAGTCAGTTCTAAATACCTTCAACATATCTGCCAATGCATGAAGGAACAATCTTTTTGCATTGTTTACTTACACATAGCACCTTTTTAGTAGTCTTAAGAAAACATCAGGGGGTTACATTTATTCTTATAAAATCTACAAACAGTAGGAATCCCAGTGACAGAAGATTATATAACTAGTTGGAAAGAAAAAAGGGTTCAAATGCCTAGTTTTGCTCTTCTTTGTTGAAGAAAGTCAGAAAAATGAGACTACTTGATAGATTTCTAATCAGATGTGAAACTCTCTTGAAGGAATAAAAATATTATTTGAGCTATATAAGCAGGGTGAAGGAAGGTGTTGATAGAGAAAGATAACATGAGAAAAGAAACAGGGTTGAAACTGTAGTTTTGAAAAAATAGTGCTATATAATAGTACAGAAAAATATGTTAACATAATAAAGATATTGCTAATTCTATGCCAAACCCCCTAAACTATGTTTTCAAACTGTTTCCTTATAAAACAATTTTAAAAACAAAAATCAGAAGCCGTTCTAATGCACTTTCAACGTACTTTTGTACAACTACACATTTGGATTTGTACACATTTTTCTTAAGCAGCTTCAGTATTAAAATAATTACTAAAACATTTGCACTCACACAGACAGAAAAACACATCTACTTTTAGTCTCTGCTTTCGTTATGGTATACTGTGTATTTTCTTGAAAAGTTTAGCTTAGAGTAGTTTAGAGCAGCCTCCAGACCTACAATAGATGATCACAGGGTTTTGACCACCATCACAGACTTACTACTGGCTCCTTGACTATCCTTCCCCTTTCTTCTCTTTCAAGTACCCTTTATTCAGACTCAAATTTGTAAACACAGGAAGCACCAATACATACTTCTTAGGCAAATACAAGCTCTTCTATAGAAAAACCTCTGTCCAAGAAGTTTACAACATAATAACATTCATCTAAATACCTGCAGATAAAATTGTATCAAGTGGCTGCATAGATAACGTAAGTCAAGATTAAAAAGGATATTGCTGTAAATACTATACAACAGAAATAAAATTTTTAAGTCAGACAATGTCCCCAGCTGTGTTTCTTTCCTATATTGCTTGGGAGACCCAAACAATATAGACTGGTTAGATCAGATGAAACAGAGAGGTTATCAGGCTTTCTTTTTCAAAGTCCTCTGTATGACCATGTACTACCCTCTCATCTAGTCAGATCTAGTGATCATGTTGCCCAGTGTCCTGGTTTCATCTGGGATAGAGTTAATTGTCTTCCTATAAGCTAGTATAGTGTTATGTTTTGAATTCAGTATGAGAAGAATGTTGATAACACACTGACGTTTTCAGTAGTTGCTAAATAGTGTTTAGACTAAGTCAAGGATTTTTCAGCTTCTCATGCCCAGCCAGCAAGAAGGCTGGAGGGGCACAAGAAGTTGGGAGGGGACACAGCCAGGACAGCTGACCCAAACTGGCTAAAGGAGTATTCCGCACCATGTGACATCATGCCCAGTATATAAACTGGGGGGAGCTGGCTGGGGGTGGGGGTGGGGAATCACTGCTCAGGAACTAACTGGGCATCAGTCGGCGAGCAATTGCATTGTGCATCACTTGTTTTGAATATTCCAATCTTTTATTATTATTATTGTCATTTTATTATTACTATCATTATTAGTTTCTTCCTTTCTGTCTTATTAAACCATTCTTATCTCAACCCACAAATGTTACTCCCCCCCCCCCCCCCCCCAATTCTCTCCCCCATCCCACTGCGTGGAGAGGAATGAGCGAGCAGTTGTGTGGAGCTTAGTTACTGGCTGGGGTTAAACCACGACACCTGGGAAAGCTGGACTGCCTCAGTGATTCAATAGTAACCTAGCCCACAGAACTCATTCTTGCTATGGACATAAAATTTGCTAAATCTGACTAAAAGGGGCAGATGAGACTATGTGATGAGGACAGGTGAGAGAAGTCTGCATGAGCTCACGTTTAGATTTTATCCATGGGGATAACATGGCACTGCAGCCTTACAGTTCACTGTAAGGACTGTAACAGGAGGAGAATCGCCTGTGTGTTTTGGCCTAAAAGGCTTTAGCATGATCTAACAATGCTCTGAATCAGAAACTGGCTACATCTGCCCCAAATAGGGCTTGAAACGTGGAGTCAGTGAATAGACCTTAGCTAGATTGGAAAACAAAACCTTTATTAAAACCTATGTATTTTACCATTGTTATCTGCAAATATCTCTGTGAAATTAAATTATTCTGGATTTACACTGTTTTAAAGAATTTTTTGAGAACATTTCTGCCTTCATTCTTTTAGTTCTAATCAACTGTGTAACTAGATTTTATTCATATTCCTGTTTTCGCAGGTCTTACATTATATATTTGTATTATAGTATATGTTTTTGCCCTAGTACTCTGATTATTGAAAATGCGTATGCAGTTCACCTTTAAAAGGCTTTCAGAGACATATATTACTATTACTAAAAACTGAACACCAAATTCTGCAAGTCTTTTCCTCCAAACAGGTGAGTTTTGTCCTAGATGTATCTAGCAGCTGACAACATTTCAGGACTGAAGAAAAAGTTAGACCTTGATTTTGCTTGTTCCTGGCTCTACTCTTGCTGTATGACCTTGGGCAAATAACCTCTCAATTGTCCACCTGTAAAACAGAGACAAGATTACACAGCCACCTTATTGGTTTATTCTGAGCTTTAATGTTTATGAAGTGTTATGAGATGCTCTGGGAAGTGCTACAAAGTGAAAAGGGTTATCAGTCATCGTCAGTAAAACACAAGCTGCTGAAATACAGTGAAATCTGCCTTCCCTTCTTGCAGGACATGTTCTGTCTTGTGCTATGCTCTCTCCAGTATTCACAATCTTAAAAAGTATCTCAACACTGCATAGCATAAGGAAGGATAGATATCCCTAAGTATTCTGAGAGACTACCACAAAATATTTTTAGTTTTAAGAAGTGAAGAATGTTGGAAAGTATAAGCTTCTCTTCTAAATACCTGCTTGTTTTCTGTAACAGGAAACAAGAAAGCCATTTTTGAGATAGAATTCTGAAAGTGCTTAAATAGCTAGACATTAGCTGAAAGCAGCACTAATTATAAATTTAAATACTTGGCTCTTGATTTTCCTTTCATTCATAATGTACTAGGTAAACTCTATACTAGGTAAACCAAAATAATTACTTGCTTAGTACTCATGAATTTCAGTGCAGCAGCTGAGACAATGTAGATAAATAAGATGATTAATTGAAACAGAATGAATCACAACAAAATATGTTGTTGTATAAGGTATGATTAACTCCACAATGATTCATATCATTTCAGATAACAGGGCTTTTATCAAAGACGGCTGCAAGGTTGGGAAATGATTTAAAAGCATTTTATCTTAGAGAGCCACTGCAGTTCACAAGGGAGGGAGGGGAGGAAGAGTAGAGATACAGAGAGGCACATTCAGTGTCTGCAGCTGAAATAGCCTTGCGCTGTTTCAGCATCCTTCCCACAGCACATCTTTACAACATGCCATTGACATTATCAACCTCCCTTGTCCTAGAGACCCTCTCATTCTTCAGTTGGCCACAATTTATTAGATATTCCAATACTGAGAAAGTTAATTCTATGAATCAAGCAGCAATATTACAATGCCATAGCTTTCCCATAACTGAAACCACAACACCTGCACCAGGAAATAAGTGTCAAAATTCTACAAAGAGATCAAAGAAAAATAATATTTATTTTTCCTCTACTCAGAATTACAATTTTTAATTCCCAGGCTCCCTCCAAAGACTGCAGAAATCTTAAATGTAGGATTTAAAAAAAAGAAATTGCTATCTGTTTACTGCAGTTTAGAAAAGCAAACACCAGCAGCTGCTGACCTTAAAAACCTCTACCTGTTAAAATAGAAGAGAAGATGAGATGTCTCCTTACAAATTTTTTTCCCATGTGTATTTAATAAACTGGGTCAGAATATCTGACTATGATTTTTAACTTAACTGCAGAGTCCCTGTAGGAGACTGTGCAAACCTCAGTCTCTCACTCAGCCCGCGAAATGAAGATAATTACCCTCACCTGTGGGGCAAGTTTCTGAGAACTGAAAGCATAAGGAAAAGGAAAATACTGGTATATAAATTGAAATGCAAAACACTGACACCCAACTTAATTTCATTTAAGATGATTAATGTTTCTGAAAACTTAATTCAAAATGCATAAAGATGTAGAGCTGAAGGTAAAGGTTGAACTCATACGGAAGATAGCTTGCAAACAACCACTGACTGAAAATAACCCCTCAATATGGACCAGTTCCAGTAAGCTAAAAAGCAAGAATCAATGTCTCTTAAGGGCTCTTTACATAACATACATGCAAGTTAGCAGTACAGTAAAATAAGCCTCTTCAAGATACTCAGTTTCAAATATGATCTAGTATTTACTTTCTACTAATAATCTGAAACATTAAAAAATAATTTTAAATGCTTACTTGAAAATACTTCAAACATAAACATAAATTTGGTGATAGTTATGGCATGACCAGCCATCCTTTGCTATGTTCCTTACTTCTTGGCCCCACGTGATACAGAGGAACAGGCTGAAATGTTTGTCTCCTTTTCATTATTTCTTGAAAGTCAAACTGTATGTCCCTTCCTCCACACACCAAATTACATTTGCCACCCGACCTTCTCCTGTCCCTTACCTCTTAATCGTTTCCTCAGAATCAGACAATTCACTATTGTGAAAGGACATTCAGGTAGTGTAGAAAACTACCTGCTAGGTCTATAAACAGTAGCAACTACACTGGTGTAAATTCAGATCAATTCAGTTATGCCATTATGAATGCACACTAGTTTAAAAAGAATCACCATGAGGCTCATTTATCTTACAGAAGTGATTATGTCTCATTCAAGATTCTTGTGAGCTGCGGGCAGGTTCCTAAGCCTGCAGGTATCAGTCGGGTCCCAGGTGATAATCCAGTGGAGGAAATTTGCAGGCAGGACTGAAGGTTGTCGGTAGTGTCATAACTTAATGTAATATATCAAAGTACATAGAGTGAAAGTTGTTTACAAACATGCATTATAGGTTACAGAAAGGGAATAGATCAATTTGTTTGAAAACTCTCATTTAGGTGTTGAACATGGTTTTATGCCAGAAAAATTAGCAGCATTTCCATTTGCTCCCCTAGTTAAAATAAGCACAAAACTACAGACAGACTGCAAGTTCAAAATCAGGAGCATGTTAACCACTGTTATCAGTTTTAGATTTATTGTTTTTCCTTGCCATTAAAGAGAATTTTCCATGTCATTAAAGAGACTTGCCTTTATAAAGGCTTATATAGGTTCTTAAAGGCTGTGTCCAAACCACATATATTTGCAGGGATGCTTATGTTAGTATTTGATACCTCACTTGAAAATATTTTAAATTAAGGAGGCACAATATACCATTTTGTTATAATTGTAAGATGAAATGATGACAAGACCCGTTTGATATCTTATTGCATACAAAGGCACCCATCTTTTTAAAAGCTCAGGAGTCATAACTCCAGAACCACCACTAAAGATACTGTCATTGCTTTTTAAAAGATAGAAGTCTTGCATGCAACCGTCTTTCTTTTCAGCACATTTGCTGTCACACCAGCATCAATTTCCTGATGAGCTTGCAGAAGCATCTGTCTTTGAAGAACTTCAGCTTACAATCCTGTAATTAATTTGTTCAGAGACTGGGTGTTTAGAAGTAACAGCTCTTTACACTAGAGAGGAAGAGGATCTAATTTCCAAGAATAATTGTTTTCGTAGTTTTCTTTATTATATTCGTGCTTTAGAAAAATCCATGATTTCTCTTCTATATAACCTCCTCAACTTCTACTGACTGCTGTAGACTGTATACTGAAAGCTATATTCTTTGGTTACATTTCTTGTTGTAAAGCAATAGATGAGGAGCTCAGCATGTCTGTAAATCTAAAGTTTCTAAATTCTAAAATTTCTCAGCAATGTCCTGCCTACATGTAGGAAGAGGACCCAGCAGATCTTTACAACATCAATATCTTAATAAATATTCCTCTGAGTCATGAATGACTGCCATATGCAGGGATGAATCATGTGAAAACTTTGTAGCATCCCTTGAATTCTGAAAGCCTCCACAGAAAAGAAACTGCTATCCAGTTGCACGTCCCAAAATACACAGACCGTTCCCCCCAGAAGTAGTTCCTTCCCCGAGGAGATGCCATTGTAACACACATCTTTTGGGGAGACTGGAAATTGAGTTCAGATTCCTGTGTCCATTATCGACTTTGATGGGTCAAGTATATCAGAGACATCAAGCTTTAGCCATAAATGGGAAAGCGGAAAGAGGTCTGGGAAAGAAATATATGCAAATTTAGGCTCCTTTACTTGCCTAGTGTAACTGCTGAGTAGGAAACATTCCACAACACTGTGAACACTGTGTAGAGGTGTAATTTTAAAAGCTTTCACTCCTTTGACCATTCTGTTACTGAAAGTTACTTTGAGTTGTAAAATATGTACTCTAAGGTGAGCTTTTACAGATGAATTAAGCAGCAACTTGTGACAAAGCAGTTATCATCAGGAGATAATTGACCTTATTTGAGAGTTAAGCATCCTGAGGCAAAGTAGAGTGTGCTTAATCCTGGCAGGTTAATTATCCAGTGATTACGGTAGCTTGGAAGGTATCATTGCTAAGAACCATTTGCAAAATGACACTATTAAAAAAACCTTAATTTAATAAAAATTAAAAGCAATGACAATAATCAAGTTCTTCAGTCGTGTATTGCTAGATAATGACTGCAGAATGGCCCTAATTGGTTAGCAGCAATGAACATATAATTATTCCTATTCTGAATGTTCTGTACTAAATTTATTATATGAAGTACAGTTAATAAGTATCAAAAATCCCAGGCAAGATGTTTGGCTAGTTATAAAAGGGATTTAAACAAATGATCAAAACACCAGTGGTCACTGAGGAAATGCTGAAACTGATACATGTACTGAGTAGTTATCCCAGCATTCGGTGTCTCCACTGCAGTTAAGGGTGTGCTGGCATTTACATTCTAAACTAGAACATTTATTCTGAGAGGTTTATAACTTGCCCATTTTAATTACCATCTGGATGAAACTTGAAATAACCAATCTCCATTCAGATGTAAATTTTTAAGTAAAAGATGTAATTTAAAATCAATTTGCCAATTGTTTTTAGTTTAGGAATGGCAGCAATTTGGAATTTTGCCGCTCTTGGACTTTTTTGCATTACTCAAAAAATAAACAGCTCTGCTTAACAATAAAATTGTATCGGTCTATAATGTGGAGCGAAGATAAATATAGGGAAGAATAAAAATTATGTCTAAGAGTTATTGTTTGTACTAATAAATTAACAACCACACCACTTAGTATGCCTTGCTTATATGTAACTTATGCACTTTCAGTATTTAACTAAACTAGCAAAACTGATGGAAAATGTTGCAAAAAGCAAAAGGAAGTCACAGTAAATGGGCCAAAACTTGGTGTTGGCTAGCTAAAGCGATTCATTGCCCATCAAGGCATATATAAACACAAAGAAGTCCTGAATGTACTTTCAGATGAAATGAATATAGGAGAAAAAAAGCAGTAACAAAAACAAAGAAGGAAGCTACTAGAAGGCAACAAATGTCAGAATGAGCTTCTCTTGAGTTTTGCAAATACTCTTTACCACAAACCATATGCAGAGAGCAGAAATACTGACAATCACAAGATACAGCAGCTACTAAAAATTAGAAGCACACCATACCAAGAGCGTGGTTTCAAGTCACACAGAACGACAAGAGAATAAACCACTGCAAACAGCATTTCAACAACTCAAAAGCAGCAATGGCCAGCTTATCTATCAGAAAGTGAAGACTAAAAAATGACCAGGGTTTCAACTGATTAGTGTAAGTAACAAATCATAAGTGGCTGGTTCTCTGAATATATATATGTCCTACCGCCAAGTTTAAGGATGATCTTACCCTGAAAGATACCAAAATGCTTCAGAATTTCTACACAGAAAATGCAGGGTGTCTTTCAACTTTAGTACACACAACAGTCCTATACAATATTTTATGACAGCAGGTGAATAATACCATAGCAAACTGAAATGGCAGGGGAAATTAAGGTAGTCTGAATATAATTTCTAAAATTGGAATGTCGCCAGTACAGTGGACTATTGCTTACAAAGAGCACAAATACACAAAAAGTAACAACCTATGTTTTATCTTCTGAAAAACAGCATCTAATGAACCACTGTGATCTGAATTCTCCTGATAGGTCAATGGGGCAATATTTTATATAAAAGACCAGCAAGGTTTAAGCCCAGAAGTTTCTATGAAGCCCTTCCACCCAAACATTGACTAGACTTGGTATTACTTAATTTGTGAAATCTGACAAGATTTTTTTGTTGAGATTATACTGCTATTTAATCAAAATATTCAGTAGCATCTTTGTGAGGACTGTATAGTTAAAGACAGAATAAAGGTAACAATTGGCAATAGCAGCAAAATGTCTGGAAAATACTTCTTCTGTATTGTTAACTATAGTTAAAAAGGTTTTCCTTATGCTACTGCATCTAAAAACATAGTAATTTTCTCCATTTTAAAAATACTATTTTGGTTCAGAAGTCCTGTATCTGTAACAATGCTAGCCCCTAATGGGGACAACAGTGTAAAAACTGACTTGTGTTGGTGCAACTCCCTGTGTCACAATCAGGAATAACCACCAACAGGAATAAGTCGCTTTTCAAGAATTTTCCTGTACTAATGTAGTTACCTTGAGAGACAAGCCCACACTCCATTTAGGTGTGTCATACTTCCCAAGGCTTTTTTAAACTTTCTTCTGCTGAGCAAACTAATAAATATTTTAAAGCACTTTCTGAAGTGGAAAAAAAAAAATCAAAAAGTGATAGCACTACCATGAGTGAAATTTGAATTTGTTTGGTCTATCCCCATGGACTTCCAGGCAGAATTGGTCCATCTACCATAAAATCATTGAGAACCTTCTAAACCAATTAACTGTTTCTTAGTTTTCTCCTCAAAGAGTCTTCTTCATCATGCACATGGACAGTTATTACAAAGCAGCCATTGTGTTGGATATTTTCTCTTTTAACCTAGAGTAAATTGTTCACATGTCTCTACACTAGAATGAGCAAGTTGTAAAACTCTAACAGGCCAAGTGACATCTCTGGCATGTACTGAAATATCACAGTCCTGTGACTGTGGATTTCATTTTCCAGTGACACTTCACACGGTCAGTCTCTCTCCATAAATAACGGAGAACCAAGAAGCAGGCTCCTAGACACAAACAGCTAGGTGCAAGAGATATAAATACTTTAATTGCTTTCTTAAGACTCACCGTCTCATTTCCAAAAAGGACGTCAACATAAGGCATGACTTTCATCATAGGCTCTTTGTAGAACTGGCTAATAAATGGTGCAGAAAGATTCAAGCTGAAGATCTTGTTGTTTGCAGAAGCCTGAGCAGCCACTTTTAATACTGCTTCTGGTGACACCGTCAGGAAGAATCCCTGCAAGCATCCAAAAAAATCAATCTACGTTACTAATTTCACATTAGGAACCACATGAAGTATGCTGCTTCCAGGTCTCCTCCAACCTACCTTTGCCACACCCGTGCACAGACAAAAACTTCTGGATAATACTGCCTTTCCATTAAGGTATTATGGCGGTGACAAAGATTCTGCATATGCCTAGAATCACAGCCCTCCAAAATTAAACATAACTCCCTACCTCTGCACTCCATGTAGTACACTTTCCCATGGCAGCTGAGACTAATGTTTGTATTTTAAAAGGTGATATAATTCTAAACAACCCTTTTTAGTAACAGAGTCAATCAGATTGCGCTGCTTAATTCCAAAATCCAGTATGATGGCTCTATACACAGCTAGGAGATTACTGAAATCCCTTGCCTGAAAAATTATTACCTTGTTTATAATAAATATGTTGAGTGTGCTGCCATTGTAGTAGTTGTTACTGTTTTGCAGGAAAAACCTAGGTGTTTTCACCTTTCTGTACATGTAATTTATTTCCCCCCTTCCCAAAAGTATTGTTCTTTATTCTGAATATGAACATGCAAGTATCAATTGTGAAACCAAATAAACAGAACTCAATCAGAAATTACTATGTGTCTACTAAATTGTGGATGCCTATTTCACCCCTGTAGGAAGCAAAGTTCAAGGCTGCCATTTTGAGTTTAGCATTACAGACGGTTACCTCAACCGCACGTGTTCCAGGATTTATGTAAAGATCCCCTACAGTTTCATTAATCTACTAATTAGACAAAGGCTTAGTCTTTACACTAATTAAACAAATGTTTGTTTCACTTTTGTAATCCTAAAAGCAATTTTACTGTTCTCAAAACTCAGTGAGTGTCCTGGTTTCAGCTGGCATAGAATTAATTGTCTTCCTAGTAGCTGGTACATTGCTATGTTTTGAGTTCAGTATGCGAAGAATGTTGATAACACACTGATGTTTTCAGTTGTTGCTCAGTAGTGTTTAGACTACGGTCAAGGATTTTTCAGCTTCTCATGCCCAGCCAGGACACAAGAAGTTGGCACAGGACACAGCCAGGGCACCTGACCCAAACTGGCCAACGGTGTATTCCATACCATGGGATGTCCCATCTAGTATAGGAACTGGGAAGGGGGGGGGTGGGGAATCGCCGCTTGGGGACTGGCGGGGTGTCGGTCGGCGGGTGGTGAGCAATTGCTCTGCGCATCATTTGTACATTCCAATCCTTTTATTACTACTGTTATCATTTTATTAATTTCTTCTTTTTATATTCTATTAAACTGTTCTTATCTCAACCCAGGAGTTTTACTTCTTTTTTCCCGATTTTCTCCCCCATCCCACTGGATGGGGGGAGTGAGTGAGCGGCTGCATGGTACTTAGTTGCTGGCTGGGGTTAAACCATGACAGTGAGTAAGAGTAATTTTCAAGCAAGAGCAGCAAGTGTTAAATTTAAGGCCAGAGATAATGTCTAAGGCACAGTAACAAACAACTTTGAGAGGGGTCTGATAAATAAGACAGCATCTCAGTCCTATCTGTAACATCAGCACCATGACACTCTAAAATGTATAAGAGTGATACAGTCTTATTTTCCAGTTTTTATCCATATTATTTTGTCTTTGGATCATGGAATACCTGTATTTTCATCCTGCATGCTTCAGCTAACAGATCATCTTAGGCATTCTACTCACTAGAAAAAATAATATAATTAAGAGTCTACAGATTAAAAACGACTTAGAAAGTCTTTCTATTTATTTCTCCTTACTCCATGCTCTCCAGTCTAACAAATACATGATCTTTTTCAAAATCTGGGCATGATTCGCTACATGACAATAAAAGTCCAAAGGGTGCAAGGATGCCTTGCATCTTGCGGAGTTACTCAGTACCTTGAACGACTGGAAGCCTGTAAACATTCAAGCTTCTTTGCTATTTTTACATTCTGAAGAATTAAAATGAACAGTTTATATAACATCTTGTCTCCATAGCAATCTCTACCATCTTTTAGTTTTTCATTTAATGAACAGAGTTGGATTTTTAAAAAACTGTTCCAAACACAAAATAAAAACCTTTCAAGGCTAACATGTTGCCAGCTGTGGATAAATCACAGATTGCTATACAGTGGTCTATGTAAATAGTAACCTGGTCAAATAATTAGGCTTCTTACCAATGTTAGGCTGAAAACTTCTTCTGAACTAAAATACATCTGACTGTAATTTAAGGTACAGAACACTATCCCTGTGAGATCTAACTCAGGCCTGCATCCAACTCCCTTTTCCTTGGAAAGGCAAGATAAAAGTACTGACATGCAGATAGGAGAGCTTGCTTTTCAGATCCTGCAAAGTAAAGGCCGGGAACTCTCAAAGGCTACAGCTCTGTCTTCTGGGTTTCCTAAAAATCACTTTGCCATTTAATTGCAGTCTTCCAAGTGTTTTTTATATTTTTATTTAAATAACTATTTGACATTAAAACATCTAGAAATTAAGAGTTGTGTGTATGAGAACTCTTTGCCAAGTATAACATTTCTTTGCAAAAAAAAGTTACGGCAATACAAAAAAAGGTTGAAGCAGTACAATTCACACAGTGGAATTAAAGTAGGAAGAAAATGTATAAAATCTGAATTGAACAGATTTGGGTTTAAAGAAACCTAATTAGATCCCCCCTCCTTAAGTATTTAAATTGTGACTGTCTCTATTTTTAGTGGAATTCCAATTACAGCTATGGCCAGTATAGTTACAGGAATCCAGCTTCCTAAGTCTGAATTACAACTAGAAAAGCCACAGACCATACTACTGGAGCATGCTGCAATTTTGTACAGGAATAAACTCCACTAAAACAAACAGGTTTTCTTATATCTCACTGGGATGCACAGCAAAGTCACTCTGTGGCTTCCTTAGAAGCACAGCCTGCATGCTCTTGCAGCTGCCACTGCTTTTCCTCCAGTCAGATATATACAAAGGAATGCCTAAGTCAACCACTCCTCCTACTCTAACAATTAACTGTTAGCCAACATCAGCGCTGAGTGTGAGAATAAGTGTATCTCGGTAACACTGGTATAAAAGACTTTGTATTTCACTAGCAAGAAGTCCTATTCCCACTAATAAGAAAGTTAAGAGGCCCCTCAGAAGATATTCTATACCCACCTACACAACTCAGTCTATTTCTCAGAGTTTTGGGAACCTTTTTACCCTCAAAACCCAAAGGTACCTTAAAACCATGAGGAAAATATCTGTAATCAAAGGATGAGACACTTAGTTAATATACAGAAATTCCAAAAGCCTGAGAAACTTAGGTTGCATATGAAACAAAATTACCGTGTATGTATCTAACTTTGTGAAAGAATGTTGTACGTACAAAGGCATACGGTAATTGGTCAGTGCAGTGAAAGTAAGTGAAAGGCAGCAATATTGTACTAAGAAAACCTATTAAACATTAAAGGCTGTCGTACATACTAGCAGCACACAGTATTCCTTTGGCATGCACTGACTGAGACTGAGTATATCAGATGCTACCGCTTCATGATGTGCCACTATTTTCTGCTGCTCAAAATGTAATGAGCCTCTTTCCTATGCCAGGAGGAAGGTACCATTGTACCACAAGCCAGTGAGAAAGGCTGAACTAATACATACACCAGGAAAACAGGATGATAGACTGAATTATTTAGATATATGTTTGTATGTATACATGCCCAAAACACAACAATATTTTTCTTATGCACTATAAGCAGTTCTTCTGTTTAGATAAAGTCCTTTGGTGGAGAAAAACATTTTCCTTGTGGGAGAAAGAGAAACAAGAAGGAAGAAATAAGAAAAACACATTTCTGTATTGCAGACACATGGCTATGGGACATACAGTAGCTTGTTTGTAACTTAAGAGCTTTTAAAATTCAATATTAAGATGCACATGACAGCAGTAGACAAAATCAAGAGAGAAAATCATATTAATCTCACTTTTACAATATTCAGGAATTCTTTGATGCACCTTTGATGCACAGGGTACTGTGAATATAGGGTAGTCTTTTACACTCAAGTCTTTCTTTAATAGACACTAGCATTACTGGAAGGATTTGGTGGGTTCACACACAAGCGATTTGTCTTTGCAAGTCACCTCTCATTTTTATCACACGCAGACCCAAAAGGTTTCTTCTGACCTACACTAAGCTCATACAGCACTAGCTATAGCAGATGTGAGGGCAGCAAATTAAGGGTGTCAAAAGTGTCAGCAGCACAGAATCAGAGTGTGATGAGTCACCTCACGAAGCAAGAACAACTCTGGCTTTGGCAGAAATAGTTCTGTATAAGGTGTTCTGTCCAAACTGAGAAGTCTTGCCACCATTTGTTCACATGAAATAACGTGCTTGCACTGAATTCGTCTGGATTACATACATGCAAAGTTTGCACAATGAGGATCAAGATTAGGGTTTTTTTTAAGCCAGTAAGTATTCCCTTAAAACCAAAACTGAAATCTGTGATCTAGTGTACAGTTAGACAAATCCAGGCTGAGATGATAACAGCTTTGCAATTTTGGATTTCTTATTGTTTAACAGCACAGAAGCAATGTTTGCATAAGAACATACAGAGATAAAAATCAGGGTTGTTTTCAAACCTACTACCCACTAAAATGCATCTGCCCTCTCTTCTTTCTAGTTCTTCCTCTTTCCTTGCCACTCCCATTTGCAGAGTGGGTTACATGAAAATAACTTTATCATATGAGTGACAGGATTTTGAACCATGGTATTCTGAACTGATTTTGAAATGCCATTTGGTAACAATGTAAAATCAATAAATTGCAAGTGTGAATCAAAATATTTAACTTTCAGAAACACATATGCAACAGTCTGCTGCCATTTAAGACAAATTATATTCTGCATACATGAAAGGAACACATCATTTAATCCAAAATTATTTTATAGCAAGCATTTACATAAAAATGCAATTATGACGACATCACACTCTCATCCGTCTAAAGGGTGGAATTTTTCAGGCACAGAAAATTTGACAATGATGTAGTGACAGTCCTGATAAATACTGTGATTCAGTAAAGCCCTATGGAAAACATCTAACTTCAAGTATGCTGGCAGTTCCAGTAAAAGAGTGAGACTGCTAAGGTGCCAAAAGAACTTGCTCTGCTAAATGACAGACATAACCAAGTCAGAGTTTTTGGAACTGGTTAAGTTTCCTATATTCTGTACACAAAGAAAACTTCAAGCCACACACGTGGGCAGAGGAGACTTGCCTCAGCTCTGCTCTGCCATCAGCGTCATCTGCTGCAGTCTAGCAGAAATATCAGGGCTTGGAAGGAGTGAAGCTGCAACACATGGCAATTCTTGGGATGGAGAATGAACCACTAGGTAACTGCTCCAGACAGAAGAACTTACACAAGGCTTCCAGGTGCTTCTACAACCAGAAGAGACTGAAAGACTTGCCGTCTAGCCTCTGAACTGCACAGACTGGGTGCAGTCCATGTCCCACCCACTGTGAGACAAGGCAATGAAATCATCTTCCTTCAGAACAGAAACCAGAAGGAATCTTCCTGGAACATTAGAGCAAAAGCTCTTAATCTGTCTTAGTATTTATGTGAGTTTAAAAGAGCAGGGAGCAATTCAAAAACAATCTTTAACACTGAGCTATCTGAGCATGATACTTAGAATGGGCAACACCATCAATTTAGCAGACATGCTGACCCGTCACCTCTTCCTCTGAGTTTTGAGCATTTATACTTGCAACCTGTTCCTGCTTGAAATTATTTGTTAAATTATTTTCCTTACTGACATATGACAGAATGGTATCAAATGATAGAGATATTAAAATATTCCATGTGGAAAAAAACCCCAGAAATTTTAACAAAACACCACTAATTAAATAAACAACATGACCCTTATTAATGAAGGTGCTTGTGCTTTAAGTAATTTTTTACTTTCTCTAGGAAGGACAAAACCTCTATATAACTATCCACTTGGGAAATGTTCAGTCTGTAAATTAGTGAAATATATGTACGTTATTTTAATCTATGTAGCAGTTCTTCATGTAATAGGTCATTTAGGAATGTAGAAAGCACCTACACAGTATCAATTGCATTTTGGAACTATGTTTTATCTTGTAGTGATCAGCAAGTGGGTTACTTAATGAAACAAAACCCACTGCCTTTTGTCCAGTTCCTACTGGAGACAGTTGTTTTAAATCAGGAAGCAAGGACAGCAAGAATGCAACAATTTCTCCGAGTAATTGTTTTGGCTTGTTCCTGTATGCATTGTTTATTTTTATGAAAGTATTGCTTTATAACTGGAAAATGACTAAGCTGTAAGCTATTGTTTTATCATTCTGAGTGGCCAGTGTTTCTGTTTTTGATAAAAGCCAAGTTTCAAAGAGTTTTCAGTAACATAGGAAAAAACCTAACTGTCAGTAAATGTGCTTATATTGACCGTGACATTTTCCTCTGTGATGGTGCCAACATGTCAGAAGGAGAGGATTGCTTTCAGACTTGAACAGCTTCTTTGTTGCTGAAGTGAACTCTGATTGCTGCCATATTAGTATCTATCATATTACAACAGTAGCAGAAAACCTCCAATATATATGTTAAAGAAAATAATTATTTTATGCATATATTAGCAATTTCTTTTTAATTTTAAACAAGTTGGAAATCTTTTTCAATTCTGATTACTATTGATTAAATTAAGCACACTCCAAGAAGTTCTTCCAAGCCATATTTAGCAGAAAATAATTGTGTGACTTTACTTATGAGATGTATACTCGCAGAGTGCAGAGATTAGAACTTTAACAATGAGGTGGAGGTGTACACACATATGTGAGAGAGCAGTAATATACTTAGTTTTAGTGTAGGGAAATGTCATCCCAAATAAAAAATTCTCCTATTTCCTTGGAAACAAAGTTAGTTAAGCTCATTTTGGCAAGATGAATTAAGATCTTAAGATGATGGTTTGACATAGCTCTCTAAAGTCTGCCCCTCTGTGAGGGAGCAAAAAATCTCTATATTCTCTCTAAAGTTCAGCATATGGTTTTATGTGAGTTTATTAAGCTCAGGGAGGGAGATGTCTATTTTTATTTCTGCTGTATTTATAACAAAATTTTGGAGAAAGTATTAAACATCAGCTGGGAGACAGGAACCTAGAGGTTTTATTACTTTGATTAATAATTCAACCTTTTTTGCCTCTGTTTACCCACTTGCAAAATAGTTATAATGATAAATAAACCTCCATTGGCAGAACTAGTGCGAGGTTTAATTACTTAACATTACTGAAAAACATTAAATTCTGTGTTGAAAGGTATTATAAAGTATAGGGTATTACCATCAAAAAAATATAAGCTGCAAATCAAACAAGCTATGATAAAGAGCAAGCCACTTTTCTTCTTTTCTCCTAGTACCCCAAAAACACTTTGCCACACTTTTTCTTCACTGAAAACCAGTTTAATCCTTACTGAGAAAGCAATGCATCTTAAAATATTTGTTAAATTGTTGATTAAAGAGAGAAACTGTTTCTTTCACCTTTCATCCTTCTAAAAGAACTATCAAAATTAGGTTTGCCTAACCCATGTATTAATATGAGGATAACATTGTGTTTGGACTAAAAAGTAGACTCAGACATACCAATTACTCTTTAATGAAACACTGACCAGAAGTCTAAAAAATGGTAATTATATTATTTATGATGTTTGGAATGATAAGATAATTATTTTCAATCTTAATTTCCACCCTTTTGAGCACAACCCTAGTGTCCCTGTCCTGGCAAATAAGCATTTCAGGAAGTATAGAATAAGGTATAGTTAATTTAGGCCTTTGATGACTGTGCAACATTTGCTTTTTTGTGTATGGCTAGTTACATTAATATAATTTGGCATCTCATTAATTATGTAAACATCAACCATATGTTGAATTCATTCAAGTTTGGTGTGTACATAATATTTATGGTATATTAGTAAATTGAGAGAATCTATGTAACTACAAATGCATAGAGAATTTCTAATTCTCTAGACAGTTAATCCTGTTTGAAAGCTCTATAAGCAAACATTTTAAAAAAGCCTACTCCCTGCTTACTCAAATAGCCTTCAACAAGAAGAGAAAAAATGAGAGTATCTTTTTAATTAAATGTGCTTATATCAGCACAATGGTTTATTTTATAAATACAGGTAGAACACTCAAAGACTGAAACAATGACTGACCACTGGTATATTAGTAGCTAATCACCGTTGACTGACTGGGTGTCAAAAGATCCTGTAAAAATGCAGATTATTTGATATGGTTGTACAAAGTCTGCAGAGAACCGTTCAAAGCTTGCATATAGGTACTGCTTACTTAAGAATTTTGTTTTTAATATTCCATGGCCCCAAAATCATAAAAATTCTTCTGCTGTGCACATGCAAGAGACTTTGCACACAAATATTGTGACTTTTGGAGTGGAGGGGGAAACTAATTTGGGCTTGCCCTGCTGTATTTATAAATATTAGTACCCCTGCTCACAAGAAAAAGAAAAAAATTCCTCACCAACCTCTTGCTCCATACTAGTATACCCATGCCCTCAGTGTCAGGATTCCCAGGTGATGCAGAGGAATGCAACTGTTACATAATATAAACAAATACAGGAATGAGCCCACTGCCATGAAAAATACGTCAACTCCAGCATGACTTCTATACCTTAGGGATTTCCCTGTCAACAACGTGGTCATGAAAGGTTTCACTTAAATTCAGGTTAGGAAACAGATATAAGGTATAATAAAACATAGGTATGTTTTTCCCTAAGCACTCTCATACTGAAACACTTAAGCAGAAACCTTTCTTCCCTCCCCCCAACTACCTTTGAGATCTTGTAAATTATAAGAACATAGCAGCATGGGGATTAAATATTAATCAAAGTCATTACCATCATTGTTAGAATATATTTAAAGAGCCCCAAGAAAGAGCATATTATTTCACTAATAAAGATCATATCATCAGAAAGACTACACTGATACTGTAGCATGGCAGGTATGAAGAGAAAAAAGAAATGATCAAGAGGTAACGCAAAAGATTTCTGAAGCTTATTGCACTATTCAAATGCTAGCTCATCCTTTAACTGAGTCCTTGTTTAAGTAAAGCAGACTCACCATGGGCAAAACAGAGCTCTATATAGAACCACAGAAGCATACAGTGTATTTACAAAATGTAATTTTGCTGGGGAAAAAATAACACAACAAAAACCCAACCATCCAAACTCCATAAATTGTATAATTGAAAATCCAGAGCTGCTCTAAAGCTTCTGTGGCGATCTGAATTCATTTGGTGTGCAACAGGGCTACGCAAAGCGCAACCAATGCACCTGAAACTAACATTGTTCATGGGATCACTTATTCTTTGCATTAAAGTAATGACAAGTTTTATGAAATAGTAGGACTTTTGCTATTTGCAAATTAAGGTGTAACTGATGAATAAAACAAATACCCTCTCCCACTCCCTAAGGTATTTCCTAGCTGATTTTAAACAGCCTACATATCCTTATGATATATTTAATTTAATGTAAGCACCACTATTACATAAAATTAAGTGCATAGTAAAATTAAATGCTCAGAAGAACTAAAAAAGTAATTGGCAAAATAATGAAGGATGTATTTCTTTCAATTTCTGGCTTACCAAGTTTAAAAGTAAGTGCATTAACATTTCCTTTTAAATATCAGTCTTCTCACAACTCTAGCCCCAGAACCACAATTCCAAAGAAACTTCTTTCACAGCACATATAACATTTACTATGAACATGAAACTAGGTCCTAATCACTTGGATTAATTACCACATCAGGGTTTACAATAAAACATTTACTGCTCACACTTCCACACGTTAAAATTAATTATTTAAAAGAGCATTAATGTTATTGCTTGGCCTTTTAATTTTCATTATATAAAGACTGTTGCATGAATTTGTTTCTGAACATACAAATAAATGAGGGTCAGGACCTATGCTATTCTAATAATTATTAAGAAATATAGTTGAAATGTGGACAGTTGCTAAACTCTAAACAAAGATATTTTTCACTTAAAGTAATTTGGGTAATAATAATCGTCTGTAGAACACTTTGAATACAATGAGCTATGTTAAGTGCTTAGCATTAATTATTATAGTCTGAATGAGTACTTTCTTCAAATTCAAAGGGGCGGGGGGAATACCCCTATTAGCTTTTTAGAGCCAAATAATACTTACATTAAGTTCCTGTTTCTAATGAACTCATGAGCTCACACCTCAGAAACTCACTTTTAATAGCAGGACCACTACTGTAACCAAGGAAAGCAGTGTTAGTCTTTTACTCCCAGGTCTTACAACCTGAGGGGAAACTTCTCTGCTGAGACACTATTTTCTGCAATGTCATATTATATTATTGTGGGAGTAGCAGGTTTCAGAGGCTTCAATTTGCACTGCTATTCAAGATGCTTGAATACTCTAAATTAAAGTTCTAGTTTTCTACTGAATATTTTCCATCGTGTCACATTATCTGCCCACCTTTATAGAAATCAGACTACAGACACACGAGCTATGACTGAGCAAACATTTTTTTCCATTTAATTAAAATGTGTGGTATTTTTAAACACAATAAAAGATCAAGTTAGGTGGTCAGCCTATGGCAATGAACTAACCTTTCTTGATGCAGAATACCTCTGAGTTTTCAAGTAAAATGATTCTGAGAACAGGAAATCCCTGAAACTTAGTGAGCAAATACCTATTTGATCCCTAAGAATGTGTGGCCTGTGACAACATCCCTTTAGCCACCTTAGAAGTATAATGCCCCCATGCAGCTTCTCAGTCTTCATAAGTAGGTATCCAAGTTCAATGGGGTACAGGTCCCTTCTGCAAACGTTACCGTGTGTTTAGTACTGAATGTTCACATGACAAACAGCTTCTGATAGGAACACTTGCAAATCACGGATATTCCATTAAAAACACTAGTGTCTGACAACATGCAATTCAGGAAATACTGAATGAAGCTGCTCACATATATACATTGTGATGCAATTTTTGATGGTAGGATTACATGCTACTGATGTTAAAAATACTGTGTAATGTTATACCTTTTTTCTGCAACAATATAAACATACGGGCAGTATTTTCTATTTAATGTATGACTGACAAATGGATTTCATAAAACTGTCACGTAAGTGAGAATTTCTAGTTCCAAATCAATTTACAGATAAAGAATAACAAAGCAGAATACAAATAACAATTAAGAAAATCACTGGTAACTGGTAACTAGTGACTTCTTAGGACACACTTAAGCCTCTAAAACTGTTACTTTATGGAAGAAAAGTTACATTCAAGGAGATATTTCCAACATGGCAAGTCTAGTTTTGGAAGATAGGCCTAACCCCCTGAACCGATTCTCTCTTATTTGTTAGTGCCCAAATTAGTTTGTCTGGTTTAATTAAATTTGCTTATTCTTGAAATGTTGAAGTGTACAGGAAAAAAGAAGATAGATTTATATGAGTTTATACTCTAAAAAATTGTATTTGAAATCATATAATGCAAACTGCTTTTGAAACTCACATGAATTTTATAGAAATAGAATATAGAACTTGAAGAAATTTTACATGGAAGAAGAATTTTCACAATAGGGGTCAAACATTAGAATATCATTAGAAATAGTCAAAATGACTGAACATAAATCAACTGAGTAAACTTTGAATTTGCTCTAAGAAACCTCTGGTGGTCCATTCCAACCTGAATTATTCTAGAACTCTATGATATACTACATCTGTGCATATTTGAAAAATATGGACAAAAAAATACGTGGACAAAGCATATATCCTTCCATGTTCTATCGGCTTCTAAGAGAGTATTTCAGAGCAGAGCATCCCAGATACTGCAGATACCTCTAACAATCATGTAAGACATTAGCTATTTTACCCTGAAATAAACACACAAAAATGTATACACTTCGCAAATGAACCATGTAAATGCATTACGAGTAGAATAATACCTTAGAGGTTAAGGTCCTCCTGCAGCCCTTCAACTTCACATGGAGCTTCCTTGAATTCCAAATTATGAGGTCAATGAGATCTTAATAATGCCTACAGCCCTATGTGTAGACAGTCCTTTGGACAGGAATGAGCTCTGCTACAAGAATACTAATGATGAAAAAATGTTCCCTGCTCTTTTTTGCCCTTTACTTGAATCTCTGCCCATCTAATTTGTGTCCTTGAAAACAGAGAGAATAAGAAAAATAGATACTAAAGCTATCATAATGTATTTAATAGTGTTATCTTTTGTGCTAATTTATACATTATAACCATGATTTTCTGTATCAGAATATCAATGAATAACTTTGACATACTGGACACATAAATAAAGACAAATGAAAAAGTACTCCTTTTTAAATCAGCATTTAAGCTCATGTTTTAGTGCTTTTATAAGAAAAGGAAGTTGGAATCTATCAAAATCACCTCCTCAGTTCTGAGAGTTTAAATCCATTCCTTATGCTAAATAAACATAATTTCTACTTTTTAAACAGCCGAACTAGAACATTTTGGAGCTGTATAATAAATAACCTCATTTTAGGGAATGACAATTATTGGTCCATGTCGAAGTAAAATGCAGCATGCACTCCTCAAAGCAAACATGGAAAGTCTCTGTCTCAATTTTTTGATATATTTGTATTTATCTGTGTCAATGACATGCCTTCAAATATAGGAAAGCCTGATGATTCGGTATTTATTGAAGCTTGCTCTCTCTTCAAAACAGCAAACCATGGAAATCAAGGATTGCCTCTTTACTCCTGCTCCTGCAATGCCTCTTCATCAACATCTATGGTCCAACCCAGTCAGGAGTCTAGTAAGAAACCAAATGCTGGCAGAGTGGTATCAAACACTTCTACAAATAACAGGAAAAGAAAGCGACGATGGTACCTCCAAACCAGAGTTCCAAAGCCATGGATAAATATTTTACATTTCTTCAACTTTCTGATACTCAGAGCTCTAATTTTCTTCAGAAAGGGCAGTGGAGACACATACAAGCTATTTTCACAAAATTTTTCCCAGGAGCAATATCTGTATGATGCTACTTAGAACACCTTCTGCAAAACAAAACTAAACTTAAGAAGCTTGCTTCTGAAATAGATGTTTCAATACTGCTATAAATCACAGGACAACATATTCCCCTCTTCAGTAATCTCATTTATCCATAGTAATAATTGTTGTTAATCAAAGGGTTAAGTAGTTGGTAACGACATGAGTAACAACAAAAATTACTTGACAAAATTCCACCCTCATTCCAATCTCTACCAAAGCGTCAAATGTAATTATAAATTTTCACCAAAGATGTCAGATTCTTATGTTAATCTTTGCACAATCTGACATTGCCATTCTTCAACTTTTATAGATGTGAACAGTTATTACTTTGTTTGTATGTCACCACAGACAACATAATCAATAGTTTTCGTATGTTTCTGTTCATACTTCTTGTTAAATGAATTTTGTGAGTGCTGCTTACTTTTGTTCCACTATGAAAATTGTTACTGCTTGAACAGAGAGTACTTAATCTCAACAATAAACATTATAATGTCTGACAAAGCAGCCAGGAAAAAAAAAAAGGTTCAACACTTTTTTCCAGTCCCCATTTTAACATACTCTGTCCTTATCAAGTTAATATCTAGCAACAGTGACACAAAAGCAGCACACTGGATGGCTTTGTTCAATTTAGATGTACTAATTTGAAGCACAGACTGCCTTTCACTCCTTTTCCTTTCATGCTCTATATTTCTGTAGTAAGGAAATCTTACTCTGTGAAACTCAATGCAAAAAATTTACAACTGGAAATAACTGTTTTTTAAAATATTACCTGCCCTCATCAATAATTTAAACAGGAGGCACAAACAGATGGATAGCTTGTTTATTTTTTCCATACCCAAATAGCCACAAGACAGGCTGGAGAGGTATACTTTCTGACCTGTCACTCAGGTGAAAGTACCACGCAGGCACATTCAGCTCCTCCTGCAGTTCTACAGCAAAACTCCTCCAGCTCTCAGCACAATCAGCACAGTTGCTCTGTACTGGAAATGGACACTGATAGATTTTCATAAAAGTTGCAAATGACACTTGTTGAAAAATTGTTTATTGTAGGATAGTGGCTCCTGTGAAGGTAAATTTGATCCTTAATGTGCCTACCCATATACTTATTCTCCATGGATGCTATGAAGCACCAAGACTTAAAAAAAAGGTAATTTTTTTTTAATCAGTCACTAGGGCACAAAACTGAAATTTAAAGAGGAGAATAAATTTCTTGCTGGCATAGGCTTTACATTAGCTTTTACAAATGAGCACCACTGTGCCAACAGTGAAACTGGTCCTGATTTTGTAAAGTTTGCTGAACTTGAGTTTAGAAATTTACTTTCCTGACATGCAGTCTGATGGGAAGTTTCCCTTCTGGGCACCAAAACAGACAAAATTGCTCCAACAGAGAGAACTTATTCTGAATGTGATGATTTAGCTTAGGTTTTAGGCTCTAGCTTGACCACATGAGTACTTCAGACACTTAATACCTAATGAAGAGGGTCAAGATTTTCTATTGCCAGCAACCAACTGATTTCTTCCAGTGTGAACTAGAACCAGTTAAGAGTCGGCTTCATCCACACTTTCCTAGCTTAAAATTGATACACATAATCATAGGAGAATGTTTATGTCACCTAACTGCTAGGGTTAGCCAGAGGTAACTAACTGTTACTTACTAGAAACTGCAGCCCTGGCCTTGTCTAGAAGCAGAGAAAGTACATGACTCCTCCTTGAATGAGAGCCTCAGATCTGTGAAGCTATGCACTTAACTCTGTAAATCCAACACTACTGCAATCTAGTCTCATGCACATCCATAACTGCTGAGTAATAATACTGTGGTCTGGTTCAGGCTGCTGAAAAGGCAGACTTGAGACTGGGTAGTAGCCAAGCAGCACTTCGGCATATGTGTAAGAAACAGCATCCGAGGTGTCTTCTGACCCTACTTACTCCTGACAAATTGCATTCAGATGCGCAAGAGTTGCAAAAGTCTTCCTGTGAAGTTGCTTTTCTGGCATGTACTCTGTGCAACGATGACTGCCTGTATCTCATGTACCCTGCCATATCCCTGTCCACTCTAATCTCAGAGCAAATGAACTTTAGAATATTCACTGTGAATAACAGTCAGAAAATATTCAACAATTTCAAGACTGTATGATACATTTTAGAATTTAGATATTTAACAGCACTGATGACTAGCACTTTTCCACAATTACCAACACAATAATTCTATGTTCTGAGAAGAGCATACAGATGACAAGGAGCTGTTTGAAAAACTAAACTTTTATAAAACATCTTCTGCATGTATGGCATTTTGATATAGTAATACTTTGTCTGCTTTTCTGACTGCCTGTTACAAATTTGTATTTGCCTTTGAATATTTTTCTTATGGCAAAAGAGTCTGATCTGAGGAGATTTGTACCTTGATTTTAGTACATTGAATTATGTATCTATTCAGAGATCACGCTCTCCCAAATGAACATCCCGGCCTGTTAAAATAGTCTGCCAACATACTGTGAAGATCTGGGAAATGGCACACCCTCACAAATGCCAGATGTAATTCTGCCCACAAGAAAAGTCAGATGGATTCCTCCAATAAATTCCTACTTCTTTTGTCTGCCTCTTGGTTGATATATGATACCCACTGCAGATGTATCCAATTTTAGTAAAATTTCTCCCATCAGCTCTGTTCTGAAAGGAGAATTTTCAAATTTACCCTGAGTTTGTGCATGTTTTATGATAAGCTGTTCCTAAGCTGAAACCCAAGCATTAAGTTTTATTTCATTTAGTTCAGCAAGGTCCATTTCTGGTCAGACAATCTTCTGCGTTTGTGACTGTAAAAGACAGCTATATTTCACTACGAGTGCCTGGATATTTGGACTCCCATTTCAGTAAATCCTTCAGTTAGCACTGAAACTGGAATTATTATATCCACTTTGGCTGAGTTTGAAAATCATCATAACTAGCAGTGGAGTTCAAACACCAAAACCTCCCACAGGACTACATGCAAGACACAAAGATCTAATCACAGCTAGCTCTTCAAATCCTAGCAGCAGAAGCTTTGCTAAAGAACTGAATTGTAAGAATAACGTTCTTTAGTGTTTATAGCTTTATATTGAAAGTTTTTCCTAAATGAGTGGCTAATAATGTACTTCAAACTATTGAGATACTGGTAAATCTGTACTTAAAGATGTCACTTAATTCCTCCATTCCAAAGACATACCTAATGTTAAAAAGCATATAGGAAACTCACACAGTTGAAAGCCAACACAGTTATCTATGGTCTTTGCTGAATTTCATACTAATAAAATTCTGAACTATTCCGAAAACCTCACGTCCTAAAAATCACCACATAGTAGAAAAGTATCCACTAGAAAGTTAACAAAAAGTAGCAATTCAAAGTAATTTTTTTAAAAGGCTTTTTGAGTGAATATTTACTATGAATTTAAGCATCATAACTTACAAGTAGTTATATACACTGGGAGTACAACTGCAGTTGTTACACATTCTAGATTTTCCTAAGGAGACATACTGAGGAGGCTAGGTCAACATTTTTTGAATTGGGAAGTATGAAGACTTGATACTGAGCTCTTATTGAACAATCTTGCACTGAATTACTCATACTTTTAAAGACTGATGAAGTAACTCCATATAAATAAGTCCATGAAACAAAACACAGGTGTACAAACATGCTGTTTGTTCTGCACGTCTTCACAGATAGGAACTAAGCTTCTAATTCAACTCGTCTCTATGTAGTATTACCATCCTGCAGAAAAGAAGGTGTTTTGTTTCTAAAAATGACAGTTTTTGCATTATGAGCAAATTACTTATAATTCTGAAGATATTGCCCAATAGTCATCCTTCCGCTCCCAGCCATTCATTTTGTTATGAGTGTTTGCGGAGACTGATGATCTAGAATGTCCTTTCCGTTAAGTTTTTGCATTCCACTTTCTTCCTTCTTAACTGAGAATATTATAGTTTGATTCTTTTCACATTTAACGGAGCACAGAATGTGAAAGTTAGAGATACTCACTGGGAGATACTTTTCTGCTTGGAGATACAGAAGGGAAAAATATTGTGTGAGAAACAGGAGATAAATTGTGAAAATGAATTAGGGTAACTGTTTTTGTCACTGTGGTGTCACAGCTGGCCCTGTGATAGATGAGTCTTAGTCTGCATATGAAATGAATATACACTAAAAACTTTATTAATAGGAAGTATTAATTACTTCAAGATGGTAACATACCTTGGAACTAAATTAGATGCTGCTCAAGGGCACACTGGGGATAACTAAGTATTGTTATATGTGTGTCTTTCTAACATGAGAAAAATATAGTAAAGATTCTATACATTTCAGTTCTTGCACAAAACTATCCAAAAGCATATTGGGGCTTCTCATAGAAACAGAAAACCTCTAAAAGGGGCCCTTAAAGTCGGCAAAATCAGCAAATTTAATCTATCCACTTTCTTTTGACCTTTAAACCTGACCTGAAAAAAGTGTTCAGCAACATAAATTTGATCTCTAAAGGCCTGCTGCAGATCTCATTTTCTGCTGTTTTTCCATTAGGCATTTACGGGACTTGCTGGTGTTACAGGGGACTAGTAAAATGTCGAAGTAATCCTGCAGTTCCTGTGTATGAATTCAGCTTTTCCCTATGAGATGATAACATTTTTTTTTTCCCTGCCAAGGCTTTTTCAGATACTGGAGTATAAGACTAATATTGTAGGTGTGATGTTATTTTTTTTTCATTTGGTAACATTAACCAGATCTAGCAGTTCAAGTGTTGAAACAAAAGAATTCTTTTCTGAGCCAATAAGGTGGCTTGGTGCACATCTGCACTAATTGAAATCACAGCATGGCTTTTCAGGATAGGAATTGTATCCAAAGCATACAGAGGATTTGAAGATCTTAGTTGTGTGTTTGTACATTCTCTTAAGTGCAGAGGAAACCAGCTGCTTCCATTTATGAACTGTGCCGATACATGTGCCTCAATGTACCAATGACATAATGTGCAACTTAGCAAGCTAAAGATTTGCCAACTGTTTTAACAAGGAAAAGGAAAGGATGGATATAGAAGGCAAGACAACAGAAGATAATTTATTATAAAGAAATCTTAATTTTCAAGTAGCACATTTTATGATTTATGCTATAATTCATAGGATTAGAGTTAGATGATAAAAATACAATAAAAATAACATGTTATTACATCATCCTGCCCTTTCATCCACTGATAATGGCCCTTGATTCTTTCCAAGTTCCCCTCTCCTATCTTTTTGGCTATTGCACTGTTTTTCCATAATATGGCCATCAACTTCCAACTCAAATTCACTTTCCACTCCTTTTATGCTATAGTAAATCTCTGATGCAAGTTTCTATCACCAAGGCATAATTGAAGTCTCTAAAAAATTCTTCCCAACTCTGAAAACCTAAGTGCCTGTTTTCTCTTCATTAATCATCTTACAGTAGATTTGACCACATTCTTCTTTCTGAAGCATTCTTTTTCTCTTGACTTTCATAACTTTTCTTTTTTTGATGCTCTTATCTCTCTAACAACTCCTTCAGCACATCTTTTGAAAGATCCTCATAAATGTTACTGAACATGGTTCTACAGTTTGGTTTTAAGACATCTTTACCTCTAGCTCTAGCCTATTTCCAGGTAATCATTACCAAACATATTTAAGCTGATGGTGGAAGGACCTTTCTCTTTCCCCCTCGCTCTCTGTTTGAGTCCTGACTTATTCTGCGCAAGCTGAAACCCACACTTTCAAACCACTTTCTCAATTCAAATCTTTTTTTAGGACTTCACTTTAATTCTTCTAATAGTTTCTGCATAACATTTCCTTTATTTTTTAGTCACATAGCTTAAACTGAGCAGACGTCACCTTATTCCAGTTGACCTTGAAAAAGAAGTAATTTCCAGTTCATATCTAATCAGATCACTCTCGCTTCATCTCCTTCTTGACTGCCTCAAGTACTTGGTACTTGGCTCCTCTTCCAGCCTTTCATACCCATCTTAAACGCGATTATCTGTGAACATTCACCAGTTGTTACTTCACTTTTGAAACAATGAGCTATTTGTTTTTATCCCATTCCGTCCCACAAGCAGGTGAAGTGCTTCCCATAAGCCTCTCCTTTTCCAGGCCTACTATAAAACTTCTTGTGCTGCAGATTCTGGGATACTCAGACCAACATCACCACTATGCTTATTTCTATGTGCTTTCCCTACTGCATGCTCTACAACAGGAAATATTTCTTTGAGTAGCAGCCCAACAGGGCTTGGATCTGTCATTAAGGCCCCAAGGCACTACGATAATAGGATGAAAAAAGAAAAAGTTACATTTGAGTGACAGGTTATAAAGAAGGTTCCAGGGGCAGAGAGGAGAGAGAGAAGGGTTTTGATTGTGGTTTTACTTCATGCATACTCACATAATACTGATCAAAGTCAGCCCTGTCCACAGTCTGCAATTGCAGTAAAACAACAAAAGAAATCGAGAGGGGGACAGTTCTAATTCTTTTGTTAAACAGCAAAAATAAAATCAATCATTATTGATTGATAATTTGATCCTGGAAAATCATTAATACATTTCCATTCAAGAATTAAATACTGCACAGAAGAGGGATGTATAACAAAGACAATTAGGATCTTGACATTCTCACAAGAGAAGCAAAATTTGGTTCAATCAATGACCAAATTTCAGTGTCAACACAAGAAAATTAAGATTGTGGCCACATATGATCATAAGCATTCCTTTGAAAAAAATTTCATAGAATTAAAGGTGCTAGTTTCCACATCAAATTCCACTTTAGATGTGGTTAAATTCCAGCTTGGTTAAGTATTTCCTGTCTATTTAATTTCACCTTGTAGATCCAGCTGCACATAGTTATTCTACACTTCCTGTCCTAAACTGTCTTATAGTGCTGTTGTAAGTCATTGAGTGGCTTCATTCTTTTTGATGTATTAATTATGTCATCTAGATAGTGCTTTGAGACTGCCTAAGAAGTTATAAGAGATGTCAGATCATATCCCTAACAAATAACATGTAGTGGAAACTTGAAAAACCCCCAACTTTTAAAAGGTAATATAAGTCAACTAAGAATTGGTAGATTTTGGCAAATTATGCAGAGTCCACTAAAAAATAAAAGCCAAATAAAAATTAATTCCAGAACACAGTTTTCAGAAAAGTTACTTCAATTTCCTCATAATTAGGCTGCAGTTTCTATGGTGGGACTAGAAAAAAACCCCCAAACTAAGGAGATTTAGAAATAATTATACAAAACTAAAAAACTGATAAATGTATTTTTCTGTATTTCCTCTCTCTCACTTCTTTGCATTAAATAAAATGTAGGTGACAAAAACAGAAGCATGCCCTGTCAATCACTCGGTAATACCGTAGCACTCTAACAGCTCACAAAGGACCAGAGAAGCTGACTCCTCAAATAACACCTGGTCTAAAAGCCTTAAAAGCATTTAAAAAACACTGATCAATATATAAAACTGAACCATATACAATCCCCAAAGGGAACCAAGTCACTTTTATTCTACAGTCAGAGGTAGAAATAGAAGTCCTTGACTGTCAAAGGACTTCTTGTCAGCTCCCACAGACTTGGTAAACCTAGCTTGTTGCTATTTACATTTTAAAATTTGCGATTCAGTCAAATAATCCAGTACAAACTGTTCATATTATTCTTCTATTCCCTCAGTTAGTCATGACAACTAAGGCCTCTGTGAACCGAACTCAGACACCAGGATTCTTTGACAAGCAGAATGGCATAAGCCGTCCTTTAAAATCATCTATTGTTACATGTGGGGGAAAGAAAAAGAAATCGTGCTCTAGCCATGAACAGGTAACACTCAAGACCATGATCAGAATTACTGGTGTTTCTAAGTGTTCTCCCCAGGTGTCTCCAACATGCAGTACTTCCCCAGTCACAGGCCCCGAGTCTATGCATGAAACAAGAAAAATGTTTTTGGAGGACAAGAATGTATTGTCAATGTGGGTAACATACGACGAGTAAAACATGCATCCACACAGGACCTGTTCCATAACTCTTTTGTTGTCTACAGCCTGAATAACCAATAGGAAAGTTTACCTAAAGATGGTCCCAATTCCCATCGCTTTAAACCCCCATTTCTGATTTTACACCTGGGTGTTAGGCCCAAACTCCTGCATCATGTTTGTTCTGGCCACGCACACAAGGAAGTGATGTCCATTCTTGTACTGAAGCTGCATCACCCAAGCCTCTGTGTCAGAACTGTGACCGGATGTACTCACAAGAGCTCAATTACCAACGATGAAACTTCAGCAACAAAAATCCTCTGTTGACTGTACCGCGCTGATGAGTAAATTCTACTATACCTGCATCAATCAGCTGCTTCAATCTCCCCGTTTCCAAAGGCTGTCAGAGCTTTTACAGTGAAGTCCTCAGTGTACATCATCTATAGCCACACAATCTGCCGACTGGCACATGGTTCTTGTGTGGAAGTAAAAATGGCATGGATGTAACTTTGGCAGAATGATTCCTCCTGACATTGATTGTTTATTAAAAGGAAAAAAACTCTTCTTAATATATATACAAACAATTATGAATTTAGCTCTAGTTAAGACAGGCCCCTGGACACCACTGTAAGAATTCTGCATGCAAGTTTTATATAAATGAGCACTAGTTGGCAGTTACCTTTTTCCCTTGTTGACCGACAGATGAAATTCTATTCTAGTTTCATCCTACAAAACTTACACAAAGTCCATCCACACAGTATTGCCATTTTCTCAAGAAGCCTAGTTATACCATTGTTTTTCTTTGACATTGTTAACAAACCTAGATGTCATCATTCAAATGGGTTTGAACCAAATCTATATTCTTAAACAAGTCTGTGCTCACTATGTCTCAAAAACAAGATAAATATACAAGATCAACATATGCTGCCTACGATATACCATGTTTCACAAGGCATCAGATGGACTGACCCATTTTCTACCAACACCAGGGACAACATGTTAGTAAGACAAATCACATTCATGCTACAGAGCTCTTAAAGTCTGCAAAGACTTGTTATAATTCTTTCAGCACGTTTCAGACTAATGACCCACAACAGTGAAAGCGCTATTGGTTTTACAATGCAGATCAATGCTTATATGCAGTGAACAGCTTTCCTTGACTTTCTTTATACAAATTACAAGTTGCTCTGGAGAAATGGTAACAGCAAATTAAGTAAATGTAATTTCTCTTTCATTTACTCTTCTGTGGACCACAGTACTTGATTACCAGTAAAGTTTCTCACTCTTGAATGAGGAGAAATAAGAGAGCTTACTAACATCAAAAGTTGCAAACATGTAAATACATGCAAATGAATCCATGAATGTGAAAAAACCCAGACACACTGAGACACAAACAGGGAGACACCAGTTAAGCTATTTTCACATTCAACTTCAAATCACTTTTACTGTAACATACACATAATGCTTTACATCAGTGTAACTTGAAATAAAGTTTACTTTATTCTTACTAAATGTATTTGCTGATGTAGGGAAACACAACGAAACAATGAGTCTCCATTTAGCAGTGGAAACACACAGTGATATTTGCTTTTTTATTAAAATAACATGTGAAAGATGTATTACAGACTGAACTTCCTTTTGGAAACTTTAGCTGCCCTGGGAGACAACACAGCCTATAATATTTCTTACTAAGAATATCCATAATAGTTTTGGAAAGGTCTTAAAATAAAATCTAAAATATGCATGAAATATGTTTTTCAAGAGGCTTTTTTCCCCTGTCTTTTTCTCATAAGCTCTAAAATGCCAATTTTAATGTTTTAATATTTAATTCAATTCAGTTAGTCTTTTCACCCTTTGCCTTGTAGAAATTAGGAGAGAAAGGTTGAAAAGTTAAAGAAAGAGGGAATTTATCTAATTAAAATGAAATCTTTTAATGATGTTATGAAACCACTCAGAGCAATGTTTTAGATTTGCTCCTGCTGTTGTTTGAAGCTGTGGTGTTAAAAATGCCCTGGTTAGAGTTACAGACTGTTCTAAAAAACTGTGAGGAATTTATGTAGGATTTAAAACAGACACATGCTTTTAAAGTCGAGAACCTTCAAATACTACAGCTAATCCACACAATAATTCAACAACCAACCCATGCTCAAATTCCTAACAGATACCATATGCAACCTGTAATAAAAACTGCATCAAGGTATTTCAAGCAATGGGATAATTCCATTTTCCACTTAAAAGACCTATTTACTTTTAATTAACAAACTATTGTAAGGTGCATGAAAGCTAATCCACCACTTTGCATACAATGCTTACACTGAAATGGGTCCTGGAAATTTTTTATTGTCTAAAGAGATTGGGTTATTAATTAGATGCATTATGATAAAATTAGCTATCGTTTATCTAAATATACTCGACAACCATATACCACAATGATACTTTCTGCATCTGCCTTTTCGTAACTACAACAAAAAAGGAAGGACAAAGTGACCCATCTGGTTCAGACATAGCACAGGTGTAAGTTAAAAAGCAAGAAGAAAAGCAACCTCCAGAGTTCAATGCCATGTATCTTGTAACAGAGAATGGTGCTTTGACAATATAGGAACAAAATGTAAGTATACATCAAATGTAATGGTTTAGCCTTCACATTTTCCTATTCACTTTTTCTTTCTAACATCCCCTCTCTCAACATCCTCCTCTGCCCTGAGGATTACATGTCTTCTGGATTTGGACTTTCTCACAGCAATAACTGTGGTAATAAAGCTGGACCCAAACTCTTGTAGTAGTTAAAAAAATGCACTTCATACAAATAACAGGATGTAATTCCTCTTTTGACTGTCTCTTTGGTTAAGCAATATATTTAGTTGGCTAAATAATTAGGCCATTACTAAAGATTTTTTAAATGTGAATCTAATTAGCCTAAGTAAAGAAGGTATTTCATGGGAAATTATTTTTTTTACCTTCAAGGAGATGATTCTACACTCGGTGAAACTGTGTCATCTTATTAACACTCAGTTTGTCTGGTTTAGGTCCTGAATGATTTACTCTTGTATTCTGTTCCAAATTACAGATTCAGTAGCTCCCAAATACTAGTAATCTTTATCAAGATTCTCAGGATTTGTATTAAAATGCTTTACATTGTAGAAGCAAAAATTTGACAGTGTTAGTATAAAAAAAAAGGTTCAATAAACCATCTTATTACATCAAGAAGAATTCATTTCTTCAAATGAATTCATTGTTTAATATCATGATGGGAACATGATGATCTTGAGTGAGGAGATTCAACTTCAGAACAATGAAGTCCATAACTGCTGACAGCCACAAGCTATCACAATACCACGAAAGAAAGACTTTCTTCCCTCATTTCCTTAAATATTTAGGGAATATCTGACCACTGTCAGAAACAGGGTATTTGGCTAGACGGATTTTTGCCCTGATCTACTGTGATAGATCTTGTTCTGCAGGTATGAGCAGTTGGAAAGATTTTAACGTATCCTTGGGCATAGCAGCCTTTTACTCTATGAACAGATTATAATTCAACACAGTGTATCTATTTAAGAAACACAGCATGCACGAAACAAAGTATTTAAACTCTTCCATAAACCACCAAGAGCTCAGCAGTAATTACTGAAGAGAAAATAAAAAGATGATGATACAACTCCAGATAGCAAAAAATCTTGCATTGTCCACCCAAGGTAATCCTAGTATTTTTTAACAACATTGATTTCCACTCATCAGTGCATTGGAAAAAAGCAAGGAAACATCAGTAAATAAACCACATGACAAAAAAGAATTTATCCTGATTACATCACTTCATTCCATGGCCTGAATTTTGGGTGCTCACTAGTTCTACTTCTGCCCTGCCACATTCCACAATTCACAAAGCTTTTTTGGACTGTTGAGTGTCATTTCCTTTGTACTAACACTTCCACAAACTTCAACAACTTATTAGTGTTCACTGAGTGGAAGCATGATCAGTCCATCTTGACAAGTCTGGTGTTCACACCTAACATATCTGAAACAAATTATTTGACACATAACACTGTATTTAGCTGTGACTTTCCAATGAGTTTGCTGCTTTCAGGTTTGCATTAATCCATTCTGAAATGGTGAATAAAAGTATCAACAAGAAAGCATGGTATGCCATCATAAACTGATATGGACATACTTCTGTTTGTTACAGTTAAATTGACTTGTTTAGATTTACAGTATTTTCAACAGTCTTATAGGCAGATGCATGTTTACGATTTGGGCAAACTGACTGCAAGAACAGTCAAAATCAAGAGTTGGGGAAAGTTATGTTAATGCAGCGCCTAAGTTAATAAGTGCATCTCAGCAAAAAGGTACATTAAGACAGGCTCTGTGCCGTATAGAATATGGCCTTTGGACACATCAGAACATGGCATAATAAACTTGCACCTGCCTGGAGTACAAAGACTGAACGTGTGTCTGCTTACTTGGGCAGATATTCCTTTTGTTCACTAGAGATATGGATAATGGATGATAATGACAATAACTGGTAGTTCTATAGTGCACATTTTGCATTTTTTCACTATTATGCACTCAGCTTCCCCACCCTTTAACACCCTCTGCAATCAAAGAATCTTCCTCAAGTTGCAGAACGTAAAGCTTCCAAGATGAGGAAAGCCACCATCAAAACCATCCCACATAACCTTGATTCTGTTCTTTTTGCATATTCAATATTATCATCATATCACATGTCAAAGCTTTCTGAGAAAGCTTTGTGTGAAACAACCACTTACTTCACAGGATCACTTCCTAATTCAGTGTAGAAAATTAAGCAGCATGGGGAATTTTATACGCAGTTTCTGTTGTGATTTTGGGGTATAAAATTCAGATAACTTTTTGTATAATTTCAAACATTGTCAGCTATAGTTAATTTACTTTTATGAATGTCATTGCTCCCTTTATCAAATGTAAGATATCTCAGTATTCCATTAAATCCTTGCAAGGTGAAGCTGTCTGAAATCTTAGCATATGCTCATCTGCCAGCAAAAAAATCCACCATTTTCTGTCACTCAGGCATCATCAGAATCTTTAAAGAATTGTTTGACTTATTTTCACCATAGAACTCAGTCTTTATTCTGCATCTGACTGACAACATATTTACCCATGTAACAGCTACAAGAAATTCAAAGTAAATATCCTCAGAACATTCACTCCAAAATGACCGATGGTGTCCCTCCCTGTTTTCCACAAAGGGACGTTGAAGTTCCAGCTCTACGCAACCATTACTTTCTTGGTTACCCCACACAAATCCCATTTTCTTTCCAAGGAAACTAGATTCCTTACCTAGGTGTCAAAAGAAGTTCAATAACTCCCTCTTTGCATGAGATTGTAAAATGAGATATCTTGTATTTTGAACTCAGATGACACTACACGTAAACCCTAAAATATCTCTGGAACAGTCTAGTAACAAAACACCTCTCTGAACAAAAATTATTCAAAACAAAATGCACAAATCCACTCCTACCTCAACACTGTATTCCCTTCATACCTTAAATGACATAAATGTATTTAGAAAGTTTCCATAACTATTGTTAAATTTCATCAAGCTTCATGATCTTTATATTAAAGGAAAGAGAATTACTTTTCAGAGTCCAAAATAGAATTAAAAATTTCTTATTCTTACAAGTTAAACATTCCAATTAAAGTATTTCTAAATTGTTGCTTAATTCTAAGTTTGAACACTGTGTCTTTTACATATATATAAACCACTCAATAAAATGGTGCTTTGTCTTTCTTCTGGAGTTGTTTTATGAACAGAGGAAGCAAAAATGATCATAAAATGATGAAGTAATTTCTAAAAGCAAAATTATTGACTTCAACTGAAATGCTTTCTAGAGGTTTTCAATCACCCTAAATTTGCAAAAACCAACTCAGGAGATCAACAAATTCATATCAATGAACTGCATTATACTATTGAGAGAACCCTTGGCCTCAAGCCAGGGAGAACAAATAGAAAGGACCATTTTCACTCGGCTGCAAATTATCAAAAAGCTAAGAGAAAGCTATGGAGTTAAAGTGACATGTTTGTATGGTGGGAAAAAGATCAAATATTGATCGCCCAAGCTGAGGTAATTAGAGCGGTTGTCAAGGAGATGGGATGCGTGTCGTTAGCCCTACAGAAATGCATCTTTGTTTTATATTGAGTGAATTAGCTGTTCAGCAGTTGGCAGTGATTTTTTCTTTTCTTTCTTTAAAAGGCTATACACCATTCAGTAGTAACATATTCCTGTAATTCAATTTAAAAAAAAAATAAACATAGACAAATACATTTTAAAAGCTTATTCTAAATATTGAAAGTTTTTCTACATAGACTTTTATGGCTATTTTGTAAAATGGAGTTGTAAAACATGCATCTTCCTATGCTTTAAGGCTTATACCAGTGTAAAACACCAGACTGTAAATGGAGAGAAAGACACACGGCATGGAACTGAATTGCCTGCTGTTTTATTAAAACTCTTCAATCTCGCCCTAGGTAGTATGTCCTTGCAGATTAATGTCAGTCCACCGGGGACTGGAAGCTCACACCACTACGGACACCACAGAGACCCATCTGCTGGACCTGGTGCCACTCATGCATTTCATTCAGAAGCTAACTGCTGCCACTTCCCTAACAGCTCAGCCTATAATGCTGAGATCTCACAGTGTGGCTCCCCTCTCCTCCAGCAACCAGAGCTGAGAAGACCTTAGGCTAACAGCGGCATCCTCTGCTGTGGGTCACACGTTGTCAGTGATCTGCCTGGGACACTGAGCAAATGAACGTCAGAACAGAACATGGCATCTTCTAGAAATACGTGACTGTGCAATGTTACCAGACTCCCCAGAAAGACACAAACCAAACCACTAACAGTTTCATCCCTGCAAACTGGATATACCTCAATCATAAAATCTACATCTATATCAACAAGCAAAATCATTACTGATAGGACACGTAACTTTTGTGACAGCTAGGAACGTGGGGACTGCATGTGTCAAGTCTGATCTCCTCACACAAAGAAGTGGTCTTTCTGATAGACATTTACTAGGTAAATTTACCTACTAGACTAGTGGACCCCCCCCCCCCCCCCCCCCCCAAAAAACCAAATCAGCTCCCCAAATGCTAACATAAAAGTAAGATGTAAAAGACCTCAATCCACAATTGTAAAATGCTGCCAGGAAAAACAACCTACCTGATACCTAAGAACTCATATCATGAACTTGATTTCATATCTCAGGGATTCCCCTTCAGTGTCATACAACTATCTAACTGGTTTCATACTTCCAATTCTAAGACTGTTGTCAATTGTGTATAGTTTTGTCAGACTTCCCATTTGGGCCAAAATTTGTCAGCGCTGGATATCTTCTGTAAGCTAAGATAATAATCTTTTCAGGAAGTTTTAAGCAGAGGAAATGAATGGAAGGCATGCAGTAGCTCTGACTTGAATTCAGTTCTCCATTAGGACAACAAACACAGGAGGACTATGCATTATCCTAATGTGCTGCTAAAATATGTTTTTAAAATAGTAAAACCTGAGAGAAATGAATTTTGATCAAGTCCAGCAAATTTTTTTCCCCAGAGAAAGTCACCTCTACAATGCTATCTTACAGACATTTCTCTCAGAAAAATCTGGCCCAAAAACTGTCTGAAGAGAGAGTACACCAGCCACCTTTCAGCAGAACACTGAACAAAGCTGTGTTTCCTTATCTTGATGATCCCAGATTATTTATTTTTTTAATACTTATCACCATTTTTAAGCTTCAATAGTAAGCACTAACGATAGATATTTTTTTTTTCTCTTATAGCAGAACATTTTCATACTGTTTTCAAAAATTCTGGTAATTTTTTATAAAGACAAAACAAGACACAGCTGCTCAATTCACCAATAAAAAACCTCAGCATATTAAAATATGTAATGAAATAGCCTGTCTTTACTGCTCTGCCATGTGTTCAGTTTATTCCAGGTAATACAATAAAAAGAAGTAGCTTTAAAAAAAGCAGGCCAGGTACTGGAGTTGATACTTTTTTAGAAGTCTCTGTTCCTTTTAAGTAGAGCTGTACAGAATGCGCAAACCTTTTGTTTCCTTTGGTCATTTACTCTTCCCTACACAGAAATTGATGCCTGGAATTCCTATTTGCTGGAAAAGGAACTCATTATAACCACTTAGTTTGAATATTACCTTTCTTATGAAAGACAAACTGAAGAAAAAACCTGAGCCAAGCGCAATATTCCATCAGTCTAGATGCCATGGGACTCCATAACATGGCAATGCTTTATAAAGGCCTCCTAAGCAATTAGACCTGAGACTGAGGGACTAGCAGCCATTGGACTGCATATTCTCTCTGAAATACTTAATGTATCTATTTCACATTTGCATTCCTGCCATATCCAAACTGAGAAAATAGTCTTTTTCATTTTTGCATTACAATTTGGTTGAAAACACAATGGTATCAAAGTAAAAGCTATCCTTCAGATTATGAAAAATTACCCAGAAGAACATGTTCAGATTGTTATAGAATTTTATTCTCTTACTGCATATAGAAAAAGAGATATTTCTCATTTGTCATTAGAGTAACAGCTTCTCCAGTTTCTCTTAACGGAACCTCAAATCTGATATATCATGAAAAGTGAAAGAAAAACAACCCAAAAGACCAAGCAAACTACTAACCCAATAACCATTGAGCACAGTGCTGATATTCCACTTTCTTAAATCACATATTTGGACAATACTTGTCATATATAACAGCGCAATGACTCAAGGAAATCTTGTCCTGCTAAGACAATGTTTTTACGCAGTATACTATAAAGTGGTAGTTATCCTTAAAAGAAGACATCAACATTGCCCAACAGGTGCCACGTAGTGGTAAAAGAGCCATATCACAAAGAATATGTATGGATACTCTTAGCTAAATGTTGAAAGATGCTGAATTTTTAATGTAAGCAACTGCGTATTTACTATATTGCCTTCTTGATCAATAATTAAAGTATACTTGTCAGATTACATGAATAAGAGACACAATTTTGAATATCTTCATTTATTATGTTTGTTTACTTGCTTAATCCACAACCTGATCATATTTACTTATTAGTAAAGCTAAGAGTTTCAATTGTACAGTAAATACCACATATTGTGTTTGGTATAATCAGGCCCTTAAATCTGCACACTATTTCTGTTTCTGTACCAATACTGAAATAAGATTCCTCTTAACAACATAAGCCAAATTTTGGCTAACAAAAATGTTTCAATAACAAGCAGCTCTTTTACTTACTACAGGCACATGGCAGCTGGCCTCTGAATAGGAACAAGAAAAAGGTAGAATTTTCTTCTTCATGTCCTGCTCACAGTAGTAGACCTTTAATCTTAAGTGTTAAAAACTGCATCAAGCTCACAAATCTCTCAAAAAAGAAAGCCCAACAATGGGCTCTATCTCAATCTGCGTAACAGCAAGGACAGCTCAACAGCTGCAGAAGAGAAATTATAAGATGGCATGCACTGCCCTTTAGTGGTTGTAGAAAACCTCACCCATAAAGTACACAACTGCTAGTTTATCACAAAGAGGAACATACCTTACTTTGCTTTTCTGGAAAAATCCTGATACATTTTCCCCAAAGCTAAAGGTAACAGTAGCTTGCACACCTCAACAGCATGAAAACTGTTAGTCTCTTTTCAATGTAACAAATACTTCAACAGGAATGGAGTTTCCAGGGTATGTTGTCTAAATGTGCCATGGTTTCCGGCTGATCAAACTGCAAAGCAGGATAAGAAAGGAGCAGGCTTGAGAAGACAGGAGAAGAGAAAAGCTGAAATTAAAGAGAAGAACAAACTCTTTCATTCATCCTTGTAACACTGGACACACTCTTAAGGATTTTTTAAAAAGAACCTATGCAGGGCTGGCATGTAAGATACTAACTACTTTTGAAACTACTATTGGTGACCATCAGTATTACCAGATAAACAAGTAGCTTTGAGTACTGAACCCTTAAACTTTTCTTTCAGTTTACTGAAATTTTCATTTAGGTAACTTCACATTTGTTTTCCCTCTCATGCCTTTAGAAGGCCAGTGATAACTGCTATCTGACTTTAACAGAATATGTAATGTTCAGTATTGTTCCGCAGTTACTTCTTGTACCACTCACAGTTCCAAGATTGCAGCCACTGCAGAAAACAGCAGCATGACCTCTCAAAGACCTGATCTACGCTGGCTTTAATATTGTCTACAGGTCAATGGTTGTCATTGAATTCCTTAGGTTACTGTGAAAATTTGAAAGTTTTAATAGAAGTTTAAAGCTCATTTTAGGAAAACACTGCCATTTCTAGGCTAGTAATAGTGTGAAATAAATTGGGTTTAATTTTAAGGTCTGCTATAGATTAGTTGGCCAGTCATGACTGTCAGGTAAGTTTTGTCTTCTATGTGCTCGCAATATTTCAAAAGTGTACTGAAATGTTCCAACAGAAGGGCTATATTTATTATTATTACTTAAATGATGTATCATGCATAGCAAAGTTTCTGCTCTGAAAAGAAGGGCTTTTATATTAGTTATGCAACAAATTAACCCACAGGACTGCAGAATTTTTGTCTAAAGTCTCTCATTAACCTTGTGCATGATGAATGAATGAATGCCATCCTGTATTTTCCTTAAAGCTTCAATGAAATAATTTTTACTGTGAAAATCCTAGGTACACATTCAGAACTACAGCAGATGGTCTGTTGGCCCCAGAGATACCAAAATTAGCACCAGTTCCAAACTTCAAGTATGTTGCAGATATGGAACATGAAACTGCTGCATCTTCCTGGTGATTCTTGTATTTCAATAATGACCACTTGGTCTCAGTACATTTCTTCTGCCTTTATCTTACCAGTAAAAACACTCAGCAATTCCCAGAAGAGCACAAAGAAAGGTGATGAAAATACCAAGTGTATCACATGCAATTTTTCACTGGGAAAAAAGAGGACTGTAAAAGGACCATGTGTGTCAGATTCTAAGGTACTGCTAGACAGTAAATATTTATTTATTATATTATTAGGATGGCACACAGTCAAAAAAATTGTCACTTTCTAAAAAATTTTATTATTTCTTATTGTGTAAATAGGAGCAGATCAGCACTTAAAGTCTTTGCAGAAACATTTCTTGCTCACTCTGTGACTATGTGAACTATAACACAAATTCTTATGCCCTGTAAGGGACTTGTCACCTGATTTCTTTTGGTATTTCAACACATTTACCCAGATTCTTATTACATAGTGATTTTATAATTTTGAGTACAGGATGACTTTCTATAGCATTTATTATGAATTTGGTAAAATGTTATACACTGAGAATCCAGTGGCAACTGAAAATTATGGCAGCTGTAATGGGTCATAGTTACATGTCCTGCCAGGAAAAGACCAAGTAATAAGAAAGCCTTCAAATTAGTCTTGCATCCTGTATGTGACTGGAACACTAGAAAATGTTTTAACTTCATTATGTTAAAAATTCTGTTCTAAACCTACATTGCCACAGTACTTTTCTTGGGTATCAAATGTATGCTACCAAAATGAAAGGCAGTTTTACAGTGTTTTCCCAAGGGAAGACGACACACCTCTTGTTTAGAAAGAAAAATCTTAGATTTTTACAAAACTTGGATTTTCTCTAGCTCTCTCCTGTAATAAAACAACCTTTTAGATGTTACAGAGAAGGGACTGAGACTTTGTTAACAGCATAGCTTTGTTCAACGATGGAATAGAAGCTTGGTTGCTTTTTCCTCTTTCAACATCTTCAAAAAGATAATTAGGAGAAGCAGCATAGTGGGAAGTAGAACAATCTTCATGCATTAACAGGCCATTGACAGGCAGATGAGGTAAGAAGGTAAGATAGCATGGCTAATTAGTCTTTAAAACATGCATCTTGAAAAACATTATTACTTAAAATAGATATTTGTACTTATTTAAAAAAAGTTACATGTTCAGTTATTTTGACTATTTTCTCAGAGGTAGTAGCATAGTGAGGCTGGATTCATCTGTTTAAACTCTGCAAAACCCTGTGTTCACTGTGTCCTATTGGATGAGGCACTTGTGAAACAGAGGCAGTCAGCTGGGAATACTAGGCAGAAGGTTTTTGGCAGAACTTAGTTAATGACTCTGGGCCATGATGTCCAGGCGAGAACTTGGAGCATCTAAACAATACCAAGGAGTTAAAATTATATAAGCTTTAAGTTATTACGGGCTGCTTTCCAAAAAGCATGACTTCCAATACTTGAGCATGCAAGACAGATTTCATTTCTGGCTCTATCTTGCAATGCTGTAATAGTTTAATTCAGTTGAACTAGAGATTCGCATCTGCTATTAAGAGCAAGAGCTAGAACAATACAAGTGTTTTATAAACTGCAGCAAAATTAATTTGCAATTGATGAGAGTAAAATCAGTAGAGTCCTGCAGCAATTCTGCATCTCTGGTGGCTTTTTGCAAGTTCTGCTGGCTGCTGAAAAAACACGAGGGATTGATAAGAGATGCATTTTTTTGTTAAAAACATATTATATATTACTATGACTTTTATTACCTTTATCTAATGTATGTGTTAAGGCTAGTTGTGTAACCAGGAAACAAAGTTTGCACTTACTTTCTCTATGAGTACTTTAAAGTCTGGGAATGCCAAATCTAACCTTCTCTAGAGTAAACCTATCCTGAGATAAAAATGACTCTTATTTCTCATGTCTGAAAAATTATTTTTAAAATTTCAGTCACACTTCTATCATAATAGAGAAAAAATTGAAATTACAGCCAAAACAAATTGTGAACTATGTAATGTAAATACAAGTGTGGTATCTTTAGAAAAAATAAAGTTTGAGATTGTGAGGGATTCCAGCCAGAACAGAAAGAGAGATATATCTGTGTACATGCATATAATACATCTATACTCTTGCTCATATGGCTGATACTTCCTGAATACGACATCTATCATACAATCATCTCTTTGAAGCATTGCTCAATGAATGAATCTTAGTCTTAGGACAGTAAGGCTTAATTTTGATTTTTAATAATGTTACCTATAATTGGATTCATACAGAACATTTTCTTGGAAGATGCCCCTAATTTCTTCAGAAATATAATTCATAGTTTCCTTTCTGAGCACATCACAATCCTAACAGGGACCGACCGGACCCATGGTTATATCATATATATAACTACCAGTGAATACTTGGCTGATGCAGTTATCCCTGGGCCAAATTGTCAACAACAAGGCAAATAATACTAATAATTTGTGCTTATAACAGAAGCTGAGAAGATTTCACAAGTGTTATTGAATTAAACCAAACAGCAAGCTTCCAAGCCAAGGTTCTGCAAAAAATTCAAACTGCACAACCAGTAATCCAGGTCTTTTTCATGGCTCCAGATTCAGTATCTTCATCTCAAAGACAGCCTTTCTCTCATTCCCTCTCTTCCTCCAAATAGTCCTGGACAGAACAGTTACATTTTGCAATTAAGAGAAGACTCATTAATTACATGCTTCCAGCTTTGTCACCTTTCTCATCTTTCTCACAATCTGTCACTGAATATTCAGTCATATTGAAAGTATCAATATCACACCAGTACTGTTCTGTGAAAACTTTGCATATGCATCGAGAAATGCAGTGAAATAATTCTCTTTTTGGTAACAGTGGATCATAAACTTTACTATTAAGGAGCGATGGCTATCCTGAAGAGGAAATGCATTTTATTTAAATTTTTAGAGGTCTCAAATATCAAAATGGGCTTGTGCAAATACATTACTTTATGATATAATCTAGAAAAGTAGGGTTTAGAACCATAAAAATGACCTATTTCTAGCCCTCATGGTTCCAGTGATAACTTTAAAAATAAGAACTGTTAAATAATGCAGTAATGATCTCCTGAGTCAGCAAAGAGCCTTGGTCACCAGCTCTGCTCAGAAAACTTCCATCTTCATCGAGAGCTGCCTGAAATGTCATTACTGTAGCTAATGTCATTCCTGATCCTTTTAGATGAAAAACTGAGAGAATGTGCTTGAATTTAAAGAACACGTGTGAAATAGAAATGATTCTTGTTCACTTTGGGAGGTTTTGTTCCTCTCAACAAAACCCACCTTATTCTTTCTCAATTTACTTATTGAGTGATGTTAACACAGCACTTCTATTCTAGAAAAGTGTTCAAACAAGCAGACAATCAAGTTTAGTAATTCCATTGAAATTCACATCCATCCACAAAGTAACTTAATGATAATTTATGGAGGAAGGGAAACGAACTGCAATATCCTTTTGCATTCCAAGACCACTGTGTGCCTTAATTTCCCCTAATGGTCCAGACAAGGTCATGCCTAGACAGCTCTTTCTATACTGTTATGACGACACATGGGAAAAACTGAAACTAGTCGGATGGACAAGCTATGAACAGGAAAGCCCATCTGTTATGACAGTGGCAATAACAGCAAATCTTTCATGAATGTTGGGATGTCGTTAGCATCCAGAAACAGAAAGCTGATAAACAGAAAGTCTTCTACTTAAGCCAGCATTATTTTTTCATAAGAGAAACCTAAGAGTATACTAATAAGCTGAGCTTTTTAGTGATGCAGTAAGAGGTATAGCAGAAGCAAGTGTGGGTGAAATATCTTTCTATTGCTTTTTCAATTACATGGCATTTTCTGATACCTACTATATGAAATGAGCCCAGAGATATTAACGGAAAATGACTGAAGAACATGTATTGAAAGAAACCTGTTGAATAAGAATGAAACTGCTTGCCATTCTCAGAAAACTGAATAGGAGAAAAAAAATATAGAAAGGACCAGATTTTTTTTTCCTTTTTAAAAAACTAGTGGGCACTTAAGTCATCTTGCCTCTAAAGGATGAAAAATTTAATTTATAGTTCTAAGAAACTGCAGTTTTTTCAATTTCATTTTAGTAGCTTAAGCCACTAAACCAGTTCCTTATGAGTAGAACAATAATGGTCTGATTTTGCTGAAGTTAAATAAGACTTTGTCCAACTTTCGATGGGACAGAAACAGACTGTAAGGCACATTTTCTATAATCATTTTTAACACGAAGATGAAATGCACATAGCTTTTTTCTATTCTCTTAAGGAACTGTACACAAACAGACAACATCTTGCCAAATACACACAAGGATTACTTTTTTCTTATTCATTTAGAAACATACTAAATAGCAAAAAAAGAATCTATTAATGTACTTATGATCAAACAGTATTATCTACCTTTGCTAAAAACGGGCTGTTGTTTCTGAATCTGGTTTACATTATCTTTCTTAACCTGAAAATACACAGGAGGAATTACAGCACAGAATTTTCCCATGCAAATACACAAATAAGGTGGGAAATCTTCCCCTCCCCATCCCCAACTACAAGTTCCTTTCATTCTTCTTTTCTTCATTCTTAGAGTGAAAAGAACAGGTTACAGTGACACAGTTAACAATTCATTTTAGTCAATTTAACGATAATTACTCCGTAATCATCATTTATTTACAAACATGTAAATGCTTGCTTTAGTTATGGAATTAATCATAAAACACATAAGGTATTTAATATTGTAATTAAGTATAGATTTATTAATGACACACAACAGTTGTAACTAATTAATGCACATAGCTAATCTTTAAGTATCTTGCTAAGTGCTTATTAGGGTGTCTCTATCCATGGACAGCTGATATTTCCCTTTGTCATCTGCCTGATATCTTCACATTTCAAGACAGCAAGGAACATAAAGGAAAGTAAGACCTTTGAGTAAATTATTTTGTGTCATGAGTATTACTTCAGATTTCTTTGTGCTACTGCTTTACAATTAGAAAACCACCCAACAGCTCCTGTCTTGGAATGCTTGCAATCTAATAATTTAAAATCTCAAAAGCAGGAAGTTCTGCTAGACCCAGATAACATGTACTTTGTGTTAGAATATACATGTTTTTTCTTTCAACAGGCATTTGCATACAAAAGTAGTTCTTTCTTAATGACGAAGCCTTTTATTGATTAAGGACATTTCCTTACACCGGAAATGTGCACTACCTCAAGAAACCTGAAGTTTGCAACTCATCTAAACTTGACATATATTGAATTTATCGTGGTTGTGCATCCTGTGCAGATGGGCTGCTGTTTCTTATTAATATCATTTTATTATTTATTGATGTTGTGGTAATGTTCAAAGTCTCTGATCTACATCACAACTTCATTATAGTACAGGTGATCTGTACATAAAGGCTGACTGAATTCCTACCCTAAAATACTAACTTTAGAAAAAACACAAGTGAATAAGATATGAGCTACAAGCAAAGTAATTAAGATCACAGACAAACTTCCTATTAGTTACCTGCTATTTTTATATCCTCCATAAATTTCCTATTGCCTTTCCATTTCCTCCTCAGCCACTGTAAATAACTGAACAATTATGTCTCTCTCTTAATTTCATGTTTTAGCTACAAGAAAAAAGAAACATACTGCACCGAATGAGAGCTGCTCAGCATACTTGGTATAGCATTCCTCCCATGCATAGCTGTACAAATTTCCCACAGATTTTTAGTGGCTCCAGCTACCTCCCCCTGTTCAAGGAGGAGTGATGGCTGCTGTCATGTATGCTGTGATCAGTCGTACAAAACCATGGAGTTAAGCCAGCTGTTGCTCCTGGTGTCTTCTGAATATAGTCCTACCCAAAGAACATTCCTCTGCCTTGCCCCTGTGGAGCATGTCCTCCTCCCTAGTTGTTTAGGAGTTATACTTCTTTCTTATAGAATGGGGTTTTTTGAATGGTTTGTAAGTATCAGCTTCATCACCATGAATATTTCAGTGTGATTTCATATTTAAAGTTGAAAATGTACCCTCTATTGCTCGCTTCCTCATCTTTCCCCCTCTCCTTCCTCCTGATCCCTGTCTGCAAGTCTCCTCTTTCTACCTTTGCTATTAAATAACTGGCCAACATTTATAAAACAGTACAAATGTCTGGAAACAGAAAACAAAGTTCAAGGATTGGGAATACAAAAATACTCCAACATAATTGGATACATACATTGTTATTTCCATTGGCTCTGAAACCTGCATATATGATAGGGCTTTGTTTAAACAAGCTTTTCTGTAATAGCCATATGAAAGTAACAAATGTCCTCATGAGCTAATTTCACTAATTAGGGAAACCTTCACTAATATCTTAAAATACCAGTCAGAAATTTATAACCAATGGATCACGTATCCTTTACCAACTGCAGAAGACTGGATTCTAGCCTATTAAGATGATTTTATCTTATTTATGAAATGAATACTCCTGTAAAGTTTCCAAATGTTTCAATCAAATCAGTGATGTGTTTTTATCAGAAAGCTGAATGAGATGTAGCTGCTTAGTATGTTTAGGTAGGTAGCTTTTTTTAAAAAAAATTTAAATTTCCAGTAAAATGGTACATATCCTATAATATTTTTAATACTTTGTCATGAAGGGAAGTTTCACTACTACAAATGCTGGAATAAATCTTAGTGATATTAATGTGTAATTTATATGACAGTAGCTACATGATAGATGTCCAGAGCATCTGAGATCAAAACACTGAATCAGTCATGACCACATGCATGTCATTATCTTAAGAGAAACAGTATGCTCCTTTTCTACTTCTGAAGAAATGATTCAAATTTCAATCCAACAATGTAAAATTTTACTTGAAAATAATTAAGTTGCTTTCTCACTATGAGAGAAAACAAGCATCATGAATATCCAACATTAATTTCTATGGTGCTGGGTTTTTTAGTGTTTGGTTTTTTTCATTTAAAAAAAAACCCACAAAAAAACCCCCTCACGATGAGCAAAGGCTAACAGATGACTAAAATGATTGTGTTCAAATTGTCCAGAGGAGTTTGCCTTGACCTGAGACCTTGCAGAAATGAATACACATGTACTCATCTCCCTCTTAGAAAACAGGACATAAATGGATTGTGAGCAGTGCAACACAAGCACACATACAATAATAAAGGCACTGGAGACAAAAACATGTTAAAACTTTCTAATAGAAACCAGTGAATGTGTGAAGCACAAAAGAGAATTTTATTTATTTATTATTTTTTTAAGGAAGAAATGCATACTTCTAAGACTAGCACACTGATCTCTCTCACCATCTGCAATATCCCCGGCCAGCCACAACATAAGATAGCATCGGATGAGTAACAGGCACTCATTAAGACTCTTTGCCATGCCCACATGATCTGGAATCCCTGAGCTGAGACAGGACAATTAATGAAATAGAGTTAGAATTACATGACTGATGGTAAAAGACACTAGGACTGGTAAAAATGGCAAGCCCGGCAAGTAATGATACCTTCACATATACAGACAATCCTGCCAGAGAAACACACTTTATAACATGCCTTACTCACTGTTTCAGGGATGCTGTCTCACTTTGAGCTATTATAGATATCTTTCAAAACAACATATGCAAAGTCAAGCAAAAGGGAGATGCTCACCCAGGGACTTTACCTGTATTCTTGCAAACTTTTAAAAATGAGTCCAGGGTACCCCAAATAATTTTTAGTTCAATAACAGTTGTGGTGTAATGAAAGAAGAATGCTAGTAATAATAAAGAAAAAAGAAATTATTTTTTGCATAACCCATTCAAAGCTGAGTGATACGTTGACATTAGAGTGAAACATCTGAAGTTCATTTCAGATTTTAACTTTCTTGTGCTAAAGATTTTTCCAATCATATTTTTGGCAAGAGCTGATAGGCAATGTATACTGCTTGAATTAGTGTTACTAATTGTACTTACTCTGCAAAAATCGATATTCCACTCCAGCTGAAGCTCTGCTGGATGAAATAATGGGGCTCACATAAAGGCCAATTTGCAGCTCGCCATTTGTTCTTATGTAAGCTGTTGGTTTGTATTTTCCCACATCATCTGAGCATCAGGTGTTCACATCCATATTATTCTGCCAGAACTTCTCCTTCCCATAGCTCTGTCTTAGCAAACTTACTACTTCTACCAAAACCAAAGGCAAAAGTAGCAAATGGAAACAAGGAGCAGCACAGTTACTCCCGTCAGCTCTATATCCAAGAAAAGTCTCTCTGTGGCATAGCAATTCTTTATAAATCTTTTAATGTTTCAGTACATTCTGGAAACCAAGCCAGAACTTCCAATACTGAGCATAAGAATAGCTATACTTGTTCAACTGAAGACCCATCCAGTCCAGTGTCCTACCTCTAATAATGGCCATGAGTGGACACACATAGGGAAAACTAAGAACAAGGCATGCATTTATCACACTTTCCCTGTGTAATCTTTCAGCATCCAATTGTTGCCAGCTCAAAAAATTTCCTGAGCATGCTATAGTTTGTCTTATAAGGCAGTAGTCAGTGGATCCATCTTCCAAGAACTTGTCTTGGAAGTGAACATTGTGCATATCGAACCACCTTTGGCAAGATGTGCCACATGTCAACTACCTGTATTTATTTTAAACCCGGCTTCTACTAGCTTGACTAAGTAACACTTCAGTTTCACCTTGGAAGAGACAGTGAACAGCTGATCCTAATGTATCCTCTCACACCGTGACTGATTTTTTCAGCTTCTGTCATTTCCTTCTTTCAACTGTTTCTTTTCCAAGCAAGAGCCCTATGTTCCTCATACAGAGGCCATTCTTTATAAATCTTTGCTTTTCTTATTGCCTTTATCTGAACTTTCTTCCAGTTCTACTACAGCCTCTTGGAATTGACAGAACCAGAACTATGAGCATTATCCAAGGTGCGGATTTCTTTGATGACTTAATAATGTTTTGTCTTTTGTGCCTTGTTCTCTACTTCTTGCTTTATAATTCCTAACATTTGGGTTGCTTTGGGTTGGTTTTTGTTCGGTTTGGTTCTGTTTTTGTTTTGTGGTCCATCCAGCCAGATGAGAACTACTCCCAGTGCCCTCTGCTTCCCGCGCACCAAACATACCATGGGTGTCTAGTCCTCTGCATGGTTTTGCTTTGAAGATTGCTCCTGTTGTATGGCATTCCTTCTTAATGTAGACATAGCTGTATTACTTGGATAACGCTTACCCATGTTTGTTGAGTCCTTCAAACACCACAAGTCAGATTTCCCTTTCCAGAAGCCATACTGACTTCTCCCAAGTGGACTATATTCAGCCAGGCATTCATTAATTCTATTTTATTATAGCCTCTACTAAATTTTCCTGGTAAAATACTCCAGCTTACATGCCTATAATTCCCTAGAAATTTCAGGGATTGCTTAAGGAACAAGATTATCTCTAATAATCTAAACCAAAATGTTTAAATACTTGCTAGGGAAAATATTAATTCAGAGATTCCTTTGTGTATCATTAGAATCCTCAGACAATGTTTTCTAAAACACAAACATACTCCCTTTCTCAAGGAAAGGAAATTACAGAGATGTTTCTATCTTGGCCTTAGATAAGGTGGTAATAGATACAGTTGCCAATCAAACCAACAGGAAATATTTTTGTACCTTAAGCATATTTTCCTTTTCAACTTTCTGCCCCCTAAAATTACTTTTTAAACTTATTTTTCATGCAGGCATAGGACTGAATGAATACAAACATTCGCTACAGATGTGAACAGAGTCATGTATGCTTCTTCTATGTCAACATTCAGGAAGGGAACAATTTACCTCTGTTCTTCAGCTACCATACTACATGCTAAACTTGCATTTTCTGGTAGAAGGATGAAATACAATTGCATCATCTCTGCCACAAAGCTGCAGCTTGAAGGCATGTGGTATTTATTAAACACAGTCAAAGCTACTGAGAAAGTCAGAAGCAAATATATCTGACCAGGATAACATTTATCAATACTTAAGGAAAAAAGACCTAAAGGCATATTTAAAAACAGTTCTGAAAAAATCAATTCAGTAGTTCATAGAAGATCTTTTCCAATAAATACTCCCTTACTCACAAGGACAAGGTATTTGTTGCTTCTAAAATGTTGTTCCCAGCAGTTCTGTGCTACTCATGATCATCCATAGTTAAGAGTGTCTGATTAAGCCTGGTTTGGTTGGAGAGTTGGCTACGTACAGGAGTGATACGGTTGTGCTAGTTCTTTGCTGCAACGTTAAGCATCTATCTGCTTCCATGTGTCTAACTGGATGAGATCTTCTGTGTGCACCAACTGTTACGATAGGACTTTTATTTCCATTAAGCTCTCAATGAAGGCTCTTGCAATCTAATTTTACATATGTTTTGTGTTAGTCACATTTGCAATTACCCAGGTTATTCCCACCTCCTCATTACTCCTCATTACATTATTATAATTGAGAGTTGACTAATTGAAACCATAGGTGCAGTTTTAGAGCAAGACATACTTTTCCTGTAATAATATACAACTCCCCCTTCCTTCCTCTAAGGAAACCATAGGAAATTCACAGCCAACACTCTTCAGCAGAAAGCTTTAAATATTGATCATATGCAAAAAATCTACTGATAAGTAGAGGAATCATCATTTTCCTACCCTTCAACTCCCTGTTCCCCAAAATATCAAAAGACAGAAATTTGGCGAATAGACATAATCCCTTCTCAGGAAGGCATCATACAGTGGAGAAGGGACATCTCCTTTGCACCTCACGTAATTTTTCACTTTCCCGAGGGATGGGTGAGAGCATTTCAACATATGCCAGAGCAGTGCTAATTGCTGCTCTAACGCATGGTGGTTACCTTCTTTCAACAGCTGTTCTATAGCACAGAAAACAGAGTTGAAAGTGCTCCATCCTTTCAGGCCCAGATGCTCTCATCCCCTCCCCCAGCAGACTTCCAGGCTGCAGTTTGGGAAAGCCATAGGGGAAAGTGGCTCTCATCCCCTCCCCCAGCAGACTTCCACGCTGCAGTTTGGGAAAGCCATAGGGGAAAGTGGCTCGAGGGGCTTGTTACGTTGCCTTTGAAGCTGAAAATACACTGCAAAATGAATGCTCCACTACAGACCTGCCCTAACAGACACTGCATAAATAAAGGCAAGACCAATTTTATAAGTAATTAAAAAAAAAAGTGTAATTTATTCTCTCATTATGTCAAATAGCAAAAAGGAAAAAATACAATAGGTGCATCTCTTTGAAATCTTTCAAATGTAAATCTCTGTGTATATACCAGTTTTTACTCAGCTACTACAACAGCATCTACCCACATTTAAATAAAAAGATATTTTTAAAACCAAGCAGTATATTAATGTCTTGGAAGTCCAAAATAATGTAGTATGAGCATAATGGTATGAGAAGTGGGGGGGTCAATAAATATGCCTCACATGCATCCTTTTCTCTTTACTAAAAATGTAAATGTGATATACACAGATTTAGGCCACAACTACTTGCATACTTTTATTATCAGCAGGGCTAGGGCAAGTAATTCCTAACCTCCGCCTTCCACAATTGATCACTAATATACCTATACCATGGCCAGTTTTATGGGAGAACTGTTTGTGGGGTTGCTAGGAGATTGGCTTAAAAAAAAAAAACAACAAAAAAAACAACGTGTTTTCTTTTTTCCTTTCTTTTACTTAGCTCAGTTCCATGCTTCAGTTCAGAGTGCAGCCCAATAGGTTATAATACTAGACAAGTGAAGACACGAAGTAAGGTGTCCTGGTTTGTGCTGGGAGAACATGCCTGAAATTTTTTCAGATACAGAGATTTGAAAACACTGCTGTCTTATTAACTTTAAGACTATATTGTCTGTCATGGAAATGTAGTAAGCACTTTTTTTAAATAATGAATTTGCACATAGTTAATACAATCACACTCAACCATTCAGCAATTTTTTTTCCAAATGACAAAATGAATAGGGGCAGAATTCATAGCTTAAGAGCTGAAAGTGTAAGAGAATTAGCCCAGGTGGGCCCGTATGTTTTTCTGGAGCAAACCACCTATCACATTTGGTGACAGACACAGAAGCAAAGCAAGTGCACACTGCAGTGGTATCCCCTCATCCTGGCTCAGCCTCACGATGTTTGCACATCCCCTTCAGCTAGCAGACTTTCAAGCCCAGTGGATCCCCAGGACAATCCAGCTGCCCTAGTTGGACTCTGGTCCTTCACACCAGCCATGGGTTCAACGCTTTGCTGCCCCTGAAAATGGTTCAGATTCAGGATGATGTTTCCTTCTGTGCCTGCTTCTTAACAGTGTTTCTTTTGAGCCTCAAGTCACTCTTGGAGATTCCTGTAACCTTGAGTATTTATGGCTTATTTGGCACATGCATCCCTAGTTTTTAATATGCTAGCAGAAATCTGTTTCAGCTGCCATTGCATAGAGCTGCCTTTGTCGTGCCCCTCCCTGCTGGCTGGGCCAATTTAGGTTCCTACCGCCCCAGGCAAACCAAAGGCAATGCTTCCCAAGAGGTTGGTGAGGAAAAAATGCATCACTTCCTAGTCCTCAGGAGCTCACATACCAAAACCTATTAATTACACATGAAGTAAAAATTACTATTGTATTAATATTCACAAGACCGGTGAATACAGTTTATCCCTAGCTCTAAAGTGACAGCAAACAAATATGGAGATGAATGTTATTTTGGGGAGATGACACCTAAATACGGACACTGGAACTGGAGTGGGGAAGAAGCGCACTGTGAGACTTCTTATAGCTCCCATAGCCTGAAACAGATTTGCACATGTAGGTTGTACAGATACACACTTGGGATACAGTCAAACCTTTAAGCTGGCACTAGTTTTTATGAACAAGTGTAAGTATTGTCTTCAAACTATCTCTTTATAACATAAATACTAATAAAGTCTTAAACACGGTAGAAGGCAGTCTTACAAATAAAGAATAAGGTATAAGATGTTGCACATTTCTAGGTAAACGCAGAGTGCTTTAAGCACGGTTAGAAACATAAAGGTGACATCATTTTAGCCACCAGAAGACATGTGAAACTTGTTCTCATCTACAGTATCTGAGTGCTACTATGTAATATATTTTGGAACAACCTTAAAATGAGGCAGATCAGATTAACCGCACTCACAGGCACCACTGAAGCCATAAAGAAAACAGCAGCTCCAGCCAGAGCTCTAAAATTATTTTATAATTCTGAAATTAGCACTATCACGTACTTAGGACATACTTGCCCACTATATTTTAATTTTACAACTAGTTTTCCCTGTTCCCCCAGGTACTGGTAGCTTTCCAGATAAATTCACTTATAAAGTTACAGGAACATTGTTATTTCGGGTCAACATTTTCAATATGAACTCATTGTCTCCATGAAGCAAAGAAATATTAGAATCCATTAATATCTCTTTCAACAAAAAGGATGAAATCTTCCTCTGGTTAGGCTGATAAACACTTTGGTGTCAAAACTAAGCCTCTTTATCATGATAACCCAGAGTAATGGTCTGCTGCTCCAGGCACTTTATCTACTTTAGAGATGAAAAATCAGTTCTACTTTCATGGAATTAGATTAATGCCATAACAGGAAATACTTCTGGGGCTGAACTTGCTTCATGCCTTCAAAGCTGGCTGTAAATTTAAAATACTTCCTGAACTCAAAAGATAAGACAGGAGAGAAGGAAAAAGAAAAACAGTGGAGTGACCCTCTTTCTGAAGAAAAATATTGCTTCCTGAAAAAGCTGTCAAAAGCTACTTGCTAAGGGCATTGTGCTCCAGAAGGCCCAGGGCAAGTCTGGTTTAGTTGAACATGAGGATTTGGGGTATATATCAGACACTTGCCATAAATCTGTTCCTTCTGTAATCCCCTCTGATAAACTTTTCTTTTTTTAGTCATCTTACTTGGCAAAAGCCAAAGTAATAACTTTCTCAGCTTTTAGCAAATACAAAACAGCTTGCTATTTTATGTACAATATTTTTCAAGGATTACAGTTTTGCAAACTTTGAAAAATGCTGACCCCAAGCCTTAAAAATGAATTTCAACTCTGAAAATGGACAACAAGCAGCAAATTCAGTAACACCTATATATATAAATACCCTTAGAATAAAATGTGTAAGGCCTTCTTAAGAGTAATTTCACATTTATAGTAACAGAACCTGAAGTCTGATACAAAATATTACTATAAAGGCAGACTCTAGGGAATTCTGTGTGAAGTTTGTCAGGATAGGGAAGGTTTTCTTTAGTTCCCTTTTCCATCAAACAGTATATACTAAAGAGTGACTTGTTTTTCCATGTGGTATGCATTTAAACACATGGAATATCACATCACTAAACACTCAGGATCAAATATCTCAGTAAATTTTACAATTAAGTACTGAATAACAATAACATTTACATACTCAGAACTTTGAGACAGAATCTGAGGAAGATAATATATGTGATTTCCACCCATTCGTCTTTTGATTAGATCAACAGTTGTGCCTACTTGGGCCAACATTTTTATGGATCATGTAATCCCTTCTGCCTTTTATGTTTGTTGCACTCAGTACATTCCTGCAGCTGGAGGAAAAAAGCACTTACTGTCTTGCCTCCCTGTTCAAACTTCACCTCTGTAATACTACTAGACGCATGGGCTAGTAATGTAATATCACACCTGTATATTTACCTGGGCAGCCTTATGGAGCAGAACATAATCTTGTCCACTAACTTCTATGGAAATATTTTATACTGATGTATATTTAAGCATTTATTCCTGTGCCAAGGCACTCTTCACTTGATCACAAAGCAAAATTGTTACTGTGAAACAGTAAACAGGAAAGGAAGTTTATTGACCAGCACGAATCTAAAACCAGCACAAAAGGGATGGTCAGCTATCTTCTTGTAAGCATTCATGTTCAGGCTTCCATGCTACATGTCAAGAGCTGCGTGCTATTTCTGAATGTCAACTTACTCCCAGGTTTCAACAGGTAAATAAAAAGCCCATCCACAAAATCACCATCAGTCTTCAAAGATCACATCAGATCCACAAGATGCATAGCCTGCAGCGCTCTACTCTCTACTCGTCTCTAAGCACCAATTTAATCAGTAGGAATAACTACAGAGGTTTGCTAAAGATGAGCGGGAAGTGAGAGAATGCTGTGAAAAGGGCACGTAAGTAATGCAACCAACTGAATTTTATGACAGAATTGTGTAAAGCATGCATTTACACATTTTTGAGAGATCAGCTTGAAGCTGAAACACGCACACAGTTGTTTAAATGTTCGACTGTAACAAACCAGATGCTTTTCTTAGTAGATTTTAACTGAGCTTCTCACAAATTATAATTGGATACATTATTCTGCTAGTTCTTTCTGTAATACAAGACTGCATGCTGAAATAAACAAGCACCATGCAGGATCTACCATCTAGACAACAATTCCACCTTTGACTTTAGAATACACTCAAAAGTCCAGGAAACAGAAAGAAAAAACCCCTCAAAAATCTGTTTTAAGATCTCCTCACTATGAATTGTACCCTATGTGCCCGTTATTTCCCCTACCTATGAAATCCATTCATAATAGGCAGTTCTCAGATTTTTTGGAAGGATTGCAATATTGCTACCAGTATTCTTTTTGCTTATAAGTCTTCAGGATCAAGTGCTTTTTCCTGAACAGCTTACGCAATGGCTAAAACATACTGCCATTCAGGGACAAACAAGCTTATCACCAGGTAAATGCAGTATTTCAGACTAGCCTTACTCAAGTAAGATAGTACTTTTACAAACTACATTTAAATTCATGTACTAAAATTGTCCTGTGCACCAGCTGCCCTGTAAGGAATTGTACTTACATGGGACCAGTTAATGCAACGATAGGACTACCTGCTTCTAGGATGAAGCAATCTTGCTAAACAACACATCACTGGCATTTAACTCCTTTTAATGGCTATACTGACTGATGAAGATGGTTAGACAGACAGAACTAGAGCTTTAGTCCTGTATGCGTTTTTCCTGTCAATGTTTTATTTACTCATAAGACACATGGAAACCACAAGATTCAAAGGGAAAATGTAATATCACACCTGCATATTTATCTGGGCAGCCTTATGGAGCAGAATATAATCTTGTCCACTAACTTCCATGGAAATATTTTATATTGATGTATTATTAAATAATAATAAGAGCATTGACCTCACTAGACGGTTAAATTAAGACAAATTAACAGTGTTTTCTTCTATGAAGCAGAAAATATATGAAAAAGCTAGTCACTATTAAAAAAAAAAAGTAGAATATTACAGTAACAAAAACCAAAAAAGGAAAGCCATAGTAAGAAATAGAAACTAATCGGTAGACTAATTGTCTTTGGTGTTTTTTTCTGAGGGATGGTTTTGTTTTATGGAAGACACACTGAATCTGAGACCTTGCATTTTCTACAAATAAGTATGTTAGCTTTGATGATGGGATTGCTGAGAAATAGGGTTCCCACAACAGGCAGCCATCATGCTCTGAGACACTGGTACAGGACGCCAGCACTCCAGAAGTGTCAAGTTTCCACAGAACTCTCTACAAAGTTACAGATAGCATTGCACCCTATCTCTACTTTCACAACACTTCCTTGCATTCACAGACATGTTAGTTTTCTCTTTCTTTCCGCAGCACAGACATTGATCTTGCTGCTATGTGCTGAAGACCACACATGAAAATACTGAGACTACACAGGCCATAGGTCACTTGAATGAAGAACCATTTGGATTTCTGTATGGAAAAATATGAATGAAAGATACCGTAATGCTAAAAGGCACATTTCAAGAATCCACTCATTTGTTTTTATCAGATTGAAAAGCATCATCATGAAAGAAGTAATCTCCTTTGTGAAATGGATCTGACATGTAGAAACTTCAGTGGGAGACTTTAGCCTTATCAATTATTCACATGTGAAGGAAATTTTTAAAAATTAACATTGCTCCTGTCGGAATGTTGTTATATTTGCATGTGTTTAACAAAATGCTGCCTTCTTCCACCTACACTCACTAGAAATAGAGCAAACATTTTAGTGTTTTCATAAAAAAACCCCACAGAAATGCTGGTCTCCTAAACTTCAAACCCTCAATTTAATAAAGGGAGGCATTTCAAATCTGTGTAGAAGCTGTATCTTTTACTTCTTGAACCTTTCACTGTGAAGTTTATTACTTCAATTATTGTAATACATCAAGTCTAGAGTAAGACAAGATCCATAAGCAGAACATGTGATCAGACAGGCACCAGCTGTAACATTCATCTACTGGTGTTTGTTACAAAAGGGATGGAAGACTTCACTTGAGTGAGCTCAAACAATCCTCTTCTGTCCCACATGGATACCACATCAATATCTACTTTTGTGAGAGACTAGTCTCCCAGAAAATATTTGTTTTAAAAGAAGAGAACTGGAATACTCAATTTGTTTGGCATATTTAAGAAAATATTCTTCAGATTTTCCCCTGAGAACATATACATGGTATTTATGAGCAGGCTTGTTGTACTATGAACAATGATTCCGAGGAAAAAACAATTCTTGAGGTGGTAACAATGTTACTGCTGATCATTGGCCCTTTCTATGGATGGAGTTTTTTTACATTTCAGAGTTCATTTCAAAGTATGGATATTATCTTTTGGAGTGTTGTCCTGTGGGTGGTAACCTACAAGGAAGGAGAAGACTGTCACCTGGATGCATTTTGTCACAGCAGAAACCGTTATGACACAATATACAATAAAATTCAAGCTAGAACAACTCAGTTCCTGCTAACTTAACTACTCTGAGTGTGGATGCTGACAATCTCCACAGCAAGACTTCTAATTCTTTGCCACATACAATTATGTGACCCAAAAGTATCGATTAGCTTCAACATAACTACTTAGAAAAACATATGGGACAGTGATTTAGCTTACTGATTTAGCTATCACTGGGATAAGCCCCAGGAACCTCTGTGTCACACACAAGATACAGTAATGATAGGGCATGCATAGTAACTGAAGTGCTATTTTGCACATTATATGTCCACCATCACTCAGGATAAGCAAACTTCAGTCCATCAACTTGAGCTTAGAAAACCTGACCTAGCTCCGTAGTGCAAATGTACATGATGTCCTTGTGTAGTAACACAGAGCCCTTTTAGGGAGCACTCTCAGCCTAAGTGCAAAAATTCTACTTTAAAATTTATTACTACCACGCTGTGTGTGTAAAGTTACTACCAGGTCATACTGACAAATGTATTCCTGTAATTCAAGAACAGACATAAAGAAGGTGGAAATGTTTTTGGGGGCCAAAACGGATTAGCAGATCTGTACAGAAAAAATTCTAGAAAAGAATCTCAGAGCAGCCAGCCAGGGTAAAACACCTGAACTGTTGATACTGTGGTGCCACAAAGACCATATCCAAAGAAACAGAAATGAAATTAGATGGTATCTGAAGGCACACATGCTCTTCCAAGGCCAGGGCAGAAATACAGCTCAGTCACACTTCATAAAAGCCATGCTCAGACTATTTAAGAAACCAGCAATACTGCAAAAAAAGCATGCCACAAGGTACCACTGCATGCCCATGATGTTCTCCTCCACTTGCCACTACTTTCTTTTTAATGTATTTGTTGATTATTTTGTTACATTTATCTGTAAAACTAACCTTACAAATAATAAGCATTCTGCACAACAACCTGTATGAATAAGAATATTTGCTTCTGTGAAAACATAGAATGGTTTGTAAGTTTGATTTTATATCCTCATTTTGAGCAAAGCTACAGGCTATTGTGAGGGTTAGGTGTAGGAGGGCATCACTGTGATAAAATTCTTTTCAGGATATTACCGATTCTTTGCAAATCACTGACTTCTGGCATTAAGCCATGTGTAGCAGCCCACATTTTATAACTACCAAGTTGTGTTTTGTTGCTGGTTTGGGGAGGGGGTGGAGGTTGTGTGTTTGTTTGTTTGTTGTCTGGGTTTTTTTTAACTTACTGCTACTGGATATACAATAATCTTAGGTTTTTAAAGCAGCACAAGTTTACACTCTTGGGAGAAAGTATACATACCCATGTATGCAACTCTGAGTTGCCTAAACAATGTAAAACAAAACCACAAAACAACAACTTCTGTTTTAAAAAATACAATTTGCATGCCAATTCAAAAATGGGATAAAACAATGTAAGTAACATTGATTTTTCTTTTTTCATGTGGGATTTTCAACTTCACAAAACCTGATCTATCTACATACCACTTAGAAAACAGCAAACTGATTTCTGGGAAGCATACAGTCTTTCTTCAGCTTGCCCTCTTCTTCACCAGCAGCACCAAACCAGACATACAGAATCAGGCCTCAAGACAGGTACTAGTCTCACATGTTGTCAATTGTTTCATTCCTTTTGTCTTTACCCTCCCAAAATCTAGATGACTGTTGATTGGGTTTTTTTCCTTGTATCTTTTAATCTCCAATTCTCCATCACTAGAATATTTATACAATTCTATCCTAGGTCTTCCACGGCCATTCACATGAGTAAAGAAAGGTTTTCTGTTTTAGTATCAGGGCCTTGAACTAGAAAAAAAAAAGACACTCCCTCAGGTTTTACCTACTTTAAAGAAACTCATTGCTCAGCTACTACAATAAAAGCAAAGAAAGAGTCTATATTAAGTTTAGGAAATAACGCTGCGTAACTTACAATCATACATCCTCATTTGAAATACAGTATTCAGCTCTTGGGAGCCAGAAGAAGGTCTCAATGATTGCAGGCAGACCCAGTGTACGAAAGAGATCAAGAAAAATGGGACCATGAAATTTAGAGCCAGGATGCCACAAACATGTGAAAACCAAATATTACTCACAAAATTAAGAGATACTATTTAATATCAGTGAAAAAAAGGAAGGATAATGATACTATGAGAAAACAGAAATCTATGCACAAATGCTATATTTGGGCTTCTCCACACTGGACAAGCTGGAAAATAAACATACAGTAGGCCAGACTGTAATACAGTATGTACTCCACAGTAACTTCTGGAAGGGCTATACTTAGAGCTTGTCCGTGTTTTTAGTATGAAAGTACATCTTGCAGCACCTTCAGTGTGGTGTGCATTCAGAGTACTCATGTAAAAGTAGAGCGACTACCATGCTGTAAACTCACACTCAAACTCATTGTTTCCTAGTTCCTGCAGGCAAGGATTAGGACTCTAAAGCCTTTGCACATATTAGCCTATTCCACTTCAAAAGTTAGATGCGTTTCCTCACAACCTACCCACACTAACAAGATCCATATAGTGTCAGCCTAGCAGTCTACATTTGTATCATTGCTCAATCCATGTCGACCATCCCATATGAACAGACCCTTTCTAGAACAAACAGCTAGCTTCTAGTGTCAGGAAGGGCACAGAGAACAATTGCTCAGTGTCTCTCATACTATGGGGACTAAAGGACATCAAATAAAACTACCAGGTGGCAAGTTCAAAACAAAAAAATATACTTCATACATATACTACTGAAGTGTACGACTTATTATTCCAGTATGCCACAAATGCAGAAGTTCAAAACAACTATTATTTACATTTACTTGGGAAAAAGTCATAAACCTCAAGAACTCTTGAGCAACATGCTACCACCTTTACCTGAGGAAGACCTTGGCCATGATCTCTTACTCTTCCCTTAGAACTTGTCTCACTCTATCAACTCACTCTCTCACGAGCTGTAAATGTTGCTCTTGTTTTGTCCCACAGTTTTATTTCTCATTTATATTTCTTTGTCATTCTGTTGAAAAAAATATTGTAAAGAAAATAAACAGTATCTAAAGCCCAGTTTTATGTATGTTTAAATATCTAAGGAGAGTGACATAAGAGGAAGGGAAAAAAGGGAGTTTATTTAATCATCATTGATTTAAAGCAAATAGAGGGGATGAGGTTAATTCTTATTTTTGGACTTACAAGAAAAATCAATGACAATAACTTTGTCCGACCTATGCCTGAACAGTTGTATTAAACAACCTCCCTATAACTTTGGAGAGTACCTTAGACTACCAAGATAAATCAGAGCACAAAGTACTCCTAAACAAAGCATTGCTCAAAGTAGCTCAACTCCCATTCAGCTAAAACCAACTGTCAATACTCCTACTATGTCACAGTGGGAGCAGCATGGCCATCTCTCAAAGCAGACTTACCCAACTGCTTTCAAGCCAGTCTTAAACAGCTACAAATGCATGCAGTATCAGCTTTGAAAGTGATAATAAATGTTGTGCATTTCATAGCAAGTTGTTTTCTTCATTTCTCTCACGTACACAACTTCCTGGAAGAATTCACTTAAATCCACAGGAATTTCCCTAAATCTAAATCCATTTTGACAAAGCAGCAACTTGAAAGTGTGCTTAATTTTGCATTTGACTTGCTAGTATCTGAAAATTTATTTTCTGGGGGTTTTTTTGTGTTTTTTTTTTTTTTTTTTTTTTTTTTTAAGATTAGCTTGCTGAAGTCAGATGACAAGCTGTCTTTTTACTGAAAGAGGAACCCACTGTAACATTTATATTAAAAATTCAAATACCCATTATGAACATATGACATAGTGTTTAATAAAATTTTAACAAAGCTTTAACTAGTAAGTATACAGTATAGTCAACATACCGCATCAAATACTTAATTCTAAACTCATCAGGTGGTCTTACTAGCATATAACAAAATCTGAGGTATATAACAAAAATATGAGCAAAATATGAGAAAAATTACACCTAGATTTACTGCTACATTTGAACCACCAACCATATGCAATCACATTAACGCAAGGCAAATCAACCACCGCTAGTCTGGGGCTCTTAACAGCCAACAGTCAACTGAATGTCAACCACACACGCCTGGAGAAAATGATTTGTTTGGTTCATTGTGCTTAACCAATGCTATCCTTTCAGGAAAACCACACTATAAACCAAACGGGGTATCCCACATCCTAACAAAGTATCTTAAATATGTTGAATAAAAACTCAAGCAGCATTACCTACAGTGTACTAAACTCCTTTATAACATGCTCTTTGCCCCCCTCTCATTTAATTGCCTTCCCTATTGTGAAAAAAAGTCACACCTCCTACATAGGACAACAGCTGCAGATTGTACTGTTACTGCTTTTTAGACGATTTATGAGGTCCATGACTTAGTTTTAAAGGCCCACATGACTGTGGGCTACTGAATCCTGCAGCTCATCAGCAGGAGAGATTCTGAGAATGACAAGATGAATTTTTAGATTTTACATCAAATTACAGTAAGCAACAGAAATCTTCCATGTGGCACAACCAAATTAAAACTAAAAAAAAAAAAAAAAAAAAAAAAAAAGACAAAGTATAGAGAACATTGTCATGAAGAAGGTTGAGGTCTAAGGAGATTAAAAAAAAGCATCTCTCTCTGGAGACTAAACCAATCACCTTTGCAGCCTAAGTCCTCTGCTTCCATATGCTTGAAATCCAGGATTTTATCGCCAACATGGCAGTAATCTTTTTAATGTGGCAAGTTAGAGCAAACAAAGATGACAGAGGAATAAAATCCAATTTTTCTGACCCATTATTACCAAAACAGCAGACAATATTTTGAGGCTGAAGGATCTGTGATGTTCCATTATTTGAAACATTATGCCAAACAAGGCTATACAAAATAAGACAATGACAGATCAAGCATAGATGTGTCCTTTCATAATGCATTTTTAGACAAAAAAAAATACTTGATATCAGACATTAGAAGCTAAGAGCTTTTAGAAAATAAACAAACTATAAAGTTCAATATAAAAACCAGTGTACTGAGAAATTCTGGAAAAGCTGTCTTCTCATCAGAGGTTTTGGTAATGAAAAAACTTTATGGCAATTACACAGAAAAATGAGTCATTAATAAAAAATCTTTGACATCTGGGTAGAAGGGTAGTTTATTATAATATATTCTCAAACATTTGTGGCTCTTGTGGCAATAAACTGACATGGAAGATGAACCCACAATGTTTCACAGGGTTTCTAAAAGCTTTTAATTCTTTTTAAACAAGAGAGTTTAATTTGAGAACTGCTTTTACGCCTGCTCTAAAACTTCTTACTCATTTGTTGTACCAGGCAAATATTAACTCCTTCTAATTCGCACAGGGCTTATTTTTGAACCATGACCCATTTCAGGGCAATCAACATTTCTGAGTACCGCTAGGCAAAATTATCAGTGAAGGCAAACGGAACTCCAAAGCAAATACTACTCACATAGAATTTACAGCTAACACGCTTTACGAATTTCATCAAAACTTCCATATTTAGCCAGAGCTCTTCAACTTGAACGGACTATAAACACATTCTAGATTCAGCCCAAAAATCTGTACAGAACTGTTTCTAAGATTTTGCCTAATTAAAAATGCAAATTTTAGGGGTTATTGGTGTCATAATAAGTATTTATTCTTACATTAATTAAAATATTAAAGCACATATGCAAAAATAAGAGTACACACAATGTAACTGATTTTTCTTTATATTTAGCTGTGGGCTACTGTTGCCCTTTTAGTATAGATGAGTCACTCTGCAACACTGATTTTGCCAGCGGCTGTATCAACACACCAAGGTTCTTTTTACCCCAGTCCCCCTTTTCTTGTTGTACTAAAACCAGAAATTGATTTCCATTGGACATTTTGAATTGGCAAAACCAAGAACACACATATGCTACCTAAAGGGCACATACACTTAATAATATTAAGACTTTTGGGGGTTTGTTTTTCTTGTTTTAAGAGTCTTGCAGCTACCAGTGGAATTAGCTTCCATGAGTTCCAAATAAAGCTATGTATTTCCTATTAATTTAAAACTAAAGCCTACCTACTGTTAAAATTATAAAAATTTAAAACTTAGCTGAATTGTAACAAGACAACAAAACGGTATTGTAAAACTGATGCAATATGAAATAGTATCTATTTACAATAAAATGTAGGTGACTACTTTTAACATTACAATATATATGGTACTAGTAAGAATGAAAAGACAAGATGATGACCGAACTTTGTTTTTTGGAAAAAACCTCTTACTGACTATTATAATACTGCTCAATTATTGTTAGGAAGAGAAGATGAATCCCAAATCCCAAATCCCAACTGATGCATCAATTGCATATGCACAAATACATTTATGTCACGAGTAGAAAGGAGGAAGCAAGAGCAAAGTCTAAGGTTCACTACTCTCTAATCTAACTGGGCTGAAATGAGGAGAATGGGGGGAAATGTGGCAGTGCTCTTCCTTCCTGACAATATGTCACTCAGCACCAAAATATCCCGTACTCTGTCAGTTGGTATGAATTATTGTCCCACATGAGGAAACAAGAGGAGGCAAGGATGACTCTGACTCCAGGTTAAATATATATTGACTGTGATTCAATGATAGCTTTTTAGCTATTACAGCCATGCATAGCCTTCAGCTTAGAAAATGGAATTCAGGCCCTGGGTAGCCTGCTAGGTGTTGCCTTCTACATGTGAGTCTAAATCCACCCTTGAATTTTTTACTGACTTACATATTATCACATTGTACAGTCAGAATCAAAAATTTTGCCTTCAAGGCAGTTATTAACTGTTGAGTCTCTTTCTAGTCGGTAACACAGACTTAAGACAATTAATGGCTTAACAAAATCTATTTTCAAATCTAAAACCAATAGCTTGAACACTGTGGAAAAAACAGTAAATGCTCTGCCATGGTTCACAAATGTGTGAGCTGTGCTCTATTGTATTAGTATTATCACAGTTTTTCTGAAAACAAAACATTAAAGTATGTGTATTCTTTTTATGCAAAAGAGTAACAGACACAATGTTATAACATGCCCAGGAGCATTTTTATCTAACATCTAAAGATTTATACTTTCCTTGTTCGCCTCTAACACTTTTGTCTTACTCTTCATTATTGTTCATGTTTTTCCTCTCTCACTAGGTCAAAAATCAAGAATGAGAGGTGCAAGCCATGAATCTTTTGAACTTAAAAGCTGCCATAGTAAATTAACAGCTCAAAGTTCCTCCTAGTACAGTATCGCATCCCAACAGCAGCCACAAGTGGATGTCTAGACAAGAGTAAAACAAGAGAAGGACATAAAATACTCTTCCAGCTGCCAACTCATTTCAGCTTGGAGGATATCCTACAGAGATCTGCAGTTGCAGAAAGACTCAAGTATTCTTCTTTGTCAGGTCAGTGGTGACATGACTGCTAGCAATATGAAAATTAGCAGACGCAATCAGATTATTCATTCGTGAGCTAACCTCCAGAGCTGTATCAGTCTCAGGTTCCTCAGTTACAGGAGTTCTACACAACATTCTAAAGTGTTTTTGCTGCAGTACCCCTACCCTCCAACTCATGATACCACTTCATCAACAGAGCAGCCAGTAATCACTTATTTTAAAAAATTGAAATTAAAGATGAGATCAATTCAACTAAGTGTTGGGGTGGGTGGGAGATTATTCTAGCAAACAGATATCCAAAAGGCAGCAGGCATGTCTGTAATTCTACATTCTATAAAATAGCATATTTGGTTAGGGACCATGACTGAAGTTTAATATAAAATTGATGTGCTAGAAGGACTGAATAAAGCAGAGAATATGCCTCCAATTACAGGCTTTTTTAATACCCTTTTCTGATACTTATCTACTAAATGATAATATTGAATGTTTTCTGTTGTTCCTTTTACCACTGTACAACACTTGGTACCAACTCTGCAATTGGGCAGATTACTATGTGGACATTTTCGCTCAAAAGATAAGAAAGATGACACCTGATTTCAATTCTACTGACATAATTTTATCAGCATACTGATAAAACTAGGGACTTATTAAATTCATATTCTGAAGGTCTGGGGACTTTGTAATAGAAGTTCAGTGTTTTCAAAAGAATTAGAAACTGATGGTTTTATTTAATATATATACGGCATGAACTCAAACATTTGATTCTGCTGCAATACAAACCTCACAGTATTCCATACAGGATGCCATTCTAAAAAATTTTAACATTTTCTGTTCCCCTTCCATGAACTACATTTTACACTGCTGCTGTTGCTGAGAAATGCATTAAAGGCAGGTCACATGATTTCCCTCATGTCAACAAATGATGGCTCAATTAGGCAGATAAGAATCTACAGCCCTCAGCAGAAACTCTCTTCAGCCCATTCTCAGCAGCATAAAGAAGCACTTAGGGACAGCAGTAGTTCTGGGGAATGAATACTTGCTATCCTTTATATACATACTCATTGAAAATTTCTCTTTTTCTTCAAAGAAAATTGGATCCTTTGTGTTGTTGAAAATTTTCACTTAGAGTTTCTATTTTTTTTTCTACATTCAGCTACAGTTCATGATTAAAAATCAATAAAATGGTGAGGAATTTCAATTTCAGCACATAGCTGTACTAATTCTAAATTGCCTCTTGGAAAAAAGATATCTTAATAAGTAAATGAGTAAAACTTGTTAAATTTTGACTCCAGTCCTCAAAGGACAGGGGAAATTCATATTTAAGGATGAAATTCATTCTTGCCTTACTTTGCTGTGATCAAATGCCTTAAGAACTCCATATATAAAAAGTGCCAATGATACTAAGCCCAGCTATAAATGCCAATATTCTCCTGGGTGCTCTCAATAGATGATAAGGTGGTTTCTGGTTCATTCCAATTGCTTTCATGGCCACTACCTGTGATTGTTTTGCCAAATTTCTTAATTTTAACCCTACTGTGAAGAGACATCTATTAAAAAGACCATGGTCTCTCACTTCAGGTTATGCAGAGAGCAAGACAGAACATTCAGTACCTCCCTTCTTTCTCCCATTTCTTCCATTTGTCTCATTCTTTAAGGTTTTATGACTCTCTAATGCTTAGCCTTTACGTTTCACAAAACACCTCAATGTTGTTCAGCACCAATTATACTCCATATGGTCTTAAAAAGACATGTTCAGAGGCATATGCTCAGGCATATTTCATGCTAAATACTGTTAACTGCTGTTCCCCACCATTTTCAAAATTGCAGGAAGGTATTGTTATATTGCATCTGGCAATAGCATAGTTGGCAAAAAACTATTAGGAGCAGTGGCATTCTGCAAAACAACTTCAGTAACTTTAGCATAAGAAGTGGTAAAAAGACAGATCTTCTCATCTACAGATCTTCAAGGGCTAGAAATTATTAGCCACATACTACATGTGGGAAATCTTGTGATTTAGAAAGGGCTTTGCAATATCTATGGATTACGAGGTCTGAGTACGCTGATATTTATGGTGAATATTATGGCCAGGTATTTATTAAATTATTTTGCCCAAGCAGCTACATTATTCAGAACCATGAAAAAAACCACATTGTCCTCAACCAACATAGTCCTGCCAATAAAAACTTTGGTGCAAGTATGATTAGTCTGGGAAGGTGAGAGCATTTCTGCTGGTATAGCAGCTGTTATAAACTGTCTCCACATTAGGGTGTTTATGCCAGAGAGAAGTGTAAATCCCCAGGAGGGTTTTCCACAGCAGCTGCATCAGCAAAATCCTTCTATTGTGGACAAAATCTAAGTGCCCTTAGCTTTTGTTTGTCGAACCTTTGCAACTATTAATACTGGCATTTTTATCTTGTTCATAATGCTAAAATGATGTTTCATCAGTTAAGCCCTACCTGCTACCATGATGGTCTGAATATGCCTTAGAAAGAAACAGTGCTTACATCTACTTCTCCAACGTGGAAATTTCTTCTAAAACAGCGCTCATTACTTATTCAGAGAAGTTTGTATTTCCTTAAGTATTCTATCCTTAATTAAAGGAAGAAGAAAAGAAAAAAGGAGCATCTTTCTATTGACTGAAACAGACAGTCTGAAGCACATTTACCAAGCAGGTGACCCAGCACACTGCTGATTGAGCATTAGCCCCACAACTAGAAGGATTAAAGCCACACCACAAAACCTGCTCAGCCCTATCTTTAAGGCACAGTTCTATTCTTTAAAAAGAAACTCAGAAAACACCACAAAGAACTCAACTAAAGCAGATGTCCCCTGAGAAAGGGGAAAGGTCTTTTCCTCTGTTGCACCAAGGCCAATCCAGGATCTGTCTTGCGTCCCGTAGCCTCTTTCAAACGAACCTCCAGAGCCTGTTTATGGAATTACTCAATTCCTGTTTCAGTTAAACCCAATAATAAGCAAGGATGGCAGGACTCAGCCCTTCTGCCTCCTAAAGGGCTGAAGAATCTATCACAAAGTTGTAAAAAGCCCAGTCTGCAAGGAATACTATTAATGTGTTTAGTATGTTATCACTGAAAATGCAGAAGCTTTTTTGCAAAATACTTTTTTACTCTAAGTACACAATTGCTAAGCAGAATGTAGCACACAAATTTACTTGACACAGATTTTTGGATATTGATTAGCTATTTTTACTTTTTTAAATGATAATTGTTACTTGTAGAATCTAAAAGTAGCCTTCAGGTTCCTATCCTGCTTGCAACCCCTGCTATTTCAAAATGCCTGTAGTCTACAGTGTAGATCAATGCCATTCAGTACAGTTCAGTTTTCGAGCTAAGAGGAAGCATATAGGAATCCCCTTGTACTATGCATACATATTCTAACATTCTATAATTTTAGTGCAAAAGTTACTAGCTTTGAAATAACAATCACAAATGTGATCATTTCAGAGTGCTCATTTCAAAGCAAATAATTAATCATAACTTTTTGCAAGGAAAAATAAGTTTTGTATTTAAACAACTGCACTGTCCCTATTACACACGTAAACAATAAATGAAACTACAATTTCAACTTCACACCAAGTAGTGGGCTACCATAAATAGCTTAACTCAGCCCTCAAGTTACACACATGCACATAGTTTTTGCTGTTAAAAAATTAACCTTCTTCATGTAAACCAGAGCACAATTGCTGTAGTATTTATATGCGGGTTTTAATGCAGCAGTTGATGACACAGACATGAAGAATACATATTCCAGAGTTATGCAGACTATGACATCTCCACATGTTAATAAGATCAACTCCTTTGGAAGAAAGGTGGAACCCCAAATTACAATCAACTGTACACAGAGTGGTGACTACCAATTTATTATAAATTTTGGTAGTCAGTATCCAAAATAAGCAAGTTAACTCAAATTAGAAAATTTCACAAATTTCAAGTTTTACTCTTTAGCACAGTCTTAAATTAATGATTCTTTTTAAACCTTATCAGAGAAGTACTGAAACAAAAAATAATTCAAGATAGAACCAATACTGTTTCAGTCAGAGTTTCTAACTCCTCAATTTGCTGGTGCTTTAGTTTTGAGATTTTGCTCTAACAAAGTAGACATGGTAACAGACAAAATTACTGTGCTCTTATAAAGAGAGCATCTAATAAAGACTGACATGCAAGAGGACCTGCAGTAAAAATTTCCCTTCAAAATGACTCACCTCACCCCTTACGAGTATGAAGGCTTCCCTTTTTAATTTACATTTAAATAGTGTGTTAAATCTGCCTAGACTTTACATATGATTCGAGACTCGGTGTCCCTAAAGGCAGAGGCATCTGGGAGCAGAGATCTCTGCAGTGGTCTGTGGGTGGCATGGTGGGTCCCTGTCCCTGGTGGCAGAGCTGGCCATCGTGAACACCTCTTCTCACTGCTCTCCAGCCTGCTCCAAAGCCCAATTCAGCCTTTGCAGACAAGTAGCTTGTAACCAAGAGACTGATTTGGTAGTATTTCAACAGATTTACAAATTCTACTAATGAAATAAAAGCATGCCCTTTCCCCTCTTTTTTTTTTTGCCCCCCCCCCCCCCCCCCCCCCTAAAAAGCAGTATATTTTTAAAAGGGTAATGCAATCACAATCATTATGTCAATGAAAATTACATGCTGGGTTTTTCTCTGTAGGTATCTGTCAAATGCAAAAAGCACACAACATCTTTGGAGTAATAATGATGTTTTATCATTTTAATTACAAACACTTTGAAAAAAATCCCTAAAGTGTACCAACTGGGGTGGTCTGAATTAACAGTAGCTTGATAGCCCAAGGGTAGCAAAAATAGATTGAGCTACCAAATTTCATAGTAGTTATAGCAGCTGTCTTCTTGCCTCAGGGAACCTGGGTATTTAACAAAGCAGACAGCTTGGCATTGGCATCTGATTAGTGATGTGGGTATTGTTGGACAGAATACTCGCAGTTCTATTGTTTCACTGTTTGATTAGGAATTTGGAGAGCTATGGCATCATTTAGCTTTTATAGTTAGCTTCTGTATGTTCACTTACAGGTACTGTAAAAGGGTATTTTCTCACTTATCACTTGCTGCAAGTAGGGAATATTGTCTTGACCATGATCAATGAAACATGACAGGATTTAAATGTTAGGATCAGTTGCCTCCCCATCTCTGTGCCAAAATTTTGTTGAACCAGCTGCATAAGTTTTTCTAATTGGGGAGAAAAGTGAATAAAGTGAAAGCCTGTTCTCTTACCACAGGATATAAATTATTTGGAATTTAAAATAATTTTAAAGCATCATTTATTCCAGTTCAACTTTACAAAGGAAAATTTCTCTTCACAAAAGGAGTCTCAGAGGAAAAAATCCAACTGTTGGGGTTTCTGGGAGAGGGGGATTGATTTTTATTTTTCTGAGCCCGCAGTAGCCTGACAGTTTGGATAACCACTGGGGGTAAAAGAATCTCCGGTTCAAAACCAATCTGCTTAATGGTAAAAATGTTAGTTAACATGCTTTATCTAAAAAGGCATGATCTCATGGAATAACCTTAGCACAAACAACAATATTACTCTGAGATTTGTGTTTGAAATTCGTACAGCCAAAAAGACCCCCCATGTGGCTCTTCTCTCTTTCGTTCTTTAAGTATACATCACAAATTATTGGTACTTGTTGGCAGAGTTCAAATCACTGAACTCATTGCAAATAGTCTACTTCAGCTAGAAGTACATTCTTTTACTCTATCAAATCCATCTGAGGTAATAAGACTTGATGTTTTATTCAACAGAGCTGAGGAAAATTGTTGCACAATAGGTTAATTCAAAATGGCAGCATAGAAAATGCATCTGTCAGTGGGGATCAAATTACAGGGCAAGCTCCTCTCAATGCTTAGAAAAACAAGTCTGCAGTTCTACAGATTATGTGCATGTGTGTGTTTAAAGGGGTGGGAAAGGAGCTAAATATCTGAGCTAACCTCCAATTAAAGTCAATCATAAAAACAGCCAATTTAATGAGTACGGATTTCTTTGGGTAATTATAACACCAACTACTTTTTTTCTCCCTCTCTTTTAAATCTGTAATTCTGCCTTCTTGTTATTGCTTGCTTTGTCATTAATCGCCTCAGGAACTTGATTTCCTAGCAACAGACTCTGCCACCAAACATTTGGCTCCTGTTCAACATTTTCTTTGTGAAAAATGGCACTGCTATTGCTGCCTGGCTGTTGCAGCTAGACTGGCTGTGTAAGTGCTCTAATAGTGCATTCTTCTGAAAAACACCCAAAAATCACATGATAAAAGGAGCGATGACTGAGCTTCAATAATTACTGTGCTGAAGAAGCGTATTTGCAATTTAAAGGCTACTGGGGTAGGAGGAGAATGACAGGAAAGGAAACGCGTATATTCTTCATATAAATAAATATAATTAATAACATAGAGGTGAACATTCAGAAATAAATATTTTTGCAATGTTAGACAGATTCTCATTAATTTTCTATTATGGAAAAAGAAGGTACAATCTTTCTTAAAAGTTGATGATGCATTTTTTCTGCATAAAGTACAAAGCATTCATCTTCAAAGAATGACATCTTGAGGATCAAACTTTGTAAAACATAAGAAAAAAAAGTTTCTAATTCACTTTTCCACATAAGTTGAGAAAACACTGGCAAAATTGTCTATGCACGAGAAGTTATACCTGAAATGGTAGCATAATGCACACCGCATCCTAAATATATCACAGAATGACATAACACATGCTGGTGCTGATTTAGACAAAGCTCTTTTTCACATTTTAATCAAAGAAATAAAGCTGTGAATGTCTGTATTTATGAGAGAGAAAGTATTTTCCCCATATTTGTTTTGGAAGCCAGTAAATGGCAGATTTGCTTCCTGGTTAGATACAGAGTCCACCATCTCTCCACAATGAATGCATCACACTCCAGCTATAACTTCCAGAAAACACAGTATCTCAAGATGGTGGGTTTCAGGGAAGGCAATGTTATCCCAGGCCAGCAAAACAGGCCACAACTAACTGTTGCTAGCTGCAGCCTCTTTATGGTTAAGACATTCAGAATGGTGTTTTCCTGGCCATAAAACCTATTCATTATTGTGAGAAATAGTTTTGCATGTCAAATGGCATACATACTGATGCCAGAGCACTATGGCAAGAGTTATCAATGGGAAAAAAAGCTATTGTGGAGTTATTCAAACAAATGTCTTTTTTCAGGGGTATTTTGATTCCTGCCAGTGTCTACGTCTCTCGCTTCCCAAGATGTGCATACAGACCTAACACATCTCAAAGAAAAAAACCTATCACAATCCATTGTAAATTATCACAGTCATCATAGCAGTAAATTACAATAAAAATACCTTCATTGAATATGACTCTGAAAGGAGGAGACAGCACAAAAGAAATTTCATTTATACTTACATTGTTATAATAATCAGCATTTTTTCTCAAAGTAGAATAGCCAAACCCCATGTAAAATACTGTAGAATGTTATTTAAGCTTCACTACACATTGCTGACATCAAGCTTATGTTTTGACAGACTCATGTTGAAACCAGATAATTCTGCCATCAAGCCCACTACACCACTACAGTATCTCTCTGCTTAGACAAGAACTTAGGCATTAAAAAAAATAAATACAAAAATACCACAGTATTTGTTGAATCATATCAGGGTGGCTGGAGCTTTAAAAACTTCTCCTCCAGCACATAGGTATGTTACATTGGGTTCGTTCATTGCTGCAACATGACATTTCCTACTTGAAACTCAGCCTAAGACCAGAATACTTGGTCTTGATCAGAACATCATTAACATCAAAATAAACTACACTTACCATTAACTTTGTAAACACAGAAGAGATGCTGAAGGTGGCGAATGAAACTTAACTGTGGGCTAACAAATCTAAGCAGTATTAGAAAGCTTTATACTGAATGTGGTACAACTGAAGGGCATCACCATTGAGAAATTTCTATTATTTGCTGCATGGAAGGAGGAGAAAGGAATAGTTTAAATTTTTACAGATGGTGAAATAACAACAGCCCGTGCAAAGCTGACTAGGTGAAAGTGTTATTTACTCTGAATAAAAGTTTATATGGCAATACTAAAAGCGAACAACCCAAAATTCAGCTGCATAGAAATGTCTTAGAGCTACAAAAAAGCTTCATTCCTTCTCTACCTACCTACAACAGGTAGCACAGGAGCTGAAGCTTGCAGGCACTGTAAATTCAAAAAGTAAAGACAAGAGATCATAATGCATAAAGTATGGTGTAAAAATGGTCCCACGTCTCTTTAACAAACACAGATAAGCAGGAGCATCAGCAATGCCATACCTATATGAAATGGCTAGGCAAGGAATCTACGTTGATACTAATGAGAAAAGCTTTGAGAGACATCACTTATAACACCAGCTTTTTAAGCACACAAACTATACCCACAAAATACAAATTCAAATGCAGTCCCGAAACAACAATCTGCTATTTTCCTTTGTACAGAAGGGAGACAAGCATTTTATTAAAGGAAGATCTGTTTGGTTTTTGGGAGCTACTTAACTGATCCATTCTAAGCAAAGACTCAAGTTACTACAGATGGGGAACCTAACTGCAGTCAATACTGCCATTTCATATGCTTAGTAAAGGAAAATATGTAAGTTAAAAAAAAAAACAAAAAAAAAAACCAACCTGAAGCACAGAAGTAACTTTCAAGAATCCATTTATTACTTTAGCACCAAGATAATATTAGCATCAAATGACAGTGTTTCACCCACCTACCTCCAACTGCAAACATTAAATGAATGCAGGTGTTGGACTGAAGAACAAATTGAGTAAAGATAAATAACTAGCAGAAATAGGGATGGCTAACTGGTACAAGAGAAAACACACATCTGGGAAGCACCACACTTGTGGCAATAATGTTCAGGTAGAAATTTAAAACTCAGCTGTCTATATGAGCAAGCAGTATCAGTCATCACAGAGTTAAGATTTCACAAAGTTAAGTGCAGCTTTCAATGAAGGAAAGCATTTTCTCCTCTTCCATTTTTCCTCCTGTTATGCAAGTGCAAAATTCCTTACTCACATACAGTAACACAGAGGTGCTCTCTGGAGTCAAATGACAACTAAAATTCTCCTCAGGTTTTCTGCTCTCCTAAGTAGCTCTTATCAGCAGATTATTTTTTAAATCAAAAACATTGATAATAAAAATATCTTTGCATTCCAGGCCTTTGTAAGATATGAAAATTAATAGCTATATACTGCAAGTTGCATTAAAAATGTTAAAATGTTTGTGTGCAATGTCAAAGAAACTGAGTACCAGCAACTCCCATAGATTTCAGTTGGCACTAAAGACATTGATGATCTTAAAAAAAAAAACCCCAAACCCACCACCACAACACAAAAAACCCACAACCCAACACGTTATAGAATTCTTAGAGATGCCCACATAAATACAGTACTACCATCAGTTTATTAAATGCCTCTGAAAATAAGACAAATAAGGTGCCCAAATATGGAGTTTTATCACCCAGGTTTGTAAGATGCAACTCTAACACATAAGAATTCTAAAATGCAAGTCCTGACAGCAAGCATAGATTCACGGAAAGAAAGAAAAAAATGAACATCTCCCACCACTACCCTCCCAAAACAATTTAAGATTATTTTCATGTCATCAGGTTGTGTCCCATTCACAACTTCAGAGGCAGAATGACAATGTTTAGTGTTATCATAACTCTCAGCTTATTCTGAAATAAGGGAAATGTCTGAGGAAGGAGCATTTTCTAGCCCCAACAGGAACGAAATAAAATCCCTCACAGTGAATTCTAATCGGACACCAGCAGCACAGCTAGCTGATCCACAGTGAAATGAAAATGACAGACTGGAAAATATGATGTCAATGGTAGAAATTACTGCAAGTATATGAATTATATCTGGAGAAGGGAAAGAAATTGCATAGCGTTTGACAGTACACTTAATCTATCTTAAATCATACAAAGTAGAGTAATTTTTAAGGATTAAAATACACCTTTAAAATTTACCATCTTTGAGAAAGCTGGGGCAGCCTCAGTGTTTGGCTTCTATTTGTGATTTACAGGGTCCTATTCTTTGCTAGTCTTTCTCCAGCTTGTCTGCTGGATCTGATTACCAGATGGCTAAAATAAATGCATTGTGTTCATTCATAGTAACAGAAGCTGTCTTTAAGGGTTCTGTCATGGCTTTACTATCTTTTCCTTTGTACCTACTCCTCCCTCTGTGAATTGATTAGATTTCAGAGCTAAGTTTCATCTGAGGGCCATTCTGCTGAATGCTGCATTGAAAAGCATATTATCTATTCTAGGAAGCACATACAGATGACCACAGGATAACACAGACCTGTCCTAAAGGAACAACTGCCCTACTCTGCCAAGAAAATAGATTTTTTGAGAATCTCAGGACATGCACTTCCAGAATAAGTTTCTGTCACTAACATAGATTCTAATGCAATCCAAGAAATAGGTGACAGTTGGATAGAAAGATGGAAATGAAAAGCAACATATGCACAGTGCAAAGCCAAGGAAGGTAGCAAGACTAAAGTGAAGACAGGAAACAGTAGACAAATTAATGACTCTGAGAGCTACCCTATACCTCAGGAGTGGTAATTTTTTACTACATGGTTTTTTTTAATCTGGTAAACCGCCATAAACCTATAAGAAGTTAAATGAAAGAAAAGGGCATGAATGCACTATAGCATGAGGGAACGTGTATGGTTCTACACACTGTCTCCTTTCCTTAAGTAAAGTTCCACATGGAATCTGTAATCTGAAGTGATAACACTGCCCTAGAAATCTCTTAGATGAACCCATCCATGAGTGCTTTTGCTACAGGTGTGATCCAGGTTTTTTACGCAATAGATCTCCTCCTGCAATCAGATGTTTCCCTAATCTGACTTCCATTTTGCAAATATCTCATACAATTTATCAGCACTTCAGTGTTATTTATTTATCCATTAACATATGTGCATCCTGGGTTTTATTTTCAGTTTAGTACAATAATTCTCTGTCTTTTAGTCAAAGCTTGGATGTCACAGAACTGGCATCTGAAGAACAGCTTTTAATATATATGAAAATCACTGTAGTGAATCACCTAGTCAAAACTTAAGTGATCAAACTGACTCAACACAGAAGAGTGGCTTCGGAACTAAAATAAGATGAAGGCTATATTTTAAAAAACCCAAACCTGTTTTTCACCTCATGTAACATTTCCCACTTTTCCTGAAGCAGCTCCACTAAGTTTAATTTTTCTAAATTGTATATGGGAAACTTAATTGATAATTATGTATAAGCATGGTTAAACAGAAAAACATTTAGTGCAGTATAGCTTTTGGTAACATTTGCCATTCTTTTTCTTTATTTAAACTATACTCTTAGACTTTCAATATTTTTTTAGCCAATAGCATTAATTCCTAAGCATGCCATTTGGAACAGACTGAGGTATAATTATTGGGAAGTAAACTCAGAACACTTGAAAAACATAAATAAAAAATGAGAAGACAATACACAGATGTATTTTTTTTTAACTGCAGCACAAGCATATGGTCATAGCAGTGGGATGTATTTTCTTTGTATACGGAGAAGGTTATAAGTATTTTTTGACAGTTATAAAGGGGCAGTCTTGGCCATACACAAGAATCAATAACAACCATGTAAAGCCTACAGCAGTGCACACTAACAGGCTGTAGGAGACTAACACTAGCTACAAGAAGTAAGTATTTTCAATGAACTTGCTCCTCCTGGATAATCAATTTTTTACACTTCTTACCAGCTGTTCCCACATAGCTCAGGTAGCGGAATGGAAGCAGCTGTCATACAGAATCCATACATTACATGCATGTTATGAGGTTTTAATCTGTCATAGTTGTTTTGTTTGCTAATTTTGATCAGTCATATTAACTTGAGAGCAAGATGAAAAAAAATTCACCACTTCTATTTAGGCAAGATGTAATCTCCACAAATACACTAATCTGGCTTGATTCATTCTGGATGGTAAAAAAAGAATACTAATTGTGAATCTACTAATGCCCCATCCTCAAACCCCCTTCATTCCAGAAGTAAGATTTCATCATTAAAATCAGTTTGCCCCACCGCCCACATTCAGGAGATTTGTCACAATCATTGTTTCTCAAATATTAAGTTATAAGGTGCCGTAGTAATTACTATGGAATAAATAGCAATTAAGATTGTTCACACAAATAAGCTCAAACTGTTTGCAGTGAATAATTATGCTAATAGTGTTTTTCTACATAATTTGTGCATCCTTCACAACAATTTACTAGAAAATGTGAAATGTAAATTTGATGCACTACTACAAAAGCTCCGAAAATATGTTTAGTTCTTATGATTTTTCCCACTAATTTAAGAAGGCACACAACTAAAACATACTTCTACATTTGTATATTCAAATTCAAAGAAATCAAACTATGCTGAAATTGAAGCAGTCATTTTCTTTCATTGTATTCCTATGAAATCATCCTAAATCATATGCAACAGACATGCTCACTGCTTAAACCTCACAATGTTGTAACACAAATTTTACCAATTTTAAAGAAGCTGAACTTACTGCTATATAATAAACTTTGGCCTTTTCCACCAACTTCCAGTTCTTCTCCAGATCAAGATGCTTTTCCTTCTTATAGCAATTAGCAGCAGCAAGGTTAGCTACAAGAGACCTGAAAGTGATTAAAAACCAGGCATTAGATCCTCTTTAACTAACACTACTGCAAATTTCTCACAAAGAACAACATTTCTCAAAGATAATCAAAGATTCTAAGGAACATAAAACCAATTAACAGAGCACCATAAAACACATACTTTATTTGACCATTTCATAATATTTAAATAATATATTTTAAATAATATATTAAATACAATTTTTATGTAAATCATTTACTAAATAATGTATTTTAAATCCAGCTACATAGTTTATGTAACCTTTCACTATTAAGCTGTTCACATGCCTTCATTTGCTTATAATCAACCTGTGTTGCATTTTGTGATCAACTCTCCATATGGTATAGCATCCGCAGTTTTTCATTAAAACTTTTCTAGTACCTAACACAAAAATGAAAGTAGCTACTCCAGTTTATCTTCTGAAAACTATTATACCTCACTAGAACCAAAAAGTTGATGGATATGTATGTCTTGCCTTTATCATTTTCCAATGAATAGTTATATTATATAAAAAGGGGGTTTTGTGTTTTTTCCCCCATTATGTTCATATTTTCCTTTAGCAAATGAAAAAGGGTCACGTTGCTACTTTTAGATGATGAACTGTTAAAAACCCCCTTGGCTTAGCTGTGCATTACTGGAAAACTACCAAAACCTCATTTGTACTTCATTTTTTCCTAACAAGTTATAACACAAGCCATGGGACACAACTTCCATCAGCAAGAACAAAAAGTATCATCTTTACTTTGTTAGATGTAAGATACATTCTATTTTAAATCCTCCTTTTCAGCCATTGAATTCAGCCTTATGAAACACACAAAACTTACAGATGTACTCCTAAAAACAGGTCATAAAAAGATGGTTATGCTCTAGCTCTCCACTCTGGCTACCATGACCAAATCCTTCTGTGCAATTTTATTATGAGAGTGTTTAATAGCACCCAATATTTAGAGAAGAGGAGCTGGGGAAACAGGCACTTCCATGTTGGCATACAGAGTTTTAAATTTAATTTTCAAGATTTAATAGTCATAGGATGCATCTTTAACGTTAACCCATCACTGTTTTGTGTTAAGGATATTAGCCAGATAAATAATGTCTAATTACACATACAACATATGGCTATTGCAAACTTTTGCTTTCTCCACCATGCATACAGCTGATGTTGTATGTATCACCCTTTTCCATATAAATGCCAGTACAATCCAGAGACAGTTGGTCAGAGTGAATTGCTCATCTGCGAGTTATACTTTTGCCTCCAGACTGAGTACCATCTACAGCCATTAGGAGGCAAGTAAACTAGGAATTCTTAAAAATTTATTCCACCTCAAACCAGCATCTTTACACTATCACCATTTCTCTTTGTCCTATTCAATAAAAAACAAACAAAAGCCCAAAAGAATCTTATGAAGACAGCAGCCAAGTCTCCCTGTAAATTTTCTGAAGCACTCATCAGTGACAATCCCTGTAAGTTAAACAGATCAAGTATTTAAAAATCAAACCAAAAAGTTAGATTAACTTTTTTCTAAATGGATCAAAATACATAGCACAGTTCTGTGTCATTTCATCCCAGGAATATGCTTTGGGTGTGTCTCTTTAATTCTAAAGCCTAAAGGTAATGAGAAGTAATGTGAATTTGGAAAATTTAAAAAAAAAAAAAATTATAAACAAATAAACCAAGCCTCTGTAGCAGTACACGTAACAGGGCAAGAAGTTTCATTCTTGACGAATATTATCATTGCAATGACAAGAAGTCCACTGGAGAACCAAGTAAAACCAAGAAAGACATGTGCATAACTGTGGTAATTTTCTGTAAACCAAATTTAAAAAGCACATTAAATCTTTCAGTTTTGGCAAACCCATCAAGGACCTAGCCGGAAAAATCTTGTGTGTCTACGTATGTTGCTAAGTAAAAAGCAGTTATGTTCCAGAAGACTAAGCTAAGACTCTCTGTATGTTTCCTTTCACTTACCACATGCCCCTGAAACTGTAAACCTAGCTCTCTGTGGCTACATCCAACTGTAGAGATGCTCTGCACATGATGTGTAATAAAAGATTGTTACACTGAAGACAAGCAACAAGCTTTTCCAAATTAAAACTGTAAGTCTAACAGCAGTAAGTTCAACATGTGGGACACAGAGAAGGTAGATGTTTTTTCAATGAAATATGGTAATTGGATACAGCCAGAGTGCTTCAAACCAAACAGCTTAATGGAGACTCCATGCATATGGGTATTTCTGAGCAGAATGCACAAATCAAAGTCACAGATTATGAGGGAGTATAGGTACTACTTCAGAGTTTAATCACATGTTAGGATTTTCTTGAAAAGCTCTGAGAAAATGTCATGGTTTAACCCCAGCCAGCATCTAAGCACCACACATTCTCCCCAACCCAGTGGGATGGCAGAGAGAATCGGAAGGAAAAAGGTCAAACTTGTGGGTTGAGATAAGAACAGTTTAATAGAACAGAAAGGAAGAAACTAACAGTGATAGCAATAATAATAATAAAATGGCAATAACAATAAAAGGATTGGAATATACAAAACAAGTGATGCACAATGCAGCTGCTCACCACTCGCCGACTGATGCCCAGTTAGTTCCCGAGCAGCAATGCCCCCCAGGCCAACTCCCCCCAGTTTATATACTGGACATGACATTACATGGTATGGAATACCCCTTTGGCCAGTTTGGGTCAGCTGTCCTGGCTGTGTCCCCTCCCAACTTCTTGTGCCCCTCCAGCCTTCTTGCTGGCTGGGCATGAGAAGCTGAAAAATCTTTGACTTAGTCTAAACACTACTTAGCAACAACTGAAAGCATGAGTGTGTTATCAACATTCTTCTCATACTGAATCCAAAACATAACACTATACCAGCTCCTAGAAAGAAAAATAACTCTATCCCAGCTGAAACCAGGACAGAAAAGAAAGCGTATTAGTATTGCTAAGCTAGAGAATTCAGAGGGGTAATCACAAATTAGGTCAGAACCCTTTCCTGCAGAAAGCTACACAGAGTTATCAGAAACAATGAACATTCACATCAGGGTGTCTGGAACATAAATATACACAGCCACTTACTGGGAAAACCAGGACTGCTATTAGCCAGCTCCTCCGGAATAGACAAGAAAGCTGAATTACCTGAAGTAGGAAGTTAGCACGTACCTCAACTGGAACAAGAGATTAATCAGTAAGTAATCAACTGGGGCCAGGTTGAAGTGATTCTTACAAATATAGAAAATGCTGAAAACCAAGAAACAATCAGAGGGTAATTAAAGATTGAGAATAAACTTGCTCTCACTAGAAGAGGTGGGGTTGCACAATGAAGTCTTTAGCAGCAACCATTGGCCATTTTTGTCTGTCTCCCACAGAGGGAAATAAGTCTCTTGTACTCTCTGCACTCTCTCAAGCACACTCTAAAACAAGTGATTGAGATCAAGCCACTGTCTTTAGTATTTGAGCAAATGGTTGATATTAAGAGAAAAAAGTGTTTTATGTTAGCAAATCGAAAATATGGCTTAATAAATTAAAGAAGTACTTGTGGACATTTTTATGAATAAATTTACCTAAACTTTTAAATTCCATTCAGATGCACAGCAAAAGATGCACGTATTTTTCCTGAATTCATGATGTATGTCTATTGACAATCTGACTTCAGTTTCCCATCATGTCATCTAGGAAATGGTGATTGCTACAGGATGCATACACAGACACTATGTGACTGAAGAGAGAGAATCATAGAGCAGAAACAACTTTATTGCTTGTCTTCTCTTTGAAAAACTGAATATGGATCCTGGAGATGAATGGGCAAGTCTGCAGACATAATTAATGTCAAAACTCCAGATGAAGATGAATGAACTTCCTTCCTCCACCGAGTATGTACATTCATTCCTGAGAGTAAGACATTATGTATGACATTAAATTGGGAAGGACAGGTTGATAAGCTGGAGGACAGGGCTGCCTGTCATTCAGTGGATCTTCAATAGCCTGGAGAATTGGGCTGGCAGAAACTCGAAGGCAAATGCAAAGTCAAGCAACTAGAATGGAATAACTCCCACACAACAACATAAGCTGAATGCTGACAGGGTACAACGCAGCTTTGCAGAAAAGGACCTGGAGGTGCTGTTGGACCAGGCTTGGAACACGAGTCAGCAGTGCACATGCACAGAGAAGGATAATCGCATTCTGGCCTATATGAGCAAGCACGCAGCCAGCAGGACAAAGGAAGTTATATATTCCGAAGAGAGGAAAACCCCTGTTCTGGTCTGCAGACCTCATCTGGAGTTCCGTCTCCACCTTTGAGCTTTCCATTACAAGGAAGACACCAACACAATGCAGTGAGTCCAGCAGTGGGCCATCAAGATTATGAGGGGGCTGGAATACTTAACAAACGAAGAAAGGCTTGGCTGAGCCTTAAGAAGGGGTACCTAAGGGGAGACCTTCCTGCTGTCTTCAAATATCTAATTAAAGTTTACAGAGAAGATGGAGCCAGACTATTCTTGGACACAAGAAAGAACAAACACAAGCTGGAAGAAGGAACATTCCAGCTGGGTATCATCAAAAGAATTTCTCCCATGAAGAGTGGTCAAACACTGGAACAGCTTGCCCAGAATATCCTTGGAGATATTAAAAACCCAGCTGGACATGGCCCTGAAAAACCTGACCTAACTTCAAAGCTGGCCCTGCTTTCTGCAGGGGTTTGGACCAGATGTTCACTCTAATGAAAATTGTTCTAGTGTTCTGCATGTTATATGGAAAATTCTCCCTCCTCTGACTCTCAGTTCAGTTCATGTTGCTGCCTATTGCCTTTGCTAATTCTGCCCAAAACATTCACCAAGAAGTTTAGTGTGGATTTTAATAACGGGACTGCTATCTTACCTTAATAAATTCTGCTAACTCCTGATACTGCTTTGAAAGGGAAAGAGCACTTCCCCAGGATCAATGGCACTGAAAGCCACAGAGGTAAACCAAAAAGGATAATGGCAGATATTTTGCTCTTATTCAGAGTCAAAAAGAAAATATTCTTCAGGGTAACCAATAGCATTTTCATTATTGTTTCAATACCTAGTATCAGAAAATTTAGATATTGGCAGAAATCAGGGAAGGTTTGTGTGTGCTGGTAACATCTCAAGGTTAAGGCAGACCTAACTGGCTAGTTTTGAAACCTTTAAAAACTCATGAGGAGGTAATCAGTAAAGAAGTAATACATAAGTTCAAGTGTTGTGGGTGGAGGTAGAAAGAAGAAAGCAGAGGGCGATGCTTAAGATAAATGCCTATTGTCTTCATTATCTCTTTCTGAAATTCTTGGTTTTATTGATTTTATTACAATACCCCAAATAAATAATTCTATAAATGGGTTCTTACTTATGGAATGTTTTGAAACCATACAAAATACCACAAAGACATTGCTCAAAGTCTACAAATATAAGAAAGGTTGAATAGAGTTTTGGAGAAGTGATTTTTTTATATAGCAAAGACCATCCAAAAAAAAGTAGCAAATGAAAACATGAAAGACAAAATTCAGAAGAAATTGTTAAGATGTAGACATACAGAGTTATAGTTATTAGATGAACATCTCAACAACTGAAACAGGAAAAAAAAATATCACTTTTTTCTTCCTCTTGTATAAAATCAAATTAACTCTTTCAATCAGGCTATATGCTGACACCTATCCTCTTTAAACACATTATCACCTGAAGTATATTCCTCATTTGCCAATCAAGTATATGCCTTACATGTCTATCAGCTTTCCCATATGCTGCATAAACATACTTGTTAACCAGCTTTGTCTCCCACATATTTTCTCACTCCAGAGTAACTGGAAGCTATAAAGTTCAGAAAGAAGTAGTATATTATTATCTCACACTTTTCTGCTGTAATAGAACTGCTGTTCTCTAAAAGTATATTAATACCACCCAGCACCAAACTATGAGCCAGGCAGTCCTGTGTTGTCTCAAACCAGTGCTAATACTTCCCTTATCATTCAAATAACAATTTTTCAAGGCCAAATATTCCAAACAAATTAGGGCCAAAAACTATGCTGAATGCATTTATATCTTCAGAAAATATCAAAGGTCCCTGACCTGTTATCACTCGTGATGCAGGCAGCACAGGTTCCTGTCGGTTCTTCACTCTGCTCATAGTAATGGGCATCTACATGAGCTTCCTCAGCCTTCTTCTTTAAGATCTCTCCAAATTTATCTTTGCCAATGCACCCAAAGAAAGTTGCAGCTTTGTAAGGGCTCTGAATCATCCACTGCAGATTGACAGGGAAAACAAACAGACAAACAAAAACAAACACAAAGTTAGCATGCCTGGTATATTATTTTTTGCCATTTTTTTCTCTCTACTTTCCATATTTAATTCTGTGCTTACAGAGCACTATGACATACAGAACACTTCTATGTCTGAAGTAAAAAAAAATCTGGTACATCAAGGAAGGGAAGGTCCAGCAAAGAATAAAAAATTTACCCTTAATGATCCTGCTAAGTGTTTAATACCTAATGTAAAACTTAAATACATATAGTTCACTATCACATAAAGTAGATTAGTATGTTTTTTACAAGGTATTTCAAAATAAGTCCCTTGCTCAAAGGAGATGCCCCTACACTTACAATTAATCAAGCAATGTATGGTATCTTTAAAGAAAATTTGTAGAAAAGAAAAGACAAAAGAAACACCCCCCACCCCACCCCCAAAATCCCAGAGAGATAGCATGTAAGGAAAACAATACATTTGAGAAACCTAAGAGGAAACATTGTGCAACGTTCACAATATATATAAAAATTAAACGGTACTGAAAATAACTATTTGTGTCTACCATTTAATTATATGCAAAAAAGGAAATGTTCCCCATTTACAGTGTTAAAACACGCATGAAAATAGCTATCTCCAATTTTATTAAGAGCAGTTCTGTCACTTGAATTGTAAAGAAAGAATGTAGCTGCACAGTGTTGCTAAGGTGCCAGACTATTTCATAAAGCTCCTCTTTTATTAATACAAAATATGTATCACTCAACTGTAAATGTAACTTCATTTTGTACTAAGTTAAAAAATAGCATTTAGCAGCACTGTAAATCAAAAGTGAACTAAAAACCCGTGAAGAACCAATCATAGGCCCTACTCTGCTGGTAGTGAGTCAACCAACTGAAGTGATTATAATTCACTCTAATTATAGTCAGGAGGCTTATCCACTCAATCTATAGTATGAATTAAAGGCTACATCAATTTACTGCTATACTAAAACCCTACTTATAATTGTTTCCTAATCAAGATTTAAATAAACGATAATGTCTCCATTACAAAGCAGCATTAATGGTAGCTGTGGGTTGTAAAAAGGTCAAGTAACTGAGTTGGAAATACATGCTTAGTCACATCTTTATTACTTCCAGCTCCAGAGGAGAGAAAAAAAAAAAAATCTTTAGTCATGTAAAAGTCTTCATTAATAAGGCAAAGGTGGACAAAAGTTGCAAGGCCTCTTTCCTGCAGTAATTTAATATATATAAAGTTTAAGTACAAAAAAGACTCTGTCGTCAGATGGTGGCAGCATTCAATCTCTCATTCATGAAATGCACGCTACATATGCTCTGCTAATGTTTTCCATATCACTCTAAATTAATATAAATTAAGAAAACCCCTAACAAGAGAATTCTCTATGATGTCCTTGTATTTTACATACATTTGCACATACATAATACACATTTGCAGTGTTCATTCAGGATGTCTTAGGAACAATAGTCTTTTATATTTTGAGGTATGGTTAAGTAGAACCATAGATGTTCTGACCTACTGTAAGGAAATACGGAACCAATTTCCACACTGATAAGAACAGAAGTGCCTGAAGCCTTGTGTCCCATGTTGAAAAGCATGCTTTACTCTCACAAATAACAAGAATTGATAGAGATCACTATGAACAGCATTTAGCAAAGCATCAAACCCCAACAATTCTTCGAAAAACATAGACTTCAAACTGCACCTTAGGCTTACAACATTTTATCAAATGACATAACTTTTCCATCCTCTATATATAAAAGTCTGACAACATTTGGAGCAACAGTAAATAATATTTCACATCCACCTCGGGAAAAAGAATTTCTGTTCAAGTATCACAGTTTTGGCTATTGGCAGCAGCTCAGTTTGAATTCAGATGTGATACATACTGTAACTGTCACAATGCTTACTTGAAATGTAAGTAAAGTTATTCTTGAGAATCAGGGGTCACGAGCTAGGATTTCTTGAGATGAACCTCTGTATATTGTGCAGAGCAATTCTTTAAGCAATGGTTCTGCCCATACACGTGATTATTTGAAACACAGGTTTATACGGTGGGGGAATATTCCCACGATATAGATATTCTTTTCATTTGAACATCTGAGCAAAGTTAGCCAACACTAAGGAAGATGGAAAAGTAGTTCAGCAGTGTTTCTGGAAAGATCCTCTCATCACAGATCTCCAGTTACAAATACTCCTAGCTTCTTGGAACTATCTCCCACATATTCCCACAATAATGGTGGTGAGGTGTTGCTAGTTGCAGAACTCCTCCAAACTGTTCCTCTTTTCCTCAGCTAAAAGGCTACATATTAGTAAAGGCAAAAAATGGACACCACATCACAAACCTGATGAAACTGAACTACAGAAATATCTCTGTGGTATCGCATTGAAGTTGCACCTAGTGGAATGAGTCACAGCAGGCATTTTTTGCATACATGTGAAAAAACAAGAGACAAAATAACATCTTCAAGGTAGACTCTGGAGTACTACTTAAAAAATTTGACCCTGGATTCGAGTTTAATTTTTAATAACCTGATATGGAAAAAACAGGCTTCTATGGGCTATTTCACACACCGTTGTTATTGTTGTTATTAGCAACATTTTGGCTAAAACACTCTAAATGGGAATGGGGGTCAGTCATCACAAGACATTTATCACCATGAAACAGTCATGCAGCGTTATATCCAATATTAAATGAAGGCCAATAACGAACTGCACACATAAATGCAAATTCAGTTTATAGATTTATGTGGAATACAAGATTTAATTGAATGAAAAAGACTCTAGACAGAAATGGAAAACGACCCAGCTCAGCAGGGACTAGCATAATGAGTTAATTATCTAGGGTTTGGCTAGGCAGCGAGGCAGCTATTAACTAACTGTATTGACAGTCTGGTCAGGAGAGGCTGGCACCTGGCCACACCATGAATCCTCATCATCACCCAAGGGAATCTGAGGCTGTTAATGGCCCAAAGACAGAAATGTCAAAAGTAGGAACCTATCATGAAGGAACAAGACAGCCTCAAGAGTGGGATACCACAAAGGAAACTCAAAATCTAAAGTGGTTTATGAAATCTAACGTGTTTCTCCATCCTAAAGTTTTCTTCTGTCAATGCAGCTTGGATATCAGTACACACAAGGACAAGCCCTGACCTCTTCAGCTAGGATAAGCATCCATGACAGAGGAAGGAGCATGGGAAATAGAACACTTTTCAGGTGTTCTCTTGAATTAAACAGATTGCATTTGCCTTACATTTTTGTTGTACACAGCCTGGTAAACTAAATGTGTTTCTTGCCTTTAGTATAACTCCGTCTTAAAATTAGGCTGATTTCAAACTAAGGATCACCTACTATCAGATTACCCTATCCCTACAGGCACATTATTCCTTATGATCAAATACTGAAGCCAGCACTTCTAAAAGAGGCCAGCACCTTGGACACTCAAGGATATATTAGGTGACAGAACACTTCTCTCCTTATTTCCATGAGGCTGACTTGGGCTCACAGTAGTATCTGTTCAAGTGTTTTTTCATGGTCACAGTTAACAAGGTGAACTCTTTGGCATGCTTTAGCTATCAGAGAAACATAAGAACCTTTGTTCCAGGGAGTGGGTGGCAATTGCAGAGAATGGCATTGTCTTTTCTTGCAAGATGTTGGGACGCCAAGAAAACTTGGTAACAAGTAAAACTGAAGTCTCAATTGTGACTTTGTGAGACTGCTTGGAGTTAATTATGTTGAACTCTTTTACATTCGCAGACTCACCTATCTCCACTGGTTAGCAAACAGCCTTGGAAACAACCTTTCCTCTGAGTTACAGAAGCACTTCGAGAAGCACTTCCAACACTAGAAGGCACTTGACTTTGATTGGCTACTCAATGCTGTCTTTTGAGAACAATATTCAAGATAAGATGACAGAGTTACCTGAATGGTACTTTACACCCCAAAAATAAAAAAAATGCCCCTTCATACTACGTGAAAGAAAACCGGTGGTCTTAAAGAATTAAAGAAAGGGAGAGAACTGAGTTCTTTGATTTGTATTTCCCAAGCTTATCCTATTTAGCTTGAGAATGCCATGCTTCTGCCACAGGGGCAGAGACCAATACCCCATATCACAACACTTGATCTGCATTCAAAGCTTTTCTTTGCTGTTCCTGCAAAGTTCAAAGGAAGACCTCTACCTGAAAGGCAAAAAGCAGCAAAACTAAACAGTTGATCTCATTTACCTTACTATTTCCAGTTGCAAAGATACTTCCCCTGCAAAAGAAGAGTTTGCTACTGCTGGGTCTCAGTATACAATCCTGTAAGACTTAAAAAGAAACTCCATACTAATGAAGCTTAAGACAGCTTTATAGCCCTCTGACTAAAACAAAAATCCTTCAGGAATTATTTCATTTTACTCCAACTCTATGCTTTGCTGTAAGTGCCACTGTTAACTGGACAACATTGATAATCAGAACAAGGAGTCTGACAAAGACTCTCGCTATTGGTTCCACATTGTTCTCCATCTGAACTCCTTAGCTCCTGAATTCTTTTTTAAAGCTGCAGCCAGTAGCGCATTTCCACATCTGTCAGTTGTCTTAAACTAACAATGCCAAAGCGTATGAAGCTTTGCTTAGACTGACATACCTTCTGCACATAGGAGTTTTCAGCTGTAGACTTGAATCCTAAATGCCTAGGAACTGACAACAGGAAGCATTATGCCCCTTCACAGTGAAGGATCTTCAAAACTCATTAACACTGAATACAGACATCTGAAGTGCATCTGAAGTACATTATTTGAAGCTGGACTCTTCTCTGCATGATCTGTCAAATCTGATCTTATTTTAAATTGCAGCTCACAGAGGAGAGGACTCCAAAGACCTAAAATTAGCTAAGACTTAACATGCTTGCTAAAATCTAAACAATGTTAGCAACTACTCATGAAGCACTCTTTATTAGTAAATCAGAACAGAAATGGCTTCTTTTTATCCAGTGCTATTTGGATTAGCTCTTATTTTTATATTCTGGATTTTAGAATGAGTCCATTCACTTTTCAGAAGGTTTCATCAGCCTGTTGTACCCCTAGGACATGTTCCATCACCAATTATATACACAGTTCATTAAAAAACTCTTACAAATATTTTTAGAAATATTTTAGATGCTAGAAGAAAATAAATCACACCTCATCTTAGAAAACCAGATATAATGAGAAAAAGTGGGATCAAAAACTAAATCATTATATATAGCTTAAAAACATGAGAACCTGACAATATGCAAAACAATCCTAAAAAAAGACATTAGTGCCACTGTTCCAAGTGAGCTTACTTATTTCCTGTGAATGATGTGATACACCTCAAGCACAACTGGAATGCAATATTCTGTTACCACTACATATATTATATAATTTAAAAATCCCTACCATGGTGGGTTAACCCCAACCAGTAGCTAAGCCACCACCCAGTCACTCTCTCAAATTCTCCCTCCTGGGGGTATGGGGGAGAGAATTGGAAGTGCAACAGTGAGAAAAAAAAATGTATGCATCAAGATGAAATGATGCAAAGGCAATCATTCACCACCTCACACCAGCAGACCGATGCCCAGCCAGTCTCCAAGCCATGGCTACCATGGAAAAACTCCCCCTCCCTTCCTGCCCCCACCAGTTTTATTGCTGACCATATTCCATACGGTCTGGACTATCTCTTTGGTCAGTTGGGGTCAGCTGTCCTGGCTGTGTCCTTTCCCAACCTCCTTCCCACCCTGCAGCCTACTTGCTGGGGCAGCAGAATGAGAAAACAGAAGCGGCCTTGATGCTGTGCAAGCACTGTTCAGGAATAGCTACATATGCTGTGTTAAACAACACTGTTTTGGTGACAAACCTAAAACACAGCACCATACAGGTGGCCATGAAGCAATTTAACTCTGTCCCAAGCAGACCCAGCATACCTACTACAGAATCACTGTTATGAGAACACAGCATCAAGACCCTGGAAAACAGATGAGATACTACAGTTTTGTTCCAACATCTTTGGTATCTTTTTTCCTTTTCCTTTTTTTCATTGATCAACATTTAAAGATTGCAACAGATATTATCACATAATGGCCATGTAAGAAAAAAATTAGAAAAGGAAAAAATAAGCTTATCTTTATAAAAGCAGGCTTGCAAAAAGGAACCCTATGTCCTGTACAGTAATTCTTCCACCATTAGCTGAAGCTGCCAAATCTTGCATGAGGAAGCGATATTGTTAAAATATATGACAACACCCTCAAGCAACTTCCAGTCAAATGAGATAAAAGTGATAATATTTTTTAAAGGAAAAGACTAGCTAAAGCCTTGCACTGAGACCAATATCTAAATCTTATTGGGATTTGGTTCGACATGTACTATCCAAATCTCTGCACAGGAATATCTATTAGCTATAGTGTGGCACCACAAGTTACATTTTGCTATAGCTTTTCAAATTAAGATGTCTATCAAAACATTAATCATCCAAGAGCAGTACTTAATTCACTTCTACATTTAAAAACACAAAGCTAACAAACTGCCTCTTAACAAAATCTGTAATACAAATAACTATTTTCAGTGCTGCTATTCTTTTGTATTCCATTTCCTATTCTTTATCTCTTGCTCTTCAATTGCTTTTCCGCTGTTTTATTTTTAGTCTCGTTTGTAAGTTTCTTGCTATACAAGGAAATACAAGCATATTTTCTGTAATTAAACATGTATTAGCCGTATTCCAAAGTTTCAGTGTGGCCAAAACCTAGGTCTCTCTTTTATTGCACCCCTTAAATGTTGGCCAGTCTAGGTACCTAATTCCAATATTCCTTACTCCATCACCCTCTTATCCTGTATTTATAATGCTACAGTTCTGCCTCAAATACCTGAAGTGCTGCAGCCTCTCTTCTGAAGCTCAATATATGTTTCTGAGGCCAAAGGCAGAATGTCTCCTGCAAGATCTTAGAAGGCACATAACTGAGACTGCAGCTGGCCTTGCATCCCTTCCCCATTTGAAGCACAGAACCTGAGACATCAACTACCTCCTCGTTGTTTGATCTGATGTGTCACTCCCTTTCCCTTTCCACAACATTAATGTGGTCCCTGCTCAAAACCAGGTAAAAGATGATACATCTACGAAACAGGGCTAGTCATGCCACTTCTTCATCACTCAGATGACAGTTACATGAAGGGTATCACAACAGTAAGAATTCCAGGTTTACTTGGGAGTCTTCTGCAGCTGTTTCAGTGTATACAACTATTTATGAAGAAATTTGCTAATATTACAAAGCTATGTATGAGGTAAGGGTTAAGAATATCTGTATCAGTAAAAGAACTCAAAGATAGTAACTTCCTTGCTGAACATTGTGTGTGAAACATAGCAAAGTGGCAAATAAAGTACAACACAAAAAAGTCTTGTTACGCTGTGTCTAGAAGCTGTAGTGTTAAGCTGTTAATGGAAACATATTAACAACATGAAAATGGAACATCATACTTGGGTACAGTTAGACAAACTCATCGGGCAACTGTACGCTACTGTTAACCATGCCTCAGCCTTCTCTACCTGTAAAGAATTAGCACTCGCTTCCTAGAGATATAGGGAAGACTGATAAGCATTTTAAAAATGCCTTAAATTTCTCCAGTGTGAAACACTGTGTATGTATTTAAGTACTAACCTGTAAGTGAAGTCGATATTGTTGCAAAGTGACATTTTAGGATATTTCGCGTGTGATTTTGCATATCTATAACCTCAAAACAAATCATCCTTTTCAAAATGCATGCATATGTCACTCTCACTCCCCAGCTAGATAATGTGCAGTCTCAATGAATACACCCACACTCAGAATGACAGCAAAAGTTCCACAAGTGAAGAGACTTCTTTCATTGTCTGGCAGCACAGAATTCATAAAGCACAAACTGTAAACAGCTGCCTATCAGCTTCTATCAGCAATAGTATCAAAAACAGATGGCAAAGGTCAAGTCAAAGTTTATTGACAATGATGAACTTTGACAGACTCTATTAAATTACTTCTTCCTTTAAGGTGTATGTGATCAAAGCAGCAGAGAGATTTTCACTCAGTCACATAACAAGCTATTTGTTGAGATTGAAACATCTGGTCAATATCTCCTAACACTGCAATTTCATGCACAGTTAGCAATAGGGTACTTCTCTTCTTCTTACAGGGTCCATAAGGGTGGCACATATGGCCGATCATTTCATTCAAAAAGGTTTCAATTCCAGGCATTACATACTATTGTCTCTATGCTTTATAGTATTTTAAGTCTACCTACCATCGTTTTCCATCATCACTGCTGTCTGCTCTACTGGTTGCTATAAAAGCCCACAGATATGACAGAGCACTTAAAGCTTAACAGCTTTTGACTACTGGAGTTAGAAGGGAGTTAAGGCAAGGGAGTTTTTAAAGTGGCAGGTCTTCAACTATCTGTTGACAAGAATTCCCAATGCATTAAACTATTTACCAAAGCTCTAGTAACACAGATTATAATTTTTGTTGTAATAGCAAACCCTTCATTTATGAGGCATTCCCAAGCAATTAGAGATCACCCTTTTTTCTAATTTATAAATTATTATACATTTTACACACATAACATACAACATACACTATATTTCAAGTGAATGTGTGAAAATTGTAAGAATTTGATGAATCATAATCCTATTTCTCAATCTGAAATAGCAAGAAGAGACAAAATGTAATCTATCCCAAATGCTGAGAAATGCTTGCCTTTAAAATTATGCATCTGTGTTGCCACAGCAACAAGTAGGGGGTAATGTAAAATATACTTCATCCTTCCATTTCTAAACCCCAATCTTTTTGGTCAAAAAAGAAAGAAGGGCTAGTTGCAAACATGCCTATAGAAAGTGCATTCCAAAGAATTTTCAGTTAGTATTAAATAACCTCCAATTTTATTCAGTTAACAGTTGATTTCCACATCTCATTCCCATACTGGCTGACTCCAAATAGTATCTGAACCTTAAAATTTACCTAGCAGTTGTAGGAAAACATTGACTCTAAAACTCCGCAATATAATTATGCATCTTGCCCAGGTGCTGCACCAAAGGCATAACAGAGGGGTGGGCAGAGAAGGGAGAAGGTAGACAATCTCCATGTGGGAAAATCTACAAAGTGCTTGAACAGAGACATCCATCAGAGATGTCACTGAAGATGCCTGGGCATCTGGAGAGTGTGCTGACTTTCGGCACTATGGCATTTATTCAGTATTATCTCATTGTTCTGAAGGAATGGGGTATGTAACCTAGACTTAAAATAAATAAATAAATAAATAAAATATCAGAATTGTCCACTAGAAACTGATGGGTTTTATATAAATGTCAGGATATGGCTTACAGGTAACAGAACATGTTTACAGGTTGTAAACATGAGCCTAAATAAGAGCCTGTCACACCATGCCACAAAGGCAGACAATCAAGTCAGGAAAGCAACTAATTAGCTGTCACTTAGCACTAACAGCACTGGTGTAGAAATTAAGTAGTTAGCTGGATTCTAACTGTTTTCTCATAGGAGTGCAAAGGAGGAAATGTTCCAGGAGCTCCAAACAAGTTCAGAAGTGACAGGATTAGTGCTATTAAATTGCAATCTTTTTTCAAAGAAACCTGCAAGAACCCCACCCAGTTGCAAAGGGTGTAAATTCAGCCTAAACTTTATTGTATAGGTACAGCAAGGCTTATAGCATTGTGGTGGAGCATTCCACGTAAGCTGGTAAGGAGTTTATTTCTTCCAGAGTTAATAAAGAAGTTTCTCCAGACAAGATTAAGAGAAAGAAGTTTAAAAAAAAATAAAAAAAATCTGGTGTCTCTCCTCTAACTTTCTCTCCCTAGACTAGGAGCTCTCTGAATGACCAAGATGAAACTTTGGAAAGGTGATATTAGGCTTTGAGTTGACCCCATTAGGAATTAATATTTCAGGATTGGCCTCTCCTAAGTGTTATCCCGTACACTCCATCCCATCCACAGTTCCACATGGGAATGCCCTTCCTCCAAGGTTCAATATTCGTAAGGAATGATCCCTCTTCTAAGGAAGAAAAATGTGAACGAACCAAAAAAGTACTGCCTTAGGACAGGCAAGTCTCAGAAAAGTCTCTGGATTCCTCACGTGTGACTTCCCACCACACTTAGTTGGAAATGCTTTATGTTCACCAAAGACTGTGACCAGCACACAGACCAGCTGAGATTCCAGCAGAATAATGGATCCACAGTGTGCATGTGAACAATGATTGGGAGGAGAACTGACACATGTTCTCGCAAAATAATAAAAGTAATTGCCATAGTATTCCCAATAGAAGTACTCACTTCCTCAAAATTATAATGTTTTATGTTACTGAAACAAGTCCATTATTATGTTTATCGCTATGCATACAAACATTGGTGCCTTACCTTTAACAGTTCAGAAAGGATAAAGTATATACTTCCACATTTCTAAATTACCTTTCAGCTTCTTATTCCAGTACCAACTAGATATAGGATCAATACAGAATATAAGCTGCAAAAGAAGTATTTATTTCTCATTGTTTCTTGCTTACTGACATCAAGAAGTCTGGACAAACTGCTGTTGCACGTAACACTCCGTTTGGTCAGTTCTTCTGCAGAGGCGATTCAACAGGTCTCGAAGTTCTCGGTCCCTGTGCCCATACCCTGGAATCCCCCTGCTCACCCACGGAAAGCCGGACGCAGTCAGAGCACCCGGGACTGACTGCCCATGCACGCACCAGCCACCCATGCGGTGCATAGACAGGAAGCAGGTGCACTGTACCGGGCACCCTCTGTGTGCGTTGCACGGCTCCGGCTCCCTTCTCCTCCCCAGGACTTCTGGGATGGAAATTTTGTAGTCCAGTGCAGAGAACTTCTTCAAGCCTCTATGTCAGATGCTTTTGCTAACCACTTAGGGGGCAGAGAGTATGCTGTTCCTCCACAGTAGTTAATATTATCCACCCATCTAAATAGATGGGTTTTATTCGATTCACCAATAACTGAATGGCAACTATCTTATTTTTCCTGTTTCTTGATTTCTTAAGCATATAAATACTGTATCGTATTTGCCCCAGCTCACAAGAATCACTTTTCCCCTTATCAGTTTCATCTGTAACGCCTTTAGATTTGCTGTGGTGGGATGAGCAATACCTTTGTCAATATAATTTAGGAAGGCTTCTATTTGCCATAAACTCTAAAGACACTCCATTCTGATTCCCAAGATATCAAACAAAATATTATAACTTTTGATTACTTTTAAACTGATGTACTCCTTCCTTCATGGTAATTTTTATATTCGATAGTAACAAATGTTAACTTTTTTTTTTTTCTTAAATTTTAACAAAATGTATGACAGAAGTCACATAAAATTATGTGCAGTTGAAAGCAGCATTTGGCACTACCTGAATTTCTTGGCACATAGCTCAAATGCTCTAGTAAGTTCAAATAATTTTCACAGAAGAGATAATTTAGTCACAAAATCCTGTGTACTTCTCAAAAAGAACAGCAAATTGCTCTTAAATTTGTTTTCTTCTGAATTCAGTCATGGTTAAGACACGTGACACTTGACTCCCATGATCAGCTCAGCCTCAGCACTAACTCCCAGACCTAATTTGGCAGAAGTGGAAGGCAAGGGAAACCTTACATTTACTAGAATGCTGGGTTTGATTCAAAAAAGAGTCAACTCTTTTACTGTTGGCTTCAAAAAATCACAGGACCTGATGAACTTCACTTTCTCTTTTGTACAATAGGAATTTATTTTTTTCAAACTCTAAAATCAAAATTAACAGAAAGAAGAAATACGTACACGAAACACTAAGGAGAAGATGCTTTGCTGACAACTGTACAGCCTTGATCCACTTAATATTCTTTGAGTAAGGTGTATTTTGAAGTTAATGATTTCCTTTTCCAGTTTCCTCTGAGAAGCTGGAAAGCCCAGAACCAACTGTGATCTCAGTTAATCCAGTTTTATACTGATGTAAATTTATTCACTTCAATAGAGTTACGTATGATTTATACAGATGCAAATGAAATAAAATAAAATCCATACTTAGTATGACTCTGTATATATTATCTTTTCATTTGGTAATTAATTTTTTATTTTACTTAAAGGAGCATCTGCAAGTATGCATGTATAGCTTCATTATTTCAATGTTTTAAAAACCTCTCCAATATCATCATCTACAATGCATGTATTGACCACTGTTAAACTATAATAGTTAAGATGAGAAGATCTATGTCAGGGATTGACATCCAGTGCAGGAGACACTTAAGGAGTACCACTTGAATTGTTTAAAGTAAAATAAGGAAACAATGTCTTATCTGCATCAAAGCATGTGCAACAATAAAATGCCAAATTTTGAAAACCAACAATTTATGAAACAGAATATGGAGTATTGTCTCTTTCCTTTTTTTCCCATGAACATGGCAAACCAAGAATAAATTATAACTGCAATTCCTGTAAGGTTAAGAAACTATAGTTATTTGTTTTTAAAAAGAGTAGACAGAACTTCACTTTAAAAATACGTTTTCGATACAGCCACCATCCCAAAATATTCAAGTTGCAGGAACAGCTCCCTAAGCATCTTACTTGTGTATTCAGATTTGCTGAAGATCAGGTGAATTGCCCGTCAAATCACCCAAATACCATAAACCACTAAGTGACCACAAGTGACTCTCACAAAAACTTAGTGATAGGCATTTCAGTTCAGTCTTATGATCCTACTAGTAACAAGAACCTTTAGATATGGACAAAAAAAAGCATCTCTGAAAATGTGCTTATCTTCTATCCCCCAAATTCACAGATTTAGGATCTTCTAATTTAATTTTTTTCTGTATTTTGGAATGCTTGCTATTGATGAATGTTGTACTGTCAGGATGAAATGCCAATTCACAACTTAATTTAAAAAGGCAAGAGTTGGAATAGCTAGCACTGAAGAAAGGAACAAAAAGAATCAAAGAACAGCCAGAAGAAACTGCTTTTCAAAACATACTCTAGGACCTTTTTGTTCCTACTAGCATCATAACCAATAACTGCTAAAAAAATATGTATAAAACTAAATGAAAATTCTTGTGGCCAAAATTTGGTGTGATACACTCTTGGCCTGTACATGTCATAGAGGATAGTCAATGCTATTAAATGGGACAGAAGTCTTCAGCTGATGCATTAGGAATACAGTAACTTTATTAATTGTTATAAACTTGGATTTTTTTCCCTCATGGGCAATTCCAAACATCCAGAATTATCTGCTCTTCTTTATAATAAATGTCATAAAATATCTCCATCTGAGCACATATAATAGTCCATTTACTTTTTAAAGAGATATTTTTATGTATGCTTTATAGAAGACGACGACGTAAAATAGTCTAAACAACAACGTAATTCAACAGTCTCTGTTGTTTTCTGCTCAGGGGCATTTACTGCTTTCAGCAGCACCAGGCAAGCCAACAAACCCCTATCTTGGTTGCACTGGCTGCAGGATATACTAATCGTGAAACCTGAAGATCCAACGTATTAGACAGCATGTACTTAATCTGAAACCCTAACTGCATATCTGCTAATTAATTTGGATCTAAAATTATCATATTATTACTTTGGTATTTTGTATAATCATTTTCTATACAGCACAAAATCTATCATATTGGAAGTGTACAAGTATAAATGTATTTAACTTAACATCTAAGGAAAACTAAAATCAAGTGTTTTCAAACTATAAATATCTTGTGATATTTTCCTTCTCAGAAAGATAAAAACTGCAACATAATTTTAGGGATTCCTTCTGGAGTTTTTTGATATTGTCATTATTGTTAGCTGTTCTACTAATGTTAATTACATCATTACATGATTTCCCATGGATAACAACTTGTAATTCCATCTACTTATTCTCTATAGAGGCAGAGGAACACAGTAGATTAGGAGGCTGTCAAGATGATAAAATGACATTGAATGCAAATTCGTATTTGTAATACAGCATGCAAGATTTGGAAATGCTACTTAGAAGCAGCAAACTAGCTTCAAGCACTAAATGTATGCTTCAGGCAGTGAATGTATGAAAAAACGCTAATACATTAGAATATCTGAAGCAACAACAACAAAAAATTCTATCTACATTAAGAAGAGAATGTGTCAATAAATAAACTGACAGATAAGGACAAGTATCAATATTAAAACACTCACCAGTTATAAGTGGTATAACACCCTTTCTCTTGATGCAAAAGCTAACAAGTAATGATATAAAAGGTTAACTCATTAGTCCTTACTTTTAATTTTCCAGAACAAATTCCTAAGCTTTTCAGATACTTTCAATCTAAAAGCCAATTTTCTGCACATATTTATATTGATGGAACCTAACTGATATCAGTGGGATTATACCAGTATGGATTAAAAGAGAATTTGATCCTATTATCTTAATTCTGGTAAGCTGTTAGTTGTTGTACACAGTATATGTCTATTCAAGACTAAGTCCTCAGGATACAAATACATTGCTCTCTTAGTGGGCTGTAAGGCCATTTATTAACTGTAAAGCAATCTGAAACTGAACAGACCAGATCAATGCTAGACACTGTTAAAGTACTGCCTCTGCATATGATTTTAAAGCCAGCATCACTACTTTTTATTCCTAAAACACAAACACATATCTTTTTACCAGTTTAGGTATAAAAACTACTTCTATAAAACCAAAGCAATTTAATATTAAAAAGAGCAAGCTGAAATAAAGTCAGAATGTCCAGGTGTTAACAAAAATTATTTCTGCAGATCCATTATTTTAACAATGTTAAAAGCATTCATCCCTTTATTAACATAACATAACCCACACTCTGGGAAATGCTGTAGAGTTTTGACATGTTATCCCAATTATTATTTTTTTTTTGTATTGAAACTAGAGAGGGGGGTTGTTTGATTTTTAATATTCTTATTAATATGGCAATGTGATTACTCCTATTTTAAGACAGTCTAAAACAGGACTGGACAAATTATTACTGAAGGCTAAAAGCAGCCTACTACTGGCCAATGACAGCAGGCCATCTTTGTAGATATCCAGGTTTACAATACATATATTCCAAAACTTACACTTTATTGTACCACACATCAATGTACAGGGGTTGCCCTGTGGATACATGATAAGAGATGGGCAGGATGGGCTCTCTCTCTAGGGTCTCACTCTCTAGGGAGAAGGTATGGATTGCGTACTGCCACTTCATCACATCATCTGACTAGGGGCTAGTTACTATCACTGCCATTGCTTCTATTTTTTATAATTTTTATAATTTTTATTTACCCTTTCTTTTGCCTTTTTTAATTTTATTATTATTTTCCAGAAAACAAATGTAGCTGTCACATAAGGATAGACTGACTTTTGAGAGGCTGAAATCTGTTATGCTCTAGGTTTCACATTGCAAGAAATTTCAGAGGAGCAAGACCACAATCATCAACTTCTCAGAGGGCTAAGGCGTATTTACAACATTTAAATTTAGCCTAACAAAGCTAATATTTCTCCTGATGAGATGCAACATGGCAATGCAGATTCTTCACTTTCAGACCTCTCCAGTTTTCTCCTGAAAGTGCACATCCACTTAGAAGTTTGTATACAGATTCCATATAGCAGACAAGAATTTTCTTTCCTCATTCTATTTTATGGACCACTTAACAAATCCATGATTACTTTTAGATCACTTGAATACCCATAGACAAGCACGAGGCAAATACTATGCAATAGACTCCTTCAAATGTAGGTTAGAAATGAACCCAAATTCAGTTAGTTCAAGTTGACATCTTCTAGTAGCTGCTCTGTCGTGGTTTAACCCCAGCCAGCAACTAAGCACCATGCAGCCGCTCACTCATTCCCCCCCATCCAGTGGGATGGGGGAGAAAATCGGGAAAAAAAAGTAAAACTCCTGGGTTGAGATAAGAACGGTTTAATAGAACAGAAAAGAAGAAACTAATAATGATAATGATAACACTAATAAAATGACAACAGTAGTAATAAAAGAATTAGAATGTACAAATGATGCGCAGGGCAATTGCTCTCCACCTGCCGACTGACACCCAGCTAGTCCCCGAGTGGCAATTCCCTGCCCCCCCACTTCCCAGTTCCTATACTAGATGGGATTTCCCATGGTATGGAATACACCGTTGGCCAGTTTGGGTCAGGTTGCCCTGGCTGTGTCCTGTGCCAACTTCTTGTGCCCTGGCTGGGCATGAGAAGCTGAAAAATCCTTGGCTTTAGTCTAAACACTACTGAGCAACAACTGAAAACATCAGTGTTATCAACATTCTTCACATGCTGAACTCAAAACATAGCACCGTACCAGCTACTAGGAAGACAGTTAACTCTATCCCAGCTGAAACCAGGACACCACCACCCCAAACACAATAGAAAGTTACAAAGGAAACTGGCATTACCAGCATACAGCTAATCTTTGTTAACAGACCAGTGTGTCATGCCTAGTGTGTCTAAATACAGATTTATTAATTCTCCAGATTGCTCCCTCAAAAAAGAGAAATAATTGCCATAGTGAGGATTCCATCTAGATTTAGCAATACTAAAAGCTCACCCTTTGGCAGCAATGATTTTGATGAGTTACCTCTCTACAATTGAGCCCCAGGCACCAGCATACTGTCTTCTAGAGCTTTTTACACACAAGCCAAAATAAACACTTTATTTTCCAAAATGTATTTGTTAAAATCCCAGTCTAACCCAGTATTTTAACATTTTGGAAAGTTTATGGTGACAAATGTAGGAAAACAATGTTGTTACAGTCATTTCTGCAATTAAATATGACTTACAGTATAATCCTGTCAACTTTTTCTTTTAAGAAAAAAAATTTCCTCCACTAAAAGCCAAAAGTAGCATTCCTAAATCAGGGAACTGTATCTTATTTCCTTGCTAATCCATTACCCATTTTAACAATTGCTGAAGTCTGAACAAAAGATAGCAGTGTTAAAAAAAGAGAGCTAGAAATACATCAAAACAATTATCTTGGACTGTTTCAGAATGAGGTTTTAAAAAGACAACTTTACAGTTGTGTAGGCTGCACATCCAGAAGATATTAATGCAGAAAGTTGTAAAAATCCTTTCAACCCTGACCTTACCAGAGATCACAGACATAGCAAACTCCAGATGTTATAACATTAACCTAACTCCCTGCCCCAAACCCCCCAAACCCTCAACAACAAAAAACCCACAACACCGATACTGAAGTCTAAGCTTATTTCTCAAATGCTTTAAACTCCTTAACAAACAACACAAAACAAAACAAACCCCAAACACAAAACCCTTCTTAAATTGTTACTAAACTGTCAGTCCACACCACTGCCAGTTCATACATATCATGTTTAGGATTAGCAGATTGCATTCCTGTACACTGAGAAAGAACTAAAACAGAGAAAAGAAAATTCAGAGAAAATTCTACAGCACAGCAATGAATTCTGACAACTGGCAGTGTGCAATGATGGATCCTACTTAGAGAGTATTAATAAGTTCTATCAAGTATGTAGAAATCAACTAATTTATGGAATTCAGAGTTTAACGCTGCACATGAAATTTCTATTAAGAGAAAAAAATCCAGTGTTTTGATAAGATGTAAACCACCTTAAAATAAGGAAGCAATTATAACTACACTGCACATTGAGTGAGCATTATACAGTCATTCAATATTTTTTGAACTGTAGTAATGAAACAAATGTACCTGGAAGAAAACCAAGCTATTGTTACTAGTACATGGGTAAAATTTGTTCAGTCAATCACAATAAATTGTTCCCAGGTATGCGAATAAAACCTTGCTGCTTCCATCAGAATACATAAAATCATTGTCTTCAGCATACCCCTAGAAAATTAAATGAAAGGTAAGTGTTGATAAGCAATTATGAAGCAATTTTCTATTTGTATATTTTGTACCAAACTCCAGTGAAAGCCTAAAATTTGGTTCAGGAAAGATGGCAGATAAATATACTACTTTAACATTTACTTCACTATCCTGTAAACTGTCATACCAAAATGAAAAAAGATTCTGCTTACTCAAAATTGGCTAAAATAATATTCACCTAAACCAAACAATAAATACTATATATGCAACCAGAAGGCAATGTCTACCACAAGGCTCACTAAAGATGGAATTGCACCTCGTATTTGGAAAACAAAATTACTTCTTCCAAATATGCAGTCTGAGAGCCGGATCACTCAGTCAAACCTTCTACATTCACACTAACAGGAACTCCAGTTATCTTCAGTCTTCTGCACAAATTGTAGGGTGTTGTATCATATTGTGGTTTTGTGTTTTTTTTTTTTAAAAAAAGCCACTCTATTTACAAGCCCAATTTTTTCATATCATCACAGCTGCACTCAAGGCAGCATTGACATTTTTTTCAGACACTACTTAAAGTAGCAGATGCATGTGGAGAGAAGAGCAGGTTACAAAATTTTCATAACAACTATGAAACAGAAAGAACAGATAAGTTTCTGTTTCATAGTCAGGCCTAGAATAGAGCCGAACAGAATAGAGCTTAAGAACTCTAACTATCCATAACTATCTGACTCAACATACAGGGAACAGAAAAAATGAACACAACACTATTAACACCAAATGGAGCAGCAGAAGAGGTTTGAGTATATAACTCAGTGGTTCTCTTAATTAAAGTTCTCAAACTATCTCAGTGAGTAATTCTTCATGAGGTTACTATAATCATGGTAGATGTCAAAATGGCTGGCAGAAGCAAGTCAGATTTTTCTTTATAAGCGAACTTCAATAAAGCTCTCATTTCACCTTATTTAATTGCACAAATAAAATATGCTCTTTTTACATCTCACAGAATCAGTAATGGAATTCTGCTTTTTTGTCATGCTATACATTCACCATAATTGTACAGCAAATATCCAAAAATTAACTGATCTAATAGCTCTGCCTTGGCAAATCAATAGGGTTTTGCACAGTACAAAGTAAACTAGTACATCACTCAAATACTTTTCCTTTGAGTCTAATGATCACATTTCAGTAACCAATGAACCAAACACAACTCAATTAATTCCTTTACTGCATTAAGAAGTTAGTCTTCTCTTGACATTCAGGCATAACTGCCATTAATATTAATGGAAGTTATGCATGTTTATCACAGTGACAACAAACTCAGATACACAGTATAGAGTCTGCAGGCAAATGTGAAGATCCTTTGATAATATACCATACTTCCCGACTCCAACACAGAAAAGCTATATGCTTCAGAAGCTGAACTATTTAGTCACATCAGAGACCACTCTAAGTGGGCATAGTCATTGTAACTGCTAGAAACTACTTCTGTTTGCTTGTTTTAAACAGCTTACTTCTTTAATTTGAGGGTCATACAGAAAAACACTGAAGAGGAGAAATTCTTTCTTAACTTTGAATGTGTTAAGCAAATGCAACTTGTAACTTTAAATAGGAAACAATCATATAATGGGACAAAAGTTCCAGGTGGGTGGACCTGTAGTTCGGAAGAACAAATCAACAGTGCAATGTACCAACAGAATAAGGTCTTGGGGAAGAGGTGGAAGTGGTGTTGGGGGGAAGAAGCCACAACGGTCTACAATATGAAAATAACATTGCGTAGATCAAGATGTTACAATGTTCTACACACTAAAATAATGAAATTCACAAGTTTGACACTGAATTTAACTTGGCTAACAGACAAGCTTATCTGCAACTACCCCATTTTTTTAAAATCTGTAATTTATGCTGACTTTTTCTGAATTTATTATTTCTTCAGTCTAGAATATTGGGCAGAGTAAAACAAAGTTATATAGAGGCTGAAAAACTGTGGCTTTAGATTTCTTGAATTTAAGTTTTCAGAACAAATTAAACCTAATAAATTTTTAAATACTTCATAAATACTGTGATACTCATGTTCAATTTTAGCGCTACAGTTTGTATTATCTAAACAACTTATTTTTAAAACACTGAATAGAAGACTGGATTCTTTCAGCTACAAGAGAAAAGTTTCTTTGAAAGACTGCCAAAAATACTTTTATAGCTGATATGTAGCTGACATTAACTTGCTAAATGTTTGTGGAAGTACTAATGACTAAGCAAGGGATATCAAAGACAGTGAATAAAAGAACAAACAGCTGTCTGTACTTGGCATTCCATTCTGCTATCATAGCTAATATGATTGGCAAAGGAAGTTACACCTACTTCATAAAAATAATACTACATTTGGCAAAGACTTCTTAGATGGAATTATTCCAGCACTCAATTTTCCGAAAGGTGTTGTATGATTCATTAGAAAGATCAAAATAAAATATACTACTGTAACTGCAATACTGCAGAGAATTATAAAAATAATGCATCCAGATCAGCAGCCTGCTAAGATATATAATTAGTATTATTTTCACACTGATATACTTTTTACTATCATCACATTGTGACATGGTTGAAAGCATTCAGTTAAATACATATGAATGTCCAATTGACTTGGTGCTGAACATTTTACTGAAGAGTGTCTTTTTGGATAATATGATAGCATAAGAGTCCAATTTTAAATAATCCATTCTACATTAGTAATGATAGGAAATATTAAAAATTTCAGTTGACTATCCACTGAAAAAGCATGGAAATTAACATTTAAGAGCTACTTACAGCTTTGAAAATCCCCTGAAAGATCGTAAGTTGCATATAAAGCCAATAAAACTTGGAGTTTCTAACTTACTTTTGCAATTGGTCTAGTAATTATTCTACTAAGTGTAAAATGGAACTCTACATGTTTATGATGATAAATATTTATCTTATGTTAATTCTTCCCTGGTATGTTAAACTTTAATATATCTTTGCTTATGCCCTCAATATTTAACAGATTTCAAGTACTGATTCGAAACTGTTACAGTAAGCGATTTTTAAAAAAATACTGGTTTCAGAATATGTAGAATGTTGTTGCAAAACAGTTGATTACAGAATCATTATTATGCAATTATCATCATAAACCAGAAAATATTATGCAAAAATTGACCTTAAATCAGGGTTACCAAAGATATTAAATTAGTCAGATATAACTGGTTTAAGAGAGTAGGATAATGTAAGTACAAATGATATAAAATGACCACTCTCAAATAATAAAGGGAGTTTGTTTTCAGCAGGTAAACACATATAATAAAAATTATTCACATAAAAATCATAATTTAAAAATTAAACTTTTAAATTTTTAAAGTATTACTTTAAAAATCTGAAAACTGTAGTTTAATATGCTGTCGCAAAGTTCACAAAATAATGCTTCCCTAAATCCTTCTTTGTGGAACTTATAATGTGAATGAGCATTTGGAAACACTGTCTTTAGTGGTTTTGTCTAACTTACAATATAAATAGAATCACAATATCATAAATATTTCAGTAAATGCACAAACTAAAATTCCCAGGGCAAAACATTGTTTCGTGTACTTAATTCTCAATACCTTCCTGTTAGGAAGCAAGAGTCTAGGGATCTATTACCCACAAAAGCACTATCGCCCCAATGTGCTTAATTAGCTTTTGATTGGGACCAGACAGGAGAGTAATAACGAGCTACGTATATTTAGTCTAGTTCAGTGTTGGTACCAGGCATGTTTACTAATGTAAGAATTGATAAAATGATAATTCATATTCAAACACGAGGCACCAAAGGAAATGGGAGACAGCTTTACTCCTTGTTGAACACACCTAAGGAAACAAGTCAATCCCCCTTTTCATTAAGAAAAATGGCCAGGCTCCCTCTTGGATAAGGAAAAAGCACAGAGTGAGTTTTCAGCAAAGGACTTGATTTGGTGTCTCTGGAAGACTTCGCAGGGTACACTAATAATGACTCACCTTCATGGAAAAAGTTGGCTAAGAGGAATCTGATGTGCAGCTCTATGTAATGCAGTGAGGGGTTGTCAGCAGCTCCCCATCACTCACCCTTATCTTACTCCGATCTTAGCTGCACACTCCCATGTGCCTATCTCATGCCAGATGCAGCAAGAGCTTCCTGGGCTTCTACCACAGAAGCAGCAACCACCTTATGGACATGTATTTACATAATACTGGTTCATAATACTGTGCCCAACAGCTGCCTGAACTTTGCTTTCCTGCTAGTTTTCACCTACAATTAACATGCCTTGTTATCCAGCTTTATTCCAAAACTCCAGCACAGCATTATAAGCATTTTTGGGTAGGAACGCACATAATTTCAAGCAGCTGCTTTATAATGAGCATTCTAAAATAAAAGCCATGTTCACCTGCTCCACCAACTTCTTGACCACCATCCCATACCCTCAAAAATCAGAGTATTTTCTGAGGTAATTTCTTTAACTTTTAATTTTTTCTTAAAATTTGTCTTAAATAAACCAGTAAAGATTTTACACCACACACTACCAAGTTTTCATCATTGCACTTAGGAAAGCTTTGGAAGTGTTTGCCTCCAAAACAGATACATAACAGCTCATTACAGGATAAAAATTATGTTTCAGATCAAAAACTTAAAGAGCAGAATTCTACTAGGGAAAACAATCAATCTCTCATTTAATTAAAACTACTACAAATTTACATAGTTGATGAAGTAAGGGCATGGAAAATATGCACAAAGAATTTTTAGCATAGCTATTGGAAACATGATCAAGTACCTCAAGTACCATTTCTTATAGAAAATGTCTGCTTCAGAGACTTACAGCTTTTTGCCTGCAGGTATGAATTGCCATCTATAAAAAATTATAGGATACAATAGATTGACTACTGAAACACCATGTAGTGCAAACATGGGGAGCAAGAAAGAGTTCTTACATTTAAGAAAAGGGAAAACATGATATAAATAACTGAAGATGTGCAATGTGACCTCAACATCATGCAAGATTTTAGGCACTCTTCTTGAATAGCTGAATGAAACATATGGAGGTAAAAGTGGGGAAAATCTACCCTTCTGAAGGGTAGATTACGCCAGACAAATCTGACATTTTTCTTTGATATTTAATATATCTGGACTTGACTGAAGTATTTGATTTAATGCTGTAGAGGAAACTATTAATGAAGCTGCAGAAATGGAAATTGGTAGTACTCAAATCCCAGGAAAGTAATAGGCAGTGGTGCCTGGCAATGGGTTATGCTGAAATAGGGATCATCAGGCTTCAAGCAAGTTAACGCTAGAGCTCCTCCAGGATCAGCCCTCGGACAGATCTTATAAAACACTAATGACAGACAGCACAAAACAGTGCTAATGAAATTTGCTTACAAAGAAGCTCAATAAAGAGGAAAAGCAGAATACTTTACAGAGGAACCAAATTACTTCGAGAACTATTCAACTGTGAAAATGAAAATAGTACAAAATGCTTTAGCATGAAATGCAAGGTCACATATTCAATGCCCAGTAAGTTGTTTGGGGTTTTTTTTTAATATAAAGATAGGGGCTTATTTGTTGGAGAAAGATCTGGATGTGATAATTGATCACAACCTGACTTAAACAACATGAGATGCCTTAAAAGACACTATTTTTTTTAATTAAGGAAAAAAACAAAAAGCATTTCCAATATAGACAGTGAAACATTAAGTCCATTGTAAGAATCCTTGTTATGACCACAACCAGAATACCTTTTGCAGCCTGGTCACTGGTTTCAGAAGAGAAAAATAAAAATTGAACAGAACAGTAAGATCATGAGAATGAAGAGAGTATAAAGGGATCCTAAAATAGTTCAGCTTTGTATAGCTTAATAAAACAAAGGATGACAAAGATTGTATAAATTAGACTATACATTCTTCTATAATGAGATTACTAGCTCAGTGAATGAAGGTAGAGCAAGGGGTGTTGTTTATGTTGACTTCAGCAAGGCTTTTGACAGTTTCTCTCAGAACATTCTCAAACAATGACGTATGGCCTACATAAATGGACAATGAAGTGGACTGAAAACCACCTGAACTGCTGGGCTCAAAGGGTTGTGATCACCCAGTAAATCCAGCTGGAGACCAGTCACTGGTGGTGTACCCCAGGGACTGATACTGAGGACAATACATCTTCATTAATGACCTAGATGATGGGACAGATTGCACCCTCAGCATATTCGCAGACAATACAGAACTGCAAGGAGTGGTTGATAGACCAGATGGTTGTGGGGGACTTTGACAGGCTGGAGAAATGGGCCGAAAGGAATCCCATGAAGTTCAACAATGGTAACTGGAAAGCCCTGCACCTGGGGAGGAATAACCCCATTCACCAGGACACGTTGGCTGGAAAGCAGTTTTGCAAAAAAAGACTTGAGGTCCTAGTAGACAAGAAGTCAAGCATGACCCAGTAATGCACCCTTGCAAGAAAGATTACTAGTGGCATCCTGGGGCTGCATTAGGAAGAACACTGCCAGCAGGTCAAGGGAGGTGACTGCTCCCCTCTACTCAGCGGGACACACAGGACTGAGTCCAATGAAGGGCCACTAAGATGATTAGGGCATTGGCACACCTGTCATGAGTAGAGGCTGAGAGAGCCAAGACTGTTAAGCCAGGAGAAGGTTCAGTGGAGGTCTTCCCAAGATGTATATGATGTGACAGAGCATGGAAGACAGAGCCAAGCTCTTCAAGTGCTGCCCAGTGACAGGACAAGAGGCAATGGATACAAATCAAAATACAGGAAATTCCATTTAAGCACAAGGAAAACACTTTACTGTGAGGGTGGTGGAAAGCTGACACAGGCTCTCCAGAGAGGCTATGGAGAATCCATCCTTGGAGATATTAAAAACTTGACGGTCCACAGCAACCTGCTTTAGCTGACCCTGCTTTGAGAAGGGGGGTTGGACTGTACAGTCTTTCCAACCTCAGCAATGCTGCAATTCTGCATTGAATTGTAAACACCAAAATGGCTACTTGGAGGAGATTCTTGACACAAACATGGAAGCAAATTACCCAGGAAAAACAGGACAGAAATTACAATATTATTTACTTTGGAACAGCTTTTCAGAAAAAGCAGAAGACGGTAGAAAACCAATCAGATGGTTTTTAGATGAAGCTGAAAAATTTGTGAAGAAGAGTACAAGACATAATTGCCTGTGGTATCTAGACAACTTCAGGTCTTTCTCTTCAAAGAGAAAGATAACTTCATACCTCACATCTGCAGCTACAATGAAATAATACATCACTGAATATGTACACAATTGAGTATTTATTATTTCAGTCTCCACAGATGTGCAACAATCTTTTAGCAGCCCCATCTTTAGTGAATCCTGTCCTGTATTAAATGAAATATCGTCTTCAGGCAATTACTAGTTTTACATTTAAATAGCATGCTAAGTTCTGTTTCTTTAAGCAAAATTAACCACAAAATTTAAACTAATTAATATTTCCAAAACAAAGAGCAAATCGTACATAGTCTATGTCTCACATGACATATTTGACATTCACAGAGAATGACAGGATCTCAGTCTGACAAGTTACAAAGCCTCCAGAAGCCAAATTACTTTTAAGTGCTGATACTAATATTATACTTAATATTAAGTAACTGTGACTGGGGTCACTAAAGTACCTTAGTCCTGACTTTTTTTACCTTAGAAATATTTTAACTAACATACCTTGCAAAGAATTGGAATGGTTAATGACTTCTACCAGCTTCAAGGAAACCAAAACCAACCAAGTCCTCCCCCCAACCCCAACAACAACAACTCAAAAAAATGAACAAAACTCCCAAAACACCAGGGTCCAAAATTTCTATTAGGATTTTTTAAGTGTCTTCCTTTAGTATGATTTCTGCAACTAAAGAGAAAACTCTGAACTAATGTGCAAGAGCTAAAAGATATTAATTTTCAAACCTAAACCTGCAAAAGTTCAAACATTCAGAGCAGGCTATGTCACCTTTCCTTCTTGACCTCTTGGTCTCAAGATCATTATATGCGAGAAGTCTATCTTTTGTTTTATGTATTTTCCTCCAAAGCAACTTCCATGCCCTCCCTACCAACCACGGCATATCACATAACTTCTGAGCAACTGATTTCATGGCAACAAGCAATAAAACATACTACTAAATAAACATTCAAAACCTACATCAATTGAGGTTTTTTTTTAATTTTTTATTTCTAGCAGATTACCAAGTTATCTATCTAGTGGATGACTGTAATAAAGGATGTATCAAACAATATATTGCATGGAATAATAACTACTAGTCATTATAAAAAATGTTTCATGCATAAGAAAACATATGTACCACAATTTGAAACTTTATGGCTACTGAAATACATTCAAATATAGTAGTCTATCGAGTTATCCTGCCTTCTCATTTGGCAGTTTTAAACTGCTATCACTAGATTTCCTCTCTTGTAAACAGCAGCTGTCCACACAATACACAAAACTGCATTGTAATTATTTTGAAATGGCAGGATTTTCTTACACATGACTTAAAAATTTGACCTATGTTGGCATTCAACATATGCTCTTTGTTGGCTTTTAGAAGTTACCCTACTTCAAGCAGCGTAAATGGACCACTACAAAGTTAGGTAAGAATTTGCAGTTACTACTTTATCACACTGCCCTCCTAGCAAGCTTTTACTATCCCCTGATCTTACAAAATGTAAACACCACACAAAAAAATCCCCCTTCCCAAACCTCATAACACTTACAGATTCTGTTCCATCTCAGCCACAAACTACAAGTAACCATGAAATGCCTGCTGTGGCATTTCCATGCTTATTGTATCTGAACTTAAACTTTGATAAAACACTTCAAAAAAATGCTGAAGTATCTACCACAATGTATGTTTCCAATGAGAATAAATGGATACTCTAGTTACAGATGATGTGTTATTTATTCTTGCTAAATCAGAGCAGTACTTCTGCCAAATACTTCATTTGATAACATCCTGCATGGAAATATGTCAAAAAAAGCAAATATATAATAGATATAAGCCAAAACTGACTGCAAGTCAGAAAAAAAAGGACCTTGGGGAAAAAGAGCTATATTTAACTGCTAAGAAGCCATAGGACAACTATATTTCACTTGAAACGATAAAACCAGAAACATCATTTTTTGACAACTAACATTTAGAAACTGTCAGTTCATGTGTCTAGCAATCTTTCATCTCTGTAACAATTCTTTGTAGCCATATTTTCAATCCTTAAAAGAAGGAAGCAACTTAAATTTTAAGAATGCCTTTTTTCACTAGAAATAGTTTCTGTCAGCATTTCTTCAGTGTGATTAAAGACTCATGAAGATTTTCAAGTCTACTTGCCTAAATCACTGAAGTTAGGTATTAAATATACAGGCTTCCATGTTCAACAGTACTAGATAACTCCAACTTCTGTTGATATTGATTACAGATAAAATATTGAATGTCTACTGTGAAAGCAAGGTGCTCAGTGGCTCTGAGTATTTCTGTGTGAACATTTAACAGGAAGAGAATATGAAATCTTTCATAAGAAGTTCCTGTTCTCATGTATGGTATGGTATAACCAATGCTCTTCTCCAACAAAGCTGAAATTGGCTATATCAGTCTCCCATTTGCCAGCAGGATAGAGGATTTAAAGAACTGGGATCGCGAAATTTGATTCTCACTTAAATAGATTCAGGTTCTTCCAGCTTCACTGTTAAAGAGTGGAGTCATAGGGCCATGCAAGAATCATTTTATACCCAAAATATATACAAAATTCCAAATACAACTTCAGATGTTTTCTCAGCTCTACAGAGGCCTGAATGGTTCAGAAGATAGTAGTCAAAAATGAAGACAGGAGGAAGGGTTAAACAGCAGAAATCTCCTTGTACACCAGTGTGGATGCTTAAAAAACTTACCAAACAAATAAAAAGCCTCAGATATGCAAGAATGCTACTTCAGCCACAATCCGGAAAGACCAAGAGAAAAGACAAGGGAAGCCAGGGAAGCGCTAGCCAGCAGGCTGCCTATTTGTCAGATGCCTGTTGGGCAGAAATGTGCATCTCCATGACTCCTCAGGCCTCTTCCTATAGACGTCTTAAGTGGAATCTAGCAAAGATGTCCAGCATGAAGATTTCTGGGGTATGCCACCCAGCCTTATTCTTTTAAATTATAATAATCATTATTTCTCCAGAACAGGTGGTCAGTATTCTTCATAAAAAATCACAAAACTACTCAAAAAAGTTCCTAAGGCAATTTGGCTACCATCTACTGTGAATCTACATTTCTTTTTACTTAGTCAAAGAACTGAAATCAGCAAGCCCACTAAAACTGTACTTTAATAATTTTCTGTGACTTAAGGTGAGTACAAGCAGAATTAATACTGAAAAACCATTTCTTCTTTAAGAATCTTCAGAGTTAGTTCCTATTCTGGCAAACGAACAGTGTTAAAACCACAGTGCCTCTTTTCGTAGCACTGTGGGCTCCCTACTCTTCACATTTTAATGTTTGGTGCAAAGTTAAGAGAGACATATGATCCTAGGCTCACTTCAGTTCCTTCTGCACTGCAAGTATATGAATAAGCTACTTCTTATAATCCATTCTGTGCATTTCTAACATTTAAGACAAAAGTACTTAAAAACAAAATGAAGACATTAAATATAATGCACTTAATCACTTTGATCTGTAATATGGCCCTCCTAGAAGACAGCTTTCCTGTATGCATAATAAACAGGTATACCAGTATTTTTTTTAAATTGGGACATGAAATCATTTGTTTTGGAAAAATGGAAGAAATAAGATTTACCCTGACCTGTTTGCAATGTTCTCAAATAATATGTAATTTTATTGCTTTTTGAAAATATTAGTTAAGAAACAAAATTGATAAAAAGCAAGTAAAAACTGCATACCACTATCATAGTTTTTTACTGAATTACCAATAACACACACACTGAGAAAGACTGGTGTTGAAAAATTACTGCCTGCTAAAATGGATTTAGTACAAACCAGAATGCATAGTATAAAAGAAAATTGATCACTACTTAGAGTGCTATAAATGAACACAGTGCTTTACAGATAAACATTAACAGGGTTCCTTCCCCTTAAGAGCGTATAATTGAACTCAAATGGGATACTTTGAATGACAATTAAAGTTTGTGAAAATGAGCAGAGGCATTATTATTGCAAAGATGAATATAGAAAGAAACAACAGAGACTTGCATACTCCCTGCTTGATTTCCTGCAAAACTTGTAATTCACACACTGCTAGTGTTCTGATGGCTGTATGGATTTGTTCGAAGGAAAGACTACATAGCTGTAATTTAAAAGGTGGCAATTAACTATTAGAACTATCAGATTTGATATTCCTTTTATTGATACAGAACACTTAAAGAAAAGATAAGAATTCTATAATTGATGTCGTTCACTGCTTAGAGTGTAACATTATTTTTCATCTCAGGAAAAATGAACATAGCTATAGCATGCATTTTTTTCAGCTTCTGGTTGTGGTGGAACAGACAGAAAGCTGTTTGACATAGCCAAGGAGATCAATATAGATGAGATGACAAATGACCACCGGCTGTGTAGAGTACAACACAAATGCAATAGACAAAAAAACAGAAGAGAAACAATCAGAAATAAATGACATGAAGTAGGAAACTAAAAAAATCTTTGTCAAAAGACAGTTTTAGTATAGTTCTCTCAAGGGTCCTGAGACTGTTCACAGATTAATTCACAGAATGGAACTATATGTGAAAGTTTAAAAGTAACCCATAATAGGACAGCTGGGCATATTCCTCTGTCGCTGGCAGCACTGTAAAATTAACATAATCACAAGCCAGTTGAGTGAGGTAATAGGCACTCTAAAAGACAAGCTAGGAACATTTTGATGCAGATGCTGCAGTTGAGAAAAAAAATCACACCAGATAATTTTTATAGCTTTAGTAACTTAAAGTTACTCCCTATTCCGACATCTATTCAGAATGCATCTGAGCACAAAGAATAGAGAAGATGATCAGAGACTTTCTGACAAATGACATAAGAAGGGATAAATTCAAAGATTTCTTGAAGAGTTCCAATACTAGACTGGGAAGAAAACTTTGAGGGAGCAAATGGCCTGCTTGTTAATATGCATGATCACACCTAAAGAAAACCCCCCAAACATTGTAAGATATGAGAAAAGAAATGTGAAGCGTAGGTAAACGTAGAACCATCAAACCCACAAAGCAGGCCTGAGAGATGAAGTAGTCAAGTTGTTTGAGAAATACTCAAATAAAAGCTGGTTTGGGGTTTGTTGGGGTTTTTTTTTTTGACAAACAGGAAAACCACTTGAAATAATTAATCAAGAGAAGAAATATTGAAAAAGCACCAGAAAATACTACTTCTTTTCTGGTCAAATCAATTTCATTTACAAGCTAATGTTTAGGTACCCATAGAGACAAGAGAGATGTATGAGTATCTGAAAATTTTTCAAACAATCAATAAATATAAAGTATTCTTAACCACACATTAAGTTATTGAGTTTCAAACATTATTCTTTGGCACAAGGGGAAACCCATGTATTTTTAAATGTCCTCTTTTCTTGTCTGTGAGATCTGAGAAAAGGTGTCCACCCACATCTAACAATATCACAGTGTACAAGAACAATCTGACCACTGAAAAGAAAAAAGCACATTGCTGTGGGATCATCCAAAAATCTGCAGTATTGTCACTTATGACACAGAAGGCAAAAATTAAGGTGAAAATTATGTATACAGTTATAAAAGTTAATATACCTCTTGATAATTGTTTATAGAACTTCACTAGACAAATTAACTTTTCCCCCTTAATATCAAAAAGTATTGCAAATTTCTTGGCCAAAAGTGGAAAATATATATGTATGAAGAGAACAAAAATTCATCAGTAGTTATCTTAGAGATAAACTAAAATACAAATAGCATTCCATATTTCATCTACCAGAACAAAGGAACATCTGAAAGGGGTGGCAAGGGAGAAACACAAACCCATAAGATTAGGCAGGTGATGTTTTTACAGTGCACCTTCATACGCATTTATTCTGTTACTGATAACTCATCTGTTTCTGTAAGTGCTTCTGGTTTTGCAACTATGAGATGCATATTTAACTATATAGATGGGCAAAATAAATCTGTAAAGCAGAAGCAAATCTGCATTATTGAAACATGAGACTACAAGTAAGAGTAATGCTCTAACTTTTGCAATATCATAACATTCAGTATAGCATCTATACATCAAATCTCATTAGTGCTGTTGCTTTCAGCCTTTTCATCTAAAGTAGATCCTGAAATAATACAAAACTTGAGGAAAAGCTGGAGTGCTATTTTAATAGGATTTTCAGTAACCCAGATTATACATAATAGAAAGTAGACGATACAAGAAGGGGCTCAGAGGTGCCAATGTACCAGTACTATTATTCATTTACTTGAGAGGAAAACAAATTTTTTCGTCTATGATTCCAGATTGTCTAATCTCACCATAGAATTTCAACCATAACCTGAAATAATTCCTTCAATGTACAACTGCAGCGTACCCTTTAAAAAAAAAAAAAAAAGATTAAAGCAGGTAAGAACAATTTGTTCTTTTGGTAAAATGCAGTGGCAGGCTGGTAGAAATTTAACCATTTGGGGATTAAAAACTAGTTAATACATAACAGAAAGCAGTGCTGGCATTTGCAATGTTTTTATACTCTATCACTGTTTCTTTTTGAAAATAAAACTTGAAATGTGAGCAAGTTTTCACTGAGTTTTACACACAGTAATTGAACAGAAGACAATACTTTTGCTAGAAGCAAATCACTGAGACAAAGAACTGCATTGAAATTAACCACTGAGAACAATATATATATTTAGAGGGATGTGCATTAAAAACGTCATTTCCTTATGCTATTTAAACATGTAATAAAAGCAGGCTAAACATTCCAGCTTCATTCATAGAATTCGTTTTACAACACTTTACATAAAGTGAATCTAAATCTATCTCTTAATTGTAGCAGCTGCAAAATTTGTAAAAGCTCATCCTTTACTTATTATAGGACTGCCCTCAAGTTCATAAATACTGGCTTCAAGTGACAGTTATTTTATGCAAAATTCTCAGTTGTAAGGATCCTGATGGAAGCCTCACTGTTTTTATTGGGTAATAAAATGCAAGTCACTAGTGGAATTTTTAGAAGACATTTCTTTAATATGTCATTAACATTACCTCATAAACTAAATTGTTGATTTGAAAAGGGTACCAGCAAAACTGTACACATTTCATGCTGGACAATTTACACCTAAGAATGCAGAAATAAGGCTGACTAATAAATTAATCAATATTTTTTAACCTAAGATATTTCAGAAAATAATATTCCAAATTGAAAGGCAAAAATAACAGAAGCAAAAGTAATTTTATCATGAAAACTTAAAGACACTGATGCCAGAAAATGATGATTGTTTCTAAACCTGAGAACACACAATGGAAGAAACCTAGTATCAGTTCATTAATATTACACTGTGAGGTTATGCAAATAGAAATAAGCAGAATGTAATGAGAGTCCAAGATAGGGGAAAAAAGCTGGAATCTAAACAGCCTCCTGCAAAGTTTAGATCAGCTTCACAATTTTTTCCAATTGCATCATACCCAGAAGAATTCTTGCAAGAGTAAGCAGCAGCTGGAGAGTCCTTGCCTGCTCCAGGTAAGCTCCTGAGACATTGGGGAATGTACAATGAAGTATTTATATATTCACTGGAATCATGATGGACTCTGAACCGTGCTTACCATAAGTATAGCTCTGAAAGCAATCCAATACTCTTATGGTTTAAAACTGGGATGTTACTTAACACAAGGATCTCACTCTGACATTTTGAATATGAAAAGTATAGCACATCCATTTCAATTCAAGAACAATTTTCTCAATATAAAAATAGTCTTAAAATAGCTACACAAATATCCATATCTACATTTCATTGGAAGTAAATAATCTTAAAAATTAAATCAATGCAGAGCATTTTAATCTCTTAGCAACTGGATTTGTATACTATTCAGAAAATTGGTATTTGAATCTCAAAAAACAAATTATTTTGTTATTTTCTCCCAAAAACATATCAGTCATACTTTTATCTGTATGATGCACATACACACAAAAAAGGCCAGAAGCTCCACGCGGACTTCTAACTTCCAATTTTTGAAACACCTCCAATACTTCTTAAATGATTTACTGAATGTAAGAGTCCACTCAATACATTCAGTTTGATATATTACTTATTATATGTATTTACTTGTTTTATGCTGGTTGTGAATCATTAAAAGAGAGTCTTTATTCCTGTTTATGAGCAGCTTTTAGTTTCTACTGTGGCTATTTTAGTATACTATGTCATGGCCATGACAGCTTAATGATTTTAAATCATTTTCCCAGCTGGATGCCACAGACTTTTCGCCTTCCTCATAAAAAAAAGTGTATTGCATACCCATTTAATGCACACTGGTAAACATGCATTAAATCTGGAAGTCTTCCTCTATTTTTCAGTATTAATATTGAGTTTAATATATGGAAAAAATATCCTCTGAATAACTAGGTGATTCCTGAAAACAAACATAAAACCAAATTACCTTAAAGGTGATGGAGACAGTGTTCCATTCCAAGTATATCTTAACATTTTTATGGCCCAGATTTCACCATTTTGCAATTCTTGCCACTAATACAACTGGTTATGGTAACTTAAAATATTTTTCCATCTTGCAATTAAGAAACTATTAAATATTGGGACACGTTAATAACTTTCTCTCATTACCACATTAGAAATCATTATTGTCACCACACAGTATAATGTAATGCTGGATTAATATAGTGGAAAATTGCTAATCATATAATAACATTTCAATGTTTTTACTACATTAGCAAAACTGATTAAGAATAAAGTGCAAATAATAAGACACAATTTTACAAGCAAGGAGAAAATTACAAGCAAAATGACAGCACTGAGAATGCTGCTATACCCGATAATATAAATATCAATTATGTTATGCTTCTGGCTAGAATTTAAAATACTTTGCAGTCGCTGATACCCAGCACTTCTGGAAATCAGATCTACTCTTTTATATATTAAATAAAACTAAAAATCATTATGGTCTTTTCTGATTGCAATGGAATTTGCAACCAAATGGGAATTATTTTAAAGGTTGGAAACCATCTACAATTTTAAATTCTGTTAAATTGTACACATTTTTAAGCACTACATTATAGTAAGAAAGCTAGCAGATAATTTCAAGTCTTGGCTAAAAAAAAACCCCCTGTATATTTTAATAATCCCCTGTAGCATATTTAGATATTACACTTTTGACTCACTATGCATGAAATGGAAAATACCAACAGGACTCAATTTCTGTTAATACCCAAGTAGTTTTTTCTAAGGACTTTCAAGCATCCACAAACAGTAATTTTAATTTAAAACATCCTTATTGTAGCATACAAGTTCCAAAAAGCATGATGAAATATGAGATTACAATACAAAAGCCTATACCTTTTATCAAGCTTCATTTTGCATACTCTTACAAAATATGAGAGAATTATAAATGGATTCACTAGTTTTTAAATATTCTAAACAGTGCATGTCACTTCAAAACAGCATATAATCAGATGCATTTGTAATTTCTTTTGACATAAAGAATGCAAAACAGAATTGTAACACAACTTTTACTAATTCTAGTAAGTCTACTGTAATTCAGTTTACAGACTTGCAAAATGAGTTTGAATTAATCCAAATTAAGTATAACTAATCTGACTTAATTATAAACATAATTTTAACTAATATCTAAAGATAATCACAGAATGCTGCTTTAGACCTTTATTCATTTCAGTAAAGACAGTTTTAAAGTATTGAAAAGAAAAAAAAATTGCAAAATGTTTTCTTTTCTAACTCACACACAATAATACTAAGTTAATGAAAGTGAAATTTTGATATCCCCTTGCTTACAGAGCTTCTCTGCTAGATCAATAATAAATTACAGTACAAATGAGGTACATTTCCACTTACAGTACTATACCAAACTTCACTATGCACCTTAGTCTCAGAGTCCAGACAAGTTTTTGGCACTCAGTTACCATCAGAAGTTAACTCAAGTTCCACAGAATGCCAATATCCATTGCATATTGCTCCCCATTGTTAAAGAACCCTCTCTTCTCACTTGGTTTTAAATTAGAGAAGAAAGTGGATCATGAATGCAGTAGACTGGGAGTTTAATCTCATTAAAAAAGTACTGTCTCCCTGAAACCAAGGCATAGTGCAGAAAGGTATCTTTATTTGACAAGACTTTTGTCAGGAAGATTGCCTACGATGAAAATGCATTTCCTCATCAGAGACACAGACCTGAGCACACCCAAGACTTTTGCTGCAGATTACCTAGCTAGGGTGCTGAGAAATGGCAAAGCACATTCTGAATACAGGTTTTCTGCATCCCAGTGACTGCATGGACTACTTCAGTATTCCTGGGAGTGACTATTGCTTATATGTGTATCAATTTCTTTCTTACTCTGTCAAATTTGGCTCAGTTGGTAAAGGCTCTTGAAAAAGTTAAAGATTTCAAGAGCCCAGTGTTTCACAGGAAGGAATGAGTATTTGCTGACAAAAGCATGGCTGAGAGCATGAACAGTCACAAAATACCAGTGAAACTTCATTTTATGACAGAGGAAAAGAAAAAGTTTCTCTCTATTTTCTTCCTCAAATCCATAGAGATAACAGTCTTCCTCTAGTAAATAGCAACAATAGGTACTTCAAGGTCTGAATCTATTTATGATTCTTACACCCATGTCAGACAGTACTAAGTTCAATACTGATAGAAACCCCCGAGGAATACAGAGTAACAGGAAGACAATTCTCTGAAGAATCAAACCCTGTATTTGTCAGTTCCTAGCTTCCAATGTTGAAGTTCCATTCTTGTAATGCTTAAATTAACAAGATTGAAATACATAAAAAGTTACCTAAAAATGCCTAAAAAGGGCTTCTGAAGTAAACCTAATTTCAAATTTCATTGCTATTAGGACATGATATTTAAAATTTTATCTTCCAGTTCATTTTCAGAATGAGATATTTAAATACTCATTTATCCTGCATTTCACTTTCATCACCATGCTCGCTCAACTCTTATTCAAGAAAAAAACCCTAAAGCCACAAAACTGAAAAAGCTTGCCCTGACATTCATCATGTTAAGTTATATTACTAGCAGAAGTGCAGTATCTGCTGACTAGGACACATTACTTCCTTCATGAAAGACTGGAGTAACGAAATTACATCAGTAGCTGACAAAGGTGGCTTGTATTTTGGCATAAGGTTTTACCGTTTATGGATTTTTATCCCAAGTACAATCTCAAAACAATGTTTTTATGAAGAATGAGGTAATACTTCCTGAAATTCACAGGAACAAGAGAAGACTTGATAGCAGGTGCATAACAACTCATTTATTTTTACAACACATATTTGTAAACCAATCATTTTCTATTTATTCAGATAAAAACAACCACTTAAAGTATTGACATAATAAAATTCCTTGCATCCTGAAAAATAATTTTCCTTTTTTATTATATTGGTCCAAGTGGCAACTGAAAAGGTTATGAAGATGCTGACTTGCTGTAATTCAAAAACATTGCCTCAAATCCAGCTTACCTATATAATCTCCAAAACATCACTGATTTTAAATTAGAGGTTTAATAGATTGCTAAATGATTTTGTCATACAGAAGATTGGGTTTTCAACTTACTCACACAGAGAAAATATGACACAAAAAGCCCTGACTCGGAACAGGCATTAAAGGCCTGAGTCTACCAACAAAAGCAAAGGTATCCTAGCTGGAAACCTCCCTTTAATTGTTTGGTGTCTAGGTAATGCACCACATTGCCATATACAAGATCAGTCACAGATGTGGAACTGTTACAACACCTAGACACAACACACTAGACTGAGGAGAGCAAGTAGGTCCACATTGAAAATCTGTTACATGTATTCTCAAGATGTTTTACTGTATTTCCTATTAAAGAAACACCAACAGTTTTGAAAGTGAAGATAGCAATAGATTTGAATAAAAACATGCATCTGTTTGTTCCATTACCTAAGAAACCTTAACCTATGAGTACAGGCAAGTAAAGCTGCTACTATGATTAAATAATTATGCTCTAGTATCACAAATTATGTCAGTCGATGTTGTTATGCCTGCTTAAGTAAGGAGAATGTCAACCCCAGGCATGTTTTTGAGAAATTTTGCAGTATTGTGGACCAATTCCACCTGTATATCTTTTTATTCCTCTGTAAGAAGTTACTGGAAGTCTTTGAAAGAGATGTTATTTCTACAGTAAAAGCTCACTTTTCTCATCTAGTATTTCTCCTCCGTCGTGGTTTAACCCCAGCCAGCAACTAAGCACCACACAGCCGCTCACTCACTCCCCCTCATCCAGTGGGATGGGGGAGAAAATCGGGAAAAAAGAAGTAAAACTCCTGGGTTGAGATAAGAATGGTTTAATAGAACAGAAAAGAAGAAACTAATAATGATAATGATAACACTAATAAAATGACAACAGTAGTAATAAAAGGACTGGAATGTACAAATGATGCGCAGGGCAATTGCTCACTACCCGCCAACCAACACCCAGCTAGTCCCCGAGCGGCAATTCCCTGCCCCCCACTTCCCAGTTCCTATACTAGATGGGACGTCCCATGGTATGGAATACACCATTGGCCAGTTTGGGTCAGGTGCCCCGGCTGTGTCCTGTGCCAACTTCTTGTGTCCCTCCAGCTTTCTCGCTGGCTGGGCATGAGAAGCTGAAAATTCCTTGACTTTAGTCTAAACATTACTTAGCAACAACTGAAAACATCAGTGTTATCAACATTCTTCGCATACTGAACTCAAAAACATAGCACCGTGCCAGCTACTAGGAAGACAGTTAACTCTATCCCAGCTGAAACCAGGACACCCTCCCACCATTACCTTGATCAGAAATTGATGGATGCACATGCAACTTGATTTACTGAAAGACATGTACAGAATGAGACTAAAAAAGGTCAAAAAGAAAGTAGGTAAAATACAACTGCCTGACAACATTCTACCAAAGACACTCCACTTCCCCAGGGACAACTATTTTTACCTTCTAGCCCAACTATAGAGCTAAATATTTCTAAAGGTACCAAAAAATAATAATAAAAAATCTTTATTTTCCCCTCAGTTGTCTTCCACAGTCTTGTCTGAACTCTTAACTATGTTTATCTTGCTTTATGCTTAAATCTGTTGTTATTTGACTCCACAGAAAGCAAGAAATGAAATGGCCATTATCATAAATAGTTACTGAAAAGGCATCAAAATTCATGAAAGTGGAAGAGTAAAAAAAAAAGATCATAGAAGTCTGGAATTCAAAACAGCTTGATAAAAACAGTTGAAACAAATGCAAAGGTATAATAATGGGTTATCATTTTTCATAGAATCATTTAGGTTGGAAAAGACCTTTAAGATCATCCAGTTCAACGATTAACCTAGCACTGCCAAGTCCACCACTAAACTATGTCCCTAAGTGCCACATCTACACGTCTTTTAAATACCTCCAGGGATGGTGACTCCACCACTTCCCTGGACAGCCTATTCCAATGCTTGACAATCATTTCAGTGAAGAAATTTTTCCTAACAGCCAATCTAAACCTCCCCTGCCGCAACTTGAGGCCATTTCCTCTTGTCCTATCACTTGTTACTTGGAAGGAGACACCGACACGCACCTCCTTACAACCTCCTTTCAGGTAGTTGTAGAGAGCAATAGGGTCTCCCCTCAACCTCCTTTTTTCTCCAGGCTAAACAACCCCAGTTCCCTCAGCTGCTCCTCATAAGACTTGTGCTCTAGGCCCCTCACCAGCTTCACTGCCCTTCTCTGGCCATGCTCCAGCAACTCAATGTCTGTCTTGTAGTGAGGGGCCCAAAACTGAACACAGTATTCGAGGTGTGGCCTCACCAGTGCTCAGTACAGGGGGACAATCACTTCCCTGCTCCTGCTGACCACACTATTTCTGATACAAGCCGGGATTCCATTGGCCTTCTTGGCCACCTGGGCACACTGCCAGCTCATATTCAGCCAGCTGTCAACCAGCACCCCGAGGTCCTTTTCTGCCAGGCAGCTTTCTGGCCACTCTTCCCCAAGCCTGTAGCATTGCATGGGATTGTTGTGACCCAAGTGCAGGAGGTGGCACTTAGCTTTGCTGAACCTCATACAATTGGCCTCAGCCCATCAATCCAGCCTGTCCAGATCCCTCTGTAGAGCCTTCCTACCCTCGAGCAGATCAACAGTCTCACCCAGCTTACTGCTGTCTCCAAACTTACTGAGCATGCACTCAATCCCCTCGTCCAGATCATTGATAAAGATATTAAACAGAATTGGCCCCAGTACTGAGCCCTGGGGAACACCACTTGTGACCAGCCACCAACTGGATTTAACTCCACTCACCACAACTCTTTGGGCTCAGCCATGCAGCCAGTTTTTTACCCAGCACAGAGTACACCCATCCAAGTCATGAACAGCCAGTTTCTCCAGGAGAATGCTGTCCAAAACAGTGTCAAAAGCTTTGCTAAAGTCTAGGTAGATAACTTCCACAGCCTTTCCCTCATCCACTAAGTGGGTCACCTTGTCATAGAAGGAGATCAGATTAGTCAAGCAGGACCCGCCTTTCATAAAGCCATGCTGACTGGGCCTGATCACCTGGTTGTCCTGTACATGCCATGTGATGGCACTCAAGATGATCTGCTCCATAACCTTCCCCAGCACTGAGGTCAGGTCAGACTGACAAGCCTGTAGTTCCCTGGATCCTCCTTCCAGCCCTTCTTGTAGATGGGCATCACATTTGCTCACTTCCAGTCAATTGGGACACCCCTGGTTAGCCAAAACTCCTGGTAAATGATTGAAAGTGGCTTGCTGAGCACTTCCACCAGCTCCCTTGGTACCCTTGGGTGGATCCCATCTGGCCCCATAGACTTGTGTGTGTCTAAGTGGTGTAGCAGGTCGCTATTTCCCCTTGGATTACGGGGGCTTCATTCTGCTCCCTGTCTGTCTTCCAGCTCTGGGAGCTGGATACCTGGACAACAGCTGGTCTTACTATTAAAGACTGAGGCAAAGAAGGTGTTAAGTACCTCAGCCTTTTCCTCATCGTTTATCACTATGTTTCCCCCCAGATCCAGTAAAGGATGGAGATTCTCCTTAGCCCTCCTTTTGTTGCTAAAATATTTCTAGAAACATTTTATTTTGCATACTGCTTCCTCCTATTCATCCACTATTTGTGAAAGCAAAAGAGCACACTGCTGCTTTTTTCATCCTCATACTTTTTAAAAGTTTCTAATGCATAGCATCTGGTTATCTCCTCCTTTTAGATCGCCCAGAACTTCAGAGAAATATATTTCATTGAAATGAAATTACAATATTTAATAATTAAGGCAGTCATTAACTGTATCATATAATATACTTCAATCTACAAATTCAGGCTGAAAGATGCCATTGACTGATTCAGAAAAGAAAGATCCTAGAATGTGCCTTTATCAATGAAGACCATCTATGCACTGCCACTCAGTGCTCTTAGGAGCAGTAATTTCCATCAGATACTGATACACTGCAATAGGATAGGAAAGGAAAGGGAATCAGGAAGCATTTGTCTTATTCTTATTTCTGATACAATTTTGAACAAAGGCCACAGGCCAAAGAAAGGAAAGCAACTACTTTAGACCCTGAAGACTTCTGCCGGCTTGGTAACTCAGAGCTCTCCTCTGGTAGAATGCTGTACATGAAAATAATCTCTCTTTCCAATTCACGTATTTATGGCCACATGTAACTATGGTATATCCATACAAACTAAAGCAGTCAACACAAATCACACATTCTTTCATCCATCCTGGATTTACTGTAACCATTGAAAGTTTACAGGTGCATCAGAAGGCAGTAAGATCTGAGGTCACTAATTTCCCTTGCAAGAAAATTTCTGTAGGCTGATCATCAGGAGAAAAATCTAGGCCATGTTCAGAAATTATATAAAATGCTCATAAAATATATTGCTTTACATTGACTTGACTCAGTTGTCCTCTGTTAAAATGTGTAAGTTAGAGATCATACCTATAAATTACCTTCTTCTATCTCCAAATTTGACTATTTCTTTCCAGATTTTGCAGCTGTTATTTTTAATAGCTCCTCTGTTTCTGAAGAGGACAGCCGTTGTGAGAGAGATGTTTACTGCTAAAGGAGACACAGTCCCCTAGGTAGTCCAGTCAGCTTTGATATTTAGTACCATGCTCTGGAGCCAGTTTCAGTATGTAATGGAGAGCAACTGTAGTTTAGAACTGAAGCTTTCAGCTCAACCGTTGCCGTATTCTGGACCAGATAGCATTATTTTAAGCCTTAGGTATTTTCCATTATTTTTCTATGATTGTTAGAGTAAACGAGCATGCAAGCCTCAAAGCTAAGATCTGTACCTGTCAGAATAACAGCACAGACTTGTAATCAATAAAAAGCAACTTCTAAGGCTCTCTCCTAAACTGAAGACAATCCTAAGCCCCACATCATTTTTAATGAAGTCCAATATCTTAAGCACTAACTTCTACCAAAGGTTTCATCTTTCCATTGGTATCACTTCTACACTAAGTTCAGTCCCAATATATTGCTTTTCACTTATGTTCAGATTTCTCAGCAACTTAAAGATGATGCTCCTTGCACTGACTTAAAGGAAACATACAATTATTTCATGTCTGCATACTGGCAACATTTGATAACCCCCTGGGGTTTCATGTAAATTCTAACTACCATGGAAAAGAAAACAGAGGTCTGGAAGACTCCGTACAAGACAGCTCATGGAACAAAGATGTCAGTTCCCGTAATACGTAGTTACCAAACAGTTTGGTATCACTGCTAATGAGAGTAGCAGCAACATTTGGATCTCTGAGCTGTGAGGCAAATAAATAATGAACACGACTGTGGAAAGGCTGTCTCCATCTCTTCTTTCCTTACTCCTCTGATTACACCCCTAATATAAGTTCTGTTAAAATGAATGCTTACCCACATCCAAAGCAACCTAATGGAAGAGCCAAGTGAAGTAGATCCACAACAATGGCAGAAGATGGGCATTTTTTTGAATTGTCCTTCAATCTGTTTCTGAAACAAATTCCTCATAACTGAAAAGCTATCGTACAAAGAGAAAGATAGAGAAGTATCAAGTGCTTTTCTTTTTAATAGTCCTTTAAATTTAAATTATATTTTGTAATTGTATGTTATAAAAAATTGGCACTGCTCGTGTCCTTAAAAGAGATGCAGATGACTACAATTCAAGCATAATCCTACAGGACAGGATGGACCCTATGTCTTACCACAACACCCCCAAAAATACTCCAAAACCAAAGCAATAAAGCAACAGTTTTGGAATTAATTGTAAGGTACTCCTTCCATAAGGACAGTGGGTCATGACACTTGGCAGAGAAAGCAGCACCTGACAAATTCCGTGTTAATGAAATACCAAGTACTATTCAAAGAGCCATCAGCTCTTTCTAAGCAGACTGTCAAAATAAAAAGGAAAACTTCTAGTATATGACATCCTTCCACTGCACTCTGAGTCCCCTCTGTTAGCAGAGGAGGAATATTTCTACTTTCCTAACAATAACGTGGAGCAGCTCCCTTGGAAAAAGAGATGCTCCCTTCCTAAGTTCCAAATGGGGAAAACAGAAAGGAAAAACAACAAGAAAGCTGGAGAACAAGGGAAGACTACAGACTCCCAAGAGGTACAGTGAGTTTGTATTAGAGAACAAATCCAAAGCAAACACTTGCAGAGATCTAGGGGTGAAGAGGAAATTACACGGACTTTGTCTAGTGTCAGAAGCCATTTGAAGTTCCCAAACTAGCAAGCAAAACCATTAAAAAAGCCCTATAAAAATGGAACAGGGTGGGATTTGTTTTTAAACTTTTTTTTTTTAATCTGCTTCACCCATATAATTTTGAATCATAGTTTTAGAACTGGGAACATTTGGCATCTTTCAAAAGCTCACAAAAAAAGTCAAGGAAGGGGATTGTGGAAAGCGGAAGAGATTAATTTCTTGTTAAGTCAGACACACCATAAAAGAGTAGTTCAACTTCAGTGGTCAGACAGCAGTTCAGAGCATGAGCTAGAAACAAAGTTTTTGTGTCTTTGGTTGAACAGAAGATTTATTTTACGGTAGTCAAAACCCTGCTTTCAGCCGTCTAAAAGCATCCTAAAGACTAGACACTTCTCATGATGCTAGTAAAATGAGAAAAATCTGACAAGAACACAGGTCAGATGATGGTCAAATTCTCCCCCTCCTTCTACACCTTCTGGAAAAGATGAAAGAATAATTAAAACTCACTTTGATAGGACTAACAAAATAGTTCATCAATATGTTTCAAAGAATGGGTGGGAAAAAATGAGAAGTTCTAAAAGAAAAACCAAGAACCCCAAATGCCATCTCACTCCGTCATGTTGCAGTTAAAAAATAATTATGATACGTGTTCTTTCTTGCTTGACTTGGAACATACTCAACTACTATACCTCAATATTTTTAATAAAGCATGCCATGTAATTGTCTATTTTGTAAGTGAAGCTGCTTTGGAATTTAATTATTAAATTTTAAAATCAATTTAAATATTAACTTGCCCAGGATATTTAACAAAAGGAAACCTGCATATCAAGCCTGTGCTGCCTCACTAATTGCTGCATCCAGCTTCTTTTATTTGTAAAAAATATAAGAGCTATTGACATAGGGGTCTCTTGACAGGTAGCTTCATATGACCAGGTCAGTTAACTTTTCTTTTAAGTACCTTAGTTCTCAGGATCTTTAAACCTTTGAACTGTATGTATGTCAGAGTTAAATAAAATAGCACCAAAAATCTGTCATACACAGAAGCCCACTTTTTTTTATTAGCATATATATTCTGTATGTGTACAGCTCAGAACTTAAAACAGAAACCTGCTTTATTTTTAGCAGGGCAGCTTTGAGTCATCTAGTCTAAAATTCTAGCAGTTAGATTGTCACAGAAAATCACACTTGATCTACTTCACAGCAGTATTCCCAGCATAAAGCCCAAATTTACATTATGTATGTAAATTTAAAACCTGTCATTGCTACAGTTTCAAGTTAGTTCTTCTGAAAAAATTATATTTGTCATACCTAAAGCCATTATCCATCCATACCAGAAATAGGGTAGGAGAAAGACAATATTTTCTTTTCATTCCTGCCAACTTGCCCTTATTTTGTGATCCACCAGACCTGGCTCTTGCTACATCATGCTCTGGATCCTAAAGCATGCTTAGTGGCCAAACAAGGCATGCAGTTTCTTACAGGGCTACTGCAAAGCATTTGAAAAGTAGATATATCTTCATCAATAGCGATGGCAAAACTTGATAAATTGCCCAGTTTAGAAGGTCAAGGACTAGCTTGTAATAAAATAAAAAAAAAAAAAAAAAAAAAAAAGAATTTTTTCATTAAAAATGGTTCTGAAGGTTCTGAAGAAACAATGTAGCTAAATATGCAAATACGTGGACAAATGCTTATTTGAGACTAATTATTTGAGAATAATTCCTTTGCCTTTGGTGGATGTGCTTTTCCTCAATTTCATAAATTAAGACTCCCTCAAAAGAATGAGTCCCACTTCCTTTTGCTCGCCAGAACTGGTTCCTTCTGAAAAGGGAACAGAATGTGAAGCTGTCAGAAATGAGCTTTCAGTTCCATGACTCCAAAACATCACAAAGACCTGTCTCCTGTGGCCAACTAACATTGGACAAGAGAAAACACACAAAAAAAATCAAACAATTTTGAAAAACAGATTTTTAACGTATTCTAAAGCATATAACTGTTTAAAAAAATTCAATTAATGATATAATTCAGTTTAGCGTTAAGGTATAATTGTAACCTAAGTGTATTCCTGCAGTGCTAACTTCTGTGTATTTTGAATATTTCAATTCAATCAAGTTTTGAAAATAATATTTGAAAAACTTCACAGTGAGTTAAATAGGCAATCCCTAAACTTCTAGACTTGGTTAATCAGATACATTACCATTTTATCTCATTTATAAAAAAGGGGGGGATTGTTATAAGCAGCCGTATTTAGCAACTTTTCACAGCAATTTAAAAAGGTAATACATATCACCATGTTATCAAGATATCTGCATTTCACATATGACAACCGTTCGTAAAATTAATTTGTGGATCCAAATTCTTCAGCTACTGTAATTAGACTAATGGTGAATTTTGGACTACCTTGCAATTATTATTAGCTATATCCATAAACTGATGATGCAATAATCTGAGATCAAATTCCCTTTCACAATAGGGTAGGGGCCTTTACAGATGTAGCTGGACACCACTGATAATGATCCAGACAGATTTCTGTAATGTGTATCCTCTACATAGGAAGAGCTAATTTTCTGGGCTCTCATATAGGTGTAGAGCTCTGACTTATGAGCAGGAACAGATTTCCATAGGAGACCTCAGTGGTATTTAACCAGCAGACTACCGATCCCTTTCCCAGAAACCCTTGCCCTCACTGCAGGAACAATTCAGTTGCTCATGACATATCTACTGAGCTACTGCAGCTGACGGCCTGGTAAATTAAAATAAACCAGTACCTATTTTCTCTTAGTATTCAGCCTGCAGGTTGCAGCAATTCAGCAGCTGTTATAGAATAAGCTGACCCATCTTGAGATCATAGGTGAGAACCGCTGAGGCCGCACAAAAGTTAGCTTTTTTGATCAATCACACCCACTGTCTCAACCTGCATACGAAGTATTTTAAAACTTAAACAATGAATAATAACAATATTAAACATTTATGTCAACAAGTTTCCTCCTTTGTTTAATAACCATCTACTGTATACTATGGAATTAATCTACAGTCATGCAGAATTTCCTCCACATAAGATGCATGAAAAAGGCAGAAAATCTCAGCTCATCTCAGAGTCCAAGTGAGCTCTGGAACATTGCCTTAAAAAAAAATATTTTATTTATTTTATTTACAAACTAAGACTATGAGATCACTGTGATTTCAGGTTGTATTTTTAAAAGACAAACCAACCAGCTTAATTTATCTTACAGCACATTTGTACCATTATAACGACAGGGAAAAAAGGACTTATGTTCTTAGGGTTTACAGTTACATCTCAATGCATTAATGCTACCATTGACAGCCTAAGAGTAAATAAAGTTCTTGAATTAATTCATTTATTTGTCATGAAGAAACTCAGTATAATTGGGCGTAGTAATTTCACTTTACTAGGATATCTAAAATTACCTTTTCTTACACAGACCAGTATGTAATATAAAGTATATCTTTCATTAGTAAATACCACTCAATTCTAAAATGCACACATTTAACTCCTAAAGATGTCTTAGTAAATCAGAGTGGTCTTCTCCTTAGAAAAATGGAAAATATAAAGCCTTGTGTAGAAGCAAACAAGTTTACTTATTTTGTTTCCTAGGGCAAGTGTATAGTGATTTGGGAAAAATAAATGCAAAAATACTTGAAACATTGTTCAGTTAGTCCCGATACTGTGGCAGGTGTGAGGATAGAGAAAGAGTCTAAGGTAGGTATTGTGAATAGCTAGTGAAAGCATGCAGAATCTAGCTATTATGCCTACAGGACCCTTCCTTCACTCACAAGTTAAAAAAAAGGGTTGAAAGCAGAACAAAAGAACAGGATTTGAAGTGAATACAACACCATCAACTTTCAGTGCTTTACTTTACCAATTACAACATAACAAGAAACTAAGTGGAGCTGCTGCGTATGTGTTTGTGCTTTAACAAATTCAGGGTATACAAGAATTGTACTTTTCCTTTAAGTTCTTGTGACCTTTTTGAACAGAACCCCAGCAGAATGGGGTAAATATTCTGGTAAATATTCTCCTACAGTTGTTTGAGATGATAATAGGCCAAATCCATCCAAATACTATTTTGCAGCAAGAATAATTAAACTGTGAAACAAAATGCATATCAATGAGATGAAGTTTTAGAAAGTTCTTTTTTAAAAAAGACTAGACATATATACCAATAATAATAATACCTACAGGCCAACCCTAATGGGTCAGGCTGTAAATTAATTACTGGTGGAGTAGTCCTAGGATAAGACTTCCCTATTAGAAGTTCATTGCATTATTCCATATCCTTTCTTTGAACAGAATAGCACATAATGCTAGTCACTGCAAAAGCCAGTGAAACACAGATTGCTGATGTGATTGGTAAGGTGATCCTACATGTTCCTTTAAAATCATGCTCAGGGTCCTTAAAAAAAAAGCACTACTGTAACTCCTGATGAATCAATCAAATTACCAGTCCTTATCCCTTTGCATTATTAAAAAGACTAGGTAAATTCCTACATTAAATTTCTATCCTGATAAACCACTATCTCCATCATATACATAAGACAGAGAAAGGTATACTAATCTACTATATGGTCACAATGCAAGTTAGCAGCAAAGTCAAATTCAGAACTCAAAAGTACAAAATCAGACATACATACATTTGGACTGAGCACAAGTTATTGAAAGAGAGAAAAGAATGGGTTCAGGCAAAAAACCTGTGAACATATCTAATAAACGTGCAAGGAAACTATACTAATACATTTAAATGAGAAAAGCACTAGGTCTCCAGGAATAGTATATTATACAACCTGCACAGAGTTCTCAGCTAACAGCAAGATTTTCAGTGTCCTTGTTCAGGAAAAAGAAAAAAAAGTACATTAAACAGGAAGTATTCTAGAGATATGTAAGAAAACCCTGTAACCTGGCATTTCAGATTTCCAGAGCAATTAACTCCCTACTGTATCACATCACTTAACATTAATTAATTGCTAAAGATGTAGTTACGTAATTTATTGAACTGCTAAGGATAAAACACTTCCCGAGCTCCCAAGACTTGAGTGGCATGCCAAATTAGTATCAGTGAAGCACAGGGGTTTACCCTCTCTTCTGAGATTGCCAAATCAAGCAGTCATTCTCCTTCCAGTAACAACTAATGGGAACAAGTCAAGTAAATGTCAGTCAACTATTAGAATGCCATCAGCCCACCACTGCATGAACAGCCCTATTGTTACTCTGCGTACAAAAAACATTGGAGGGTTCACAGCATGGCACCCCTGGAACCAGGTACCCTAAACGTGGCCCAGCCTGCATGAATTATTGTGCTACCTAGAAACATCTCTATTTTCAGCATAAGCATAAATTAGGGAATGTGCTAATTAATCTCACTTATATACAGCATGGTTTACAAGTTAGAGGTGGCATTGCCTCAGGGGAAAACAAAACCAATAAACAAATGCAGTTTGAGTTCACTCAGCTGGATATTAGCTTACGGACAGAGCTGAAATTCCTTCATTCCTTTTGAAAAAAATTGAAAAATTTTTACAGCTCAAAAACATGGTGCTAACATAGCTAAGCAGGCACAGAAGCTGAGTCAAGTAGAAGGCGGCTGAATTGCACTCCCAGGAAGAGCCAACTGCTACCATTTATATAGTGCCTTCTGATTCCATGTGGGTGACTGATGTTTGATTACTCTGGAATATGGAAACAGTTTTTAATCATTTAAATAAATTACAATTTTGGATAGATGAACAGAGGCTGCATATGTACTCTGAAGCTCACCCAAACACAATGAGAAGGAGAGTTTCAAGGTTTTATTTGAATGGATTTAAGGGGACTGTGATTTGTACAACTCTTTTTACTGTTTTTCTAAAGTGATGTTGGATGTGATGTATTTCAAAGACATTCTTCCCACAACCCTATTGAGGTTGCTGGCCAGGGACAAGGCCTGAAGAAATAAGTGGATATGGTTCCGGTGCATCAAACAGGCAAGTCCACAAGACCAGCAGCCAGCCACTCAATTCAATGCCAAAGTGATGCACATAAAGACATTTGTCTTGCAATGCTTAACAGTTACCATCTCTCTCATAACAAAGTCTGTTGTAGAGTGACGATGGTGTAACTGAAACTGCCCCATTTTCAAGAGAACAAATTTAGGGACATGGCATTGCAATCTGAAAAAAAAATGCCACAGGCTCTTTGGAGTTTCATTTTCTGACCAACCTGGTATTTCTTGAAACTATATTCCCAGGCCTATGAATATACACAAAGAGGTTGTACACAGTTACTCCCGGTATGCAAACCAGTATCAGAGTGCAGAAAAAAGCCTCACTACCAGTAACTGAAAAGTTAGATCCTCCAGTGCACTGCTGCATCATTTACTTTCAACATCTGACCCATAACCATAGAAACAACGTGTGGGCTTCCTTCACAAGCACAAAAAGACTTGAGAAGTACCCAGCTTTGTAACCTGGGGGAAATTTGCTTAGAATTTTGCAGTTTGCCATAATGATAAAGTAGTTTTGTTGCTTTTCTGAACTGTTCCAGGTAGCTCTGAATAAGGCTTTGAAATTGATCTTACGTACAGCAGAATAAAAGGTCTAGCAATCTTCTCTAAGGCTTAAAAAAACAAAAAAACCCAAAAAAACAAAACAAAAAAAAAAAAACAAACCATAAGCAGCTCTCAATTATTACAGAATTTCTTTGATATCTGTAACAATCAGCTTCAGCATTACACCAGTTTCCCAAGCTACATGTTATAATTCTGAAGAGGAAAGGCTGTCTGTTCTATCAGAAGTACAGACACATTACTGCGGTGTTTTATACAGGCTAATTTAGAAACGTACACGAATGATAGAGTGCAGTTGAAAGAATAAATAACTTAGGAAATTGATGTCACTGGCACATGACACTATCCACCGTGACGCTATCAATAGCACATCATCTTTGCAATAGTGGGAATAGCCACTGTTGTATTTTCAGAGACACAAACTTAAACAACAAATTTTATCAGCACTGAGGCATGTTTTGCTATTCCTTCACCAAGTACAAGTCTCACTCATTAGGACTGGCTACAACATTTACTGGCTAGTAGCATATAAAATTTAGGAAGTTATAAATAAGAATAATTTAGCTGTAAGTCCTAACTCTTTCTCTATCTTATCTTCTATGTTGAATAGGCTTGAGAAGCAGGTACATGCACTTGCAGGACAGCACAGGGTGCCACTGTTGTTGCTGACAAGGGATCACACTGGTGGAATGCTACACCGGTGCGGCACAGCAGAAACACACGGGTGCTGGCATAGAAGGGGACACATTGAGATTATTTTATGGCAGAGAAAGTAAGACTATACCACTAAGTTTATTAAGCCATATCAAACAGAAAATGGTTTAGAGAGCATTTTCTTAGTTTTTCTTGAAAGCTGGATTGAACTATTGAAAATACTGGAAACACATGTTTGCTGGGGCCACCAAGCCCATCTGAGTAGGAGGATGTAATGAAGCTGCTTAAGTAATATCAAGCATAAGGCCAAAACTAACTCTGAGGAATTTAAGATTCTGACCCAAATGGTTCAGAAAGCACAGAGCCTACCTCTCTCGGAAAATGTGGTGGGTTGACTCTGGCTGGACACCAGGTGCCCAATGCTGCTCTATCACTGCCCCTCCTTAGCTGGACAGGGGAGAGAAAAACATAACAAAAGGCTCATGGGTCGACATAAGGACAGGAAGAGATCACTCACCAAGTACTGTCACGAGCAAAACAGACTCGACCTACGGAAATTAATTAATTACCAGTCAAATCAGAGTAGGATAATGAGAAATAAAACCAAATTTTAACACCACCTTCTGGCCCACCCCTCCTTTCTTCCTGGGCTTAACTTTACTCCTGAGGTCTCCACATCTTCCCCACCAGTGGCACAGGGGGATGGGAAAATGGAGGTTGCAGTCAGTTCATCACACGTTGTTTCTGCTGCTCCTTCCTCCTCAGGGGCAGGACTCATCACACTCTTCCCCTGCTCCAAGCATGGGGTCCCTCCCATAGGAGGGAAGTCCACCATGAACTTCTCCAACATAAGTCCTTCCCACAGGCTGCAATTCTTCATGAACTGCTCCAGTGTGGGTCCCTTCCACAGGCTGCAGTCCTTCAGGCACAGACTGCTGCAGCGTGGGTCCCCTCCAGGGTCACAAGACCTGCCAGAAAACCTGCTCCAGCGTGGGCTCCTCTCTCCACGGATCCGCAGGTCCTGCCAGGAGACTGCTCCAGCACAGGCTTCCCATGGGGTCACAGCCTCCTTCAGGCATCCACCTGCTCCTGCATGGGGTCCTCCATGGGCTGCAGGTGGATATCTGCTCCACTGTAGACCTCCCTGGGCTGCAGGGGGACAGCCTGCCCCACCATGGTCTTCCCCACAGGCTGTGGGGGAATCTCTCCTCTGGTGCCTGGAGCTCCTCCTCGTCCTTCTTCACTGACCTGGGGGTTTGCAGGGTTGTTTCCCTCACATATTCTCACTCTTCTCTCCAGCTGCAGTATCTGTGCCTGTCGTGGTTTCAGCCTGGCCGGTAACAAAGGACCAAGCAGCCACTCGCTCACTCCTCCACCCCCCTCCGGTGGGACGGGGAGGAGATGGAGGAGAGAAAAGAAAAAGAAACTGGAACCTCGAGGGTTGAGATAAAGGCAGTTTACTGGGACAAACACAAACAGATTACAACAACAACAACGGCAATAATGAAAAAGTATACAAAAAGAGTGATGCACAGTGCAACTGCTCACCACCCGGGACCCGACGCTCCACCACTTCCCCCACCAAAAAAACAGAGACCACCCCCCGGCCCGCTCCCCATTTATATACTGAGCATGATGTCACATGGTATGGAATAGCTCCTTGGCTAGTCCAGGTCAGCTGCCCCAGCTATGCCCCCACCTCCCAGGTTCCTGTAAAAATTAACTCTATCCCAGCTGAACCCAGGACATTATCTACCCCTTTGTCTATACCATCTACATCATGCCCAGATCTTACATTTTCCAATCAACCACTACCACTTTCCTTGTCTTACATATAAGTATATGGACTCCACCCCCCGACCTCGCGCGCACACACACACACACACGGTGTTCCTTTAGCCTATGGGCTATCCCTCTAATGTGTCCATCGATTTTGGGGCTCTATCTGTTGTAACAGTTCTTCAGGATAAGAGAGAGATGGTGTGAGATGTTGGGTTGTTGTACGCTGCCTCTGGAACTTGTGGCTAGTACATTTGGTGCAACTCATGCCCTTGGTCTGCAGGTCGAAGATGTTGATCTTGAGGAAATTGCTGGGTGCCAGTTCAAGTTCTATCGCTGTTGTACTTGGCTCAGTTTCAAAAGTCCATCCTGTAGTCATTTGGGTAATTCTTACAGTAATACCCTTGATACAGCATATAGACGCTATAGATACAATGACATGCATTGGCAGGTTATTTAGCAGTTAAATATCATACAACTCGATTCACTGGCTATTCTCTCCCAAAATCAAATCTCCCTGAGGTACACATCGAACTTCCCTATCCTTCTGCATCACCCACCAGGTATACCCAGGTCCTTGAGCAAAAACAACCCCTTGAATGGGTTTGCCTCTGCTTGAGGGAGGACTAACCCAGACTGTCTTTCCTAACATACTCGTCATGCACACTACAGGGACTTTATCCCTTTCTACAGTATGTGGAACTCTTGGTTGGGCGGGGCCAGCCCAATTGGCAGATCCTCTAGTATAAACTAACCAGGTGGCTTTTGTTAAATGTGTCCCAATGCTTGAAAGTTCCACCCCCCATCGCTCTCAATGTAGTTTTCAGTAGTCCATTGTATCGTTCAATTTCTCCGGACGCCGGTGCGTGATAAGGGATGTGATACACCCACTCAATGCCATGTTCTTTGGACCAGGTGTCTACGAGGTTGTTTCGGAAGTGAGTCCCATTGTCCGACTCGATTCTTTCTGGGGTGCCGTGTTGCCATAAAATTTTCTCTTCATGGCCCAGGATAGTGTTCTGGGCAGTGGCATGGGACACAGGGTATGTTTCCAGCCATCCAGTGGTTGCTCCCACCATTGTAAGCACATGGCACTTGCCTTGGCGTGTTCGTGGGAGTGTGATATAGTCAATCTGCCAGGCCTCCCACTGTTTATATTTCAGCCATCGCCCTCCATGCGACAGGGTTTTTTGCCGCTTGGCTTGCTAATTGCAGCACATGTTTCACATTCATGGATGACCTGTGCGATAGTGTCCATGGTCAAGTCCACCCCTCGATCTCGAGCCCATCTATATGTTGCATCTCTTCCCTGATGGCCTGAGGTATCGTGGGCCCACTGAGCCATAAATAGCTCACCCCTACGTTGCCAGTCCAGGTCCACCTGAGACACTTCAGTCTTGGCGGCCTGATCTGCCTGCTCGTTGTTTTGATGTTCTTCAGTGGCTCGACTCTTGGCTACATGAGCATCTACATGACGTACTTTTACCACTAGCTTCTCTATCCGAACAGCGATATCTTGCCACAGTGCGGCAGCCCAGATGGGTTTACCTCTGCGCTGCCAATTGCCCTTCTTCCATTGCTGTAGCCACCCCCATAGGGCATTTGCCACCATCCATGAGTCAGTATAGAGATAGAGCACTGGCCACTTTTCTCTTTCAGCAATGTCTAACGCTAGCTGGATGGCTTTCACCTCTGCAAACTGACTTGATTCACCTTCTCCTTCAGCAGTTTCTGCGACTAGTCGTGTAGGACTCCATACAGCAGCCTTCCACCTTCGATGTTTTCCCACAATGCAGCAGGACCCATCAGTGAACAGGGCATATTGCCTCTCATTTTCTGGCAGTTTATTATACAGCGGGGCCTCTTCGGCCCGTGTCACCTCTTCCTCTGGCGACATTCCAAAATCTTTGCCTTCTGGCCAGTCCGTGATCACTTCTAACATTCCTGGGCGACTGGGGTTTCCTATGCGAGCTCGCTGTGTGATCAGTGTGATCCACTTACTCCACGTGGCATCAGTCGCGTGATGCGTAGAGGAAACTTTCCCTTTGAACGTCCAGCCCAGCACTGGCAGTCGGGGTGCTAAGAAGAGCTGTGTTTCAGTACCAACCACTTCTGAGGTGCCTCGAACTCCTTCATATGCTGCCAATAACTCTTTTTCAGTTGGAGTATAGCGAGCCTCGGATCCTCGATATCCCCGACACCAAAACCCTAGAGGTCGGCCACGGGTCTCCCCAGGTGCTTTCTGCCAAAGGCTCCAGGTAGGGCCATTCTCCCCAGCTGCAGTGTAGAGCATATTTTTAATATTTTGTCCTGTCCGGACTGGCCCAAGAGCTACTGCATGAACAATCTCCTGCTTAATCTGTTCAAAGGCTTGTCGTTGCTCAGGCCCCCATTTAAAATCGTTCTTCTTCCAAGTAACTTGGTAGAGAGGGCTTACAATTTGACTGTAATTTGGAATATGCATTCTCCAAAAACCCACAACACCTAAGAAAGCCTGTGTTTCCTTTTTATTAGTCGGTGAGGACATAGCTGCTATTTTGTTGATGACGTCCACAGGGATCTGACAACGCCCATCTTGCTGTTTTACTCCTAAGAACTGGATCTCCTGCGCAGGTCCCTTGACCTTACTATCTTTTATGGCAAAACCAGCCTTCAAAAGGATTTGGATTATTTTCTTCCCTTTCTCAAAAACTTCTTCTGCTGTGTTGCCCCATATGATGATGTCATCAATATATTGCAGGTGCTCTGGAGCTTCACCTTTTTCTAGTGCAGCCTGGATCAGTCCATGACAAATGGTGGGGCTGTGTTTCCACCCCTGGGGCAGCCGATTCCAGGTGTACTGGATGCCCCTCCAAGTGAAAGCAAACTGAGGCCTGCACTCCGCTGCCAAAGGAATGGAGAAAAATGCATTAGCAATGTCAGTTGTGGCATACCACTTAGCTGCCTTTGATTCCAGTTCATATTGAAGCTCTATCATATCTGGCACAGCAGTGCTCAGCGGTGGTGTGACTTCATTCAGCCCACGATAATCTACTGTTAGTCACCATTCCCCATTAGATTTCTGCACGGGCCATACGGGACTGTTAAAGGGTGAGTGAGTCTTGCTGATCACTCCTTGGCTCTCCAATTGGCAAACCAGCTTATGGATGGGGCCTCGGTTGGTGCGATATTGTCGCCGGTGCACTGTCGTGGTAGCAATTGGCACCTGTTGTTCTGCAACCTTCAGCAACCCCACAACCGAAGGGTCTTGGGAGAGACCCGGCAGGGTAGACAGCTGTTCAATCTCCTCTGTCTCCAATGCAGCTATACCGAAGGCCCAACGGTACCCTTTTGGGTCCTTGAAATACCCCCTCCTGAGATAATCTATACCAAGGATGCATGGGGCCTCTGGGCCAGTCGCAATGGGGTGTTTATGCCACTCATTCCCGGTTAGACTCATTTCAGCTTCCAATACGGTTAGCTCTTGGGATCCCCCTGTCACACCAGAGATACAGATGGGTTCTGCCCCTTTATAACTTGATGGCATTAGGGTACATTGTGCACCAGTGTCCACTAGAGCCTTATATTCCTGTGGGTCTGATGTGCCAGGCCATCGAATCCACACTGTCCAGTAGACTCGGTTGTCCCTCTCCTCCACCTGGCTGGAGGCAGGGCCCCTCTAATCCTGGTTAGAATATCCGTTACTCACTTTCTGCACACGTGAATCAGAAGTCCCTTCAAGGGGATCAGAAATGAGATCAGCCCATCTACTGCGTCTGGGGGACTGCTCACGGGAAACTGGAGCAGCAGTTTTCCAAGAAGAATTCTCTTTTCTGGTTGCTTTTTCTCGCAACTCCTGTACCCGTGCATCCAAGACTGAGGTAGGTTTTCCATCCCACTTCCTCATGTCCTCTCCATGGTCACGCAGGTAAAACCACAGGTTAGCCCGTCGAGTGTACTTTCTCTCTCCTCTCTCTTGGGCAGAGGAACGCTTACTCCCAATAACTGCGATGCGGGCCTGTACAGGTGAGGAGGAGGACAGATCCACTTTGAATTGCTGGAACTCTCGGGACAACTCCTCTACAGCTGAGACACAGGCCCGTAGGGAGGAAGAGAGACTTCCTTCGTATTGCCGGAGTTGGACAGCCAATTCGTCCACCGTTTGTCCATAGCCTTCTCTCCAGGACATTACTGCCAATGAGATGGCATAGGTTGGTGGTGCACTTCATAGAAACTTCCGCCATATGGGTTGTGTGCATTGGACTTCATCTGGATCTGTGGGTGACTGCGCATTTTCTGGATCATTATAAATCACCTCCAGCACAGCTAATTCTCTCAGGTACTGGATACCTCTCTCCATGGTGGTCCACTTGCCTTGGTGACATGTAACTTCATCCCTGAAGGGGTATCTTTCCTTTACACCTAACAGAAGTCGCCTCCAGAGGCTGAGGACTTGTGTTTTTCTCCCAATCGCCTTGTCGATGCCCCCTTCCCTAGACAGAGATCCCAACTGCTTGGCTTCCTTACCCTCCAATTCCACACTACTAGCCCCGCTATCCCAGCATCGGAGCAGCCAGGTAACAATGTGCTCACCTGGGTGGCGGCTAAAATCTTTTTGCATGTCACACAACTCACTCAGGGATAGAGATCGGGTAATTATTTCAGGTTCTGCCTCTACCTCCTGTTCTCGCGATGACCCTGGTTCATCTTCATCTCTCGCTAAGCGAACTGATTTCTTTGTGTGTTTCTTTTTCTGTACAGGGGCGACTGATAACTGGCACAGGTTGGTTCTCTGGTTTAGCTGAAGTGACTGTCACCGGGGTAGGGGTAGTCACGGTACCTGTTGTCGTGGTAGGGGCAGCCACGGTGCTTGTTGTCGGGGTAGGGGCAGCCACGGTGTCTGTTGTCGAGGTTGGGGTAGCCACGGTGCCTGTTGTCCTGTTTTCCATCTTTTCTCCCTGAGGGTGCTGCCTAGTATCAAGCAGTGTTTGGTAGATACTAGCCAGGGCCCAGCACAATGTAGTGAGTTGTGTGTCTCTGGGATAGCCACAGCATTTTTCTTTCAAATATTCTATCACTTCATGAGGGTTCTGTAGTTGTTCGGGAGTGAACTTCCAAGTCACTGGCGGTGAGAAGTTCTCTAGATACCTGCCCACATCCTCCCACATGCCGTGCCACCCATGAGTATCCAGCTTTGGGGGAGATCTCTGAGTGGTGCTCTTAAAGAGCCTTTTTGTAGCCCTAAAGAAGACCTGAAACATATTCAGGAGGCATAGCACTAACAGCACACTGGCTTGCGCATCCCAAGGATATTCAAAATTCTCAAAAGCTGTTGTAATTAGTCGGAAGGAGAAAAGGGAGGTGAACGGACGGGGGGAGGTATCCCCCCCTAATTTCCCCATGGATTGGGTGTAATTACCAATAAAATCCGACAGAAGGTGCCCAAAGTATGGAAATGTTATCACTGCCTCATAGAGATACCAGCTTAACCTCATGACCAGTGATGTAATCATTTCATAAGTCGACATTGCCCAGTACAGCAAAATGATAATCCCAATCACTCTCCCAGAGATGAGATACGCAACTACAGGCAATACATAGGGCATATAAGAGCTTACAAAACGCCACCATGTAAACAAATGAAACAACATTGTGACTAACATCTATTTATCTAAGAAATGCGTTTGGCAAATTTGTTTCAACACGTTCTGGCCAGATCTGCCGTTATCTCAAACCTTCTGCCCCACGTTGGGCGCCAAAAAGGACTGTCGTGGTTTCAGCCCAGCCGGTAACAAAGGACCACGCAGCCGCTCGCTCACTCCTCCGCCCCCCTCCGGTGGGATGGGGAGGAGACGGAGGAGAGAAAAGAAAAAGAAACTGGAACCTCGAAGGTTGAGATAAAGGCAGTTTACTGGGACAAACACAAACAGATTACAACAACAACGGCAATAATGAAAACAAAGTATACAAAAAGAGTGATGCACAGTGCAACTGCTCACCACCCGGGACCCGACGCTCTGCCACTTCCCCCACCAAAAAAACAGAGACCACCCCCCGGCCCGCTCCCCATTTATATACTGAGCATGATGTCACATGGTATGGAATAGCTCCTTGGCTAGTCCAGGTCAGCTGCCCTGGCTATGCCCCCACCTCCCAGGTTCCTGTAAAAATTAACTCTATCCCAGCTGAACCCAGGACAGTGCCCCAGCAACTTTTTTCCCTTCTTAAATCTGTTATCCCAGAGGTGCTACCACTGTCACTGATGGGCTGGGCCTTGGCCAGCGGCAGGTCCATCTTGGAGCTGGCTGGCATTGGCTCTGTCAGACACAGATGAAGCTTCCAGCAGCTTCTCAGAGAAGCCACCTCTGTAGCCCCCCTGCTACCATAACCTTGTCACACAGATGCCGTACAGAAAAAAAATGACCTATTTCCATGTGGTCAACAGAAAGATACAGACCTAAATGTTCTCTGCTTCACCAAGTAGGAGGAAAAAGTCGTTTAGCAGACTTGCTTGCACTTTCTGGGAGTGCTATTCCAGAAAGAGTTTTTGGAAAAAGGTATTTGTGGCATAAGTGAATTTAAGCACACAATAAGCAGAACAGAGAACACTTCTAGTTGATGGCATGATGGATTCCATAAAATGATGATACATACTGCAAAGCTGCATCAACAGAAAAAAAATTGAGTATGCTTGGGGTGACCTCCCTGATAACTTTTCCATTACTTCTCTTCCAGTTATGCATATTCAATACATTTTGAGGCCTGCTCCCGAGCCAAACCTTTCTTCCTGCAATGCCTCAGTCTAATCAATTGTATAGAAGTAATCCAGAAATCTTTTACAAGTGAGAAAAAGATTAAATTTATTAGTTATCGGCCCATTTATATAGAATGACAGGGCAGTGAAGAGGAAATCACTAAATGACTGAACACTGAAGAGCTAGTATGTGATGGACTTTGTAGATTTCATAAAATAAGTAATGTTTAGCCAAGGGTACTACTTTGCAAATACATACAAACTTAAGTTTTAAAAGCATGGAACCAGTTGCAATGAAACTAGTTACATGTTTACAAGACTACAGATTATATTCTTTAAAAAATGCAGTTCTGCCTGCAAGTATTTTTCATATATGAATTTTTAATTTTACCAACTATTTTTTGATTAAGCATGATATGACCCAGCAGACACATATGTTTAATATAAATCCAAGGATTGGCTAATTACTCACATAACAAATAGTAAAAAATTAAAACACATCTAAGCCTTCAGCACATACAGTTTTTTATAAACAAGCATGAATCTGTTCATTTTTCAAAATTAAATTCTCAAACTCATCAGTTTATTAGGATGCTAAAAAGCACAATCACTTTAAATTAACAGATCAAGTTAATCATCATTGAAGAATAAAAATTGGGATGAAGTTACAAGCTCTTGAAATACAGGCTGATATTAGGAAAGTGTCATACTTCCCTGACGTACAGAAGACAGTGGGACTCAAATGCTCAATATAATTTAGCATCAGATTATTCTCTCTTAGTTATCCCTCATTTAAAAGTCATTCCAATCAACACATTATTAAAAGTAAATAAACACATACACTAGTTTTAAACCAAGCTTCTTTAAAGTATCTAACAACAGTATGTAGGCTTTTTGCAAAGATATTGCACAACCACAAAAACCCAAAAGCTTATGATTAGATAGCAAGAGGTTGTGCAGAAAAAAGCAGGGAGTCATTACTATTTTCTGAGGTACGTATTTTAAATACATTATTGTGAAGTCTCAAGCGTATCTATATGAAAGCTTCCCGAGAATTGTAACTTATGTTTTCCCCTTATAGGCCAGTCCTACAAATTCAACTCGAAATGTGTCAAGCTATGTTCTTCCAAGGTCACATGGCATCACTTGTAATAAAACTTGCATAATGAGAATTTCACAATTCTTCTGAGGATGAATAAATGGTAGAATATAGTGTTCTCTAACTGCTAAGTTAAATCTACAGCAATAGCAGAACTGTTAGAATGAAAATAAGCCATGAAGAAATTGAGCATAAACCAAGAGCACTCATTCTGAGGATAAAGAATATGGCATTCTTTATATGAACTTCCAGAAAAACAAGAATGAATATGTGCTATTTGATGCCAAGGTTGTGTTGTTTAAAATCCCAGTTATAAAATTCTATCAAGTTAGACTTGAAATCCAACACGTGAGTTAGAACGATAAAACGTCAAAGAGTACTTCTTGGAGTTTTAACCTCAGCACTCCAAAGTCAAAATAAACACTGATAAAAATCATGCAAATATGGCCTGGTCAGTAATACTTGCCCTGTCTGCACATGTAAGCTATCCATTTCAGATACTTTAAAGTTACAAGCCCTATTAAAAGATTCAGATCTTTTTTTCCCTTCCAGATCAACGTCTGTTGTTAGACAGGCACAGTCTTAATTCAAATTACAGAAGGAAGCCGAGAAGTAGTAAAATACTGTCTACACAAATCAGAATTTAGTTTGTTGGCAAAATTCTAAAACAATACATTATTTATGAACTGCATGCAGTTACATGTATGCATATTTTATAGATTTAATATAATGGATCCAATCATGTGGAGGGAATGCAAGAGCTCAGATTAAAGCAAGATGTCACATATCATATTAGATATAAAAGGCAAAATTTAATGAGACAAGTAAAGGTCAGAGCAGCACACTGCAGTTTCAATTTGATACCCCCACTCTCCTCCTTGTTCTTAAGCATGCATCATACCTTTAACTTAAAACACAAAGCAAAACTAAAAGTTAGTATAAAGGGATAATTCTAATGCCAAGATCACTAAAGCAGACAGAAAAGTTAAACTTCAGTTTATATTCTAGAAACCAAATGACTGCAATTCAGTTCATCATCTCTAGTCCTCATTTTCCAAAGTACTATCAAGCAATTTTCAGTGAATGACACTTGATTAATTAAAGCTTAATCCAGCAAAGTTATTAACGCTCCCTACTGGTGAGTTAAGAAAAAAATTAAAAATCCCAACAACTGTGTCTAATAGTAACACAGCACCTCTAGAAGTACATTACCTGCATTTTTACTGGTAATCTGGATTCCAACTGCTTTCTGTATTGTACTGCACTCAGGAAAGCCCTTTATCATTATTACTCTTCCCCTCTCCCCATTCTTTACAGCCTGTCTCTATATTTCCACTCAGTACTAAAGTCTTAAACGAAAACATATTTATTTCAATAAGACTTCTCCTTAAGGCCTTAGAAGTACTCAATCTGTTCTGGTTAGCCATCTTTTCTTTTCCAGGTGAACAAATTTACACCCAAGAAAGATCAGAGTGGATATGGAAAAGCAGACTGGTAAGGAGGAAATAAGGATGGGACAGTGAGGGACACAGAATCAGAGCAACATTGGGATTTTTATGCTGTTCTTCTCTTTCCAGATTACTTATTTCATATCCTCTCAAACAGTTTTGTCTTTTCCCTCGCACACTTTTCTGCCTCTACCTTCTTCACTTCCTCCTGTCACTATTCCTCTCCTGATATGAATTAGTATTTCCAGGACATAATTTGCTGTGAATTAAAACTCATTAAGGAATGACCAAACTGTAATCTCATTTACTTTATCTTTTCAATTTTTATACCTGTTCTGTAATTTCTGGAATACATCAATCACTTTTTTTTTCCCCCGTGCCTCTCTCCTTATTCATAACATGAGTTAGGTCAAGCCAAAATAATTTTGGCTTCCTTGCTCTTTCCAAGATCAGTATATGTTCAAACAACATTAATATCCCAGAGAACCTGAACATAAACATCCTATCTCACTGGCCTTCATACTGCTCTTCATTACTTTTATATTGCTCTTGGTACTCTCTTTCACAATTTTCAGATATTTTTAAAAAATATTATTGTACTTATGAAAACGCTTATATAATACACTTCTGAAAAGTAAGACTGTGATATTTCTAGGTTTCTGCCCCTTTACCATTTATCTTCCATCCTCTCAATTTTTAATCCAACAGTCTTATGTATTTCTTTTGCAACAGAATAATTTTTCATTTACTCCTTTCTTTCCTTTTAAAGAGCTTTCACTCTAATGTATGTTTTGACTCTGCTTCCGCATTTCATTTTTTAAAAATCTGTCTTCTCCATCATACATTTGTAGAAGCATTTCTACAAAATAAATCCTTTCTGTTGTCCCTGATACATCCAGACCTTTTTCTTTTTCTGACCCTGCTAAGACACCCTGTCCACCTAATGCCCACTTTGGGCAGTCAACATTCAGCTTTTTGATTCTCACAATGCTCTCCAACCAGCCCTCGCTCCTGCAGTGTGCCACACGCCCTACTTCTGCTCTGCTGCAAGTCAATATTAAAAAAAATACCAAGATTCCCTTTAGTACCTTACCTGCCAAATTCTTTCTTCAAGGCTGCACTTCAAATCTTTCCTTTCTGTTAATATGCTAGGAAAAAAAATAGATCTAATTCTAGTCTTCACAGCTTGACTGCAATTTTGGTTAATTCTTTGTAAACTTCTAAAATCTTCTTTTCCATTATAGTTGCTGCTGCCTTAAATTTTAGTCGCAAACCCCATGATTTATGCCTCATTTTCTTCCCAGTTTTCTTCATAATTCAGAGCTTCTTCCTATTGCCTCTTTCTGCGATTTCCATCTCAAGTTTCTCACACATGATAAATACAGTATTTCTAAGACTTTTTCTCCCACCCACCCGCTTTTTTTTTTTTAGAAGAAGAAGAAGAAGAAGAAGTTGGCTTATCCTTTTTAGGAACAGAGAGTCTTTCTCGAGTAGCTCTGACTATCTTTACAGATACAAAAAAAAAATCAAAAAATGTATGAACATGTATAACAGAAGCAAGGACCATCATACACCATGTAAGCAAGCATACGACAGTTTCATTTTTCCTTTTTACACACATTATATACTGTAAGTTTCCCCATTCATTTTGCCTTTAGGTATTTTTGCTACAATATACCGTTGCTTTTCTGACCCTTAAAGTGGCAGACTATTTGAAACAAACAATTCAATGACCCTATTTGAGTTGCTTCTTAAATTTTTCCTTTTTTTATTCCAATCATTTCATTAATGGTTATGCAATTTTCTGAGTTTTTAGCATACTTTTTCAAGCTTTTCCCATAAAGCAACAGAAGTTGAGAAATTAATAAGAGCTTTATTCTTAGGATTTCTTCCCCACATATCTTCTAACAGAGAATCCACATTCACTTAGAGTGTGGCTACCTCAGAACTCTGAATTTATTTATTGGTCCTTTACTTCTCAACCACCAGTCAGGCTTCCTGAAATCAGTCTGCTTTCTCCTATTACTTTCAACAAAAAAAATATATTTAAGGTTATTCAGATCTAACATTACTTACACACTCATTCTCTCCAATATGCCAATAAATATTGCTGCAAAAATTCTTCCAGAATTTCTAGTTTAATTTTTGGTTTACATTTAAACTACTTTTTTTCTATCCTCACATTTTTTTCTTCTGCTAAAGCTTACAGAGTAACAGCATCTTTCAAGATTTCCCGAATTCTCTTTTTCTCTCGCTCACCCTCCTATCCCTCTTTTTAAAGCCTCTTAGTGATGTTATGTTATTCATGCACAACTGTCTGAAGTTTCAATCTTATTTGAAACAAAAACTAGGATATGACAACCCTTCTGGAAGGAAATACAATTCCAGATGGCAACTGGAACTGAATGAAGCACCCAACTTGGAGCCAAGGTAAAGGAAAAGTTCACTGACAAAACTTGATCAGTATAAGAAAGGAGCATTGACACAGAAACTCCTGCATTTCATTGATTTAAATTTCACCTATTTCATTGACTCTGTACAGGTTCTGTGTACTTCATAGAATAATTATTGAGCAACATCTGGACAGATAAAAAGACAGTTAAGTATGAGACATAGTTTACTCATAAATTAGCTGATGCCAAAGAGGTCACTTCAGGGAGAGACAGAAATAAAATCCTGGGCTCTTTGAACACCGCAAGATTTAGAAACTCTGGGTCTACCACATGCACTTGCTTCTAAACCTCCTCAGTCTAGATGCAGGAATGGAAAAAGAGTTTCATGCCTCAGAACTAATAAACAGTTGCAGAACTCCCTCCAAAAAGTTGACCTCTAATCAGCTGTCATAGAAGACACACCACCTCTACACCATCCCCATTGGTCAAGCAACAGTCATACTGACACTGAATGAATCCAATAACTTGAGCTCTCCTGATGAAGAGGTTTTTTTAAAGTATAAGAAGCAAAAAATTGGCTTGATCACATAGTAAATGCCCCCCCCCCCAAAGCACAAAACCAAAAAAAGCTCTGAAAGTTGTCTGTATTTTAAAAACATAACTATTTCAGAATTACAATGCTATATACAATAAAACACATGCAATATGGGTTTTTCCCTGCTGAAAATATTTGTGATAAAAATATTTCACAAAACATTTGGGGTTTCAGAAAATGAAAACCTTAGTAAAGAAGCAACTATTTTGTACAAAGGAGCAGCTATCATTACTATAACGAATTTTTTCTTTTCATTTGCAGGGGCAACCTTTGTTAAATTTTAACTTAATTTCTTCCAAATGTGCATTTAATACTATCTGGCAGTAAGTTTTAATTATATAGGAAATCTGGAAGTTAATAAGCCAGGATCATTAAGAAAAAGGTTATACACACAGTTTGTATGTTTTTATTTATAGGATTTGTACATCTATCACAATCTAAAAGTATACATACAGGTATATGCTTAAGACTATTGTGACAAAAGGCATACTTTAGTTACAGAAAAGCTAACATACCTGAAACACAATTCTTCATTACTGTTATTCATCATACCCATAGACAGAAACATTATCTTTGTATAAAAAAAAAAGTTTTACATTTCAATCTTTTATGGACAAACCTTCAAGTTCTTACAGGATAAACATGTTTAGAATTACAAAATGATGCAGGCTAGAAGGGACCTCTGCAGGTCTCTAGTCCAAACCACCCCTCAGAGCAGGGCCAACCTCAAATTTAGATCTGGTTGTCCAAGCACTCATCCTGATAAGTTATGAAAATCTCCAAGCACATAGATTCAACAACTTCTCTATGTAACTACTCCCATTGTGACTTTTTTCTACTCATTGGAAGATTCCTAACTACAGCTAGGGAACTTGTCCTTGCCTCTTACCCTTTCACTGTACACCTTTGACAAATGCCTGCCTCAACCTTCCTTAATACCCCTCCCTTCCACTCCTAGATACATCGTAGTTGTAACTATAACATTAACAGAAAGTGTGTGAAAAGAATAAAAGAGCACAACTATAAAATAAAATCATGTAAAAAAATACAAGCATAGTCTGAGCAACAAAATCACAAGCACCCACTCAACAGTACCCATGACGAACACACACAATACAGAGCATCAAGTTGATTCAAACCCAATGCTTCATATTATCAATAATTCTTTTTCAAGAAAGAACAAACCTGGGCCACTTTAACGGAATTTTGAGTAGAACCACCAGCATGATATTCTACTTTGAACTTTTTCACAAGTTCTTCAAATCTGTTAAAAAAAAAAAAGTGGAGAAAAGTTAAACTCTATAATTTTTTTATTTTTTTTCTTTTCAGAAGAAGACATGAAGACTAGAAATAGATGATGTGTTATTTGAAAACAAGAAATTCAGATACATTAGCTGTTACAGATGATGCAAGCTGGGGACTTGTAATTAAATTTTTTCTAAATTACAAAGCAAAGAGTGACATCGACTTGAAACCTTCACCTTAAAAGTTGTGAGTGAACTAAATAACTGAAATAAAACATTATCTGAAGCATAAGCTTGATTGCAGTGAATTGTCAGATTGATGAAATATATGCTTGCAGAAGCATAACTGAAGACATTCAGATACTTAATTCCACCTCACTAAAGCTAGACACAGAATGTAAAATTAAGTGAGAAGATCGAGATCTGGTGTCTATTTCTTGACCCAAACAATGGTGCTATGGTTTAAGTTTTCATATGAAATAGTACATTTTGACAGGTGAAGAACTTTTATGAACATATCTACTAGTATGTGAGAAAATCTGATAACAGAGTCTCCAGATGAGCTTTCAAATCCTTCAAGTCATACTACTATGAAAATATACCATTCTCTGGTAACATTCAGTAGTATATTACTAGGTTTGAATGTTAAAACAAATATTTAAACTTTTAACAGAAATATCTACCCTTGCATTTCAGATCAAACCTTAGGGTTAAGACCCAGAGAGAGTTCTATAAGACACTCTTCCTTGTCTAGGATATATTTTGCATCTCTGATTATAGTACACCACAGCTTAAGAACCAGCCTTCTCTCTAGTCACAGGCTATATATAGAAAAGGGAAATAAAGTGTCAGAGAAAAGGGAACTAGACAGAGGGAGTTGTGGGGACTGCAGGGAGGCTATGTACAAATACTGCATCATGCCTTTAAGTTCTAAGCACACTTCAAAATGAGTGGATTAAACAGCAGGATTAACAACCTCAGAAGATATTAAGACTCAGAAGGAAGTACTCCTGCAGGCAAGTTAAAATGTTTACTGTAAAATTTGTTTGCACATTTGAGGTTCAAAATGACTTAAGGTCAACCCTAATTAATAGCACAGATTTGCCCTTAAGGTCTATTAACTTTAGATGTTTACCTTTAACAAATGAAGCTTGCCCAGTTAGATGTATTTCAACATGTTTTACTGTATTCACCTTTAGCATCTTTTAAACAGTGACACATCTTTATTTCAGACACAGTGAAAAATGAACACTATCTGCCAACCCTACCCTTCCTCTCCCCCTCACAACACCAATCTCCTTATAGTATGTGAAACAATGGCTTTGGGGATAGATTTGTCAAATAATGACTTGTTTGTTTAAAAGGTCCTGATTTTCAATACCATGTTACTAATAAGAGCATTTTTATTTCTACAGTACTTTGCATTTAAAATGTTTGAATAATGAGCTACTCACCCTAGCAAACTACCGATGGGCAGACAATTAGAACGAACCAAGAACTAAATTACTACATATGCTTTTCACAGTTATCTACACTACTAATTATCCACCAATTTTATGTCAAGCAATTGAAACCTCAAATGATAGCAAGTAGCTCAAAGTGGGGGGGAAAAACCCCACCAAAACAACAGGTCTTCTAACAACAGCTTCTCAAGCAGACATACAAACCATCATGAACTAATTAAGTATTTTGGCAATATTTTTTCTTTAATTGACATTTTACCTTTTCAATCAATTTCAGTGTGTACTGCCCAAATCATATAGTTATTTTTGTATTCTTGTATATCTACAAGCATGCCAACTAGTATTTTAGCAGCTCTAAATCTAGATGAGTATGTATTTAAATACTTATCTTGCAGTTTGAATGAATAAAATAGGTGGTATCTGAATTTGGGAAAAAAATTAGAAACAGCCTTAAAATACTATATTATGAAGATTTCAAGGTGACAGCTTTGTAATCTAAGAAATAATCTGAACAAATTATTTTACAATTACTAGAATAAGACAAACGGTGACTGTCTTTCACTACTTCAGATTGAACATTAAAAGACTTAACTCCTGTTCTTTGAATTAAGATAGTAAACTCAACACCTCTGAAGGTCTGTTGTATAAAATATAATGAGAGTTTGTACACATGCAAGAAAAGTAATTTTTGCTGGTCATTTTCCATGACACATCAAAAGGACAATATAAATTGTGTTGTTTTAATCCACAAGAGCCTGATAACCAAGTTGTATCAAGAATGACGTCAAAATTAAGAATGCCAATAGCTTTTTATCTTAAGATGAACAGTTATGTGGACATTTTTCAAAATGTCAGCAAATGGCACAGGCAGCATGGGAACACTGACTTTGTCACTGTCTGCTCTATGTCTGACCTGCAAAGAGAAGACTCTCATTCCAGCATGCCTCAAAAACATGGTGTTTGCTTTTATAAAACTCTCCGTTTTAAGGAAGGAAGTTCAACTGTAGAAACTGCTCTGAACCCTAGGAATGCTAAACAGAGCTTCTGTGTGTGCTTCAGGACTAAGCTGTTATCACACTTAGGATAATTCAAGAAAATTAGAACCTTACGAGCAAGACTGAATAATATTTTCATTTCACATTCTGCACTTGTTGGTCTTTCTGAGTATTTCTTAAGGCTGTGCTGTATCTGACAACTGTGACCTTTCTCCTGACCTAGCAACATACCATTACCTTAAATAACAGAATAATAAATCCCACAATCAGCACCATACAGAGGGGCCCCTATTTTTGGTACCACGAATTTGTTCACCACATTACAGCATATTTTAACAAAAATAAGTTTGCATTTGCAGCAGCATATGTTTTCAGCTGTGATACTGCTGATCAACTCTAGCACTGACCAAAGATATGTTAATGTTTTCCTCAATTATACTAAAGGCAAAAGCACTTCTGTCAGTTCCTTTTTTTCCCCTCCCCTTTTTTAAAAAGGATTGACTCCTAATTGAACTTGATACAGAAAGGTGAGCCTTTTCAGTAGATTCACTTTTGGCAGAATTAATGGGTATTAAAAAAAAAAGTGTAAGAAGATAATGGAATAAGCTATTTTATAAAAGAATACGAACAAGAATGAGAATAAAATTTTTACACTTTTTAAAAACAAACAAACAAACCAAAATACACCCCCTTACATTACAGGAGGCAGAGGCTTATTTTTAAAAGGCACAGATTCCTCTTACATATGCCATAACATTACCTCAAACTGGAAGCAGCTGTAAGAATTTCCTCCCAGTAAGTATCACTCAAACCATTCATAATCTGATCATCACTATCCATCTTCTCTGTGTCCTTTTACCAAACTATGTTTAAACCTTACACTATTCCTTCATAGCACCTCTTAAAAAGCAGAATCTCCAGTACTATACTGATAAATGCACTCATCTTAATATCCAATCCATGCATACAGCTGCAAAGATCATCTGGTTCAGCTATCCCTCTGACTAGCTAGCCTCTCTCCATGCCCCTCTTCTAGCCCCTTCTCAGTCATTTCAAGCAGAAGCCACTTCTCTACATTGTCAAGGACCTGCAAAGTGTTATGGCACTGAACATACATACTATCCTTCATTTGGTATATTCAGATTTACAACAGCCTCCAGGCACAAAGTGGTCAACAAAAATACCTTTTCTCTCACTAACCCTTGATATCATCCAACATCTAGTTACTAGAATTTTCTGTGAATATTAGCAAATCTACCTTAAATCTTCTTTCAAACTGTCTTTCACCATAATGTCTACAGAAAGTCATCAGTAAGGCTGTGTGATTTCCCGAGGCTATTCTCCAGCCTAATGACTGGCAATCCTCTCCTGGATCAATACCCATCTCTCATAACTCATTTTATACACAAAATCTGAAGCTTTTTGGAGCTGGAACTATCATCTTGTTCTATGTTACACACCAACAAATACAGTCATGTTTGTCTCACCATGGTTTCAAACCCAAACTGACAACAAAAATAAGCACATAAAACATTCCCTAAAACTGAAGGCAGACAACATAAGGCAATGGAGCTACAGTAAGGAAAATCAAAGCAATTCAAGTAATGCTGTTAAGTTTTTGGACACAATTTGTATTAAACTACAAGAAACTCTTTTTAAGAGTAAAACGGCCATAGAATACCAACATTTAACTGTCTTTATACAGAGACAGCACCAGGAAAAAACACTTCTGATATGTCAGAAGATACTTACTAGCAAGAAGTAGAGAAAAGTAATCCTTATTTTTCAGCAGGGTGTATTGCCCTGGACATCTTTTGATATAGCTGCTTATTACCTAAGATGTACTCAAAAGCATATATCAGCATGGAGCTACATGCTAAAAAAAAAAAAAAAAAAATCAGCTACCAGAAACTGCTAGAGAGGGAAAAAAATAATGTTTGCCCTTTTTGCTTTTGTACGCCAGATAATGACAGCCTGAACCCAAGACAAAAATCTGGTTATTTTATATAATAATAATAATATATTTCCAGTGGATTGTACATTTTTGTTTGGTGTTATAAAAACCTTCAAAAACACCAAGATAGAAACGTCTTAAATAATCAATAAAAGGTTGCAAGTTACACATAAATCTGTAACTTCTTTTTCTTTGGAGGTAAATTGGGGCTGCAGAGGCAGCCTTTGTTGATACCTCTAGAGAGGAAGGCAGACTAGGATTTGGTATGTTTTCAAGCTATTGGATGAATTTTAATTAGATTCTAATTAAAAATCATAATTAATGGTGATTCTGACACCCTTCCCAGATATTTATTTTTCGTTGCAAGAGGTAGTCATATTAAGACATGGCAATAGCTTAGATGTTCAGCTGTGAGAAGAACCAGACTAATACACTGACAGTTAGATGTTTGATCCTTTTAATTACATTTTTTAAAATCTACTTAAATCTTCAAATTAAGTAACCTGTGTCAGAATGTCTATGAAATCACTCCATAAATTAAAGAAAAAATTGTGAGAGAGTGAACATATTATACAACCTGTTTTAATAATACTAAAAGCTTGGTAAAACTACAAAAAAGTACCAAGTATTATTTCCATTTTTAAGAAAACCCTCAAGGAATAAATCAACACAAACAACTAAATAATGCCAAACCTGCATCTTGATTGTTTTGCGGGGCATGGCAGAAGTAGTTATGCATACATCTGGACAAGCCTGTCATCTGTCACATTCTCAGTTTCATCACAGCCTGGGCCAATGCCAGAACAATGCAGGCAGCCACACCACCAGGCAGACGGGGCACACGTTGTAGAAAGACAGCCTTCCCTGGTCAGTGTTAGCAGGCAAGCTGAAGCCCTGATAATTTGATCCTAAGTAAAATCTAATTCAGATTTTAGGAAAAGGTCTAGTCTTGAGAACCAAACATTATAATTAAACCACAATGTATTATTTTTAAACAGAAGTAAAAGGCAGAATACTTCAGGACAAGTGCTGTGGGTAAAAAGAAAAGTAATTCATAATCTTAACTCTAAAGAGTGTACCCAATTTCTCTAAATTTTACAACTCAGTGTTCAAAGTTCAAACCCTAGAAAGGATAGTTATATGAACCATTTCATCCTTAGTCGTTGACATATAACCAATTAAGATTGAGATGCAGATATAATTGGTTGTTCTTACTTAAAATTGGACCAGAAAGAGCAATAATATTGCCTTTTAGAAATGAGGTACAATCACAGAGGTACATGAGAAAACTTTATAACAGCTGCTTGGCAATGACTGACTTTACCCAGACCTAGTTCTTCTCCTTATTAGCTTGGCACAGAATTAAAGAGCTTGGGAATGAGTAGGGGAGTAGAGGGGAAGAATGAAACATGCTAAAAAGGAAGTATTGGAGACAGGTTAGCACCATGGAAATACAATACAACAGAAAGTTAAATGTGTTAGGAATATGATTGCTACAATTAAATCTAGCAGATTATCATATTTTTCTCCTTTATTTACTAAAGTTCAGAAAACAGTGACTCTTCATGGAACTATTTACTATTGCAAACTCAAATTTCACATAAAGTATTTTCCTAATCACCTCATCAAAACAAACAGCAAATGAAAAAAAAAAACCCCAGTAATTCCAACCAGGTTAGGATTATGAGTACCAAATGTTAATATATGAAAGAAGAAAAAAAAAAATGCATGGGCAAATTGCAAGATTCATAGCTTTGAAATATTTTACCACAAATGTTAGCGGGGTTGAAAAAAATGCACTTAAATGTCAGTTTGATAAAAGCCAAAAGAACATTTTCCACATGTGTTTGCATTTAGGCATATTGAAACAAGATGCAAAAAGTAACAGTCATTCAAATGTAAGGTTAAAACATCAGCCCTTAAGGATCATGATTTAAAGTCATTTCTCAAAGTAATTTTTTTTTTTTTCTTTTCTCAGCAAAGAGTCAGGCAAATTTATGCAAGTGTTCTTGAAAACCCCCCTTATTCCAGATTATCTAGATATCTTCCCCCTGTACATTATCTCAAAAATGTACATGATTATACTTAGAAGCATCAGCCACCACAAGGTAAGTTTTTCTGTTGATATTCTGAATGCTGTAGGAAAATGAAAAGAACAACTATATCACTAGATTATTAAAAGATTACATTTCTGATTCTATCGCTAAACACTACATATACATACGCACATTTTATATACACAGAGTACCTTCACGAACCTTAAAATATGTGTATTATATGATTGCTATAGTATAGATCAGGAAGACTAAAATTTCTCTCCCTCTATTAAATTTCTAATAAAAACATTTTAAAAAATAAGTTTCATCTAGGATAGATAATCAGAAATATTATTAAAGAATTTTCCTCAGTTCAATAACTCACTACAAGTTTATGCTTTCCTCCCACTGTCTTTTTGGAAGATGTTCAAAAAGATCAGCCAAGACTCAAAAACTTTGCGGATACATCTAGGGATTTGCACCATAGTATTTGTTGCAAAACACCGTAGCCAGAAATAGCTCCCTGCCCTTATGCATAGCCAATAAGGATCAAAAGACATTGAAGGAAGAGAAAAGTATGTAGCATTTACCTTCTTCATCCTTGGATGTGCCAAAGTATGTTCTGGAGCACTAAGGAACAAGGTCATTTCCTTTGTTATTTCTCAGCAGTATTACAAAAACTTTTACACTTGCTCCTGATGTTCCCAGTATACATTTGGCAGCTTGTATATAAGAATACAACTTCCAAAAAAACTGTGTCATTTTCTGTTTGCTTCTCATAAGTAGCATGGGAAAAATACATGCTTTCTGAGACCTACCAGTAAATTTTACATCCAAATTTCCTTGCTAGCTAACCAATGAAAGGGCAACTTCTTTGTCATATTAGAAAAAAAGTGTACTACTTAATCCTTTTAACATCAATAACTTTGTCTATCCTAGAACAAAAATGCAGGAACACAAGTAACACTGACTGGTTTTGAAAATAAGAGTAGATTTACAAAATTAAAAGCAAATTAGAGATCATAATCCTAATTATGCAACAATCATATAAGACTGCAATAGATGCTTCCCACCTGGCACATTAGAGACCAGGTGTTAACTGTCAATAAACCTTTAGTGAATGCTAATTGAAACTGCTGTTTCACAAGCATCAACTTACTACAGCTCACATCAAAGTGAAACTTTGTTTAACTTAATATTTGCCAAGAATATTTTAATATTAGAAGTATTCAGTCATCAAGAGTTTCTAAACCTTATCTTTGCTACAATTTAAATTATCTAAAGCTGTAGTACTTACTAATCATATTAAGCTGCCTGTAAAGAGCTGACAAAAAAACAACCAAACAAATAAAAAAAACATATGCACACTCACACCTGGCAGAGAGAAATATTTTACTACAGTAACCTTACAATTTGTACTTTTACCTATAAATACATCAAAACAGTGAAACAGCAAAAAATAAATTAATCAAGTTGCAAAGTTTGGGTTCCAATTCAGAGTTGATAAAGTATTAGTAAGTTTTACAGAGCTATTCCAAAACCAAATCATAAACTGATTGTTTCCATACATCATTCAGATTAAGAAGCATTTTATCTGAGTAATATTCTCTATTAACATGAAGTCCAAAACAATGGTGACAGTTAACCACAAACTAAATAAATTTTTGTTCTTTACAGTAATAAAAATGGTTCATGTCAATTCAGCTACACTGCTAAAACACCTACTTTTCTTCACCCCTTGTGCTATTTTAAATTCTTTTAAGTCAGTAACCAGTCAGTAAATTTAAACCAAGAAAACATTAAAAATACATCAGGATATTTAAGTAGACCAGGAAGACAGTATATGTCCACTCTAAGCTCCTATTAACACACTGTGAACTATAATAACTTTCCTCATGAATGGAGAATGAGCACAGAAAACCCTGCTTTGAGCACAACCAACAGTAAATACCAAGTAAGATTTCTATTTTAGGTCTCTTTAACCTCCCTGTTTCTCAATAAAGCTTTGTTTTTAATATCCCTTAAGATACTCACCTACTGATAGTGGGTAACAACATGAATTTCTGTAGCTCAAAAACACAGGCAATATATATTTACAGAAGCACATACGCATACTCGCAAATACATTTCTTTTTTGTAAGTTTTTGATAAGTACGTAATCATGCATCCACATATTTATTTTCATTAGGTGGCACTAGAAACTACAGAAGGAATCAACTGTTTATTATCAACATCTTAGGATACTCGGGGGGTGGGGAGAAAAAGGATTTAAGAAAGAAGGAACCAAAACCATTCAGAAGGGATAACATGGAAATACATTGCTTTCAGTTCCATAAAAGACAAAAATCTGACTCTCCTAGAAGAAGGACAACTTACATTGGTGGGATGATATCCAAGGACTGGATACATAGAATAGACTGCTACCTGTGAAGATGCATAATTTGCCTACTAGGGAGACAACTACAGGTCAACCTATACAGTGAGCGTAGTGTGCTCAAATGAACTATAAACAAATGAGATTGGGATTTGGAAGCAGCCTAGGCACAGCAGCCTGATGTTTAAGAAAAATTATTTCTTTCAAAACACAGCATAAGTTTTCCCATGCAAATTTCCACGCTACTGCAGTTAAATTGATTCTTGTACTTACATCAGCTTATTTATATGTTTCTCAAGTGTTTGGACCACAACAATAACCTGTGGGTTATCTAGGAGCTGCACACTCTGGTAATATCAGAATCATTAAACTTGAGTGGTTTAAACCATTTTGTACCATGACCACAGCAATATGAGAAAATGGGTTAAAACATTATAGGTTGAAAGGTCAACAGGTGCTAATAATGCAAAAATATTTATCTGAATGAGGCAAGATAAAATGTTCTCTTATATCTCGATATTCCATTGATAATTGAAAAAAGCAAACCCAAATGGCTAAATAATCAATGGAGAGTAAAAATTATTAGCTCTAAAGAAAACATCCTCTTGCCACCAAAACAGAATGGCCTCTTCAGACTTGTGATATGCTTTGCAAGAGGAAGATGTGTAAACAAAAGAAGGTAAACATACACATTGTAAGTGGCATTAGAAGTAGCAGAGGTGACAAAAAGACTTGACACTGATGCTATTCTTTAAATCATTTACTTTATAGAATAGAGTTTGATGGTCTTTCTTCCCGTCTTTCATACACTTCTCCCTAAATCTTTGCAAAGGTTTTTTATAAATGAATTGTTTGCACTACCGAATTCTGGAATTTCAATAATACAAAAATGAAGCAACCAGATTAACAACTTTGATTAATTACTTTTACATTAAGGTTTTTACTTGAGCGGCAATATTTTCAGCTGCAAAACAAAGCCTCCTGCATTGTAACAGCACAAAACCTTCAAACCTTGAGGGAAGAGGTAAAAGGAGAGACTATGAATTATGCACAGAAATTAAAAAAAAATAAAAAATAAAAAAAAAATAAAATACAGTCTTCAGTAGGGACCAAAATAAAGATGCTGGATAATCCTTAAAAATAATAAGCTGAATGTTGATGAATTTGGGATTCTCTCAAGAACACAAGCCTTATATATGGCTTATCTAGTTAGGAATCTTTGCAGAAGATTCCTAGAACTTGATAAGATATTCAGATTCCAGGAAGTGAACCATGTTCTGAATTAGGAAGCAACTATGTTATTCTTCTTTACTTGTAAAAGGTGACCTCTCTTCAATTAACCTTCTTTCTCAAAAATGTTTCACTATTATACCATTACTAGGCTCTTAATCAGTCTTCCAGGTTTTAAGATTTTAATATACATCATAATACAATAATAATAACAGTGAGTGCATGCTTATTCTTACAGGGAGATGATAAGTCTCCATTTCACCAAATTTTCTAGTTGAAGCTTTAGTTACTTGACAGAATATCTCCTGCAGAGATTAGCCTATTATTATTTGCTACAGACCCTCCCTGAAAGCAAAAAGCCCATTTTCTCCAGATGACTCATTAACAAGCAGGACAGAATGAAGTGTTCCAGCCTGAAATGCCAACAGCTAAAAATAACTCATCCCACAGCCTATGACAATTTAGTCCATCTCTTCACTCCATAGGCACAATCTCAGAAGGTCACCTTTTGGAGAAAAAAATTAGTATATGCCATGAATGGCGGAAGGGAGGGGAACACCCCAAGATCACAAGTTACAGAAAAGCTGCAAGGGAATAGTACTTCATAAATCATTTCAAAAAGCAATGTTCAAAGCAACACTAAAAGGCTAATTCCAAACAGAACATCAATACATGGATTGAAAGGAAAAATCCAAACATTTGACCCAAATATGACAACACTGAGAGACCCCCCTCTGATAAACCGGTCATTTTGACTTCCCCTGTCTGTGTTCAGCTGCCACTACAACACTAACAAGACATGTTCAGTGATACCCTGCATCAGTCTTCATGCTATTATTAAGAAGCTTATGGTCAGCTGTTAAATTTCACAGAATCACACCAGCTCTTTTGCTGAACAGTATTTCTAAAAAACAGCATTTTCTCACAGGAGTTGCACACAAAGGAATTTATCTCCTCTCCCAGGAAGGCTGGAATGAAGGAGGAAGAAACTTACTTACCCTCAGCCTTGCAAAAACTAGGGAAGATAAAAAAAAAAAAAAAAGGAAGAATCTGTCTTTATGAAACACAGAAATACATCATTGACTGGGAAATCATAGACTCATAGAATAATTTGGGTTGGTAGATCAGGTTGCTCAAAGCCCCGTCCAACCTGACCTTGAATGTTTCCAGGGATGGGCCATCTACCACCTCTCTGGACAACCTGTTCCAGTGTTTCACCACCTGCATCGTCAAAAATTTCTTCCTTATATCTAGTCTATATCTACCCTCTTTTAGTTTAAAACCATTGCCCTTTGTCCTATTGCAACAGGCCCTCCTCAAAAGTTTGTCCCCACCTTTCTTATAAGCCCCCCTTATACACAGGGGGAAGGTGCCTGAAGGTAACGGAGGATCAAAAATTTAAATATCAGTCAGCAGTATAACTCCATTGCAGCAGCTAGGGGACTTGTGGGAGGAAGAGGGCATATATTTTTCTAGAATATAGTAGTAAAGATGACAAATGTTAGATGCAAGGAAAATGTACTCTTTTCTACTCAATAGTAATGAAGGCCCAACTGTCAAGTCCAATTTTGGTAGCCTACTTTGAGATGAAAAGCAGTCTACAGAAGGCAAATAGAGTAAGAGGTGTTGAAACATGATGTATAAGAAAAGATTGAAGAAATTGAGTTTAGTCAAGAAAAGAAATGTCTAGAAACAAGATGGACAGTTGAATAATGACTCTTACAAAGAAATCAAACAACATTTCTTCATATCCCTTGCAGGCAAGAAGAAGCGAGCTTAACTAAGACTTGGACTATACATTACAGAAAGCTAAGCACATGTAGTGAGACACCCTACACAGAAGGGGAAAAGTCTTTCACTCATATTTTGAGAACAGTTAGGCAAACTTTTAGATATTCCAGCTACATATGTTTAGCTTGGTGCTATACAATGGATTTGAGGCTCATACCAGCCCTCTGTGTCTATAATTAAAAGTGCAGGAGAAAACTGAATAACATTTTCTAAGTTTTCTTATTTCTAGGTTGAACGATCCTTTAATCTTCTACACATAACACAAAAGCTCCCACAGGAGAGAAACCGACTTACAGGGAGATTGCAAAGGAGCTCACCACACACTTTTTGAAGAAAATCAAAGTCAACAACTCATTTAGTTTCAAACATAATCTTTCACATTAAGGTCACAGAAGATAAAGAATACCCAGCTGTTCAAGAAATCAGGCAACTGTAATGGTCCATGGAAACCCAAAGCAATCACAACCACTTCACCAAGTGGTAGAAACATTCCTTTAACTTTCCCTTTCACAAATAAAGAACAACATTACAAAAATAATAATTAAAAAAAAAAACCTCAAAACTGTACCTAAATCTCCTGTTGGGGAGAGGGAAAAAGGAAAACACATGTAAGAATACAACCCTCCCCGCCCACAAAACAACAACCAAAAAACCACCACTACACACATCTTTTTGTAGTATCTGTAGAGATTCCAGTATTAAGCATGATGAGAATGATGCAAGAGCCCACAAAGACTAGAAAAATAGCTCAAAGAACAATTTTGAATACCAAGACAAGACCAGAATGAGAGCGTTTCCATGGGCAAATCTGAATGTCCTGAGGTTGATATGAGAGACTAATTTTAGAAAGTGTATTTTTTTAAGGGGACATCAAGACCGAGTGGTGTACAGGTGTGAATGAAGTAAAAATAGTCCTAAAACACTAAAGGACCCTGACATAAATACTACTGCTCATGTGTAAGATCAGCCAGGTTGAAAAATCTCAATGTTCTGATTGTTCTCTGCTCCTCCTAATGAAAATGGAGGCCATCATCATGCCAGAGTGGGAAATCAACAGTATGAACACCGTAAGCAGTTTTAGTCCTCATTGTCTTGAATGGGAAACAGCGAGAGACTGAAACATGTACAGAGAAGAGCAACAGGCATAATCAAATTAATAGAAATACTTTCACATTAATGAAGACAACCAGGACATGGTCTAGAAGAGTGAACTATGGCGAGAAACAATCAAGATCTATAAATTCATCAGTGGCATAGGTTGTGATTATTCACATCATCTCATAATACAAGAGATAAATGAACCAAGCTAGTAACAGATTCCAAAGATGGAAAAGAATATACTCCTACAAGATGTACAGTGAAGCTTTGGCACTCTTTCCTTAGCAGACCATGAATGTCAGAAGCATACTGGATTCAAGAAATGGCTGGATAAATGAATGGACAAAATATCTAGTAAAATTTATTTGTTAAGACAGACAACTGCCCCTTGTCCCCCCAATTCAATTTCAAAAACTGTCTAAATATTATTTCGTGGAAGCTGGGAGAATATTCAATACAAATATAGAAATTCAGTCATGCTTGCTATTTTTCACAGTCCTTCCCTCCTGTCTCAAATACTAGTAACTGAGCCTTTGAACTGACTAGATGTGACCCTAACTATGTGCTTACGTAATACCAAGCCTTTGTCACCATGACACACTGCTTTGTTACTGCGAAGAGGTGGGCAGAGTATTACATTTATGTTAGTGTGGCTGAACCACTTGCAAAAAAAAAAAACCAAACAAAAAACCCAAACAAAACAAAAAAACCACCCCTCAAAAACAAACACACACCACCCCACCCCACCCCCCAAACCAAACCAAAAAACCATTTGGCCCTTATGCCAAAGCCTGGCCAGTGTCGTTCGCCACATTACAGCAATGCCACCCAATTCAAGCACACTTCAAGTATATTTTCTGTAGCGCATGTAATCTTGTGGGATGATCCAGAGACCATTACTGAGTGGAGAACTTAAAGAAAGTGTCTCTACCTGACAGAAGATGGTGGGTGACTCCCCTGTAAGTTTGAATATGCCACTCTGCAGAGGAACACCTCTGCAAGAGCTTGACTTTGTTCACAGACAAAGCCTATCTTTTTCTAGCAGGAGCTCCTGACTTAGTCTCACCATAGGAAGAAAGTCTCAAATTTTGTAAAATTATCTCCAACATTTACTCACTAATTATACTGCAAAAATAGTAAAAGTATAAAAAAGGCCTCCCTTCAAATCCTGAGATTAGAGAAGACAAAAAAAAAAAAAAAAAAGGAGGTTGGAAACCCATTCATCCTGACTCTCTCTAGCTAAGAATAACTAGTGGTAATGAGAACATTAAACTTTATAAATGAAACATGCCTGAAAGTTTTCTGTTCTAGAGCTGTTATTTGTATCAAGACCATACAGAAGTCAGTAGGAATGGAAACGCATCTGATCCAAGAACAAGCTGAACTGAAGCAACTTGCAACATTTTCTCTTTTTGTATGCCATGTAATTCTCCGAGTACAAAATTTCTACCAAGGTGGATTAAGACCAACAATTAAACCAATTTTATATCTTTTATTTCAATCCCTAAAGATTTAGGCTTTTTAAAAATATGTTCCAAATACATTATTATAAAAGTCACAGTGAAATAATAAATTCAAAATTAGAGTTTTCAATTTTAATAAGTAGTTTGATATCATGGTGAATTCTAATTTGTTTGCTCAAACAGGGTCTTTCCCTAGAGGGTAGGAACAAAGCAGCTTTGAATTACAAACAATGCCCTGCAGTCAGTAAAACTCATGAGGTATTAATTTACAGTTTCATCTGTGATCAGTTAAACTGTACGTGAAATCTTAAACATCCTTTTTAAAAAAAACACTGCAAATAGCTCAATAAGATATTTTTTCAACAGTGCTTTAACAAAAACCATACAATATTAACTACTATTGTCAAAACAGATCCAAATGCAAGTTGAGCTTAAAGCCTGCATACTAGTAACCAAACAATACTGAGATGTTATCCTTTAATAATATCTAAGGAGCTGATACAGAAGTAATAAATATGGTCTTCAAAACCACTTTACTCTGCTTTTTGACTCATACAAGAACAATATTAAAAACAAAAGTAATAATAAAAACAAAAAAAACAAGTACCAGGAAAGAAATTATATATGTATATGCATCTATAAAATATATCACATATAGCAAAATAAATCCATTTTTTTGCTATAATGTATATATCTATCTATATATAACAACAGATGGCAGTTTAACCAGTCTAGAATCAGAGTATTGTCAGCTTACACTCTTATGTCCCCGATCTCTTCTTCCTCTGGTTTAAAAGTGATTATGTTGCAGCTTTGTGGCATGCTTGAAGGCACAACTGTATTTGCAGAACTTGCTTTTGAGGGAGACAATTTAGCAGTGCTATGTAATTGAGGTCAATTGTGAATACTGGAAACATCCGTAACATTTATACTCCTCTAAAAACATATTTATATTGCTAATATTAATTTATTTCTAACTTTTCATAACCGTTGAATTAACTTTCCATAATTGTTGAAGACTGTGTCTATTTTACAAAACTTTGTCTTTAACAAAGACTTTTATTAATAGGTTCTTATTCATTATAGAGGGAAATTATAAAGTTAAGCCTGAAATAAATAGAAGTCCATTATGAACAATGTACATTAATATAAAATACTTGAAAACATAAAGAAACTTTTGCAGCAGGCTCAGAAGTAGCTAGCATTCTTCACACATTTAGAAATATTTGTTTTGAAAATACAAGACTTTAAGCCATCAGTCACAAAGGTGATTTAAAACTAAGTTTTCACAAAAGTTTTTACTTTCCACTAGAATTAGGGACATAAGTACATACACTTTTTACTGCATAAACATAGATGGTAGGAAGTTAGCATAGATCATTACTTAACTATTGCCTTTATATCACACAAATCTAAACTCCTACTGTGGAAGTGATGTTATCACTTGTTACTTTCCAATGATTTGCAATGAGAGCCACTGGAATGCTACACAGAATATTCTCATGCACAGTGGAACATACCTAAGAGCATCAGTAAGTTATGCATGTGTGCATGCTTTTTTTAAAAAAATGAACTTCTGAAACAACTAGTTATATACTGTGAACATAATTATACCATTATCACCTCATTAATAATTTGATTTTCATTCATGAGGTTTTTTTCCTCCACTTGTAACTGTTCTCCTTTACTAATTAGTAGCAGAGTTGAAGTCATTCATTAAAATATAATATATAATGTGTATTTTGAGATAACAGGTAGCATTATATAATTATTAGATGTCTCACAATTCAAATTACATATATATAACTACAATTAAAAAAAGAGGGGAAAAAATGAACTGTCAACACATTTCAGTTAATTTCTATTTCCTGGATTTAAGACTGTGGATTTCTCAGTTGACTGATCTACTCTAATGTGGAAAAAGTTGAACTTTAAGCAAAACTGCTACAGTTTCAAATTACAACAAAATGCAAAATGGGTTTATACCCAAAAGAGAGCTATATAAAACATATGAAACTGTATTAATGATGCACAAAATCCTTATGTTAAAATCACTCAAGTTCCAAGTCAAACACTTTAAAGTTAAGAAAAGCTGGAAATAAGAATTTGGCTCATTCTTGTGTGTGCTGCTTTCTATTTCACCTCCCTATTCAGCTTGTGGCCCTACACCTTCTGTATACACCACTTAAGAAGATAGAATTATTGGCTTTCTCAGCAGGATTTTGTGACATAAATTTCTACAGTGAAACACTTATATTCAAGTATAAACAAATGTATTTTCATAGCATCCCAGCAAGATTAAAGGTATAATTATCCTTTTTCTGTTGGAGCAAGGGTAAAAATATATGCTAATTTTGAGTGCTCAACTTGTTATGCTTAGGACCCATTTTATTCTGTAACCACGTTTATCTAGTACATAATAAGTTTGAAGTATATCTTCCATTCATCTACTTACAGTCATATGTACTCAGCACATTAAGATCACAAGTGAAACACTTGGTGGTGGGGGAATCACCTGTGAAAGTCAGAAAACTTACACAGAAGACTAGAATACAATCTTCCAGGAGATTATTAAATTCTGCTGGAAAGGAACCCTGTCTTCCCTTTCCACTATGTCTCTTCTCATTCATCTTCACATATCCCATCTTCCACAGCATAGGATGCTCTATAGACAAGGGCATCTTTTCATTACACAATCACCTTCTTTTCATATTGTGCTCTGAACAGCACGTAAAAAATAGCGTATGATCATATTGTCAAAGACCACTGGCACAGAGATGCACGCTTGTTATCAAGACTGAAGAATTTAAGACAATCACACAGCTAACAGTTACTGTCACCTTAGTGGAGATGGCAATAACTGCTTGTATAAATGTTGTTTGTTAGTTTTAACGTAAAACAAGGCAGATTACTTTAAATTACTTTCAGAGATAATGATTAGGCATAGCCACACTAAAAATACTCCCAGAAGTAAACTCCTATGTTTCATGAACAATCATCACGTTGTTATTGGAACTGATGTTTGACTGCACATTTGTTAGCTTAACTTGTAGAAAGGACAAATATTTCCCCAAAATGTAAATACAAGATATCATTGGACAAAGATAAATCCTGATGACATAAAATGAAATATACAATATCCAGAGAAGTTTCAAAGACCTTTTTTTCCTCCACAATTCAGTTTCAGATCCTGTAACAGACAAGTCAAACTTGGCTGGCAAAGGTTATTAAGCTATATCAAGCCTTTACAAATTAAACAGTTCTAAAAGGCTACCTTGCAAATCTCCTAGAAAAGCGAACTGAAGCTGCTGTTCATCTTCTGAACACATGATTTTTTTAATATGCTTTGTAGGTTTAGGACAGCAATGGCAAAGACAGACAATCATCAATGCATCACATACAAGCCTCAAATTAAGATTCTGGAAAACAAATAAGTGTATTTTCTGAAGCCCTTATCATAAGCCATCTAGATTTAAGAATTTTAAAATACACATTTTATCAGAAGGGATCTTAAATATGGACAGACCAAGAGCATATATAACAAAAGAAATAAATCCTGGTCATGGTTTTTTTGTACCTGAACAGGCAGAAAAACAAAAAGTTCTTTTTCAGTTCCCTTTGTTTGTAAAGATGCATGTTATCTACAACAGCAGGACTGACGATAGTGACCATTATCCATGTTTTCTCCTATTCCTGTTTTCCAATAATGGTTTCCAAATTTTTTTTCCCCAACCTAACTGTCCTCCTGCATTTTCTCTGGCAAAGATATCTGAAAACTTATCATACTTTCCTCTGAGTAAAAAAAATTAACTTCATTTATTATTCAATTTAGGTTTTGCCTACTATCTTATCTTATGAAATACCTATTGAAGTCCCTTATTCCCCTTCAACCCTTTTTTAGTTAAACTAAACTACTTGTGAGAGGAGCAGGGGTTTTGAAGTGACCTCATCTGCAGACCTTGTCTCCTTTTGTTTGCTGGGCTGTTTCTTTTCTAAGAATTTTCTCTTTGTCTGGTTAATGTCTTTATTTGTGAGCACTTTTGGAAACCATATTAGCTTTGTGTGACATCTGTATTTTTCGAGTGAACTCCACCCTGCAACCCACAAACTTTTAGAGAGTCTCCAGGTGGCAGATTTCAGTCATTCCTAGGCCATGCAAAGGGAGAAGGAAAACACATCATATAAGACAGCCTTCTTGCCCGTGTGGCTACCTACATAAGAGCCCATCAAAACAGCAGTCGCACTGGTAAGAGCAGCAGATAAGTTAAACTTCTACAAAGAGTTACATATAGATAAAGCTTTTAGAAGTCTGAACAGAACGACATCTGCTTGGCCACTAGCTTTTACTATTCTACCACCAAGGGCATTGCAACTTGTGGCAAATTTAATTTACAACTAATCATTTAAATAACATTAGAAGTGAGACAATTGCCTATATTAGATAATTAGCTAGAGCATTCAGAACAACCACCATGATCTGCTTAAGTGTATTATATTATCAGTGGTTTCAACTCACACCAATAATCTGCTCACAAAGAAAGAACTAGTTTTAGTTACACTTCCCTAAGGAAAAATGAAATCTTTTGTAACACATTATTGATAAGAAGGTATTTATGTATGCTGTTTAGCATCATGACTTCCTTTATTTCTGCCTATTTGAATGCACCAAGTTTTTGGTTAATACAGTAAATCTGTTGTATTAAATCTGAACCTGATTAATGATGCTCTGTATCAAGCTAAGTAGAACTAAATTAGTGTATAATTGATTAGTGTATAATTGGAGCAGAGCTGTAGATTTACCAACTTTAATTAGGATGGCTTATTACAGATAATTTACATTATCATAATATAAAACAGAAAACATAAGTACTTGGTTCATCAAAAAGCTTAAGTTAAGATCAGGTGGACAGCCTCATAGATTAGAGGCATACAAACTAATGCCTTGCAAAGTTCTTTAAGACAAGTAAATCATAACAAGCTAAGTCCTTTAAAGAAAGGCAAAGTGCTGATTAACCTTTTACCCTGGATTTCCTAAGCAATTAGACTGTTTATACTAATTTACTATAATAGACCATTCTAACAGAAGAGGGTAAATCTACAATGCTCTTACAATTAAACATCAAATCCTTTTAGTTAGTGCACAGTATTGCCAGACTGAGAACAGAAAGATGATTGCTGCACTCAAAAATGGAAAAAAAGAAAAAAAAGGAAAAAACCCCACCACAAACCTTGAAGATTGAAGTGTACAAAGCATACGCATTTACTAACGCAGCAGAAGGACGCAGCAGCACCTCAGCTACCAGACCTCATCCATATTTTCTTAATAGTCCTTTAGATAGTAACTCCAGTCTAGACTGAAGGAAGAACTGCACATTCCCCTGAGTCCACTGCCACAGTAATTATGTTCATTATCTTGCATGCTAACAACAAAGATATAATAATCTACCAGTGAATAATTCATACACTGTCAGGTCCCTCTATGACGTTCATTACTAACGCTACTACTTACAGTGCAAGTTAGAATGCAATTTTTTTAAAGATGCATTTACTACATAAACAAAATCTTTGAGTTAAGTCATTTTTACCTTCTTAACCATTAATGAATTTAGCAACCTGTAGGAACATTTTTTAAAAAATAATTTCCTTATATATTTAAATGAATACCAAGAAGGGGAAGTGAAACAGACAGTGGCCAACTTCACAGATAAACATAAACCATGATTTTAAGATGTTAAACCTTAAATGTGGGATAATTAGAAGAACAGACACATAGTGAACAAGAAACACAATGGGACTGTTCAATCTGTGAGCCAGAGGCCTCTGCAAGCAGCAGGCCTCAAGGATGCAGTGAAGGCTAACTGTTGCTACAAAGTTTGATGAAATAAGCACAAGAAGCTGAACAAGTTGGGCCTACGTGACGGAAAGCAGGACACCAGGCAGACACAGACAGGAGGAATCATTCGCGTGATCAGAAGACCTTATCCAATCGAACTATTGCTTTAGGTGTGTGAACAGCACATGTTAACCAATCAGTAGATGGCTTGCGCATGGCTGTGGTATATAACCAAGTGTTACACAGCAATTAAACGGAGAAATCGCTTGATCCACAGTACCTGTGTTGGTCCGTTTCTCCCCAGGGAGAGTCCCTGGCGACGCGTTGTTTCTCCTAGATTGTCGCGACGGGAAAGCGTGACACTTAAATATTTTTTTATTGTAAATTAACAACAAGAGTCAAAAAGCTTTAATAATAATCATTGGTTCTCCCCACACCCCGCCTCCCAATGTTTGCTTTATTCACTACCAAGATTAAAACATCCTTCCACTGGTTTTATCTAAGTCCTTCTCACAGAATCAAAACAAACATCAAATTTAAGCAAACACATTAATATAACTGACCTACTTGCCTACTATAATCGATAATTACAGTATTTTTCTATTATCAGAACTAAATTCAGTATCTCTATACCTAAGATTTTGCCTCCTATTTTCAGTCACTTTTATTATTTTCTTTCATTACATCTGCTGTATTTAGCTTGAAAAAGTTAAAATGAGTGCATCTTTATCCATTTCAAAAATTGTTTCATGTTTAGAACTGCCATAACTTGTCTAACAACCTACACATATTACTCGATTCTCTGAATCAATGTACTTAGCTTCAATGACTTCAAAACAATAAGGTACAACCCCCCCTTTCCCCACCCCCAACTTCTTTTTTCCTCCCCCTGCCCTCCTCAAACACTGTACTGGTCCCTCCTAAAAATTTTTATAGGCTCACAGTTTATCTAATTCAGACACATTTTTTACTCGTACAGCTTAGCACCAGCGTTGCTCTCTGCATACACAAAGTATTAAGACTATTATGAAATTCAATAGTAATAATCACAGTCGATCATAGTGCTCTGATTTACTTTTTGTATGCTGATTATGACACTTTCAACAAATCCATTTACACTAAATAAACACAAAAGCAGTTTTCTGTTTAAGATAGTCATGAATAACTATCCAGTTTCATTAGCCCATGTAACAAACATGGTTTTGGCAAAATGAAACACCAAACTGATGAAACTGATAAGAAGTTAATTCAAAGCATATGCTTCACCAGTACACTTCAGCATCAAGAGAATATTTAGCAGAATTAATTGGTTCTTAGGCTCCCCTCACGTATTTCCATGACCGTTAATGGAGGATGCTGTTCTGTGCACCTCCAGGCAGTCCAACCTTATGAAACCTCTAGCCTCAGTAAGGCATAGTATTAATGTTAGCATGAGTCCCCTGTAAGAAACTGGACATTCACAAATCCAGGTCTATTCTTCACACCATTAAGAATCTAAGACAAGTAAGAAAAAGCTCAGTACCAAGACATTCAAATTCAATTGTAGGCGGAAATGTTTAAAGTTTAAGAGGACTCTGTGGATCAGAGGTCACAACTTACAGGAACGAATCCATTTGTTCTTACTATTAATTTTTTATCTGAAGAAACAGAATTAACTCCCTCAAGTGGTTAAAAATACTCCATAACAGTATTTGTCTACAACATATACACTTGGTACTCTATCATTTACATTGCTTCAAGACTGCTATACTCTCAGTTCGTGCAATTTTGCCTTGTTTGATTAAAACACAAGCAGTGCACATTTCAACATGGCCTAACTGCATTTGCTGGCTCCACAAAACTAGCCACAGGATTAACAGTTTACCCAAAATAGTACCAGCAGTTGTAAAGGTTTAGAAACAAAAAACAGATTTCAAATTTTACTTTCACACACTTCCCCCAACTGTTGCTTCTCCGGGTAACTTCAGTATGTGACACCTTTTTAAACTTTCCAGTATACTAAACTTCTGAATTTTCCTAATCAGCATATCCTTCTGAATATATTATGCTAGCATACTGTCTCATTCATTACAATTGGAAAAGCCTTTTATTTAGAAGGTTTTATTAGATAGACACAATGCTTGCCAACAAAAGCTTCAAAGCATACTAAAAAGGGAAAGATGCAATTGTTAAAAATGTGACAGTACATTGAGACATATTTTAACAAGAAATTCAGAAATACTCAGGTTTTCAATGGGTTACATTGAAAGTATTCCCTGAACAAACTGTGATAGCCCTTTTACTTCTTTCCCAGCACTGCCACCTCTCCATTATCTACTTTATTATACAAGTACTCGTGCTCCAGTTGGTCTCTAAATAAATCATCCTCCCAGAAGTAAGAGAAACTAGTTCCATTCTTAAATTATGAAATTTAGATCAATTTTCTGGCACTTTAAATCAATGTAACTAATGGTCCAATTTCAAATAAATTTGATGCATGTAATTTACAATAAGCATGCATGTCCTTCCTCTGAAAGGCTAACAAATTAATTTTATGACCTCACCATGATTACCATAGGCATTTAAACGAGTTAAGAACACTCAGCTGTAAGTTGTTTTTTTTTTAAAAAAAAAAAAAAGAGACACATGCCTCCACCTCCAAAATCCCTTGAAACTTAATCCACAAGCAGCACATAAAAGGTCAAAGTGCTGCTCTTCACCACAGTAATCCAAACATACTATCAACCCCCTCTCATCCACTGAAATAGGTCAGTTTCAGTCTACTGACAATTTGATATATGTTGGTATTTCTTCCAGGAGTTTACATGATTTCTCTCTCTCTCTCACTCAACAGTGATACAATAAGAATATAGTCACCAGAAATTCAAGCTCACTGGTGACTCAAAGATATGGTAGACATAAAAAAAACCACCCAAAACACCAAAACAGAACCATTTTAGGCTGAGGAATACAGTTGTCCAAAAAGTTTTAAATCCTGTACACTAGAGAATCAGGCCTCCGTCCAGATGCTGAAGTCTAACTTCAAGAACAGAATTCACAAAACCAAGCCCAAAGGAACAGGTTATCAGTACAAGAAATCTGAAGATAAATTAACAGGCTCCAAAGTAAATACAACATAAAAACTAAACCTCAGAGAAGACAGTAGAGGCATCACCTAACAACTTCCTCCTTCCCTCTGTTAAAACTCAGATCACTGTCTCTCATGTATGTCAAGAGTTTGGAGGGCTGCAATTCCTAAACAAGGCTGCTTATTTCACTCACAAGTTGGATGGTACCAAGACAGAACTACTGCATTTCTTTCTTTTGCTACTCCCACCAACAATTTTTTCCATGTTCCACTGCTACTTAATAGTGAACTTTGTTTTATTTAATTGATTTTGCAAGCAGCAATTACTCTGATATCCAAGTAGTGCAGATGAAATTAAAAATACGAATGATACAAAAAAAACCCTGCAGTGATATTAATGTCTCTATAAAAACAGTGTGGTATTGCTGCTATGGCACATAAGCCTGAAATCTCCATTACATGTGCTGTTTTTAAAAACATGCTTTGCAAAGGTAATTCTTTTTCAGTAACTCTAGTGATAGGTAACCTTGCTCTCCAATTATTAAAGGCAGCAAATCATCACTAAATGATAAAATGGAAATACAAAACAAGAATACATGGACCAACTGAATTAAAGTACAATCCTCTCCATAGCTGTAGGCAACCACAGATAAACCAGGCTGGCCACAGAACATACACTTTACAGACCGAAATCCACACTAGGATAGATACCTTCCTGCTGTTAGCCTGAACTGTATCCTAACAAAATATTAGGTTTGCCATAGATGGCAGGGGGCATCAATGATCAACAAAAAATGGTAGAGAAAAAAGGTATTAAAAATGCCATAAGTTCTTGCAGTATTAAGAAATTTATTACATGACCTAGGGGACTCCACCATGTCCCAGAACACATAAGAAAGTGAAAACCAAACCAGACGTGCACATGAAATGTTCTTGTATATCTCATTCCACATCAAGTGAATCATTTATACAACTTTGGATCATGAATATGATGTGCCTGACAGGCACAGAATATATTTTAACACCGCTAGAAGCACAGCACACTTTGCCTCAAACCTTGGTGCACTAGAATTACCACTACCATTATGTCCAACAAGTCTAAGAGACATAAATGCAAAACCAAGTTATGCACGTGAAGAGAAAGTCTCTCTTAGTTACTGCAGGCAGGCAAAACCCTAAAGAATTAGAGGAATGCAACAAGAAATGTAATTCAAACGTAAAATTGAACATAAGCTAACACGACACATCCCACACGTTGACTGGTAAATTGATAATTGTTCACTTCCAGGAAAAAACAGGTACTCCCTCAACTGTACATTTAAGGCTAAAAGTAGAATTTCTCTTGAACTGCAAAAAGGGGAGCAACCAAGTATTACTACTCCAGAAGCCAGTTTATGAAGAGCAAACTTTCTGTAAGATCTTAACTGTATGGAAACATCCCTAAAAAAACAAGCATTACTAGCAGCCAGTACATACATTCCAGCCCAGTCCTGATTTTTCTCTTCTCTTTAAAACCCACAATGGTGGTTATTCTTTTCCAAGAACAGAGTGGTGAACTCTTCACCATGTCTTCATTTGTTTATCCTTCAAAGAAGATAAGCTTGCTATATCCATTAACAACTATGAACTTAGCAGCAGCAGTCCCACATTTGAAAGGTTTAACAGTGCCATCATACCTATGCAGTTAGCTCGATGGATAGTGCATTGCCCCAAGAAGTCCTAGGTCTAAAAATAATTTCAAGTTTGTATATATGGAGCCAATGGTAGAGCCAGACTATTAGCTGGTTTTAGGAGTAGGCATGCACTGTACAAATATTTCAGGGTATCTGTCAGACTAGCTCTTGCCTACTCCCATAGCCTGAGTTCATCATGGCAGTTGGGGTAGATAGGGTATGCTCCTGGACCATGCTTTCTTTTTTGTTTGCCCCAAAAGAATTCAGTTCATGTGCTCGGAGATCACTCTACAATGGGAAGCCAAGTGCAGTAAGTGGGGACAGTTGGACGATTCAATTCAAAAGTAGAGGAAATCCAAACTAGACACTAACTTAAGTGCATCTATGGAACACATTAGTTCAATCTGCCCATGCAGCATCCAGATTAGCTAAGGGTCTTTTTCTCAAAGGCTAATTCCCTGCTGTGTTTTTAAGATTATATATAATATCCATCTTCCCAACTACTATTCCTGTATGTAAATCCAATGAGTCAGTTTAATTAAGCACCCTTCATTTATGTATTACCACTGACTGGCTCAGATAACCTACAGTCTACTTAAACCCAGAAGTGGTATTTACATGAACAGGGCTGATTTACACAGCTGTAGTAACCAACTCTATTGCAGGTAGCATTATACCTCAGACAATCACGATACTCTCTCCTCCCAAAGACATAGACATAATCTCGCCTTTTCACTGCAGAGTACACAGAGGAGATAAGGCTATAGCAGGGACTCCCCCCAAGGTACATTGCTTGGAGTAAATGATTTGCCACTCTACCAGCACCAGAAAGGGTTAGGCTAACAGCACTTTTCATCCTTTAAGGCAAAGCCTATACAGCCTCATTCCAAACCTACATTTGCTTCATGAAAGAGCAGGAAGAAAAAGAAAGTCCATAACATGAATGCCTCTTTCTGCTAGGAGAAATTGAAACATCAAGTACAATTTAGAAAGCAGTAAATACACTCTTTGGGCTAACAGAAATTTGAATATCAACATGTAATACACTAAAAATAGTAATTTTAGATTGTTTAGATATACATATAATACTTGTGAACATTTCTTCAAGATAAACACCAGTTTGAAGTCTCCACATAATATGATCAAACGTTCCTCATTAGGATCGAAGTTCGTCCAGTTCAACAAAGTTGCTTTAAATAATGCCAAGTATTCAGAGACAAGTCATGATGTAATATGAGAAATTTACATACTCTGTTCCCTCTGATTGCGGCTTTGGGGGTTTAATGCAAAATTTAACATCTGCATATGCTTTCCCCTGCCCCAGTTTATTAAGGACTTAACAAGGAAAAATAATTTGTTTCATAATTGTCAAGATAACACTTGCAGGATTTTCGTTCCCCTTCATCCAACCAGCTTACCAATTTCAGCATGCCTCATTTTAGATCAATTTGCATGTCTTAAACTCCCAGATTGGTTTAATCTTGGGTTGCTTCTCTTTTATACTAAAAAACACACTCCCAACACTCTGCTTTTTCTCCCTATCAAGATACTTGTAGGCTGTTGTCAAGCCTAGGACAACATCTCTAACACTGAAGTTTTTACACCAGAAGAAGAGGACAGTATATGAGGCAAGCTGTTTCTGGCAGAACTCCAACATTTTCACACTCCTCTTCTACTTGTGCATATCTCTCCCCACAGTGAAAGGCAGAGCTCCCACAGACAGGAGCTCGTCATAGCATGACTGAAATGGGACAGCTCCAGCAGCCCATCTTTCAGAATGGAACAACAGGATAACAAATGAAACCCAGCTAACAGATTTAACTCAACTTTAATATGGAGAATAGATGAAAAAGAATCCAGGATATATATTTAAAAAAAAAAAGTTAGAGGAGCAGTATAGAAGGCCAGTTTTCCCTCTCCTTAAAATGCACCTATTAAGGATTTCTACTTATACAAGATAGAGAGTTTGTATAGTATCCAAAGTCATAAGGAAGAGCAAAGAGGTAACATGGGGCACTAAAGCCTAACCCTGAGTTCTAACTGCTTTTATGTAAGAAAATGGATCAAGAAAGCAAAAAAATGATAGTTGGGAAAGAAAGGTTAAAATAAATTGAAAACTAGAAAAAAGTTGGAGAAGGGACTTCTAATAATCAGAGAAGATTCATCAATCTACACTAAGAAGATAGTGGACCCAAAAACATGAGGCCTGAACAGATGGTATCTTTAAAGAATATTCTTCATTTATCAAATGAAGCTGGATGCTCTGAAACAATATCTGGTTTATGAAGTCTATCACGATTACTGTACATTATAAATTTTAAAAAAGACATATGCTACTACTACATCTTGGTTGTTGAATACCCTATCTATATTCACAATCACACTGACTAAAACATGAGTTTGTGATGTGTTACCTCATTACAGTCAGAAAATGAATCTCTAGTAATAAGAATTTAAGTGAGACAGACCTATGACGCACTGAACATGAGAACTCCATGTGGGAAAGTATCTAGCATTCATACTCTCAAACAAGTGATAATTCTGCTTAGCTACTTCTTACAGAAGCTGGAGGGCATAGTAGCAGTCACATAATAAACATAATCACTCTTTCACATGCAGATCTGATAATCAAGAATAAAAACCCTGAAAAACTGATGTATATCTGGAATCATGTATCTAACTACAGTGATTCATGTATTTCATTCCAATTACTGAAACTTTTTTGTATGGACAGTTCATTTTTTGGTTCTATCATATAACATGAAGAATTTGAAAAAACTCTAGAATACGTTCCACCCCCACAGCCCCCACCCCCTGTTAAGATACAGATTATTTTATCCTGACTCTGCAAGTGATGTTAACCAAAGTATCATCAATGAAATCATAAAATAATTTAATTTCTGAAACACAATCTTCAGGTATTCAGAAGATGAAGAAATAAAAATATATCACAGTAAAAGGAGTCATCCAGCTTACATTGCAGTGCCTTTAGATGCAGTAAGATTAACATTAGTTAAGATCTTTACTTTACTTACTTTTAAGCATTTTAGCTCTTTTGGAATGCCAAAGGATTTTAAGAAACTTAAGTGAGAGTGTAAACTTGAAAAAAAACCCCAAACAGTATGTTTAGCTACCCATTTACTTCTATCAAGCATGAAGAGTTACATATTCTGTTAAAAATATTTAAACATTTCTACCAGCTGCTGCGCAGAGAACTGAGTAATAACGAAGGGGATTTTCAACTAGAATTAAATCTCTTCATCTTCGCAAGCCTCAGTGCAAGAGAAATGGATCCATTAATTCATAATCCTTTTAGATTATGTCTTTGACATACTTAGCCTAATACTTTGGATCTCTTTTCAACTTCTACCACCTGCAACATATCTATACATAGATAGCACATTTCAAGTAAGTATATCCCAAAGCCTTCAGCCCAACAGACACTTCAAGTGTAAGATCAACACCACTTACCACTGTTGTAAAAACCTCACATGAAGCTCCAAAGTATGCTGGCCAACTTCCTGTCAAAACTGCTGCACTTCAGTTTCCAGCAGGGATTCCCTGCACCTTCTCTTGCTTCCCACCTGGCACCAAAGATCTCCAGTTAGACCCAATAGTACTGCACCAAGTCCCTAAGCCTCTGAATAGTTTCCAAGACTTCTCTCAGAAATAGTTTGTCTGCCCTTCAGGCCAGCTCCTCACAGTCTAACTTCATCCTGCCTCATACCAACACCTGTTCCTGAGCAGAGCTCTAGGAAGAGAATTGCCTTGTCTCAGAGAACTCAAGATACACAGCATTGCTTTGTATAAGTATATACTTACTGTTATCTCAAAAGTTTAAGTCGCCATCAACAATGTCCATGCTAAATAGAGCTAACCACTACAACAGCAAGCAAAATAAACACAGTAAAAGCGTTAATGGGTTGAGACAGAAAGAAAAAAATAAACAGTAAGCATATGAAACAATAGCACCAAAAGAAACAGACTGAAATCTATGCCTGTTAGAACAAAGACTCGGAACAGGTTGTCTGACTAGTAAAAGAAATTTAAAAAAACCCCAAAACCAAAAACCAACCAAACAAAAAAACAGATAGCTACTTTTATCTTAGAAAAGTACAAGTATTAAAATTAAAGTTAGAACTCCAGGACAGACTTAGCACATGTATCATAAACTAAGGTCTTCCAGGTGCAGATGGAGCAAGCAAACAGGTTCTGATTTCAATAAGTAATGAGCATACCCAACAAGTATCCTCCTGAAAGGTATACCTGCTGAATATAAAACTGCTTCTTGATCAGAGAAATAATGAAGTCTGGTTTCTTAAGAAAGCATATTCCATAGTTTGTACCGCAATAGCCTTACTTCTCTGTCACGTCCCTGAAGTCCCACCACAGTAGCCTAGCTGTTTGGCTGGTAAAAAACAAGGACCTGCTGATTTGGGGTTCCCTGCATCATGGTTGACTGAGTAGCACCTATAGGCTGTTCCAGCCAACTAGACATAATGCTGCTGGGAGCAAATAATGTCTGAGTTCTACCCACCTTTCCCTCCATGGGAGTCCCTTCTTTGTCAAGCCACTAACTTGCTTGAAACCTGAAGTAACTTATTATCCTGCACATTTTTCCTGCCCTGTCAAATATGGTTATGATATTGCTCACTGAGCTTAAGAACCGTTAGAAGACAGATACGGGATAGCTCAATTGGTAAAAGAGATAGGTTACAAATACACAAGATGGTGTCTTGCCAAATCTCATAATTTCTTCTGAAGTCAGGACTGACAGCAATAGTTTTCTTAGGTTCTAGGGATTTATTTTTTTTTCCTTCCTCTCCTCTCCCATACCTCTTAAAAAAAATCTACTCCAATTGCCCTCAACAAGAAAATGGAAGGGGGAGAAAGAGCAAGCACAAAGAAATAATATGTTTTTAAACCAGCTTATAGGAAAATTGGGAGTACGTTTCCAATTGTTCAAAGCATATTCAAAGATTAATTTCAAAAGTTTCTAAAGGCATTTAAACTCTCAAATCTCTAGCTTATCAAACTAATCTTTAAAAGAAGGTGCACCATTTCAAGTAGTTATTTACTTCTTGAAATGCAAATTTATAAGAAGAATTCATTTTCTCCCCCTCAAAAAACATGAAAGGCTTTCAAAAGCTGATTTACCTTCTCATTTATACGAAGTAATGCAGTATATTTGCATAAAACAGTCAAAACTTTTTTTTTTGTAATGTAATAGGTAGCTAACTATGTAACCCCTGCCGTTTTAAAAGACAGTCCCCTTGTTAGGAAACTGTTTAAAGTGACAATTTCAGTAACTCAGCATCTCTTTCTGGATAATTAGATGTATTATGAATATGCAGATTTCACGGTGCTGATTGGCTCAAATATGTCCCATTCCTCAGAACATCACATTCCATAAAAACAACTGTATTACCAAGCAGCAGGCTGTCATCCAAACTTGTATTAAACATTCAGCTGCAAAGCTCAAATATGGATCACACCAGATAGAATCACCTTTGCCCAACCTCTGTGAAGGTACAGGTTATGGATGACTATTCTCCCATTGGTACTGTGACCTGTATAGACAGGATTTGCTTGCAGCAGGTCTTTACAAAATCTTTGGGGAGGACAGGAGGGAAGATTTCATGCCGTCCACATTATCACAGAATGCAAGTTAAATAACATAACAATAGCACCATCCAGTGGCAATGTCTTCCCTTTAAGAAGTTCATCACTCACATCGCTTACAGTGATCCTGCTGGAGCAACTGTAGAACAGCTAGGTAGGGTATTTCCACTTCTAATAGCAGTTTTTTTGAGCAGCCAGCATCCCAAGAAAATAGGGATCTTGGTGGGAAATGCAGTAGTAGCAAAGCGTCTGAAAAGAGCAACTGCACATACAAATAATTGTGTAAAAACAATACTGAACTTCCAAGTATCAAACGTAAGATTCTGCAACTTGTAATGTTTACAAGATCCGTAATACAAGTTTATTCCAATGCTGAAATCCTACTAATGTATTCACTAAAGGTTGAAAATCCTTTTTCCTGAACTAGGCAGCTTCTTATTACTTTTTAGGTAGAAAATGATACAGTGTCTTCTCAGTATATACTAAAAACAAACAAACCAACCCCCAACCAACCAACCCAAAACCACAAAACAACCCCACCCCCGAAAAACCCCAAACAACTGTTCTCTGTGTGTTTTATGCCTGTTCATTCCTCCCTCTATTTTTTTTAAATTCATATTCAGTTAGGTTTCTCCCTTCTATTCATTTGGTTGATGTCTCATTTCCTTGGGAAACAGAGTATTTTATATTTTTGGGTACCAGCATAGTGACTTCTACTCATGGTAAGCACCTGTGGCAGAGCCAAAAGAAATCACAAAAGAAAATAACAGGGGAAAAAAAAGGTTGCAGTACAGTAATTGGCATCTGCAATAACCAATATGACAAGAATAGAGAAAGAACGAACTGGTTTTGAAGATATTTGCAGGGTGTTTTTCTCAGAGCAGAGACAATAAACAGAGAATCACACAGTTTAACAGTTCAGTGTCCAACCCTTGACACAGGCACATCCTTCCAACTGAAGAAAGACTCCCATAAATTATATCAACCACTAACACATTATTTGGACAACTATGATGGCATGATTTTCTCTTCATTGTGAAGTGGGATGTTCACTCACTGGGAAGTTTTAAGAAAGCTGCTGTTTCAAAAAATTCCCATAGCTGCTGCTAAGATTATAACCCAAACCTTTTTGGTTTTTTTAAAGAATTCAGAAATCATTGCAGGACTATGCCAACATAAGGGAATGCTAGGCTTATTCACTGTTGCATGCAGACATGTTTCACTGTTGCTGAATGCTAGAAATGTTAGCTGAAGAGATCACCTACTTCAGAAAAGTTATAGGAGTTCAGAAGCAAATCCTAATAGCCCATCTCGGCTTTCACCAAATCTGTAAGATAACTTGTCACTACAGTTTAGAAGCACAGTGTTTACTGTAGTTGTATATCTTGTTTAAATATTCACTTCCAGCTTAAAGAACTCAACACATTTTTGCACTAATACTGAATTTCCAAAAATACTTTTTCCAATACAGTGGAAGACTGTGATTCTATCTTCCTGTCTTTGATAGTCCAATACAAGAACTGCATACAACTTGCTGACCTAAATCTAGGACAAGCAGGATGGGAGAAGGTGTGTGTGTATTCATTTTGGGTTATGTAGATATTAGAAATTAATAACTGAGATGAATTAATATTCTTACATTCTCACTGTCTGCAGCTCTATTGTTACTCCCCTCATGATCAGAGCCAGCTACATCAGTTAAAGAGACAAGCCGAGGCCACATGTACTGGGGGCAGGGTGCTTAAGATGCCTAACTAGCACAAGGAGTTTATCTCCATCACCTCCCACACACTCCTGCACCAGCCTGAATAATGTATGTTGGTTTCAGCTGCTCAGCAGAGACACTGGCATCTGCAGCTGCAACTGCACCAGCTGACTCGTGACCAGAAGGTACCACTGAATCCCTTGCAGCAGCTGCACTCCATCTGTGATCACTGGTTTGCGGACAGAAGCTGCAGTGTGTTAGTCACTGTCTCCACTTCTTGTAAAGCAAGGTCATCTGATCATACAGTTAATATGGTATTGGGGCAGGAGACACCCTTCAGAATAAGCAGATGGCTCAGTGGTTAAGGCCCACAGCTTCTGAATTTGCAGCAAGTTTCACATGCAATTTGGAGCCAGCTATGTTCCCTATTTGCTTTGGCCACAAATCCATAAAATTACAGTCTTATCTAACAGAAAGCTGGAAGGACAAATAAATTTAAATGTGTGAGACACCCATATACAATGATTACTGAGCTATAAAAGTATGTAGATCAGAAGATGAGATATTTCCTGGGAAGTCTTCAATGCTGTTCATGATCAGCAAGAAAGCAAATCAGCTTTACACCAAAACACAAACTTATCTCCCTGCAAATGTAAAACTGCATATCCCTACCAGATATATATACTTACACTGCTAAGCAGGGGCTTCTAGATGTCCTGATTAAATCAGACAGTCAACCTTTTCAAGTGATCTCTTCCATCACATTACTAAAATGGCTCAAGTCTCAATATTTGCCTCACACTACAGGCTGCTCTATGTTTTTACCTGTAGGGATGCATAGGTGCACAGAGCCTTACCCTAGCAAATATATATGCACATTGTCTTTGCATATGGCCTTGTCCTGCCAATCCTGCACTGTTCTGGCTCCCCAGTCTAAAACCATTGCCTTCTTTCCCATCCCATTCAACTCCCTCTTAGCTGTTTTTTCTCCACTGTTCAGTTGACTTATGGGCATTAGTTCGGTGTTTCATCCTGTAAGCCTTCTGCCACTTCATGCTCTTACAGCAGATTTGATGCAAAGGGAAACTTCTGTAATGAAACAGAACTGCCAAATTCTGTACAGTGATTTCTTGTAACAGGAAGTCTCATCCATAACACCTACTTCAGAAGTACAAAGAACTGTTCTTCATAAATAAATTAGATACAACTTTGATCATTCCAATTGGAAAATGATGACAAACTGCCTTCGGCTCATTGTCTCCTGCTTCCGAGGAGGCAAAGAAGAATGATCCACTCCCAACAACAACACAAACTAGCAGCCATTCCAAAAAAGCAATTTTCAATTCTCTGAAGCCACATTAGAAATTTGAGTCACAAAGAAACATTTCCAGGAAACATGCAACATTATTTTGTTGTTGTTTTATGTAGTGTATCCAGAGGACTTCTGAGAGTCAATTATCTGAATTGTTTGAAGTATCTACTTTCTTTTCCTGAATTCATTCATTGGGGGCGGAGGGGTTAATCATATTTGAATAGGGGTTAATTAGTAGTGCAGTTACTCTTCAACTTAAAACCTAAATCCTAAACATATGAAGTAATAGATGCTGTAAATTTTAAGTGGGTTTTTTATTAGTCTTGTTTCTTAATTAATCTGAATGTTAATAACAAACTAATTTTTAGTTCTAAGGCATACCAACCAGCATCTCCACTCTGTCAGCTTGGAGTTTAATATGTTTTAATTTGATGCCTTAGGAAGTCCATACTACATATGGCAAGGCCACAGCTGGAAGACTGCATCTCATTTTTGGCAATACACTTCATGAAGTACCTAAAACAACTGGAGGGGGGCCAGAGGAAAGCAGTGAGATTGGGAAGAAGTTGAGATTATGTGGGCTGCAGGAAGAGATGTATCCTGCATTCTCCAGTCTACAGATGAGGAGAAAAGGACAGACTTGAGAACATAAAAATAAAACCAACAGGAAGGGAATAATCTGTTCTCTGTGTCAGTGGAGAATAGGACATCTCATAGAACTGAACTGTATCCAGAACAGATTAAAATCCAGATTTAGTGTGGGGAGGGGGAACTTTTCAGTGGGAATGAAGCAGCTCATCAATACAGATTATGTAGTAAGATTGCACTTGACATTTTACTATTTCCAAAGACCTTTAGAGGAGGCTAGACAAATATCTACCAGGAATGACAAAGATGTATTTCTAGCTGGATTAGGGGAACGAAACTAAATGATCTCTTGAGGTCTCTTTCTAAAGTTCTATGAAAGGAAAGGCAATTAATGGACGGCTATTAAATTTTCACACAAGCCATTTAATCTGCTCTGATAGATGATCACCTCCTTTAAAATAGCAGAATACACTATTCTGAGAACTAATTGGTACTCTTGGGGTTAAGCTTAACCCAGAGAAGACTGAATGGACAACAGAGACTTAGCTACTCTTTCAGTTGCTGATAAACTATACAGCTTATTATATTTTTTATTTGGGGCACTTATATGTGTAAATGAGGATACTTTTAAAGCCAAAGTAGTGAAGAGAGTGATGTTGCTTTAGCAGCTTTGGAAATGGAATATCTTATGTGATCATGCCTTTTTTACAATAGCTTAACAAGCAAGGGCATCAGTTGAATGTCTCTGGCAATTCAGTTCTAAACAGTCTCACTGAAAAAGATTTTAAATGAGAAAATTGAAGTCCCAGCACTAGAAAAACATATACCATGTTATTCACTGAAAAGCACACAAATGTCCGAGAAGAGCACAACAGGACTTCACCACAATACAGCTCATTACCTGATTACTTAGGAAAACAGTGGCATTATAACTAACCTATGTCTCTTACAGAATTATGAAGAAACCATAAAGTACAAACTTTATGCATGTAAACAGAACACACACACAGAGGTGCCACCAAGGAATAGCTTGTATTTTTAAAATTCTATGAGTTCACAAAAGCCTCAAGCCATTAAAAAAATCAAATGAAAGATGTCTGCATTTTAAAATTCAATTATAGCATATCTTCTGTTACAGTAGATATTTTCATTAAAAAGCAAAAATCTTGAAAGCTTAAATTGTCCATCTACTCTTAGAAATATCCAAAAAGTGAGTATAAACTAAATAATCAATTTTTTTACTTTCTTTTGCATTGGCTAGCTTTCAGAGAATCATACCAGCAATATGTGTAAATTATTTTAAAGCACATCACCTCAACCACATCATGCCAGTAACAAAACAAAACAAAAAAAACCCCCTACAAAACAAAACTGAGTTTAGAGAAGAAATACTTAAACTATCATTCTGGGTTTTGCAACTTTGCCTATTATAACATAATCTGTTAACATAGTAATCTGAATACTAAATACATTTGTGGTCAGTGTCACAAAAAAAAAAAACCACGCAAAATTTGCTTGCTGTACTCAGGTGCATCTTATCTCAAGCTCAAACTGTGCACACACATGATGTACAGCAAAATATGCATTTCTTCTTTTCATTGATTTTAAATAGTCTCTGTGAAAGTAGTAAGCCTCCTCATCTCAAGCTTAGAAGTATTTAAAGAAAAAGACAACAGTGCACTGCCAAGTACTTTAAAATGGCTTAAAGCTTTAGACATTTTACATCTTTTGCTTTAGCTTTCAGTTAATTGCCATGAAGCTAGCTACCACATAAAGCTCCACCTTGTGGCAAAACCAGTACTGATGACATGTCCTTTGGGGCTTTCAAACATAGCAGCAATTTCCACTGCTATGCTGTGTATTTCATTAAAATCTGAACAAAAACAGAATTGAAAAAGGACTTGCCAAAAGAAGATTTTGTGAAGATTCTCCTCCACACACACTACATTTATGAAATAAATGAAATTAACGTAATTTCATAAAATGCTTGGGCAGGTACTAACGTTTTTTCTGCATCTACTGCCGTCTCCACAGGACTGTGAGGAAAATATATCAGAAGTACAGTGAAAGAATGGAATAAAAATCCCATGTTAAGTTACGCTCTCATTCTATCTCTCAGAATACTTCAAGCTGCAAGATACACTGCAGGAGCTGCATAAATAAACTACTCTGATGGCTCAAACCCATTCCATAGCAGTATCTTCATTTGCATTCTCTAAGAGACACAGACAGACAGTACATCTTCCAAGTTAGTAAAATGACCGGTTAGTCATTTCTAAACTTTAGAAAATCTCAAGATTAGTGCTACATTGCATAACACAAAAATTAATACTCTAAAGACAGATTATGTCCAACTCTAAATTGTGCACTTCTGTGCAACAAAGATGCAGAAGCCTTTCCAGCTACCTTAACTAAGAAATAGTGATCCCAAAAGATTTTGTATGCTCTGCAGCTTAAGATTGCATCTTATTGTAAGTATGCACCCCATTCTCTATCTGAAAGAAATGAATACAGTGACAGAAATATGCAGCACTGGAAAAATTAGTCTGCATATTCAAAACTCAGTCTTCAAATACATCAGTGGTAGCACGCAGTGATGTCACTACTGTATTAGCACCACACTTTGTGCGTACCTGGAGTCAATGCAAAATACAGTTAACACCATTTTTCACACCATTTTTTAATTTGTTGTAAAATAAGAAAAGTGTCAAGAGAAGTGGTGAGGAAAAAAGTCTCCTTCTTCTGGACAATCATGCCTCCCTGACTGCCCAAACTGCATTTATTGAAACATGAACCACAGGTAGACAAGAAGGTGCAACTATTTTGTGCTGTTTGTGAAGCCTTTGCTATGAACAGTTGGCGAGTAGCAAGCTGAAACCCTTTACAGGAGTTCACAGAATACTTGAACCTTCTAAGTCCAGGCATTCAATTTAGTGCTGTGGGCTATCAGCTCAGCCTGTGCTTGAGGGTGGTTTCAAGAATAGGCAGCCAAAGGAAATATGTATTTCCTTGCTTTAAGCAAAGTATTTAAGCAAAGTATTTAAGCAAAGTATTTAAGCAAAGTACTCATCTAATTAGCTCACTACATAGAAGAGCCAGGCAGGTCCATGTCAATCCATCTATTCCTGCATAAATTTTCAGAGTGTAAGAAATCGTAAAGATCAGTTTAACTCAATAACCAGTACTGTGAGAGCTCCTGAAAGTTCTCAAATTTGAGCTGGAATTACAGTTTGAATATTCCAAAACATCTTTCCATTGGAGGATCTTTTGATATCTCTGCTGTACCAATTATAATATGGTAGTGATAATCAAAGTAGATGACACAGGTACTTAAAAAACATCTCTTGAAGGTAAGAGAAGAAAAATTAATATATGAGATTAAGTTACCTAAGAGCAAGACTACAGAAGAACAATAAATCTGACACTAGGAACTTCCATACCTTGATTTAAGCAAATTAAGTTTTAATCCTCTAGCAGCTTTTTTAGACCTTTCGCTTCTGGGTTCTCATATGTCACACACAAAGTATTTTGGATTCTCCATTGGCTTTCACAGCTATCCTTCTCTTTCCCCTCCAGCTCTCCTCCTTCCCACTACCATGGAAGTGTTGTATCACACAGCAGCCTCAGATAAGCAGCTCAGGCTACAAAACCAAGCTCCCCAAAGGAACATAAGCCTTGTTCTTATCTGCCAACCATAGCTATTATCAGAAGTTTTCTTCTATTTTATATCAAATAACCACTGTGTCATATAAGAATGAATGAACACTAATTTCCAAGAGCTGCTTAACAGTAAAGAATATCCTAACAGAGCCTATAAAGCTACGTAGCAAAGTTCTGCTTTAATACACTATATACACAAAATAACGTAAAGAGAGGCAGAAGGCTTAATTACAATAATGCATTGATACATAAGCACAATTTAAAACTATTGATCCAATATCTTTACCACCCTGTATAAGTAACCTGCAGATTCCTTATATCAACAGCAGGATGCAAAATGAAATTACAATATAATTAAGACTTCCAAGTTTTTATTTTAATTTTAAGCAGATGTAAAGACTGCCTCCATCAAAGAAGGAAAAAGCACTTCTGCTATATTTAGATTCCTAATTTTTTGGAAATTTTACGCAGGATTGTCTGTTACCAAGAATTTAATGAGATGATTGGTGTAACACTAATTTGCATTTCTGCTGTATTCAAAAGAATTAGGTAAGGGGTGGGCAGGCAGAGAACTGAAAGGAAAAACAGAGGGAGGAATCTGTAATAGAAATTTTGTAGCTAACCATAAATGATTCTTTTTCTACACGTGAGCCAAGTCTTTACATATACACCACAGAAGTGATAAAACAATTGTAGAGAAATCAAACTGCAATTTAACGTAATTTCCACAGAGGGAGCCAACAACCCAAGGAACAGGATTAACAAAATGCATTCCAGATCAGCAGAGTTCTTCCCAACCATCAATCTCTTTCATTACATTTACATGTTTTTCAAATATCCACAGCACATCATCTGGATTGTTACTCCACAGAATTCACAAGCATTCATGAAAGTTTACTTAAAGAAGTGCTTGATTACATGTCATAGAATAGTAAGTGTCAATACATAACAGAATTTATATTTCCTTTTGGAGAAGGTGGCAATTTAAAAGACTGACTATTCTAAATTACTATTTATTCATTAAAAAGAGTAGCTTAGAAGTTTCAATTTCTAGCAATTCTGAAAATATTAGATTTTGTAAAAATGACTATCGATTCCACAGTAGACATTTTTATTGAAGTTTTCATACAAACCTCTACACCAGGAAACAGGCCAGTATGTTAGCTTGATCTAAAAAAATGAGGAAGAAATCTTAAAAAAGAAGTTGTGTAAAGATGAGAGTTGTCAAGCTTTTTCATAAAGCTGGGCACCTTGTTATTGCCATAACAGTTTTCCACATTACTTCATTGTCAAATCACATTTCATATCATACACTAATCCACTAAAATGTAACTACAAATGAGGAATATTATATAAAGTAACTCAACAACTTTGACAGACATCTGTGACAGGTTCATGCATCACCCCAACCATACAAATCATCCATGTTGTCAGCATATGTCGAGCAGGGCAACAAAAGATTTAAAGCTTCATATTTCTGATATTTTAGTATCTCTTTACCCCAGAAGAATTTTCTACCCTCTTTTTTAGGTTTTGGGGATAACAGGTGGATAAAAAAATAAAGGTATTTTAGAGAGACTACGCACCAACAGGACACCAAATCCTAAAAGCAACATATACGGAAAGATTTTTGAAAGTTACTGAACATAGGCTACACCCTTTAGCGGCACAAAATACTGTAGCTTCGTTGTTTCCAACCGCATTAGACAGTTGCACCTCTTTATGTCCCCAGCATTCACATCTCTCTCACTCCATGTTGAGCCATCATCAGGCATGGTTGCATAGTAAATGGGTCTGGGGTTGAGTCCCTTAGCTTTTGCACTTAAGTATTGCGATTGTGATTTACACATGGTAACCACCCCAAATACAAGGAAACTCCACTACAACATTCCCATGAAGATGTTCAAATTCCTGTCACTCTAGCTTTTAACATACCCAGACTACTTCTAAACCCCTATTGTAAATTTCTCCACTCTTTCCAAAGGATCATACAGGCCATCTGTAATCCCAAAACAAGTCTACTATGCTTCCAAGATTCACCCTTCCAATACTTACATATACACACCTTAGCTAAGCAAAACTAGAACACACACACACAAAAACCAGATGGTACAGATAATTAAAAACTGCATCAGCCACCCAAATAGCTGTTCTCAAACTTAAGAGTCCCT